>NC_058081.1:3926693-4526693 GCF_014858855.1 Bufo gargarizans | reverse complement strand
TCACCAATTGGGCATCCCTGGACATGGAACTGTTTTGCCGACATTTCGCTGGTCTCAAAGCCCCCGCTTGCGCGTCATGCCAGTCCATCCTGCATGCCTCAGACTGGTGTCCAAACCCCAGCCTTCCATGATCCCTGCCCAGATCTGTGGCAGGCTCCTCAGGGTCCTAGCCCAGGCACAACTCGGGCACCGACAAGCTGGGTCGACCCATAGTCTTTCTGGGAAACAGTCAGGTTTGCAACAACTACAATTTTGCAACCTGCAACTACAACCAATGCAGAGCACTCCACTTCTGCTCCACTTGTTTCAGGGCCCACCCCCTGTCGGTTTGCCCAAATAGATTAGGGAGAAACAAGTGACTAGGCGTAGTCAACGTGGACCTATTAGCAGCGCTTCTCCATGACCATCTTAATCCCCACCAAGTCAGCTTTCTCATCAACGGTTACAAGGAAGGATTCCACACTGGTCTCGTGGCTCTTCCTCAGTCATCTTGGGAAGGCCCCAACCTCAGGTCCGCCATTTCCGACGCCGCTTCGGTGGGTCCTCTGGCCCGGGCGGAGCTGGAGAGGGGTTTCCTCATCGGCCCTTTCTCCAGCATTCTGAAGGATTAACCCTATCGGCATCGTAACCAATACATTTTTTCCAATAAAAAATGATTAATTTATGACCTTTCAGCTCCTCATGGTTCTCACATTCCCAGCCTCAACTCCCTGGTTCTGTCAGAGGAGTTCTCGATGAAGTACTCTTCTCTCGGTGAAGCCAACACTCTCATCCTCCTGGCGGACGCCTTCAAGCTGCTGCCCATCAACCCACAACTCTGGAAATTCTATGGCATTAAATGGGACGACTTGTACTACTTCGCCACCCGCCTCACTTTCGGCTCCAAAAGTAGTCCGTGGTTGTTCGACCAGTTCGCCCAGGCCCTCCACTAGGTCCTGTTCAACCATTGTGGGTGCCCCATGGTCATCCACTACCTGGACGACTTTCTCTTGATAGAGCAACCAGACGTCCCACCCTGCAAACTCGACAGCCTACTCCAGGTTTTCGCCAGCCTCAACATCCCTGTTGCTCCCACCAAGATCGAGGGACCCTCGACCACCCTCACTTTCCTCGGCGTGGTCCTAGATACTCGCAAGGTGGAAGCGAGGTTGCCCGAGGACAAGCTGTCAAAGATCAAGGAGGTAATTTCCAGATTTGTGGGTTGCAGGGTCGTCTCAAAGCAGGACTTACAATCCCTGCTAGGCATGCTGAATTTCGCCGCCAGGATCATGCCCCAGGGCAAGGCCTTCTTGTCCAGACTCCTGGATCTGCTACCAACGGCCACAGAGCAGGACTCCCCGATAGTCCTGGACACACACGCGATGGCAAATCTAGCCATGTGGAATTCCTTCCTGACCCGCTGGAATGGGATCTCCCTTTTCGTTCCCCAATGGTGTCCCTCTTCTCCAACAATTTTTTCCGACGCCGCTGCCTCCCGGGGTTTCGCGGCCATCTACAACACCCAGTGGTTCACGGGCCACTGGCCCCCCGAGATCTCTTTGCTCAGTGAGTACCTCAGATCCTCCCCCCTCCTAGAGATCTACCCAATCGTAGCGGCCGCAAAAGTTTGGGGCAGGCAGTGGGCCAACTCCCCGGTGACATTTATCACGGACAACCAGTCGGTAGTGGACATCCTTACCAAAGGTAGGTCCAAATCCCGACACATCATGCCTTTCGTCCTCAAACTTGTTTGGTTGTCCCTACAGCACAACTTCCAATTTTCTTGCAGACACATCCAGGGTGTCCAGAACTCCGCGGCTGACGCACTGTCACGCTTTCATTTCAACCGTTTCTTCCAGGTCATTCCAGAGTTGGATCCAGCAGGATTGTCCCCTCCGGAGTTCAACACACTACGCATGGACTAGCACATATAATTTCATCCGCCAAATCCCTCATGGAAAGGCCAACACCGCTAGAAACTACAAAACCGGTTGGAACAGCTTCCAAAAATTTCACGTCTCCACCCCAGCAGCGGCACAGATAGGACCACCTATCTTATGGCCTTCTTAGCTTATTGCCATCACCACCTCAAACTCGGCTACAATTCCATCAGATTGTACATGGCAGGGGTGCAATACCATTCCACCCTCAAGCATCCCGGTAGTAAGGCAATATTTGCGTCCCCTGCCATCAGGGCTGTCCTTAGGGGAATTCAAAAAACCAGTCTGCCATGCACTCCCACCAGGCAACCAGTCTCAGGGGATCTGTTCAGAAAACTTTCCAATTCCCTAGACAGCAACCCTTTCGGGCTCCTTTCCAGCACCATCATCAAAGCAGCCATGTACTTAGGTTTCTATGGGTTCTTGCGCCCAGGGGAATTCACAGGTTTCTCCCCAAAATCCACGGGTCTGACCAAGAGCCAGTTAACGTGGAACCTCGACCATTTCACCCTGCTATTACCTTCCACCAAAATGTTGCAAGCAGGACCCCCAGTCCCAGTCAAGTACTTCAGGTCCTTCAACAAATGGTGCCCCGTCCAGGTGTTCAAACAATTAATCAGCTCCTTGGGTCATTCCTCCCCAGACAGTCCGCTGCTTCCTTTCAAATCCAAGCCCCTCACAACCACACAATTCATTTCTCACATTTGCCTGCTAGTCACCGGCCTAGGAGTCGATCCCAAAACTATTTCAGGTCACTCATTTCGGATCGGGGGGCTTCCGCAGCCTCCAAGCATAACGTCCCCAGTCATATCATTCGGAAGATGGGACGCTGGGAATCGTCGTGCTTCACCAGGTACATTCCCAATCCGCATCAGGAAATAGCAGACGTTTTCCACAAACTGGCTTTGTAATTCACGTACCCTTCAATAAATATTAAACCTAACTTTTTGCCTTGCTTTTTGGCCCCTTATAGGCTACCCTCATTTCACGGCTATGGGCACAATCCAGGCCTATGTAGCATATGACACGTTCAGGTTTTCCGTGTTCACCACGATAGCTCCAGTATCCGTAGCCACGACCATAATTGTCAAGGCTGTTGCAGCCTGTGATTGTGGGAGGGGCGTAGGCTTTATAAGCCCCCCTCCCACGGTCATCCGACGCTGGCGTCATCTCGTGCCCCACCCTCCCTGCCCTTTTTTCAAGGGCTTCCTCAGGGTATGCCCCCTTATAGGCTACCCTCGTTTCACGGCTTTGGGCACAATCGAGGCCTATGTAACATATGACACGTTCAGGTTTTCCGTGTTCACCACGATAGCTCCAGTATCCGTAGCCACGACCATAATAGCTAGTATGCATATTGGCTAGATTTAGTCAAATATAATCGTTACAAAAGGAAAAATCTTGCTTGGGATTGCAATACTTAAACAGCTTCTACTCTTAAATAGTTAATCCCACAGATTCAATCCGGGATACTCCCTTCGGTATGTGTGTGGAAAAAACCATCCCGTATGTTCACAAACTTCAATGGTTTTTCCGATCTTCTTTTATTACAGTTTTATATATTTAATTTGGATATATCTTTCTCAGGGGTTCCCGTAGAATTCCCATGCGGAGTTCCCATAAAGGTTCTCACAAAAACCCTATATAGACAAGGGTAAACCATATCCATATATTAGAGGAGGTGTAAGCAATATGAAGGGGCACACTCAGAAGGGAAACACAAGATAGTAACGAATAATGGACTTTATTAGTCTAAAAACAAACCCCTAAAAAATATATAAAAACATACATGTAGACACACATATACCTATGCAAATAATGTTAAACTACAATAGGGAGGAATTCTTATGGGTGTATTGAAGTCCCAAAATTCTATGTATACAACAGCGTGCCAGCAATGTCCTATAAATATACGTAGATAAACGTGGATACTGCTCGTATACCGAAACCACAGTGCACAATGTTTATGCTGCGCTGGATTCCGTAGCGTGTAAGAGACACAACTGGTACCAAATGTCAGCTAAATCCAAAGTGTTCACTCCACAGTGCAATTGATTAGATATAACTTATGCTTGCTTCATAGATTCTGTAATGCTCGCAAGCTTACCCCTCTTCACTGCTCTCCGCAGCGTTGTATCCAGGCGGCCGTGCACTCACAGCGTGCTACGTGATGTGCTGGCCGTACGTGGCGTCCCACATAACCTGGTTGTTCGGGGGACCGAGTAGACGCTTTAATGACGTCACTGTTTGGCGACTGCTCTTCCAGCTTTTGGATTACTCTTCCAGCTTTTGGATTCAAGCAGGTTTTCTTACTTTATTTCTTATTTATTTTCGTTCCAGGCTTCCTTTTTCTTTGTCCACGCTCACTCTGTATGCCAGACGCGTTTCAGGGTCTAACACCCCTTCCTCAGTGGCCAACTGAGTGAGCGTATCCTCACTCCTTATAAATGGGATATCGTTACCCACAATTTCACATTATTTTGTGCATTGGATAATCTCTGGACTGGATTTCAGTAGTCATACATGTATCTTATAGGATAAAACCATAAATAACCCTATACATTTGAATACTCATGTTAAGAACACTTAAAAGTTATTAAAGATAAATATACGAGAAGACTGCAAGGTCTAGCAATCGTTTTCAGAAAAAACGCATCAAAAACGCATAAGTGTGAATTAGGTCATACATGCGTTTTTTGCCTAAAAATGTCCAATTTGTCCTCAGAAGTAGATGTCTGCCTTCTGTTTGTATGTTGTTTCACTCAAAAGGCTATATTTTTGTTTTTCAAAGCAGAGGTGAAGTGTAATATAATGTTTCAAAGAAGAGGTGAAATGTAGTATTGCAGCCTAGGGGAGCCGTCCGTCAGGGAGGGGAGATCACGGTGCCGATAGTCGGCCACACCGCGATGTCCCATCTCCAACGGACAGCGCCCCCTTACAGGAACCCAAAGACCTCCATCTCAGCGTTCAGGCCTCTAGGGATAATTGTGTCGTATTCAAAAATTCTACGGGACTCCTGCCTTGACATATGTGCGATGTGGTTTCCCCCTCTCCACACCTTTTTTACCCTCTCAATGGCTACAAATTTCAGACCAGTTGGGTCACAATTATGTTTGATTTTAAAGTGTTTAGATAATGAATGGGTCTCTAGACCTTTCTTGATGTTTGCCACATGTTCTGCTACTCTCTTTTTCAGCATTCTTTTTGTCCTGCCTATATATTGTTTTCTGCAGTCGCCCTGTAGCAAATATATGACATCTGTAGAGTCGCAGGTCAAGCACTCTTGTATCTCTACAGTAAAGGAATTAACTGTAGACACTACTTTTGTAGTTTTTTTCGGAAAATTTGTAATTCTACAGTTGGCACATCTGCCGCATTTGAAAAATCCATTCACTGTCAACCAATTATCTTTCTTCTGGCTCTCTTTTCTCACTTTAACTGTTGGGGCTATTTTTCCAGCTAGATTGTTCGCCCGTGTGTACGTGATCTTAGGGGCTTCACTTAACAGCGGACCTATCACTTTATCATTCAATAGGAGTCCCCAGTGCTTCCGAATACTTTTTTCCATCATCCTGTATTGGGAATTAAAGGGAAGAATGATCCTCAGCGCCTCATCTCGTGGTTGGGGATGACTCGCCAAGAAAAAATCTCCTCTCTCCATTTCCTTTACCTTCTCCAATGACTTGTCAATTACATGGGCTGGGTAGTCCCTTTTTCAATAGCTGTTGTTTCAGGCCAGTGGCTTCCTCATCAAATTTGCCTTCGTCCGTACAGTTTCGCCTTAATATACGGAACTGACTTGTTGGCACATTTAGCAGCCACCGTGGAAGATGGCAACTCGCAAACCTAATGAAGCTGTTTTTAGCCACTGGCTTGAAAAACGTACTACAATACAATTGGTTCCCTTTCATCTGTATTTCTAGGTCTAAAAACTCAACCCTCTCTCTGCTGACATTCGGGCTGAAAATCAGGTTCCTATCATTGATGTTAATGCTGTTCAAAAATAAATCCAGGGATTCAGTAGTATCTTGCCAAATAAACAGGATATCGTCTATGTAGCGCCGCCATAGGACCAGATCCACCCCCAGCCTAGGTAGTATGACTTCCTTTTCCCATTGGGCCAAGAACAAATTGGCGTAGCTGGGGGCGAATCTGGTTCCCATGGCGGTGCCAGTGCGCTGCACATAGAACTCCCGCTCAAATGAAAAATAATTGTGGGTTAATATATATTCCACTCCCTCCAATAGGAATTCTAACTGCTCAGTAGAGAATCCAACATCCCCTGACAATTGTTCCTGTAATGCTCGTATTCCCTGGATGTGATCAATCACCGTATACAGGGATCCGACATCCAGCGTCCCCAAGATCCATCCGTCTGCCCATTCAATAGTTTCCAGTGTTTTGATAATGTCCGTAGTGTCACGAATGTATGATGGCACTTTCTTTACATAGGGTTGAAGCCACTGATCAAATTGCATGAAATGGATTCAATCCCGGGCACTATTGGGCGACCTGGGGGTGTTTGTAAGTTTTTGTGGATCTTGGGGATGCAATAGAACATCGGGATCCTCTTCTCAGTATCCAAAATATATCTAGCCTCCTGGTTGGAGAGAAAGCCCACTTTTAATCCCTTCTCGCAATAATTCTTTAAGATTTTATAATATTGCTCCGTGGGATCTCCCTTTAATTTTTGATAGGTCTCTTGTGACCCCAATTGTCTATAGCACTCTTGCAAGTAGTCTACCGTATTAAGTACTACTACCGCACCACCCTTATCTGCCGGCCTTATTGTAATATCATTCGCCTCTTGCAAAGATTTGATTGCCCTAATTTCCCCTTTATTTAAATTTGTATTTATTCTCCGACTTTTGATTCTTCTCAAGTCCCGCTCTACATTATTCTTGAACGCGGCCATTTCATTGCTAATCTCCTGTCTAGGGAATTTTTTAGACCTGGCCTTTAGATCAGTATATTGATATTTACTGCTATTCCCTTCCATGTCCATCTCTCTAGTAATGGGGTTTTTTAGAAAATATTTCTTGAGACATAAACGTCTTATGAATTTTTCCACCCCAATGTATGTGGCGAACTTATCCAGGAAATTAGTAGGGGAAAACTTTAAACCTTTATTTAATAGCTGAATCTGGGTGTCTGTAAGTACAGTATCACAGATATTTATTACGTTGGTCGTCGGTTGTGTGGGTATCTGTGATTCCTTTTTATGTGCGTGTCGTCCTCTCCGAATTTTCCGTTGTGTTCGTGTTGTTTCAACCTGGTTGATATTGGTGTATAGTGATATTCTGTGTTTTGGTGATATCTGTGTTCCTGTCTCTGTGCCTGGTGAATCCCTCTGTCCTGTGCATACTCCCTCGGACGCTCCCTCAAATTGTAATCGTGACCCTGTCCCTGTGTTCTGTGATTGTGCTTCCTTACATCCTGTCGTGGTGGGGTTGGGGTACGTGTGCTCCTCGTTCGTGCTTTGTGATGTGGTGGGGTAAAATCTAAAAAATGCGGTGTCATTAGTGTTTCAAATCTATTAGAGATACTGACATTGTCATATTGTATCCCCTGTGTATTAACGTGCTCGACTTCCCTCTGATTATAAACTTCAGTGACTTATTTTCTCTCCATATAATGTAACTTCCTAGATTTTTTTCCTATTATTTCTCTCTCTAATGAGTCCAGATTTTTGCAAATCCTCTCATGCCATTTGCTGACTACATCAGTATCTGGGAATTTTTCCACCTCTCTCTTGAGAGCATCTATCTGCCCCGCCATCTCCTCTGTCATTTGTGTCCTTCTTCTAATGATCATTTGTACATGGGTTCCTGATTGAATTTTCAGGAACTCATCCCATTCTTTTCTGAATTTGTCATCCACCAAGTCCGATGCCGGTGTCTTGGTGAGTGTCAAACCCTTAGGGATGAGGCCCTTATTGGCGTAAGTGACCTAATTTCCCACTTATTACGTAGCTGACGTTTTTTGGGGATGTTACAAGGCTTAGAAGTTTAAAAGCAAATCTTTAATTTTTTTTTAGAAAATTTCAAAAACCCACTTTTTAAGGACCAGTTCAGGTCTGAAGTCACTTTGTGACGCTTACATAATAGAAACCACCCCAAAATGACTCCATTCTAGAAACTTCACCCCTCAAGGTATTCAAAACTGATTTTACAAACTTTGTTTACCCTTTAGGTGTTCCACAAGAATTAATGGAAAATAGAGATAACATTTCCAAATTTTAGTTTTTTGGCAGATTTTCCATTTTAATATTTTTTTCCAGTTACAAAGCAAGGGTTAACAGCCAAGCAAAACTCAATATTTATGGCCCTGATTCTGTAGTTTACAGAAACACCCCATATGCGCAGGGCGCAGAAGGAAAGGAATGCCATACTGTTTTTGGAAGGCAGGTTTTGCTGGGCTGGTTTTTTGACACCAGGTCCCATTTGAAGCCCCCCTGATGCACGCCTAGAGTAAAAACTCCAAAAAAGTGATAGGGTGGAAGTTTTGTTGGTACTATTTTAGGGTAATTATGTTTTTTGGTTGCTCTATATTACACTTTTTGTGAGGCAAGGTAATAAGAAATAGCTGTTTTGGCACCGTTTTTATTTTTTGTTATTTACAACATTCATCTGACAGGTTAGATCATGTGGTATTTTTATAGAGCAGGTTGTCATGGACGCAAAAAAACAAATATGACTCAATTTTTTAGTTGTTTGTTTCAGTTTTACATAACAAAGCATTTTTTATTTTATGATTTTTTAGTGTCTCCACATTCTGAAAGCCATAGTTTTATACATTTTTTGGGCGACTGTCTTGTGTAGGGTTTTATTTTTTCGGGATGAGATGATGGTTTTATTGGCACTATTTTGGGGTGCGAATGACTTTTTGATTGCTTGCTATTACACTTTTTGTGATGTCTGGCTTTTTTTACACCGTTTTTATATTTTCTTTTTTACAGTATTGACCTGAGGGGTTAGGTCATGTGATATTTTTATAGAGCAGGTTATTACGGACGCTGCAATACCTAATATGTATATATGTTTTTTTATTTATTTATGTAAGTCTTACACAATGATTTCATTTTTAAAACCCCAAAAATCATGTTTTATTGTCTCCATAGTCTGAGAGCCACAGTTTTTTCAGCTTTGGGGCCATTATCTTGGGTAGGGTCTCATTTTGGCGGGATGAGATGACGGTTTGATTGGCGCTATTTTGGGGTGCGTATGACTTTTTGATTGCTTGCTATTACACTTTTTGTGATGTAAGCTGACCAAAAATGGCTTTTTTTACCCGTTTCTTTTTTTAACCTGAGGGGTTAGGTCATGTGATATTTTTATAGAGCATGTTATTACGGATGCGGTGATACCAAATATGTATACTTTTTTATTTACTTGTTTTACACAATAACATCTTTTTTAAAACAAACAAAATCATGTTTTAGTGTCTCCATATTCTGAGTCATAGTTTAATTTTTATTTTATTGTCTTAGGTAGTGAGTCATTTTTTGCGGATGAGGTGACGGTTAGATTGGTACTATTTTTGTGGGCATACACCTTTTTGATCGGTTGCTGTTGTACTTTTAGTGATTTAAGGTGACAATTTTTTTATTTTATTTAGCACAGTTTTTATTTTTTACTGTGTTCATCTGACGGGTTGGGTCATGGATATGTTTATAGAGCCGGTTGATACGTATGCGGCGATACCCAACATGTTTTTTTCCCCCTAATTTCTACATTTTTTTTTACTTGAAACTTTTCATTTTTTGGGGAGAAAACCTATTTTTTCCAACTTTTTTTTTCACTTAATTTTTCGTCCCACTTTGGAACTTCAAATTTTGGGGGTCTGATCCCCTTTACAATGCATTCCAATACATCTGTATTGGAATGCATTGGCTGTATGAGTAATACAGTGTGTATTACTCATACAGCTTCCTGCCTGTGAGATCCAGGGGGCTGGATCTCACAGACTCGTCACCGAGCACCCGAGTATAATCGAAGTCAATGGGAGAACCCAAGCTTCAAAGCAGGTACCCCCTGATCTGAAGAGGGGAGGGTGCCTAATTCATAAGAAAATGTCAGAAATTGTTGGTAAAACCACCGAAATGGTTCCGTAACTGCATGGGGAGGATGTATGGATGCATCTTGGACTTACTGGTTGCTGCTGGGAACTATGTTGTCCAAATAGTACGCCAAGTTGACATAACAATAATACACACAAAATCAAGGGAAAAAAATCAATTTTAGAGGAAAAATTTATAGAAAACATTCTTCCCTGAATATTTTCTTGTATATAAAGTGCCAGTGCTGCCAAAAATTACAAGGAAGAGGCACTCCGATACACCTTTAGTTACACATAAAGGAGGGCATCAGTGATTGACAGCTGTCCTTCTATAAGTAGGCGGTCCTATCAATGATTGACAGCCTTCTCGCTATGTCTGTGTATTCAGATATAGCTGTCAGTCGCTAACAATGACAATAATGTGCCACATGGGTGACAGGTCAATCACTGGCTGCAGTGGTCACATCCCCCCATCATCAGGATGTTGATTCTGAGAGAGATGGAACTGTACAGCCGGCAGGAGAGTCATGAAGCCAGAACTTAGCGTTGGGACCAGGTAAGTATGATCCCTACCGTAGATCCAGCCACTCTGTGAGATCTGAAAACAGTTAGAAAACCTCTCTGAAGTCCTTCCAACGTTAACCCTGGGTTCACACCTGAGCGTTTCTGAGACGCGCGTTTTACGCGCGTATTTGTCGCGCGTTTTTATGCGCGTTTTTTGCAATAGTA
Organism: Bufo gargarizans; assembly: GCF_014858855.1. Classification (NCBI taxonomy): domain Eukaryota; kingdom Metazoa; phylum Chordata; class Amphibia; order Anura; family Bufonidae; genus Bufo; species Bufo gargarizans. Next base: position 4,515,987 of record NC_058081.1, on the reverse strand, counting down.
AATGCGCGTTTAACGCGCGTTTGTGTGATTGACTGCAGTGTTGTCCAATGAGTCTATGGGCCAAAACGCGCAACAAACGCCCAAAAAAAAGCTCAAGAACTTGTTTATGCGTCGGGCGTTTTACAGCGCGTTCAAACGCGCTGTAAAACGCTCAAGTGTGAACCAGGGCTATAGGGAAGCAGAATACTCTAGACATGGTGGTTTTTCTAAAACTTTTTCCATCTGCTTTTTTTAAAATACCAAAGTAGCAGAGAAAAAAAGCATGTTTTATATGTTACAAAATAAATAAAAAAGGCTGGCAAAAACTTTTGTAAAAAAAAGAAAGAAAAAAAAAAGAAAAATGCTAGAACTGCATTGCATTTTTTTGTAAGCTCTTCAAACAGATGTTTGTTGTGGTGGACCCTCACCAACCTAATAGGAATGGTTTATTCCAGCTATAGGACATCCGTTTCTAAAACCAAAATCACCCTTTTAAGTACCTTACCGACCCCAGTTTCACCTCTTAAGATGGCCACTGTACCTAGATGGAAAATGAATGCATAGCCGGCCAAACACGTGGGCTTCTGTCTTTATCCACTTCTGTGGATTTAAACTCCACCCGTAAACTCCATATACGATGTGTTACACTGAAAGGATCAGTGGAAGCAGTGGACATTTACATTATGGACATTAATACACTTGTCTTACTGTCATTCTTCTTATTAGATTGTTTGTAGGTACAGTAGGTTGGAAGAAAGAATAAGAAACAAACTCATTTAAAGGGCAGAAGACATTTTGCTCTTGAGCTTCTTGAATTCCTGCTTAATGTCTCTATTACTCAGACTGTAGATCATAGGATTGAGGAGCGGAGTCACTACAGTGTAGAATAGGGAGAGGGTTTTCTTTACATTTCCCTTATTTGGTAATAAATATATCATTATAAGTGACCCGTAATATAAAGACACCACAGCCAAGTGAGAGCTGCAGGTGGAGAAGGTCTTATGCCTCCCGGTCACAGATGGGATCTTCAATATGGTAATAATAATATAAACATATGAGACCAGGATCACAATAAATGGGAAAAGTGCAAATAGTACAGCCAGTATCTTAACTTCCATTTTCACCAAAAAAGTGTCTGAGCAGGAAAGTTCCAGTATGGGATCAAAATCACAGAAGAAATGGTTAATAACACAGAACCACAAATGACTCATTGTTGCTGAAACAGTCACTATATCAGCTAACATCATCATCCAACAAAACAGAACGGCTTTCATACAAAATGTGAGATCCATGACTAAAGAGTAAAGTAGAGGGTTACAGATGGCCTGATACCGGTCATAGGACATCACAGTGAGGAGAAGACATTCCAATGCCTCAGAGGCTGAGAAAAAATTAAATTGAGTCAAACATCCAATGAAAGACACAAAACTCCCTTCATTCAATTCAATATGGAGGGTGTTGGGTACGATGGTGGTGGAGAGCAGAATATCTGTGAAGGAGAGCTGTGTGAGGAAGAAGTACATGGGAGAATGGAGGGATCTGCTGTAGGACACCACCAGAATGATGAGGAGGTTTCCACATACAGTCACACAGAAGATGGTCAGAAGCAGGAGAAAGAAGCAGATCCTAAAACTTTGTAAATTCTGAAATCCCAAGAGCAGAATCTCAGTCACCACGCTGGAATTGCTGTGTGGCATATTCATTTTTGTTTTTGAATTTGAAAATAATTAATTTTGAAAAATGTAATTAATTTTTTAGTACATGTCTCCTTTATAATTCCACTTCAGGATGATGAGATTCAGGATGATGAGATTTAGGATGATGAGGTTCAGTATCCCTTGTATTATTGTAGATCACTGTGAGATAAATGTAACTTCACTGGGAAAAAAGTAGAGTGAAGAAGATTTGTGATATCTAAATTATAATTCTTCCTCTAAACATCCTGTATAGGTTACAAGTACACACTGTGAATAATGCACTGGATTTTTAGGAGCTCTCTTTCAAAAAACAAAAAACATTAAACAAAACATGGGAACTAGTATTTTTTCTTGCCTTTTACAGGTACTTCAGGTAAGATAGTTTTCAGAAATGTATCGTACAAGTGATAATAAAAACAATAGTAACATAAACTATCACATAATGTAATAAATCCTGTACATATTTCATTCTTCGCTCCTGACAGAATAGAATATTCGTTTCATATTCGCGAATATTCATATTCGAGATTATTTTCGCGATTGTGATTAACCCCTTAAGGACATGGCCATTTTTCACCTTAAGGGGTTAATCACAATCGTGAAAATAATCTCGAATATGAATATTTGCGAATATGAAACAAATATTCTAGTGAATATTCACAAAATATCGCAAATTAGAATATGGGACCTGCCGCTCATCACTACTGTTGAAATAAATGGGGGGTGCAATTTCTTTTTGCCATGAAATTCCCTATTTCACCAGGCCATTTCTTGCAAATCTGACTAGTGTCACTTTATGTGGTGATAACTTTAAAACGCTGTTTTTTTCATCACATATTGTACTTCATGACACTGGTAAAATGGAGTTAACAAAAATCATTTTTACTTATAAAAAATACCAAATTTACAAAAAAATAAATAAAAATTTGCTAATTTCTAAGTTTCAATTTCTCTACTTCTATAATACATTGTAATACCTACAAAAATAGTTATTACTTTACATTCCCCATATCTCTAACTCATGTTTGGATCAGTTGGGGAATGACATTTTATTTTTTGGGGATGTTACAAGGCCACTTTTTAAGGACCAGCTCAGGTCTGAAGTCACTTTGTGAGGCTTACATAATAGAAACCACCCAAAAATGATTCCATTCTAGAAACGACACCACTCAAGGTATTCAAAACTGATTTTACAAACTTTGTTTACCCTTTAGGTGTTCCACTAGAATTAATGGAAAATAGAGATAACATTTTAAAATTTCAGTTTTTTGCCCGATTTACCATTTTAATATTTTTTTCCAGTTACAAAGCAAGGGTTAACAGCCAAACAAAACTCAATATTTATGGCCCTGATTCTGTACTTTACAGAAACACCCCATATGTGGTTGTAAACTGCTGTACGGGCACACGGCAGGGCACAGAAGGAAAGGAATGCCATACGGTTGAAGCCCCCCTGATGCACCCCTAAGGTAGAAACTCCAAAAAAAGACTCCTTTTTAGAAACTACGGGATAGGGTGGCAGTTTTGTTGGTACTATTTTAGGGTACATATGATTTTTGGTTGCTCTATATTACACTTTTTGTGAGGCAAGGTTACAAGAAATAGCTGTTTTGGCACCATTTTTATTTTTTGTTATTTACATTTATCTGACAGGTTAGATCATGTGGTATTTTTATAGAGCAGGTTGTCACGGACGCGACAATACCAAATATGACTAAATTTTTTGGTTGTTTTTTTCAGTTTTACATAACAAAGCATGTTTTGTTAATGATTTTTTTAGTGTCTCCACATTCTGAAATCCATAGTTTTATTTATTTTTTGGGCGACTGTTCTGTGTAGGGGCTTATTTTTTTTCGGGATGAGATGGCGGTTTGATTGGCACTATTTTGGGGTGCAAATGACTTTTTGATCGCTTGTTATTACACTTTTTGTGATGTCTGGCTTTTTTTACACCGTTTTTATTTATATATTTTTTACATTATTCACCTTAGGGGTTAGGTCATGTGATATTTTTATAGAGCAGGTTATTACGGATGCTGCGATACCTAATATGTATACTTTTTTTATTTTTATTTATGTAAGTTTTACAAAATGATTTCATTTTTAAAACCCAAAAAATCATGTTTTAGTGTCTCCATAGTCTGAGAGCCATAGTTTTTTCATGTTTTGGGCGATTATCTTGGGTAGGGTCTTCCCCTTTGGCGGGATGAGATGACGGTTTGATTGGCACTATTTTGGGGTGCGAATGACCTTTGAATAGCTTACTATTACACTTTTTGTGATGTAAGGTGACCAAAAATGGCTTTTTTTTACCATTTTTTCTGTTTGTTTTTTGCGGTGTTCATCTGAGGGGTTAGGTCATGTGATATTTTTATAGAGCATGTTATTATGGATGCGGCGATACCTAATATGTACACTTTTTTATTTACTTAAGTTTTACACAATAACATCTTTAAAAAAAAAAAAAAAAATCATGTTTTAGTGTCTCCATATTCTGATCTATATTTTTTTATTTTGGGGGGGCGATTGTCTTAGGTAGTGTCTCATTTTTTGCGGGATGAGGCGACGGTTAGATTGGGACTATTTTGGTGGGCATACGCCTTTTTGATCGCTTGCTGTTGTACTTTTAGTGATGTAAGGTGACAAAAAAAATTGTTTATTTAGCACAGTTTTTACTTTTTATTTTTTACTGTGTTCATCTGAGAGGTTAGGTCATGGATATGTTTATAGACCCGGTTGATATGGACGCGGCGATACCTAATATGTCATTTTTTCCCCTATTTTTTACCAACTTTTTATTTTTTTTGTTGAAACTTTTTATTTTGTGGGGTGAAAACTTATTTTTTTTTTCACTTAAATTTTCGTCCCACTTTGGGACTTCAAATTTTGGGGGTCTGATCCCCTTTACAATGCATTCCAATACTTCTGTATTGGAATGCATTGGCTGTATGAGTAATACAGTGTGTATTACTCATACAGCTTCCTGCCTGTGAGATCCAGGGGGCTGAATCTCACAGACTCGTCACCGGAAGGCATCACTATGCCTTCCATGCCATCGGGTCCCTATTACAGCAGCACAGGGACCCGATGGCACCGCTGATGCCCGCCGCAGCGACCCGTAAACGCTGCAAACCGCAGGTCTGAATTGACACAGGACCCCCCGCGCATTGTCCCAGGGTGCCTGCTGATTGATGTCAGCAGGCACCCAGTTCCGATCACCGCCCGGTGATCGGAACTACACTTGACTTACCGGTACAACATGTGTCCTTAAGTAACAGGACATCATGCCGTACCGGTACGTCATATGTCCACAAGAGGTTAATCTAAAATGTAAAAATTGCGTAATGCGAAGTTGATCAAAAAAGAATATATAGCAGTAGATCTAGCACTATATTCTCTAAATTGCAGTCTATGTGTATTTTACGAATTTTTGCTATATTGCTATAACTTTGTTTTTTAGACTATTTTTCATATTTGTCATATTTTAAAACAATATATAGCAATATAGCGAATATTTGCAAAATACACTGTGGGGGGTTAGCTCTTCTCCGGTGGTCCTTCTCGCAGATACAACTTTAGGACACCAGTTTTCAGGTCCAAACCGTGCATTTATTTTACACACTCCAACCAATTCAGGTCATCATGAAGTCGCAGCTTCACCTAACACATGTGACATCCACATAAAATAATAAACACTTGCCCGGCTAGGCTCTAACTAACACAGAGTTTCCTGACTCACCTAGGTCACACCCTGTGAACTTGTGCGGCCTCCTGGCTGTACAGAGTCCAGTACGCCCACTGTCTCTAGTTCACTGTTTCTTGTGGGGGATTGGGGCTCAGTAGTCCGCCTGACTATGGCCCTGCGACCCTCCCAGGCGTCGCTGCGTCCCCCAACTCCAGGCTATCTCCCAGCCTCGTGGTCCCTCAGACTTGCCCAGCTGAAACCACACAGACAGAGCCTGCAGGCCTCTTTCTACAGGTTTCACACTTCCCCCTTGCTGACACTTTGGGAGGTGCGTTATGCTAGGCTGAGTACCTCCAGCTGGTCTTACCTGTGGTGGAATAGGGGCATGGACTGCACTATCCACCCCTTCCTTGCCTCCAACCTGCGTGAGACCTGTCACTGTCTCACAACACATATAGACTGCAATTTAGCTAATATAGTGCTATAATATTTTTTTAATCGTGTAATTTATTTCAAAATCTGAAGTTCAGAAGAGAAAAAAAACAAAACTATAACAAAAAATACTATAGCACTATATTAGCTACATTACAGTCTGTGTATTTTACGAATATTCGCTATATTTCTATATATTCTTGTTTTAGAATATGACAAATATTAAAAAAATTTTGTTATAGCAATATAGCGAATATATTCGTTATTTTGAATATTGGCCTTTTATATTTTTTTCAATGTGTACTGTTATTCCACATCGGCATACTCCTCCCCGACAAGCGTCCCCGTCACCATGGGAATGCCTGTGGGTTAGAATATACCATCGGATCTGAGTTTTAACAATCTCAGGGAAAACTCAGGCGTTCCTATGGTGACGGGGATGCTTGTCGGGGAGGAGTATGGCCAAATAGAATAACAGTACACATTGAAAATAAAAAATAAATAAAATATCCTAAATAACAAATATAATCTCAATATTACTATATATTTGTTTTTTAGAATATTCATACTTTTTTTTCCTTATAAAAACATGATTCCTCCCTGCTTAAGTTGCTTGTGGGCCAATGGCTCATTGACCCACAAGAAAGAAGCAGGGAGGAATATGTTTTCAGATGTAAAAAAATGACGAATATTCGATATAGCGAATATATAGCACTATATTCGAAATATTCGCGAATTAGCGAAGTTGCGATATTCGCGATAAATATTCGCTATTCTAATATATACGCTCTCAACACTATTCAACAGTTATATTTAGCCAGAACTGGCCTTACATTGCTATGAACCCTGTGTAAAAGGTATTGTTGCCTCTCCCCAATACACACAGCCCTCCAAAACCATAGGGTAATAAATACACTAAATTAGTAGCATAAATGTTATTTTTAACGAGAAAGGAATGCATAGCTAATGTTTAAAGGGATTGTTCTATCTGGCATATTTATGGCATATCGATAGGACATGCTATAAATGTCAGATGGTGCAAGTCCCACTTTTGGGATCCATTCCTAATGTATCTCAAGAAAGGGGTCCAAAATGAATGGAAAAAAGCTGCACATGCACAGCCACCCCTCCATACACGGCTCTGGGAATTTCAAAAATAGCTGAGTGGTTTGATGAAAATGACTCCGTGCAAACAGATATAGTCCACAAAGACACTAGTAAATTCTCTCTTACATGTGAGCTCTTCCCATCCAACTCATCTGGTGAAAAATATACCGGTTTGGCAGTTTCTAATGGTCTGTCATACCTGCTTGGATAAAGAATGGTTTGGAAAACAAGAGGAAGATCTCAAGCAGAGTTTCCAGGAAAGGAGGTACAGTCAACGGTGCAACAAGCAAGCACGGGCTAATATGAAAAGGGTCTTATAATTCCTACTACATCTCAGTTGGAGTTCCTGAGAAGCTGTGAACAGGTGATCCCTTTGCACCAGTTCACATGCGGCGCTGGACGGTGGCCGTCGCTGCTTCTGTGCCGTGCTGGTGGAGTGATGGGATCCGGGGCCTAGGTGGCTTTGCCGCACAGTGGGGCTGCTGTGTGGCTGCTGGATCCCATTGCCTGCTGGAGCGGTGTGAAGGCGCGGTGGTCGCCGCAGGGCACCACGTTATGGTTAGAGTAGGTCCCCACTTAAAAAGAGGCAACCATGTCGCGGTAAGTGGGCCTATGCTCTTTGATCAAACTGTATACTAATGCCTCTTAATAGTGCACAGCAAATGATTGATACTAGTGCTGTATAGCCATGTTTTATCAAAAGAAATGCTGCAAATTGCAAACAGTTGTCATATCAGAAGTATAGGAATGAGGATGTGCGATTTAGATTCTCTCTACATATCAATACTAATATGAAAAGAAGTGAGAGGAAAACGCTGCTATGACCTAGAATTGAATCGAAAGGTGGCAATCTGGATGTAAGGTTGATCACAAATTATAATGCAAAAAGAAAAACAAAATAATAAAGTGGTCAAGAAGTTCTGCTCCATTTTATATTATGATGAGGTTCTGTGTAAATACTTACCCCCTAATCCAGCTGTCACTAGTGTTGATCGAGCACCGTAGTGCTCGGGTGCTCGGGCCAAACACAATGTGATATTCGGGTGCTCGACCGAGTGGAAGTCAATGGGAGAACCCAAGCTTAAAAGCAGGTACCCCCTGCTCTGAAGAGGGGAGGGTGCCTAATTCATAAGAAAATGTCAGAAATTGTTGGTAACACCACCGAAATGGTTCCGTAACTGCATGGGGAGGATGTATGGATGCATCTTGGACTTGCTGGTTGCTGCTGGGAACTATGTTGTCCAAATAGTATGGCAAATTTACATATTAACAATATTACGCACAAAATCAAGGAAAAAAATCAATTTCAGAGGAAAAATTTATAGAAAACATTATTTTCTGAATATTTTCTTGTATATAAAGTGTCAATGCTGCCAAAAATTACAAGGAAGAGGCACTCCGATACACCCTTAGTTACACATAAAGGAGGGCATCATACACATCCTTTAAAAATTATAATTGATTGCATGCTGGTGATCCTCAAAAACATTAGGAGCAAGGGACCGAATTGTCAGCTCAAAACCATTATAATCTACGGGTAACGGGGAATCAGTGTTTGATTCCGGAGAGGGAACCTGAGAAACGGCTACCACATCCAAGGAAGGCAAGCATTTGGCGCGCAAATCAGACACTCCCGACTCGTGGAGGTAGTGACAATAAATAACAATACAGGACTCTTAAGATGCCCTGTTATTGGAATGAGTAATAAAAAAATTACAGGGAATGTCACTGTGGTATTTTGGATGAGGAAACGTTATACAGGAGAGGCCCTGCTGCCGCTTTATTGACTATAGATAACTTCAGCCTGATCGCACGTCCCTGTGATGTCCACGATCCATTTGGATATCTTTCCTATCAACTTTCGATAAACGGCCACTACTTCAAAGTAAGGCAGCATGAATTGCGGGCCTGCAGGTGAGCTGACCCTGTAAAATATTTTAGGTGTGGGCCTGCGGGTAAGCTGACCCTGTAAAATATTATATGCGAGGACCTGATGCTCTAAAAATTCTATGTGAGGGCCTGCATGTGTCACGAGGGTGTCAAGAACCACGCCTGACTCTGTTACACCCGGGGTCAGGAAGTCGCAGCGGGTGGCTGCGCGCTCTGTGTAGTAAGATAGGGCGGTTTCCTTATGGTAGCTTTCTGGGTTTGCTTTGCAACCCTTTTTGGCTCACTCAGGGATCCGTAGCTCCTTCTCCTCAGCTGTTCCTTGTCCAGCACTCCCAACCTCCTTATATTCCCCTCTCACACTTCTCTGGTTGCCAGATATAGAGCTTCCTGCCTGGACTTCTATACTGACCCACTGGAGCTGTGTTGCTGCGTTCTATGGTTGTTGGTCCAGAACGTTTCCCTCCGGATCCCCGTTGGACCTTTGTGGTCTGCTGTGGTCGCCCACCTGGGTTTATGTGTTTGTCTGTATTGTCTGTCCTCTCCCTGGTGTTTTCCTCTTAGTGTCAGTGGTGCGGACTAGCGATCCCACCGGCCCGTTCACTATCTAGGGCTCATTTTAGGGAAGGCCAGGGTTTAGGCACGTGATCGCCGCACGGGTGAGTAACCCGTCTAGGGATGTCAGGGCAGTCAGGTGCCAGCCGCAAGGTGAGTCAGGGGTCACCACCTTTCCCTCTCCCTTGGGCAGGGCCTTCCCTTTTCCCTCCCTTTGCGTAACGTCGGCCATTACATTATATCTAGCCCTTATTTTGTGTAGGTAAAAAAAATAAAAATAATAATAATAATAATTTTTACCTACTTAGAATCCAGTATGGATCCAATTGCTGCTCTGTCCAAGCAATTTCATGGTCTGTCTTTGGAGGTGGCAGGATTGAAAGCGTCTGTCCTCCAGCAACAGCAGCAATTACAACTGACCCCAAGCCCAGCGGTTGCTACTGGTAACCAGGTTGTTGCGGAACCCAAGGTTCCTCTCCCTGACAGATTTTCTGGGGGAAGGGACACGTTTTTGACATTCCGTGAGGCCTGTAAATTTTATTTTAAACTGCATCCTTACTCCTCAGGTAATGAAGAACAGCGGGTGGGGGTTGTTATTTCCCTGCTGCAGGGGGACCCGCAGTCCTGGGCGTTCTTTTTACCCACTGATTCCCAGGCTCTTCGGTCAGTGGATGAGTTTTTCGGGGCCTTGGGTCTCATATATGACGAACCTGATCGAGTCGCACTGGCTGAATCAAGATTACGGAGACTCCTACAGGGAGATCGGCCAGCAGAGGATTATTGCTCTGAATTCCGTAGGTGGGCTACGGATACCCAATGGAACGACCCGGCTCTCAGGAGTCAGTTCTGCTCTGGGTTATCCGAAAGGGTTAAGGATGCGCTTGCATTATATGAGACCCCCTTTTCCCTTGATGCAGTTATGTCCCTTTCTATCCGAAAAGATAGACGCCTTAAGGACAGGTTGAAAAAACCGGAGCAATTGGTAACCCCTCCCAAGCAGCAGTTAGTCTGTACGGACTTAGACGAGCCTATGCAGCTAGGAGGAACCACTCGTCATGTCCGTCCTCCTGAGGTTCGCCGTAGGCGTGGGGTTTGTTTTTTTTGTGGGGAGAGGGGTCATTTAATTAATGTCTGTCCTTCTTTCCTCAGAAACAAAAGACCGTCAGAAAACTACTAACCCCAGGCTGTGTGGAGGATGTCAGCCGGGGGGTATATGTTTCCTCCATACGTACATCGCAATTTGTGTTGCCAGCGGTTATTGTTTTTGGTGTTAAGACGGAGACTATTTCTTTCTTTCTAGACAGTGGAGCAGGGGTAAATTTGATAGATGCCCATTTTGCCCGCACTATGGGTTTGTCTCTCTGTACGCTACAGAGACCTATTCCCATATTCGCTATTGATTCTGCTCCTCTGTCTCAGAGAAACCTCACCCACATTGTTCATAATTTACACCTTCGGGTAGGGGACCACCATAACGAGATGCTTTCATGTTATGTTCTGGAGGGGCTTCCCACTCCGGTAGTGCTGGGCCTTCCCTGGTTGGTAGCGCACAATCCAGTGGTGGATTGGCAGGCCAGGGAGATATCGGAGTGGAGTGAGCATTGCAGAGAAAATTGCTTAAATAGCAATTGCTTAGTCGCCTCCATAACTACCCTACCTACATTTATTTCGGATTTTGAGGACTTTTTTTCTGAAAAGGGTTGTCAGAAGTTACCACCTCACCGTCCTTATGATTGCCCGGTTAACCTTATTCCCGGCGCAAAATTACCCAAGACCAGGTTATATAATCTTTCGGGTCCAGAGAGACAAGCCATGAAAGATTATATCTCCGAGAGCTTGGCTAAGGGACACATCAGACCCTCTTCTTCATCTGTGGCTGCAGGGTTTTTCTTTGTTAAAAAGAAAGATGGGGGTCTGCGTCCTTGCCTAGATTTTCGCGAATTAAATCGGATAACCATCCGAGACCCATACCCTCTTCCTCTCATTCCTGACCTGTTTAACCAGATTGCAGGTGCTAGGTGGTTCTCCAAACTTGATCTTAGGGGGGCCTACAATCTGATTCGTATCAAGGAGGGGGATGAGTGGAAGACAGCTTTTAACACCCCTGAGGGGCATTATGAAAATCTAGTTATGCCTTTCGGTCTGACCAATGCTCCTGGCGTCTTTCAACATTTCGTTAATGACATTTTTAGTCATCTAATCGGCAGGTTTGTGGTAATATACCTAGATGATATTTTAATTTATTCGTCTGATCTGAGAACACATGAGGTGAAGGTAAGACAAGTACTGCAGGTCCTACGGACGAATAAATTATATGCTAAAATTGAAAAATGTGTCTTCGCCGTTCAGGAGATACAATTCCTAGGATATTTTTTATCTGCTTCAGGTTTCCGTATGGATCCTAGGAAGGTCCAGGCAATTTTAGATTGGGATCTTCCTGAGAACCTCAAAGCACTGCAACGGTACTTGGGCTTCGCGAATTTCTATAGGAAATTCATTAAAAATTATTCAGTTATTGTAAAACCCCTTACTGACATGACTAGGAAGGTGACTGATTTTTCTAAATGGTCTGACGCCGCTAAAGTTGCTTTTTCCTCTCTAAAAGAGAGGTTTACCTCGGCACCTGTACTAGTCCAACCTGATGTCTCTCAGCCTTTTATTGTTGAAGTCGATGCGTCAGAGGTGGGAGTGGGGGCGGTGCTGTCTCAGGGTCCGTCTCCTGGCAAATGGCGTCCTTGTGCTTTCTTTTCTAAAAAACTATCTGCAGCAGAAAAGAACTACGATATTGGCAATAGGGAACTATTAGCTATTAAACTAGCGTTTGAAGAATGGCGTCACTTTTTAGAGGGGGCAGTCCTAGCCCGTCACTGTAATTACGGACCACAAAAATCTTCTGTACCTCGAATCAGCTAAGCGTCTCACCCCTAGACAAGCTAGGTGGTCGCTATTTTTTACCAGGTTTAACTTTGTTATTACCTATCGTCCTGGGGCAAAAAATACCAAGGCTGATGCACTATCTCGTTGTTTCCCTGGAGGGGGTAATGTGAGTGATCCGGTACCCATTCTTCAAAGAGGAGTGGTTGTCTCTGCGGTACACTCTGCTCTGGAGGGGAAGGTGTTAGAGGCCCAGGGGGATGCCCCGGTCTCTTGCCCCTCAGAGAAATTGTTTGTACCGTTGAACCTGCGTTTTGAATTATTAAAGGAACATCATAATTCAGCACTTGCTGGGCACCTGGGTAGTAAAGCAACCTTGGAGCTATTGTCTCGTCGTTTTTGGTGGCCAAGGTTGCTTCAGGATGTATTGGATTTTGTGTCTTCTTGTTCTACCTGTGCGCGCGCAAAGGTTTTGCATACATGTCCTGCAGGATCTCTATTATCACTCGTCATTCCCAATAGACCATGGACACATCTGTCAATGGATTTTATCACTGACTTACCTTTGTCTGCGGGTAAAACAGTTATTTTGGTAGTAGTGGACAGGGTTAGCAAAATGGCACACTTCATTGCGTTACCCGCACTACCTAATGCTAAGACTCTTGCTCAGGTATTCATCAGTGAAATCGTGAAGCTTCACGGGGTCCCTTCCGATGTTGTTTCGGATCGGGGTACCCAGTTTATTTCTAAATTTTGGAAAGCTTTTTGTTCCCGTTTGGGGGTACACTTGTCGTTTTCCTCAGCTTTTCATCCTCAGTCGAATGGACAGACTGAGCGTACCAACCAAAACCTTGAGACATATCTAAGATGTTTTGTGTCTGAAAACCAAGAGTTGTGGTCATCATATTTACCCTTAGCTGAGTTTGCCATAAATAATCGTCGTCAGGAATCCACTGGCAAGTCACCATTTCTTGGTGCATATGGTTTTCATCCCCAATTCTGTACTTTCAAAGAGGGAGGTTCTTCTGGGGTTCCCGAAGAGGAACGGTTTTCGTCATCTCTTTCATCGGTATTGCAGAAGGTGCAAGCTAACTTTAAAAATATGGGAGGTAAATACAAATGCATGGCTGATAAGAGATGGTCGCCAGGTCCGGACCTAGGAGTGAATGACTATGTGTGGTTGTCTACTAGGAATATTAAATTAAAGGTTCCCTCTTGGAAACTGGGTCCTAGGTTCATTGGCCCTTACAAAATTGTAGCCATGATCAACCCCATGGCTTTTCGCCTGGAGCTACCTCAGACTTTTAAAATCCATAACGTCTTTCATAAGTTGTTACTCAAAAAATATGTTCCACCTCTAGAACCGTCACCGCTGCCACCTCCTCCTGTTATTGTGGATGGTAATCTAGAGTTTCAGATATCCAAAATTGTTAATTCTCGTCGGGTCCACCGCTCTCTTCAATATCTGGTGCATTGGAGAGGTTACGGTCCCAAGGAAAGAATGTGGGTTCCTGCGTCTGAGGTAAACGCCGGCAGGCTAGTTCGGACTTTTTATGCCTCTCATCCTGAGAGACCTGGTCCTGAGTGTCCGGAGGCCCCTTGTAGAGAGGGGGGTACTGTCACGAGGGTGTCAAGAACCACGCCTGACTCCGTTATACCCGGGGTCAGGAAGTCGCAGCGGTTGGCTGCGCGCTCTATGTAGTAAGATAGGGCTGTTTCCTTATGGTAGCTTTCTGGGTTTGCTTTGCAGCCCTTTTTGGCTCACTCAGGGATCCGTAGCTCCTTCTCCTCAGCTGTTCCTTGTCCAGCACTCCCAACCTCCTTATATTCCCCTCTCACACTTCTCTGGTTGCCAGATATAGAGCTTCCTGCCTGGACTTCTATACTGACCCACTGGAGCTGTGTTGCTGCGTTCTCTGGTTGTTGGTCCAGAATGTTTCCCTCCGGATCCCTGTTGGACCTTTGTGGTCTGCTGTGGTCGCCCACCTGGGTTTATGTGTTTGTCTGTATTGTCTGTCCTCTCCCTGGTGTTTTCCTCTTAGCGTCAGTGGTGCGGACTAGCGATCCCACCGGCCCGTTCACTATCTAGGGCTCATTTTAGGGAAAGCCAGGGTTTAGGCACGTGATCGCCACACGGGTGAGGAACCCGTCTAGGGACGTCAGGGCAGTCAGGTGCCAGCCGCAAGGTGAGTCAGGGGTCACCACCTTTCCCTCTCCCTTGGGCAGGGCTTTCCCTTTTCCCTCCCTGTGCGTGACGCCGGTCATTACAGCATGTGAGCTGACCCTGTAAAAGATTTGAGTTGCGGGCCTGCATGTGAGCTGACCCTGTAAAAGATTTGAGTTGCGGGCCTGCAGGTGAGCTGACCCAGTAAAAGATAATAGGTGCGGGCGTGCTGGTCAGCTGAGGTGGAACCGATATACCCAACTTGATTTTGATGGCTGCATTAATCTGCAGGTGACCGTCTAACAGCACCACAGATTGTTTCCATCTGCATTTTTCTCAACAATCTGTGGCCTCAGTCTTTTATCCAGACTCTGTCATTGTGCCACTATGTGGCCTCCTCATGCTGCCATCTCCACATCATGTCACCTTGCCACTCATTTTTATCACCATGCTGCTGCTGCTGCTTAATAGGCCATAAACTGACCACCAGGCCCACAATTTAATAGGTTTAGGAATCAAAAAAACCCAACTTGCTTTTGTGAGCTGCATCAATGGCGTAGTTAAAAATGACTGGGCCCCACAGCAAATAGTTGAATAGGGCTCCGTCCCACAGTAATTTTTTTAGCGACCCCTTCCTTTCATGCCACCCCTATTCCTGTGCCTAGTAAGGATTGCTCTCTCAGACCAGGGCCAGCAGCTGTTCCATCCTTTTATACACTGTCTATACTGTCACGGTATATAATTTCATTGTGTAATACTGTTGAGGGGGCCCTGACCAAATCCTTTAGTCCTCCTCCTTCTGGATGGGCCCCTTCTGGCTCAGGGCCCCAAAGCTGCAGCTTCCCTTGCTTCCCCTATAGCTACGCCCCTGGTTTGCATTAATCTGCAGGTGACTGTTATACAGCTCCACAGATATATCACATAAAGGAGGGCCTCATTCACATTTAAATGTTGGCCTTCAGGTGAGCTGACCCTGTAAAAGACTTTAGGTTTGGGCATACAGGTGAGCTGACCCTGTAAAAGATTTGAGTTGCGGGTCTGCAGGTGAGCGGACCCTCTAAAATAGTATATGTGAGGGCCTGCTGGTGAGTGGACCCTGTAAAAAAGTTATATGTGAGGGCCTGCTGGTGAGCGGACCCTCTAAAAAATTACATTCGAAGGCCATATATGCGAGGGCATTATATGTGACGAATAAACAATGCATGTTGATGTGACGGAAGAGGAGGAGGAGGTTGAGAAAAGGAAGATTCAACCATATACCCTTGTTTGTGGTGGAAGAGGTGCCTGGGAATACAGTCTACTAACTACATTAAAAACAACACATGTAAAGTGCCTTTATGTTCACCAGCATTCCTCTGGTGGAGTCGAGAAGGGAGGTCATGATGATTGCAGGAGGTAAGGGTGGAGCCCAGAGGGAGGAGTCTGCACTCCCTTGGCTCATAATGCAAAGTTCTAGGTGGGCAGGCTTTAGATTTCCCGCTTCTAGGGGGGCGTATTCGACAATTTCGCGCTTTTGAGGGGCGTTCTTGTCTTTTCCCGCTTCTGGGCATGAAGAAGAAGCGCCATTTTTCGAATATGGCGAATTAGCCCTTGGAATGCTGGAGCGCACGTTTAGCGCTTTCTGGCACAGCAACAAGGCAATAAAGTCACTTTTCATTTTTTTTTTACAATCTTCAGCTCTTGCAATTCTGTGAAACATGCCGTTGGATCCGTTTAAATACACAATTGGATCCGATTCTGTTAGACAGGGATAGCACACAATTCAATCCGATCCTGTTCTCAGGGGTGGCACACAATTCAATCCGATCCTGTTCGTGACGCCACTTAATGCAATGAGCAGGACACTGGTACAATGCAGTGGGTCAGGATATAGGTATATAAGCCTATAGTTTGTTTGTGACGCCAATTGCAGCTTGCGCAGGTACTGTAGCAGGGCCCTTTAAGATGTTATAACTCACGTACCAGGTGAGGAATGCCAGAGGGGGATAATGTCTCTTTGTATGTCAACGGTGTCTCCTACCTTGGTATGGCTGGACTCCTGGATCCTGGCTCACTTGCAATAAAATTATTAGGGTTGTTAATAGGAGTAACTGAGGAATGAATGAGATCCAGACTTGAAGTATAATGCAACTTGTCTTTACTGGATGGCAACAGAAATCCATACGAGTTACAGCAGTAGTCTTTAGGTCCCAGCAGGTATTGGCAATATGTGGCAGGAATCTATATATCTTCTGCTTCTTGTCATATGCCTAGTGAATCTGGCAGGTATCTATCTTCTACTCTGTCTATCTTCTGCTTGATGTGGGCCTGACTAGCTGAGGAGGAATTTGGCTTCTCCTGGACTCTGGATAAGTACTCACAGGACTGCTCGCAGGGAATGGTTTCTTCCTGGAGATCTGTAGTTCTGCAGGTGTCGGTTGCTGGTCACCAGTCGAGGCTGAAGGGCTCAGACTGGGAGGAGTGATCCTTGGCCTCAGCCGAGGCTGGATCCTATGTTGGGATCCCTATAACTGGGAACTCCTACTAACACAGCCTTCCCCTAGCAGGGGGGCTGGTACACTAACTTGAACTTCCTTTCCTCCCCATGAGGCAGGATGTGGGAACATTCCACACCTCCTCAAAGAGGGGGGAGCCAGACTGGAATGTACTATTCCAGTCCAGATATGCTAAACTGTCTAAGTCTATGCTAAACACATTGCTGCCACCTGCTGGTGAACATAAAAATTACAGCAAATTTATGAAACAGGCAAAGAAAATACATATAATGGAAAATGCCATGTTAGATTACACAAGATGGCAATACATATACACCTGACATGTTGTAGCGGGGAGAAAGAGTTTGGTAACATACTCTGGGATGTTACATGTGCAAAGTCATATAATGTATGGAACAATTTGCAAGTCTGTTTTCTTGAACTTAAAGACAAAGGTGCAATTAAATGCCCTTCCCTTTCTAGAAACACATTGAAGACACTTCTATTCACAATTCTGTGAATAATGCAGTATCAGCACCACTAACAGATTTGGGCCTAATTAGAGATAAGCGGACCCATGGATGTTCAGGGTTTACTGGGTTCGACCGAACTTCAGGTCAAAGATCGAGTTCGGGACCCAAACTTGACCCGAACTGGAACCCGAACCCCATTGAAGTCAATGGGGACCTGAACTTTGGTGCACTAAAATGGCTGTAAAATAGTTATAGTAAGTGCTAGAGGGGTGCAAAAGGAAGCATAATGAGGGTAAGAGCAGGGAAATTGCCCTGCAAACAAATGTGGACAGAGAAATAACTTAAAATAACTAGAATAGAAAAAAATAATAATCTTGAACTAGGAAGAGGTCAAAGTGGAGTGGGAGGTTGAGGAGGTGGTGGAAGTGGCGGTGGAGGAGGAGGAGGTAGCCAACACTGTATTTGTTGATTTTACTTTATTTATTTATTTATTTTAGGAATTCGGGAAGACCCAAAAACATTGGGAAATAGAAAAGAGAATGCAAAGAGAAATTGCGCTGGAGTATAACAATGGCTGGGTGAGGCCGGTATACTTGTCTATTCAGCACAAGGTACGGACAAGTCCTGTGGGATCCATGCCTGGTTCATTTTAATGAACATGAGCTTGTCCATGTTGGCTGTGGACAGGCGCTGCACTTGTCTCTGATCACCCCCCTTGGTCGCAGGGCATGCCAGCACCTCCAAGGTGTAACGGGCAAGCTCAGGCCATGTGCACAATTTGGAGACCCAGAAGTTGAATGTGGCAGACACATCAGTCAGTACGTGAAGGCTTGTGCACATGTACTGTTCCACCATGTTGCTAAAATGCTGCCTCCTGCTAAGACATTCCGTATCAGCTGGTGGTGCTTGGCCATGCTAACCCTCCCTTCAGAGGTGCTGGCGGTGCCCCATCTAATTTGGCGACTTCTTCCTCCTCCTCCTCTGCCTTCGCCACTTGTGAATGACTGGCCTGATAACCGTGGAAATAATCCCTCTTCCTCCTCCTCAATATCCTGTGCCACATCCTATTCCATCATCGCCCAAAGCGTTTTTTTCAAGGAAACATAGAAGTGGGATAGTACTGCTAAGGACGGCGTCATCGGCACTGGACATGTTGGTGGAGTACTCGAAACAGCGCAACACGGCACACATGTCCCACATGGAGGTCCGCTCCTTGGTGGTGAAGTGGTGCTGTTTCGCAGAGTGACTAACCCATGCGTGCTGCAGCTGAAACTCCACTATCACCTGCTGCTGATGCTCGCACAGTCTCTGCAGCATGTGCAAGGTGGAGTTCCACCTTGTGTGTATGTCTCACATGAGGCGGTGAGCGGGAAGGCCAAATTTACGCTGCAGCACAGACAGATGAGCAGCATCAGGGTTAGAACGCTGAAAGCGCGCACAGACGGCCCGCACTTTCTGCAGCAGCTCTGATATATCGGGGTAATTTTTCAGGAACCCCTGCACCACCAAATTCAGCACTTACGCCAGGCAAGGGATGAGCATCAAACAGGCTAGGCCCAGAGCTGCTACGAGATTTCACCCATTATCGCACACCACTAGGCCAGGCTTGAGGCTCAGTGGCACTAACCACTCACCGGTCTGCTGTTCCATGTCCGTCCACAGCTCCTGCGCTGTGTGGGGTGTTTACCCTAAACGGATGAGTTTCAAAACAGCCTGCTGTCGTTTCCCCCTGACTATGCTGAAGTTCGTGGTGCAGGTGTTACGCTGACCGGATGAGGAGGCGGTAGAGGAGAAAGTGGAGTAGGAGGAAGAGGCAACAGGAGGCAAAGAGAAACGTCCTGCAATCCATGTGTCGGAAGGACATGCGCTAAACTGTAATCTGCCTCAGGCCCAGTTTCCACTGCATTTACCCAGTGTGCTGTTAGGTAGTGATGGACGAAAATTGGCCATGACAATTTGTGAACACGATCGCGCGAATGAGATCAAATGTTTGCGAACTGCAAGTTCGTGGCAGGCCCCATTCACTTTAATGGCAGGCGAACCAGTACAAATAAATGTCAATACATATGTTTAAAAAAATGAAAAATATGAAATCTTGAATAAATCCCAAATGTTAATAGGAGAAATTCGATAACACGTGGTCGTCACAGGTGTTGAATTCATCCGAGGCCCCAACAATTAGACATCCAACGTACAGAAAAGATCAAGTTATTATGTGGCTGAAGGTATATTCGACAGTCAATGGATATCAATTTTACTGCAGGCCAGTGTACTACAGGCCCCAAAAATTATTAATTCACCTTACAGAAAAAAAATTGATAATTTGGCTGGAGGTACATTAGGCGGTCACCGTACAACAATTTTACTGTTGACCAGTTACATTACAGGCCCCAAAAATTAGGCATTCACCGTACATAAAAGATCAAATGATTATGTGAATGGAGGTATATTAAACAGTCAATGGATATCAATGTTATTGCAGGCCAGTGGACTTCAGGCCCCAAAAATTTTTTATTCACAGGACAGAAAACATCAAGTGATTATTTGGCTGGAGGTACAGTACAGACCAAAAGTTTGGACACACCTTCTCATTCAAAGAGTTTTCTTTTTTTTCATGACAATGAAGGCATCAAAACTATGAATAAACACATGTGGAATTATATACATAACAAAAAAGTGTGAAACAACTGAAAATATGTCATATTCTAGGTTCTTCAAAGTAGTCACCTTTTGCTTTTGCACTCTTGGCATTCTCTTGATGAGCTTCAAGAGGTAGTCACCTGAAATGGTCTTCCAACAGTCTTGAAGGAGTTCCCAGGGATGCTTAGCACTTGTTGGCCCTTTTGCCTTCACACTGCGGTCCAGCTCACCCCAAACCATCTCGATTGGATTCAGGTCCGGTGACTGTGGAGGCCAGGTCATCTGGCGCAGCACCCCATCACTCTCCTGTGGTCAAATAGCTAGTGATGTCCCGAATAGTTCGCCGGCGAATAGTTCCCGGCGAACATAGCTTGTTCGCGTTCGCCACTGCGGGCGAACATATGCGATGTTCGGTCCGCCCCCTATACATCATCATTGAGTAAACTTTGACCCTCTACCTCACGGTCAGCAGACACATTCCAGCCAATCAGCAGCAGACCCTCCCTCCCAGACCCTCCCACCTCCTGGACAGCATCCATTTTAGATTCATTCGGAAACTGCATTCACAGAGAGAGGAGGGAGAGTGTAGCTGCTGATTCAATAGGGAAAGCGTTAGCTAGGGCATTGTTCTGTGTCCACAGACTCATCTGCTGTAAGGACAGCGTCCAGACAGCACCCCAAAAAGCCCTTTTCAGGGCTGGTACATCAGTCTGTTTTTTTTTTTTTTTTTTCATATATATATATATATATATATATTGCAGTTGCCTGGCTGCCCGTGTGTGAGAGGCTGCAGGCTCAGTCACAGACAGCACTGTGTGCACACCATTCATACAGGGTGTGACAGAAAATACCTCGCAGATAAAAAAATAATTATATTTAATATTTTTCTGTGATCTAATCACATTTGCAAGCACGTGTGTGTCAGGCGCCCACACATACTGTATTGTGTCCACTGGCTAGTGGCTGGCTTGGCCTGCACTCATACCGTTACAGGGTGTCATTCACTCAAATACCTTGCAGAAAAAAAAAATCTATTTTAAATTTAACTGTGATCTAATCACATTTGCAAGCCCGTGTGTGTCAGGCCAACACATACTGTATTGTGTTCACTGGCTAGTGGCTAGGCCTGCACTCATACCGTTACAGGGTGTCATTAACTCAAATACCTTGCAGATAAAAAAAATTCTATTGAAAAAATTTCTGGGAAATAATCACATTTGCAAGCCCGTGTGTGTCAGGCCCACACAGACTGTACTGTGCCCACTGCCCACCACTTATATAGGGTGGCACAGTACTTTGCACGCATAGTAACACTTATCTAATAAAAAATGACAGGCAGAGGCAGGCCACACCGCAGGGGCCGTCGTGTTCGTGGTGCTGTGATTTCCACCGGCCCTGGAATAATGCTCAGTGTTCCACGTACCCAAAAAATTCGGAGAAAATAGTTGACTGGCTTAAACAGGACACCCAATCTTCAACATCTTCCGCTAAGAACCTTGACGCACCATCCTCCTCCAGCTCAGCTTTGGTCACCACTCTCCCGCCCGCCGCCACCACCATCACTACCACCACAGCCACCACAGCCGCTTGACTTGATCCCTCAGAGGAGTTATTTGCACATCAGTTGGATGAAATTAGTGATGCGCAACCATTATTGCCAGGGGATGTAGATAACAGGGATATGTCTCAGTCAGGCAGCATTACACACATGGACGTACAGTGTGATGATGATGATGATGATGATGTTGTACCCGCTGCTGCTTCCTTTGCTGAGGTGTCAGATACAAGTGAAGTGGTTGATGATGACGATGTGTCCGTGGATGTCACGTAGGTGCCTGCTCGAAGAGAAGAAGAAGAGGGGGAAAGTTCAGAAGGGGAGACAGAGAGAAGGAGGGGACGAGTTGGAAGCAGGGGGAGGTCGTCGCAAGGAGCTAGTGGCACAGTCAGACAGCATGTATCGGCACCCGGGGTCAGCCAGACAGCACGCCAATCAACGCATGCTGTTGCCTCTGACAACAGCGATGCCATTTGCAACCTGTGCCAAAAGAAACTGAGTCGTGGGAAATCCAACACCCACCTAGGTACAACTGCTTTGCGAAGGCACATGATCACACATCACAAACGCCTATGGGATCAACACATGATGACGAGTAGAAGCAGCACACAAGCTCAAAGCCACCATCCTCCTCCTGGTCCAGCATCTTCAGCCACGTCAACCACTGCTGTCCTCCTTGCCCCCTCTCAACCACCCGCCACTCCGCCTCTCACCTTGAGCAGTTCCATCTCATCTGCCCACAGTCAGGTGTCTGTAAAGGAAATGTTTGAACGTAAGAAACCAATGTCAGAGTCATCCCCTTGCCCGGCGGCTGACAGCTGGCTTGACGGAACTCTTAGCCCGCCAGCTTTTACCATACCAGCTGGTGGAGTCTGAGGCCTTGTGTCGCTATTGGGACACCACAGTGGAAGGTACCCGGCCGAATTTTTTTTTCTAATAAGGCAATCCCAAACCTCTACTCGGTGATTGAAAAGGAAGTCATGGCATCTCTGGCATACAGTGTTGGGGCAAGGGTCCATCTGACCACTGATACCTGGTCTGCAAAGCACGGTCAGGGCAGGTATATCACCTACACTGCGCATTGGGTCAACCTGCTGACGGCTGCCAAGCATTGAATGCGTGGCTCTGCAGCGGAGTTGGTGACACTGCCACGACTTGCAGGCAGGCCTACTGCCACCTCCTCTACTCCTCCTACTCCATCCTCTTCCATAACCTCCTTGGCTGAGTCCTCTTCTGCTGCGGCGTCTGGCTGCACATCAACTGACCCCCCCCCAGCTCCCCAGGGGCTATTCCACATCCTGGATACAACAGTGTAACGCTGTCTTGGGGTTGACTTGCCTGAAAGCAGAGAGCCACACCGGACCAGCACTCCTGTCCGCCCTGAACGCACAGGTGGATCAGTGGCTGACCCCGCACCTACTGGAGATCGGCAAAGTGGTGTGTGACAATGGAAGCAATTTGTTGACGGCATTGAATTTGGGCAAGTTGTCACATGTGCCGTGCAACGCTTTGTGTCTAAGTACCCAGGCTTACAGGACGTCCTCAAGCAGGCCAGGAAGGTGTGTGGCCATTTCAGCCATTCCTACACGCCCATGGCGCACTTTGCAGACATTCAGCGCTGAAACAACATGCCAGTGAGGCGGTTGATTTGCGACAGCCCGACACGTTGGATTTCAACACTCCTAATGTTCGACCGCATGCTCCAACAAGAAAAAGCTGTCAACGAGTATTTGTATGACCGGGGTGCTAGGACAGCCTCTGCGGAGCTGGGAATTTTTTGGCCACGTTACTGGACGCTTATGCGCAATGCCTGTAGGCTCATGGGTCCTTTTGAGGAGGTGACAAACCTAGTCAGTCGCACCGAAGGCACCATTAGCGACCTCATTCCATTTGTTTTCTTCCTGGAGCGTGCCCTGCGAAGAGTGCTGGATCAGGCTGTAGATGAGCGTGAAGAGGAATAGGAAGAGTTGTGGTCACCATCACCACCAGAAACAGCCTTGTCATTATTGCTTGCCGGACCTGCGGCAATGCTGCAAGAGGAGTATGAGGAAGAGGAGTCAGAGGAGGAATGTGGCTTTGAGTAGGAGGAAGACCAACCACAACAGGATCCCAGGGTGCTCGTTGTTGTCACCTATCTGGGACCCGTGGTCTTGTACGTGGCTGGGGGGAAGAACAGACCGTCAATGACATGCCACAACCAGACAGCTGAGAAGCTCTAACAGAAGCCTTTCAGAACCTCCTCCTTGAGTTTCTTTGTTGTGATGTTCAGTTCCTCATCTCGTTAGCCTCTCTCAGCTGTCATGTAGTTGGACTGATTGCATCCCTTTAAATTCCACCCCATAATGTATCACTGGGCGGCTTATACTACTTCCTGGAGTGTGTGTGCATGCTGGTCCTGTTTTGCAGTCTGCTACAAAGTTAAGTGCTGAACATTTATCTGTTATTTTCTGTTTGCTGGATCCCAGGAGACCCTGACTCCCTCCGTGTCTGGTGTAGGGAGCCGGTGGTCGTGTCCCCTCCCTATTGTAGGGTGTTCAGGGGTTATACAGTCGAGGTACGTGGATATGCAACCATCCACCTCTGGGATCTTTGCATAGGCTGAGTAGCCAGGGAAAGTCTTGTGCAGGGGTCTCCCTTTTGGTTCCTTAGCTTTGGATCCAGTGAGTCATATATGCATGTTGCTTTGTCTTGTTTTCTGTACACCGTCCGTGACATTATAAGCCGCCAAAACCGTCTCAAGCATGGATCCGGTTTCACTTTTGGCTGAACGCCTTCAGGGTCTTTCATTGGAGGTAGCTGATCTCCGCAGGACTTTTTCTCAGCTTCAAGTGACCGGTTCAGCTGGCGTTCATGGAGTTTGTTCTGAGCCTAAGATCTCGCTCCCGGATACGTTCTCCGGGGGTAGTGAGAATTTTGTGCGTTTTAGAGAGGCTTGCAAACTCCATTTTCGCCTTCTTCCCCATTCCTCTGGTAATGAGGAACGGAGGGTGGGGATCATTATATCGCTGCTCAGGGGTAACGCTCAGTCCTGGGCCTTTTCGCTGCCGGAGCGGGCACGGCCTCTCCGTTCAGTGGATGAATTCTTTTTAGCCCTGGGTCAGATATATGATGATCCGTATCGTGTTGCTCTGGCTGAGTCTAGACTACGTCTATTATGCCAGGGTAAACAATCCGCAGAGATATACTGCTCAGAATTTCGGAGATGGGCAGCTGATACTGGTTGGAATGATGCTGCACTCCGAAGTCAATTTTGCCATGGTCTTTCAGAGGGATTGAAAGATGCATTTTCCTTTCATGAAAGGCCTATTTCCTTGGACTCTGCTATGTCTCAGGCCGTTCGTATTGACAGGAGTCTTAGAGAGAGAGGAGAGATCTCTCCTTCCTGTCATACTCAGTCCCAGGACACTGCAGCGGTCCCATTCTGTGCGCATGGGTCTCAGTCGCTGTCAGCCCCTTCTGAGCAGGAGCCCATGCAGCTGGGGTTGATTGCTTCTGACAATAGAAGATTCAGCCCGCATGGGAGGGTTTGTTTTTGTTGTGGAGGTATAAATCATTTGGCAAATGTCTGCCTCTCTAGGAGATTTAGGCAGTTCTCTGGGAGTAATAAAGAAACAAAGAGGAAAAATTCTTTTAAAAATGTTCCGCCTGTTACTATTGGCAGGGTTGAGGCGGAAATTGAAGGTTTTCCGTTTGCTTGTAGTTCCCGTTTTGTCCTGCCTGCTAGGGTGACGCTAGAGAGAAAGAGCATTTTTTGTGAGATTTTTGTGGATAGTGGAGCAGCGGTCAATCTCATTGATAATCAATTTGCAATAACTCATGGTTTCCAGGTGTGCACTTTGAGAAAGGATATTCCTGTTTTTGCTATTGATTCCGCTCCACTTTCTCAGAAATCATTAAAGGGCATAGTTCACAATATCCGTTTAATTGTGAGTGATGCTCATGTTGAGGATGTGTCATATTTCGTCCTTAGCGGTTTGCCTACTCCTCTAGTGTTGGGGCTACCCTGGCTCACTAAACATAATCCCACCATTGATTGGCAAGCGAGGCAAATAAATGGTTGGAGTGACTTTTGCAGAGAGAATTGCCTCACGACATCTGTTTCTGAGGTTGCTACTAAGACTGTACCATCTTTTCTCTCTGAATTTTCGGATGTCTTCTCTGAGAGTGGAGTTCAGGATTTGCCCCCGCACCGGGAGTACGATTGCCCTATTAATCTCATCCCAGGCGCCAAGCTGCCTAAATCTCGTTTATACAATCTTTCCCAACCTGAAAGGGTCGCTATGCGTGCTTATATCTCTGAGAGTCTGAGAAAAGGACACATACGACCCTCGAAGTCACCTGTTGCCGCTGGTTTTTTCTTTGTTAAGAAAAAAGATGGTTCTTTAAGACCTTGTCTGGATTTCAGGGAGCTGAACAGTATCA
This sequence comes from Bufo gargarizans, assembly GCF_014858855.1. Lineage (NCBI taxonomy): Eukaryota > Metazoa > Chordata > Amphibia > Anura > Bufonidae > Bufo > Bufo gargarizans. The sequence continues at coordinate 4,490,043 of NC_058081.1, read as the reverse complement.
CTATTCGTGACCCTTATCCGCTTCCTCTGATCCCGGACCTGTTTAACCAGGTTGTTGGGGCTAAAGTTTTTTCCAAATTAGATCTAAGAGGGGCATACAACCTGGTCAGGGTCAGAGAAGGAGACAAATGGAAGACGGCCTTCAATACCCCTGAGGGCCATTTTGAAAATTTGGTTATGCCTTTTGGTTTGATGAATGCCCCAGCCGTTTTTCAGCATTTCGTGAACAGCATTTTTTATCATTTGATGGGAAAATTTGTATTAGTGTATTTGGATGATATTTTGATTTTTTCTCCTGATTTCAAAACTCATAAGGAACATTTAAGTCAGGTCTTGCTCATTCTGCGGGAGAATAAATTATATGCGAAACTGGAAAAATGTGTGTTTGCGGTTCCAGAAATTCAATTTCTGGGGTTTCTTCTCTCCGCTTCTGGTTTTCGCATGGACCCCGAGAAGGTCCGCACTGTGCTTGAGTGGGAGCTTCCTGAGAATCAGAAGGCGCTGATGCGTTTTTTGGGCTTTGCCAATTATTACAGGAAGTTTATTTTGAATTATTCCTCTATTGTTAAACCACTCACTGATATGACCAGAAAGGGGGTAGATTTTTCTTCTTGGTCGGTAGAGGCGCGTAAGGCTTTTTCTAATATCAAAAAGAGTTTTGCTTCCGCTCCCATCATGGTGCAACCTGATATTTCTTTACCCTTCATAGTTGAGGTTGATGCTTCTGAGGTGGGTGTGGATGCGGTCTTGTCTCAGGGTTCCTCTCCTGCCAAATGGCGACCGTGTGCCTTTTTCTCGAAAAAACTCTCCTCCGCAGAGAGAAATTACGATGTGGGAGATAGGGAATTGTTGGCCATCAAGTTGGCTTTTGAGGAATGGCGCCATTGGCTAGAGGGAGCCAGACACCCTATTACCGTGTTTACTGAACATAAAAATCTGGCCTACTTGGAGTCAGCCAAGCGTCTGAACCCGAGACAGGCCAGATGGTCTTTTCAAGATTTAATTTTGTTGTCACGTTCCGCCCTGGGGTTATGAATGTGAAGGCAGATGCCCTGTCACGTTGTTTTCCGGGAGGCGGGAATTTTGAAGACCCGCGTCCCATTTTGGCCGAAGGTGTGGTGGTCTCTGCTCTTTTTTCTGAATTGGAGGCAGAGGTGCAGGCAGCCCAGTCAGAGGCTCCTGATCTTTGTCCTGGGAGGTTGTTTGTGCCTCTCGCTTTAAGACACAATATTTTTAAGGAACACCACGATACGGTCCTTGCTGGGCACCCGGGGGCAAGAGCCACACTGGATCTCATCGCTTGGAGATTCTGGTGGCCTGCGCTTCGTAAGTCGGTTGAGGGTTTTGTATCAGCCTGCGAGACTTGCGCTCGTGCCAAAAGTCCCTCATTCACGTCCGTCAGGTCCTCTCCTTCCCTTACCCATTCCTTCCCATCCTTGGACACATCTGTCCATGGACTTCATAACGGACCTGCCTCGTTCCTCGGGGAAGACTGTGATTCTGGTGGTGGTGGACCGTTTTAGCAAAATGGTGCATTTCATCCCTTTTCCTGGTTTGCCCAATGCTAAGACGCTGGCGCAGGCATTTATTGATCACATTGTCAAATTGCACGGTATTCCTTCAGACATAGTCTCTGATAGGGGCACGCAGTTTGTTTCCAGATTCTGGAAGGCCTTCTGTTCTCACTTGGGGGTTCGGTTGTCATTCTCTTCTGCTTTCCACCCGCAGTCGATTGGCCAGACAATCAGAATCTGGAGACATATCTGCGCTGTTTTGTGGCGGAGAATCAGGAGGATTGGTGTTCTTTTTTGTCCCTCGCTGAGTTTGCTTTAAATAACCGTCGTCGGGAGTCCTCTGATAAGTCACAATTTTTTGGTGCATATGGGTTTCATCCGCAGTTTGGGACTTTCTCGGGAGAGGGGTCTTCTGGTTTACCTGATGAGGACAGATTCTCCTCGTCTTTGTCATCTATTTGGCAAAAGATTCAGGATAATCTAAAGAGCATGAGTGAGAGATATAAGCGTGTGGCAGATAAGAGACGTGTGCTTGGTCCGGACCTGAATGTTGGTGATCTGGTGTGGTTGTCTACCAAGAATATCAAATTGAAGGTTCCCTCCTGGAAGTTGGGTCCTAGGTTTATTGGGCCTTACAAAATCCTGTCTGTCATCAATCCTGTTGCCTACCGTCTTGATCTTCCTCAGACTTGGAAGATCCATAATGTTTTTCATAAGTCCTTATTGAAACCTTATGTTCAACCCATTGTACCCTCGCCTTTGCCTCCTCCTCCGATTATGGTTGATGGGAATCTTGAACTTCAGGTCTCTAGGATTGTGGATTCTCGGCTTGTCCGCGGTTCTCTCCAGTACCTTGTTCATTGGGAGGGTTATGGTCCTGAGGAGAGGATGTGGGTCCCAGTGACGGACATTAAGGCCTCTCGTCTCATCAGGGCTTTCCATAGGTCCCATCCTGAGAAGGTGGGCTCTGAGTGTCCGGAGTCCACTCGTAGAGGGAGGGGTACTGTCACAACCAGACAGCTGAGAAGCTCTGACAGAAGCCTTTCAGAACCTCCTCCTTGAGTTTCTTTGTTGTGATGTTCAGTTCCTCATCTCGTTAGCCTCTCTCAGCTGTCATGTAGTTGGACTGATTGCATCCCTTTAAATTCCACCCCATAATGCATCACTGGGCGGCTTATACTACTTCCTGGAGTGTGTGTGCATGCTGGTCCTGTTTTGCAGTCTGCTACAAAGTTAAGTGCTGAACATTTATCTGTTATTTTCTGTTTGCTGGATCCCAGGTGACCCTGACTCCCTCCGTGTCTGGTGTAGGGAGCCGGTGGTCGTGTCCCCTCCCTATTGTAGGGTGTTCAGGGGTTATACAGTCGAGGTACGTGGATATGCAACCATCCACCTCTGGGATCTTTGCATAGGCTGAGCAGCCAGGGAAAGTCTCAGGTCTTGTGCAGGGGTCTCCCTTTTGGTTCCTTAGCTTTGGATCCAGTGAGTCATATATGCATGTTGCTTTGTCTTGTTTTCTGTACACCGTCCGTGACATGACATCAGTGAGGAGGAGGAACAGGAAATGAGTAGCTCGGCATCCAACCTTGTGCAAATGGGGTCTTTCATGCTGTCATGTCTGTTGAGGGACCCTCGTATAAAAAGGATGAAGGAGAACGACCTGTACTGGGTGGCCACGCTACTAGACCCCCGGTATAAGCAGAAAGTGGCAGAAATGTTACCAAATTACCGGAAGTCAGAAAGGATGCAGCAGTTCAAAACCAATCTAAAAAATATGCTTTACACAGCTTATGTCACAGCACAATGGGAATCTAACTGGGGAAGAGGTCAAAGTAATCCTCCTCCTACCACGACCACGGCGGCAAGATGTTTTACAGATGTGTTGTTGATGGAAGATGGAAAAAGCTGCTTTTTCCATCTCCCGGTTCCTAAAATCAATTCTGTTTGGTGTATCAGAGTTTGGTCTGTCACTGTGAAGGCAGTCGAAGGTACCAGGCCTAAAAATTTTTTCACAATAGGCAATCCCACCCTGATATGGGACGTAACAGGGATTAAACTGATGAGAATAGTACTACAGAAAATAGCACTCATATCGGGTGGGACAGTAAACTGCATTGCGCAGACGCAGTGACCGTGGCGTGGATTCAAACAAAGGGGAGGGAGCCAGCGTTTTTTTAACCATCTCCCCATTCGAAAAAATCTATTAAATTCACCTTTTGGGGACCCTTGGTGTTGTACGTGGCTGGGTGGAGGAAGAAACCTTCAATGACATCAACGGGACATGGCTAGCTTGGTATCCAACTTTGTGCAAATGGAAAGTTTGCGGTTGGGCGAAAAGGACTGTTTGCGGTTGTTTGCGGTGCATATAAAGGGGAGTTTGGTCTGTCAATGTCTTTGAAGCGGGCATAACCCTTACACTACCTGATCGATACAACATCATACCTGATCGTATACACACACTGGATGTTTTAAACCACGTTGTTCAAAAAAAAATTGGATTGTTACGTGATTTATGCCCTTTATGGATTAAAATCCAACTCTGCATCAACTATGTAATTTTCCATGGGAGTTTTGCCATGGATCCCCCTCCGGCATGCCACAGTCCAGGTGTTAGTCCCCTTGAAACAACTTTTCCATCACTATTGTGGCCAGAAAGAGTCCCTGTGGGTTTTAAATTTTGCCTGCCTATAGAAGTCAATAGCGGTTTGCCCGGTTTGCACGTTCGCAAACATTTGTCGAAATTCGCGTTCGCCGTTCGCTAACAGAAAATTTTATGTTTGCGACATCTCTACAAATAGCCCTTACTTTAAAAGTTTTCCCAATTTTTCGGACTGACTGACCTTCATTTCTTAAAGTAATGATGGCCACTAGTTTTTCTTTACTTAGCTGCTTTTTTCTTGCCATAATACAAATTCTAACAGTCTATTCAGTAGGACTATCAGCTGTGTATCCACCTGACTTCTCCTCAACGCAACTGATGGTCCCAACCCCATTTATAAGGCAAGAAATCCCACTTATTAAACCTGACAGGGCACACCTGTGAAGTGAACACCATTTCAGGTGGCTACCTCTTGAAGCCCATCAAGAGAATGCCAAGAGTGTGCAAAGCAGTAATCAAAGCAAAAGGTGGCTACTTTGAAGAACCTAGAATATGACATATTTTCAGTTGTTTCACACTTTTTTTTATGTATATTATTCCACATGTGTTAATTCATAGTTTTGATAGTGTGAATCTACAATTTTCATAGTCATGAAAATAAAGAAAAGTCTTTGAATGAGAAGGTGTGTCCAAACTTTTGGTCTGTACTGTATATTAGACGGACATTAGATATCAATTTTACTGCAGGCCAGTAGACTACAGGCCCCAAAAATTATGCATTCACATTACAGAAAACATCAAGTGATTATGTGGCTGGAGGTATATTAGACGGTCATTGGATATCAATTATTTGTTCTGGGTGGTGGCGGACATGTGTGGGCTGGCATGAGGACATTCTATTAAACTTGGTCGTCACAGGTGTTGAATTCCTCTGAGATCCATACCTCATTTAGTTTTAGAAATGTGAGGTAGTCCAAGCTGTCAGTCACTATCCCCCCCAGCTGCGCTAAACGTCCTTTCAGACAGGACACTCGACGAGGCAGCCAAGAGTTCCATGGCAAATTGTGCCAGCTCTGGCCTGCACACCCAGTAGTCAAGGGGTTCCTCATTTCTCAGAGCGTCCACATCGGCGGTTAACTCGATCCTGTCGGACACCTGTCGGTTTAGGCGTTCCCTGAGGCTGGATCCGGAGGGCGGCTGTCGTTGGGTTGTATGCAAGAATTATGTCATATCCGAAGTGACCAACACATATTCAAACCGCCCACTTCCTGCATGCGCTGTAGGATTAGTACTCGCAGCAATTTCTCTGTGGGTGGAAATTTCTCTGCGAGCGCTCGCAACAGCAGAAAGCAGCATCTCTCGAAGCAAGGCCTGGAAATTCTGCATTCTGCCAGCCCTCTGTGATGCTTGTAATATGCCATTTTGTGTTTGTACTGGGGGTCTAAGTATGTTGCCACCCAGTACTGGTCCTTGCCTTTTATGCTTTTTATACGAGGGTCCCTCTTCAAACACTAGAAAATGAAGGCCCCCATTTGCACTAAATTGGAAGTATTGGCTCCTGCTTATTGCCCAGGAGAATGTCGTCCTTGGTCTCTTTCCCCATCCACCGACAACACCAGGCATACCAGAAAAGTTTAAAGCCTGCTCTTCTTGCTCCTCCTCCTTCACCCCCAAGCACCATCCTCCTCTGACTCCTCTTCAGACTCCTGTTGACTTGTCTCAGATGGAGTAGCCCCCCTGGATATTCATACAGCATTGTGACTTCCTCATCTTCCTGCTCCTGCTGCTCGACAGCTTGATCAATAACACAACATAATGCATGCTCCAGAAATAAGGCGTAAGATACAATGTCACTGATGGCGCCCTGGCTGAAACTGACCAGTTTGGTGATCTCATCAAATAGCCACAGAAGTCTGCATGCGTCATGCATGTACAGCCATTTGCGTGGTGAAAAAAAAAAGAAGCTCCCCAGAATCTATCCTGCCGCAGAGTTCGTACAGGTAGTCAATAACAGAGCAGCTTATCAAGCATATACAAGGTGGTGTTCCATTGCGTCGGGCAGTCACAAATCAGACATCTGATGGGCAAATGGTGTCACCGCTGAAAGTCAGCAAGGCGAGCCATGGCCGTGTAAGATCTTCTAAAATGTCCAGAGATTTTCCTAGCCTGCAGCAAGACGTCCTAAACCCTGCAGTATTTGGCAACGAATCACTGCATGACTAAGTTCAGGATGTGTGATATGCACAGCACGTGTGTCATTTTGCCCTACTTCAGCGCGCTCAGCAGATTGGCACCGTTGTCGCACACCACTTTACCAACTGTCAAATTGAGCGGGGTTAGCCACTGATCGGCCTGTGACTGCAAAGCTGAAAACAGTACAGGACGGGTTTGGCTCTTGGCTTCCAGGCACAACCGCCGCAGCACAGCATAGCAATGTCTCACCTGGCACGTTGAATAGGTTCTGGAGAGCTGGGGAGGTGCAGCGGAAGAGGCGGTAGCAGTGGAAAAGGAGGAGTCAGCCAAGGAGGAGATGGAGGATGTTGTAGGAGGAGGAGAAGAAGTGGCAGGCCTGCATGCAATCTGTGGTGGTAACACCAAATCCACACGGGTGCCACGGGTTACATGCTTAAACATACATCAGAAGGTTCACCCAGAGGGCAGTGAAAGTTATGTACCTTCCCTGCCCGTGTTTGCTAGTTCATGGGTCTGTGTTCAGATGTATCTTGGCACCAACACTGTGTGCCAAAGATACATTCACTTGCCGCTGAACATGGCCATATAGCTCTGGGATGCACTTCTGGGAGAAATGTTTCCTTCCGGGGACCTTCTATTGCGGTCTGTCAATAGCCACAAATTTTCGAAAGGCCTCCGAGTCCATCGGTTTATATGGCAGTAGTTGGCAGGCTAGCAGTTCCGACAAGCCGGCAGTCAGCCGTTGGTCAAGAGGGTTATCCAGCGTCATCAACTTTTTACGTTCGAACATTTGGGCCAGGGAATACTGCCTTTTGCCAGATGAACGTAACAACGGCACGGAAGAGTGGAGGACAAATGGGAGGAGAGAGGAAAAGGAGAAGGAGAAGAGGCAGTACGTGGAGCACCAGGAGTGTGGCTTTGTTGGTTCTGACAGCGTTGCTCCCACTGGGCTCAGTGATGGGAGGCCAGGTGCCTTCTTAAGGTGGTTGTCCCTAGGTGAGTGTTGGGCTTACCGCGACTTATGCGTTGACAGCACAGGCTGCAGATGGCAACACTATGGTCAGCAGCTGAAACATGAAAAAAAGTCCACACTACGAAGCCATGTGCTGGCATCCCGGGAGCGCCAGGTGTGACCGTCCATGGTGGATGGCTCGCTCCAGATACATTTGCAGTCTGCTTTTTGCCTCCTGTGCAATACGAGTTCTGCCTGCTTCTCCTCCTTTTCCTCCCAATCTGCTGCTCCATCTCTCCCTCTGAACTCCCCACCTCTTCCTCTCTTGTGGGCACCCACGTGACGTCCATAGAAACGTCATCATCATCACCTTCACCACCACTGACATTAGAGATCTTGGAGTAGGCAGCAACATCGGGGACCACCCTTGGGCTAATCTAGGTACTGTCGTCAGACCGCTGGGTGGTGGCCGTTGCTACCTCCTCTTCCTCATCTGATTCCAAGATGAAAAATGTTCCTTCATTAAATATTTGCACTAACCTTTTTACATGTTCAGCAACATTCAAGTATACCGGGCCCATTGTGCATATTCTTTTTAAGGTGCCACAATGTGGTAATATATGCATTTTTTTGTATGGACTTTACGTAGTTAACCAGATAGTCAGCACCTTATTGCTTAGTTATTATGGACTGCCTCTGAGGACGGCAGCTTACGGTACATCACCAGCAGATCTAACATTGCCGTTGCTCATTATGGACTGCCTCTGAGGATGTTAACATACGTCACAAGCAGGTCTAAGATCATGAAGGGTGATCCCGCAAATATTATGTGTATGAAGAGAGAACTGGCTCCACCTCCTTGTTTAGTATATCCTAACTAGGCAATGGGTCCTGCCTTAAGGAAAATGTGTGTATAGCTGCCAGTTTACTCATCCAGGTGACCGTGTGAAATGCTATTTTCAGACCTTGGTGCTTTGAAGGGATTACAGGATGAAGCCACCCTTCTGTTTGCGGGCGTATCAAAGAATGTGGAGCGATTACAGTATATGACACCCCCCACGCTCTATATTTTACTATGGCCAAGTTATGGAGTGTTGAGCGCTTAGTGCAGTAAAGTAGTTAGTGAAGTAAATGTATTTTGTTTGGTTTGCTGCGAGAGGGAGAACTGTTTAACCACCTCCCGACCGCTGTACGCAGATATGCGTCCGGGAGGTGGTTGCTTTACTCCTCCTGGACGCATATACGCGTCTTCTCGCGAGACGCGAGATTTCCTGTGAACGCGCGCGCACAGGCGCGCGCGCTCACAGGAACGGAAGGTAAGCGAGTGGATCTCCAGCATGCCAGCGGCGATCGCTCGCTGGCAGGCTGGAGATCCAAATTTTTTAACCCCTAACAGGTATATTAGACGCTGTTTTCATAACAGCGTCTAATATACCTCCTACCTGGTCCTCTGGTGGTCCCTTTTGTTAGGATCGACCACCAGAGGACTCAGGTAGGTCAGTACAGTCCCACCAAACACCACACTACAATACACCCCCCCCCCCCGTCACTTATTAACCCCTTATAAACCCCTGATCACCCATGATCACCCCATATAAACTCCCTGATCACCCCCCTGTCATTGATCACCGCCCTGTCATTGATCACCCCCCTGTCAGGCTCCGTTCAGACGTCCGTATGATTTTTACGGATCCACGGATACATGGATCGGATCCGCAAAAAGCATACGGACGTCTGAATGGAGCCTTACAGGGGGTGATCAATGACAGGCGGGTGATCACCCATATACACTCCCTGATCACCCCCTGTCATTGATCACCCCCCTGTCATTGATCACCCCCCTGTAAGGCTCCATTTAGACGTCCGCATGATTTTTACGGATCCGATCCATGTATCCATGGATCCGTAAAAATCATGCGGACGTCTGAATGGAGCCTTACAGGGGGGGTGATCAGTGACAGGGGGGTGATCACCCTGATTACCCTGATCACCCCCTGTCATTGATAACCCCCCTGTAAGGCTCCATTCAGACGTCCGCATGCGTTCTGTGGATCCGATGCATGTATCCATGGATCCGTAAAAATCATGCGGACGTCTGAATGGAGCCTTACAGGGGGGGGTGATCAGTGACAGGGGGGTGATCACCCTGATTACCCTGATCACCCCCTGTCATTGATAACCCCTCTGTAAGGCTCCATTCAGACGTCCGCATGCGTTCTGTGGATCCGATCCATGTATCCATGGATCCGTAAAAATCATGCGGACGTCTGAATGGAGCCTTACAGGGGGGGTGATCAGTGACAGGGGGGTGATCACCCTGATTACCCTGATCACCCCCTGTCATTGATAACCCCCCTGTAAGGCTCCATTCAGACGTCCGCATGCGTTCTGTGGATCCGATCCATGTATCCATGGATCCGTAAAAATCATGTGGACGTCTGAATGGAGCCTTACAGGGGGGGTGATCAGTGACAGGGGGGTGATCACCCTGATTACCCTGATCACCCCCTGTCATTGATAACCCCCCTGTAAGGCTCCATTCAGACGTCCGCATGCGTTTTGTGGATCCGATCCATGTATCCATGGATCCGTAAAAAATCATGCGGATGTCTGAATGGAGCCTTACAGGGGGGGTGATCAATGACAGGGGGGTGATCAGGGAGTCTATATGGGTGATCACCCCCCTGTCATTGATCACCCCCCTGTCATTGATCACCCCCCCTGGTAAGGCTCCATTCAGACATTTTTTTTGGCACAGGTTAGCGGAAATTTTTTGTTTGTTTTTGTTTTTGTTTTTTCTTACAAAGTCTCATATTCCACTAACTTGTGTCAAAAAATAAAATCTCCCATGAACTCACCATACCCCTCACGGAATCCAAATGCGTAAACATTTTTAGACATTTATATTCCAGACTTCTTCTCACGCTTTAGGGCCCCTAAAAAGCCAGGGCAGTATAAATACCCCACATGTGACCCCATTTCGGAAAGAAGACACCCCAAGGTATTCCGTGAGGGGCATATTGAGTCCATGAAAGATTGAAATTTTTGTCCTAAGTTAGCGGAAAGTGAGACTTTGTGAGAAAAAAACAAAAAAAAATCAATATCCGCTAACTTATGCAAAAAAAAAAAATTTCTAGGAACTCGCCAGGCCCCTCATTGAATACCTTGGGGTGTCTTCTTTCCAAAGTGGGGTCACATGTGGGGTATTTATACTGCCCTGGCTTTTTAGGGGCCCGAAAGTGTGAGAAGAAGTCTGGGATCCAAATGTCTAAAAATGCCCTCCTAAAAGGAATTTGGGCCCCTTTGCGCATCTAGGCTTCAAAAAAGTGTCACACATGTGGTATCGCCGTACTCAGGAGAAGCTGGGCAATGTGTTTTGGGGTGTCATTTTACATATACCCATGCTGGGTGAGAGAAATATCTTGGTCAAATGCCAACTTTGTATAAAAAAATGGGAAAAGTTGTCTTTTGCCAAGATATTTCTCTCACCCAGCATGGGTATATGTAAAATGACACCCCAAAACACATTCCCCAACTTCTCCTGAGTACGGCGATACCACATGTGTCACACTTTTTTGCAGCCAAGGTGGGCAAAGGGGCACCTTTCGGATTTCGCAGGCCATTTTTTACACATTTTGATTGCAAAGTACTTCTCACACATTTGGGCCCCTAAATTGCCAGGGCAGTATAACTACGCCACAAGTGACCCCATTTTGGAAAGAAGACACCCCAAGGTATTCCGTGGGGGGCACGGCGAGTTCCTAGAATTTTTTATTTTTTGTCACAATTTAGCGGAAAATTATGATTTTTCTTTTTTTTTCTTTTTTCCTTACAAAGTCTCATATTCCACTAACTTGCGACAAAAAATAAAAAATTCTAGGAACTCGCCATGCCCCTCACGGAATACCTTGGGGTGTCTTCTTTCCGAAATGGGGTCACTTGTGGGGTAGTTATACTGCCCTGGCAATTTAGGGGCCCAAATGTGTGAGAAGAACTTTGCAATCAAAATGTGTAAAAAATGCCCTGCAAAATCCGAAAGGTGCACTTTGGAATATGTGCCCCTTTGTCCACCTTGGCAGCAAAAAAGTGTGACACATCTGGTATCGCCGTACTCAGGAGAAGTTGGGCAATGTGTTTTGGGGTGTCATTTTACATATACCCATGCTGGGTGAGAAAAATATCTTGGTCAAATGCCAACTTTGTATAAAAAAATGGGAAAAGTTGTCTTTTGCCAAGATATTTCTCTCACCCAGCATGGGTATATGTAAAATGACACCCCAAAACACATTGCCCAACTTCTCCTGAGTACGGCGATACCAGATGTGTGACACTTTTTTGATGCCAAGGTGGGCAAAGGGGCACATATTCCAAAGTGCACCTTTCGGATTTCACCGGTCATTTTTTACAGATTTTGATTGCAAAGTACTTCTCACACATTTGGGCCCCTAAATTGCCAGGGCAGTATAACTACGCCACAAGTGACCCCATTTTGGAAAGAAGACACCCCAGGGTATTCCGTGAGGGGCATGGCGAGTTCCTAGAATTTTTTATTTTTTGTCGCAAGTTAGTGGAATATGAGACTTTGTAAGGAAAAAAGAGGAAAAAAAAAAATCATAATTTTCCGCTAACTTGTGACAAAAAATAAAAAATTCTAGGAACTCGCCATGCCCCTCACGGAATACCTTGGGGTGTCTTCTTTCCAAAATGGGGTCACTTGTGGCGTAGTTATACTGCCCTGGCAATTTAGGGGCCCAAATGTGTGAGAAGTACCTTGCAATCAAAATGTGTAAAAAATGGCCTGCAAAATCCGAAAGGTGCACTTTGGAATGTGTGCCCCTTTGCCCACCTTGGCTGCAAAAAAGTGTGACACATCTGGTATCGCCGTACTCAGGAGAAGTTGGGGAATGTGTTTTGGGGTGTCATTTTACATATACCCATGATGGGTTAGAGAAATATCTTGGCAAAAGACAACTTTTCCCATTTTTTTATACAAAGTTGGCATTTGACCAAGATATTTTTCTCACCCAGCATGGGTATATGTAAAATGACACCCCAAAACACATTCCCCAACTTCTCCTGAGTACGGCGATACCAGATGTGTCACACTTTTTTGCTGCCAAGGTGGGCAAAGGGGCGCATATTCCAAAGTGCACCTTTTGGATTTCACCGGTCATTTTTTACACATTTTGATTGCAAAGTTCTTCTCACACATTTGGGCCCCTAAATTGCCAGGGCAGTATAACTACGCCACAAGTGACCCCATTTTGGAAAGAAGACACCCCAAGGTATTCTGTGAGGGGTATGGTGAGTTCCTAGAATTTTTTATTTTTTGTCGCAAGTTAGTGGAATATGAGACTTTGTAAGAAAAAATAAAAAAAATAAAATCATCATCATTTTCCGCTAACTTGTGACAAAAAATAAAAAGTTCTATGAACTCACTATGCCCATCAGCGAATACCTTAGGGTGTCTACTTTCCGAAATGGGGTCATTTGTGGGGTTTTTCTACTGTTTGGGCATTGTAGAACCTCAGGAATCATGACAGGTGCTCAGAAAGTCAGAGCTGTTTCAAAAAGCGGAAATTCACATTTTTGTACCATAGTTTGTAAATGCTATAACTTTTACCCAAACCATTTTTTTTTTGCCCAAACATTTTTTTTTTATCAAAGACATGTAGAACAATAAATTTGGCGAAAAATTTATATATGGATGTCGTTTTTTTTGCAAAATTTTACAGCTGAAAGTGAAAAATGTCATTTTTTTGCAAAAAAATCGTTACATTTTGATTAATAACAAAAAAAGTAAAAATGGCAGCAGCAATGAAATACCACCAAATGAAAGCTCTATTAGTGAGAAGAAAAGGAGGTAAAATTCATTTGGGTGGTAAGTTGCATGACCGAGCGATAAACGGTGAAAGTAGTGTAGTGCCGAAGTGTAAAAAGTGCTCTGGTCATGAAGGGGGTTTCACCTAGCGGGGCTGAAGTGGTTAAAGACACCCTACTCAGTCAGGAATCTAGTGGTAGCCGTCTTCTATGTTTGTCCATGTATGTCAGTATATTTTTATGCAGCACATTGTATTTTTCCAGGTACCCTGAGAGCATATTTATATAGAGTGGATATAAAAAGTCTACACACCCCTGTTAAAATGTCAGGTTTCTGTGCTGTAAAAAAAAAGAGATAAATCATTTCAGAACTTTTTCCACCTTTAATGTGACCTATAAACTGTACAACTCAATTGAAAAACAAACTGAAATCTTTTAGGTGGAGGGAAGAATACAAAAGCAAAACTAAAATAATGTGGTTGCATAAGTGTGCACACCCTCTTATAACTGGGGATGTAGCTGTGTTCAGAATTAAGCAATCACATTCAAAATCATGTTAAATAGGAATCACCTGCCATCATTTAAAGTGCCTTTGATTAACCCCAAATAAAGTTCAGCTGCTCTAGTTGGTCTTTCCTAAACTTTTCTTAGTCACATCCCACAGCAAAAGCCATGGTCTTTAGAGAGCTTCCAAAGCATCAGAGGGATCTCATTGTTAAAAGGTATCAGTCAGGAGAAGGGTACAAAAGAATTTCCAAGGCATTAGATATACCATGGAACACAGTGAAGACCGTCATCATCAAGTGGAGAAAATATGGCACAACAGTGAGATTACCAAGAACTGGATGTCCCTCCGAAATTGATGAAAAGACAAAAAGAAAACTGGTCTGGGAGGCGACCAAGAGGCCTACAGCAACATTAAAGGAGCTGCAGGAATATCTGGCAAGTACTGGCTGTGTGCTACATGTGACAACAATCTCCCATATTCTTCATATGTCTGGGCTATGGGGTAGAGTGGCAAGACGAGAGCCTTTTCTTACGAAGAAAAACATCCAAGCCAGGCTACATTTTGTGAAAACACATCTGAAGTCTTCCAAAAGCATGTGGGAAAAGGTGTTATGGTCTGATGAAACCAAGGTTGAACTTTTTGGCCATAATTCCAAAAGATATGTTTGGCGCAAAAACAACACTGCACATCACCAAAAGAACCCCATCCCCACAGTGAAGCATGGTGGTGGCAACATCATGCCAAGGGGCTGTTCTTTCCCAGCTGGAACTGGGGCCTTAGTTAAGCTAGAGGGAATTCTGAAAAGTTCCAAATACCAGTCAATATTGGCACAAAAACTTTAGGCTTCTGCTTGAAAGCTGAACATGAAGAGGAACTTCATCTTTCAGCATGACAACGACCCAAAGCATACATCCAAATCAACAAAGGAATGGCTTCACCAGAAGAAGATTAAAGTTTTGGAATGGCCCAGCCAGAGACCAGACCTGAATCTGATTGAAAATCTGTGGGGTGATCTGAAGAGGGCTGTGCACAGGAGATGCCCTCGCAATCTGACAGATTTGGAGAGTTTTTGCAAAGAAGAGTGGGCAAATCTTGCCAAGTCAAAATGTGCCATGCTGATAGACTCATACACAAAAAGACTGAGTGCTGTAAAAAAATCAGAAGGTGCTGTGCAGACTTATGGAACCATATTATTTTATTTTTATATTTTTTCTTCCCTCTACCTAAAAGTAGAGATGTCCCGAACTATTCGCCGGCGAATAGCTCCCGGCGAACATAGCTTGTTCGCGTTTGCCGCGGCGGGCGAACATATGTGATGTTCGATCCGCCCGCTATTCATCATCATTGTGTAAACTTTGACCCTGTACCTCACAGTCAGCAGACACATTCCAGCCAATCAGCAGCAGACCCTCCCTCCCAGACCCTCCCACCTCCTGGACAGCATCCATTTTAGATTCATTTGGAAGCTGCAGTGTCACAAATTTGACAAAGTTGTAATCGCAATGTGATTAATACAGGTTATATTAATTGCATTGCAAATTCAACTTAGAGCTGGGTTCCTAATGGTTGTATTGCTAGAATATAACGAAGATTGAGAATATAGTGCTATATTCGTTATATTCGTCAATTGTAGCAATACAACCATTAGGAACTCAGATCTAAGTTGTAATCGCATTGCGAATTCAACTTACCACACTCTGCGTCAACTATGTAATTTTCCATGGGAGTTTTGCCATGGATCCCCTTCCGGCATGCCACAGTCCAGGTGTTAGTCCCCTTGAAACAACTTGTCCATCACTATTGTGGCCAGAAAGAGTCCCTGTGGGTTTTAAAATTTGCCCGTCTATTGAAGTCTATGGCGGTTTGCCTGGTTCGCACGTTTGCGAACATCTGCGGAAATTCACGTTCGCCATTCGCGAACGGAAAATTTTATGTTCGAGACATCTCTACCTAAAAGATTTCAGTTTATTTTTCAATTGAATTTTACAGTTTATAGGTTACATTAAAGGTGGAAAAAGTTCTAAATTAATTTATCTTTGTCTCATTTTTTTACCTGACATTTTAACAGGGGTGTGTAGACTTTTTATATCCACTGTATTAAACCTAAGCACAAGCCGAGGGCTGCTTGACTTAAGTGCTAGGGAATGTGATGCCCCAGAGGTGCATTACCACCTTTTACATCTCTCCACTATCTTTTATGGTTAATATAATGTCATTCTTTGCGTTAATTTCCAGGTCCTGCAAAATGTGTATATTTATTTCCATGTAACTGTTATGTTTGATGTAATGTACCTGGTTCACCAGCAGATGGCAGCATAATTGGCAGAGCTAGTTTACCTAGTGTGGAATCTTTTTTCCATTTTGGCTCTCTTTGGGAAGAGGGAGGTGTTTAGTTAGTTATAGGGAGTCTAGCCTATCCCCTGTCATGGGGGGTTGTGATGCAGAAGCTAGTCCCTACCGGATGAGCCCTGCCTAGACCAGCTAGAGCACCTTCAGCTCTGCTGGACACAGAGGCCAAAGCCTGAAGCCTCACAAGCCAGGAGGAGAAAGTTCCCTGGATAAAGAAAGCTAGAGACAGACCAGATGACAAAGTTAAGTTGCAGCATATAGCAAAGGAAAATTTCCTATTTAATCCTGACAGTATAGCAGAGCCAGAGAGCAACAGATGTAGCAGGGCCGAGTGTGTTTGTCTGCCAGTTTCATGTCAAAGCCTGCTGATGACCAAGATAAAGTTGGAAGATTGTTGCCTGATGAAAGTTTATTCAAGTAAAGCTGTTATTAAGTTCATCACAAGGTCTGGAGTCAATTAGATTTTTCACCCCAACACTCAACTACCCCTTTTTCTGCAACGGACGGCCATGCTTGGGGTTCTCATATATCCTGGTAGGAGCACCATGACACGTGCACAGCCACATCTAAAGGGACATTGTAGGCTACCCTTACACCACTCTTGCATTCCTAGAGGACATCCTCACTGTATTGTGGGGCTGACCCCACAGCATATAAGACTTCTCTGGCTAAGGGAACAGAACAGGACAGAGCCAGGTTGAGGACAGGTGAGGGCACAGGGCCTGCTCATGGGCCATGCCAACTAAGGATTGTGTCTGACAAAACCACCGACTCTTGGCTGGGAGTGTCTGATGCCACTTGGGATGATTCTCAGCTACCTTGGCATTTATGTATAATGAGCATGTGTCAGGCTATTCTGCCACAGATGCACGTTAGAGATTATCCCCTGATTGGTTGTGAGTGATAGCCCCTGTACAAGCAATGGTAGATAGCTGAACTCACTAATATCTCCAGATATAGGCACCAGTTGCATGTGATGATCCAGTGAGGAGAATACAATGGTGAAGCTTTGATTATTTATTGATTTGTCTTGAAAACAAATGCAGGGAAATGAGGGTATGCTAGAGGATATTAGAGGTCAAAAAGAATAGCTCTCACCATCATGAAGGTCTGCGACAAAGAGGAAGTACGAAGGACCTTTCAGAGGATGTGATGTCACAAAAGAGGGAGGAGAGCATTGTAATGGGAATTTACATAACACACATAAATGAATTATAAGAATAACCACAGGGTGGCAGCGTTACACAACATGGTAATGATAATACAATGCAAACACAAATTGTAGAATACAAGAATAAAGGCTGGAACAGCACACTCCCCATCTGAAATCCTTGGATTTCACTATATATGCAATTACCGAAATGTCCATGAAATGTTGGAACCTGAAAGATAAAAATCAAACAAAAAGAACATACTGGAACTGGTGAACTGGAACAGTCCAACGCCTTGAGTCTTCCGGTTGCCAGGAATAAAGTTCCTCAAGTAAAGAATCATTCCTCCACGGGTAAGAGGAGAACAATCTCAGATGCAGGCCTGCTAAAGGATTTGGGATGGCCTTGTTTTGCGATGGTCACTTCCACCTTGCGAACTTTGCCATCTTCACTGATGAAGACCTTTGAGATGAGTCCCATGGGCCAGGAGTTTCTTTCCACCTTTTGGTCTTTCATGAGTACAAGATCTCCTATCTGTAAGTTTGGCTTGACCTGTTGCCACTTTCTACGTGCTTGCAGAAGCGTTAAATACTCCTTTTTCCACCTGCTCCAGAAACAGTCGGCCAGATGTTGAACTCTTTCATGATAATGCCGTATCAACAGTGTAGTAACGTGGTGTTTGGCAGGAATAATAAGGGGATTCATTTCTGCAATCTCTAGCTTAGCCTTGTTTAGGCGACCACCAACTCTCAGCATGCCACGATCATCAATTACTGGTTTCAAGTTGACAATGGGGCTGCCTTTTGGTATATCTTGCTTGTCATGTATACATTTCAGTTCCATTTTAAAGGCACTCTGCTGTACGTTACGTATCACAAGCAATTCACTTAGAATAATGTCTTCTGCCGTTAGAGGTTTATGGCACAGGTGCCAACTGCGACAGTCAGTGTTATGCTTCTCAGCATGAAAACAATGAACAATGTGGACTAACCTTGCAATGATGTGAATGAGTCTTGACCATCTAGAGAAGCGTTCAAAGCGATGACAGCCCAAGCCAGCGCTCCTTTCAGACTTGGTGACGAAGGTACTAACTTCAGGCCGAATCTCTGGATCTTCATGAGGGTCCTGGAGACTGAAGACGTCTTGGATAGAAGTTTCTTCATTCTGGTTCAGCAGAAACTCTGGACCTGTCAACCAAGAAGAAGTTGCAGAGACTCTTCCAGATGCCGGTCTGGTGGCGCAATCTGCAGGATTGAGATGAGATGGAACATAGTGCCACTGTTCAGGTTTAGAGGATCTTCTAACCCTTTCAATGCGGTTACTGACATAAACGTAGAAGCGTTTTGACTGGTTGTAGATGTAACCCAGGACAACCTTACTGTCTGTGTAAAATTGAATGTCATCCACCTGAATATCCAGCTCACGTTGTATAAAGTCCGCAATCTCTACGGCTAGCACAGTCCCACAAAGTTCGAGTCTAGGAATGGTGTGCTCAGGTTTTGGAGCTAATTTTGCCTTTCCAAACAGAAATCCAACATGTGCTTGATTGGAATAGTCTATTACCTTTAAATAAGCAACAGCTGCGATGGCTTCAGTAGACGCATCTGAGAAGATGTGGATTTCTCTCCTCCGAGTGGCTGTAAGGGATGTTGGAGTGTAACACCTTGGTATATGAATACTGTCTAATGCATGCAAGCATTCCTTCCACAACTCCCACTTTTGTTGTTTGTCAGAGGGCAGTGGAGCATCCCAGTCAGATACAGACTCTGAGAACTGTCTTAACAGGAATTTGCCTTGTACAGTCAAAGGTGCCACAAATCCCAGGGGATCATATAGGCTGTTCGCCACTGAGAGAACTCCCCGTTTAGTAAATGGTTTATCTGCACAGTTAACTTGAAATCCAAGGGAGTCATTTGCTAAGTCCCACCTCAGGCCCAGACTTCTCTGTACTGGTGGATTGTCTATCCCTAGATTCAAATCTCTGAATTCTGTGGCATGATCGCTGGGCTGGAAGGCTTTCATTACGGCAGCGCAGTTAGAGGCTATCTTATGTAACCTTAGACGAGACTTTGAAAGCATACCTTGGGTCCTTTTGAGCAGATCTATGGCCTCCTCCGCTGTAGGGAAGGATTTGAGTGCGTCGTCCACATAGAAGTCTCTCACGACAAAGTTTCTGGCATGTTCCCCAAATTCTGACTCACCATCTAAGGCAGCCCTCCGTAGGCCATATGTAGCAACAGCAGGTGAAGGACTGTTACCAAACACGTGCACCTTCATGCGGCATTCAACCATTTCTTTGCTGGTGTCATTGTCTCTATGCCAAAGAAACCTGAGGTAGTTTCTATGATCTTGCCGCACGATAAAGCAATGGAACATTTGTTCAATGTCAGCAGTAATGGCTACTGGCTCCTTTCTGAATCTCATGAGCACTCCCACCAGATTATTGGTCAAGTTCGGACCGGTGAGAAGGACGTTGTTCAGAGATACGCCATTATGTTTGGCACTTGAATCGAATACCACTCTTATTTGGTTTGGCTTCCGTGGGTGATATACCCCAAAGGATGGAAGGTACCAGCATTCTTCATGCTCTTGTAAGGGTGGAGCCAGCTCTGCATGATCATTGCGAAATATTTTTTCCATGAAGGCCACAAAATGACTTTTCATTTCTGGTTTGCTTTTTAACGTACGTTGCAAGGAGATGAATCTGGAGAGTGCTTGTTCCCGGTTGTCAGGAAGTCTGGCTCTTACAGCACGGAAAGGTAAAGGTGCAACCCAGTGGTTAGATGCATCTTTGAAGAATTCATCGTCCATTATTTTAATAAACTCTTTGTCATCCATGGAAAAGGCCAGTTTGTCATCGCCTGGTGTTGTACAAAACACAGTTTTTCCCAAGTTGTCATAACTGGTAGGAATGATGTCTGGTGTCTTTAAGAGGTTAGAAAGCTTTTCCTTCACCTCATAATGATGAACACATGGCTTAAAATGAGATGTGCGACCATTGTTGAGCACAAAGGTTTTGAAGGAGTTCACTTGAGATGGTTTGTGGCTCTTATTTAAACATACATCGCCCACAATTACCCAGCCTAAATCGAGTCTCTGTGCATATGGGGCATTATCAGGACCGTTGCATTGTTGACGCACCTTGTGGACCCTCAGAATGTCTCTCCCGAGCAGAAGTAGGATGTCAGCATTCATGTCCATAGGGAGGATCTCACTAGCTAGATGTTTCAAGTGGGAATGATGATATGCAGCTTCTGGAGTAGGAATTTCATCTCTTTCATCTGGTATTTGGTCGCATTCAATTAATGTTGGCAAGGGTATATGAACGTTCCCTTTTATGGAGGAGATAAGGTATCCAGTGGCTCTTCTGCCATAAGTCTCTACACGACCTGAACAAGTGTTGAGGGTATATGGTGTTGCTTCTCCTGCTATGCCGAAAATCTCAAAGAATTTAGGTTTTGCCAGAGACCTATTGCTTTGTTCATCAATAATTGCGTACATTCTGATGGCTCTTTCAGATTGCCCTTCTGGGTAGACGTTGACCAAACACACCTTTGCACAGCACTTAGAATCAGCCTCCTTGCCACATATCGCCATACAGGAAGAGGAAATAGTAGTTGTAGCTAATTCTTGAGCCGGTGGCTCCCCGCCATGAAGTGCGACGGCATTGGTCGCAGCTTGAGATGGTGCGTTGTCTGAAGGCAAGGTAGGATGCATTGCTGTAACGTGCTTGTCACTGCTGCATTCTGCACACTTGATAATAACCTTACAGTCTTTCGCCAAGCTCTTTGAGTATCTCTCTGCGTTCTTGCAAGGTCTTTGCCCTGAGCCCACGACACTCCTTTAAAGGATGAGGTCTTTTATGGATGGGGCACATGCGGTTAGGGTCCTTTTCTTTGAGGACAGGGTATTCCTTCCTAGTAGTGCAGGTTGAAATGAGTGGAACATTGGTTTTCCTAACGGATACTGTCCCCCTTAAGTCTCTACGTTTATTTGTGGTGTTGTCATACCTTGAACATGAGGATGAAGCAGGTAGAGTGAATTCAGTGAAGTCAAAGCTGGGGTCATTCTTCTTTCGAGCTTGGTCACTGATGAATCTGGTAAAATAAGAGAAAGAGGGAAAAGACACATTGTGTTCTCTCTTGTATCTGGAGCCCTGGTCTGCCCATTTCTCTTGCATGCCATGTGGTAGTTTTGACACTATTGGATTGACGCCATGGGCGGTATCAAGGTAACTCAGTCCTGGCAGACGTGGGTCCATTTTTGCCAATTCAAGTTCTTTTAGTAGGTCGCTTAGATCCTGGAGTTTGCGATTGTCTTTGCCAGTTATCCTTGGGAAGGCTTGAAGTCTCCTGAATAGGGCACTTTCTATAGCTTCTGGACTGCCATAGGTCTGTTCAAGTCTCTCCCATGCTGCAGCGAGACCTTCCTCTGAGTGGCCTGCATGAACCACTCTTAATGTCTTTATGCGTTCTGCAGATTCTGGGCCTAACCATTTGATGAGCAAGTCAAGTTCCTCCATGGCAGTGAGGTTTATGTCACCGATTACTGCTTTAAAGGTCGATTTCCAGGCCCTGTAGTTTTCTGCACGGTCATCAAACCTTGAGAGACTAACGTTAATCAGCTCCCTGCGCATCATGTATCTGGCAAAGTCTGACATGTCTGATCTCCCACTCCATATTGCTGTATTGTGTTGTGGTGTCTCTAGAGCATGTGGGGGCTCTGGCAGATAAGGTTGAGATTGATCAGGATGGAATGATGTGGCATAAGGATTAAGCTGCGGTTTAGTCTCTGGATGATCAGCCTGCTTGGTGCTAGATATTACCTTATTACTGGGCTGTGATGATTTCTGGTACTCTGGGGGTTCGCCCAGTTGGTGAGTTAGAAGTGGCGTTGGTGCATGCGATTTTACAGGAGGAGTAGGCGATGGTTGCCTTAGCACATACCTGGCAGTGCGGTCGGCAGGGTCTTCCTCTTCTCCTGGGACGAAACAGTCTGGGTCGGTACCTTGGCCTAATGCTTGCTCGAGGACCTTTAGTTTAGCTAAGGTAGCTGCTTCTTCCCTTTCTGTCTGGAGGATCTTTAGCTGGGCTTCTGTCTCAGCCTCCATTTCTGCCATCTTAGCCTCCATTTCTGCTTTCTTAGCCTCCATTTCTGCTTTCTTAGCCTCCATTTTAGCCTCCATTTCTGCTTTCTTAGCCTCCATTTCTGCTTTCTTCTTCGTAATCTCCGCCTCCTTCTTAGCAAAGGAACTTCTTACGCTAGCTTCCTCTGCTTCTGCCCGGACTTCTATAAGTTTGTCATGCAATGCTGACCTTCCGGAACGAGAGGTTTTGGAAGATGAAAGGGTATATTTTGTATGTTTACTTGAAGTTGATCGATGGGATCTCGCCTCCTGTAAGTGTGCGATGCGGAGTTCTGCCTTGCTCTTAGCATCTTGTACTATGGCATCCTTCTCTTCAAGGAGATTCTTTCTCTCATTCAGCTCCTCTGAGGCTTCGTCAAAATCAGAGTCGCTCAGGAAAGTGATGTACTTAGCAGAGAGTCGCTGATAGCGGACATAGGAGTTAGTCAAGCGATTCAACGTTGTGGTTAACTTTGTTGGGTCGTTGTTATATCGTAAAAGAGCTGCTATATAGTGTTCAGTTCTCTGCCATAAATCATTTAAATTGTCACTGAACTCTTCTTTGGTCGCCTCAAAGTTCTCTCTGATCTTTTGTGTTGGCTTGATAACACGTTTAGATCGTACTGCTTGTTCTTCAGTTAACATGGACTCTGCTTCCTGCATATCTGAGTTTTTGGGAGCAGGGTGACTTTCTGTATGTTCAGTTACCAAGAGATCCACTAAGCTTCTTGTGGACATGTTATTCCTGTTTAAGCGGTACTGTCCCTTTAAGAGGGTATTCCAGCTTGTGCATTGTGCTTATGAAGCCACGTGCGTATAAGATGGCGGACAGCTCTAAGCTCGCAGGCAGACTGTGTGTAGACATGCAAGACTGTAGATTTAAGCTTCTTTTGGACTATTCTGCCACAGATGTACGTTAGAGATTATCCCCTGATTGGTTGTGAGTGATAGCCCCTGTACAAGCAATGGTAGATAGCTGAACTCACTAATATCTCCAGATATAGGCACCAGTTGCATGTGATGATCCAGTGAGGAGAATACAATGGTGAAGCTTTGATTATTTATTGATTTGTATTGAAAACAAATGCAGGGAAATGAGGGTATGCTAAAGGATATTAGAGATACTAGAGGTCAAAAAGAATAGCTCTCACCATCATGAAGGTCTGCGACAAAGAGGAAGTACGAAGGACCTTTCAGAGGATGTGATGTCACAAAAGAGGGAGGAGAGCAATGCAATGGGAATTTACATAACACACATAAATGAATTATAAGAATAACCACAGGGTGGCAGCGTTACACAACATGGTAATGATAATACAATGCAAACACAACTTATAGAATACAAGAATAAAGGCTGGAACAGCACACAGGCCCTACTGTGAGGGCAACCTGTAAACAAGAAACCAGGAGACGGGCGCCAAAGGTGCAAGTAAGAATCTCCGTTAACAAGGAGCTCCTTACAGTATTAAAATGTATTGGCTCTGATAAGCTTTGCGAATCTCCAATGTTTCATACGAAATCGATTCGCTCATCCCTAGCCATGATCCCCATCATTGTGCCTGCTACTCACAAAGAAAGGCACTTCCCAAAATTAATTTGTCTCTAAGCAAAGCAGCCAAACCAAAATTTTGAACTTCGCTCATCTCTAGTGGTGAGTGTCTTAGAGAAATGCTTAGAAAAATGTTGCTATAACCCGAGTGTAGGGCTTGGGTTATAGTAGTCTTATTAGAGGTTGCAGTCCATTTCTCCCTGGTCACTAGCAGCAATGCTACAGAGATTTGAGTCATTCTTGCTCTCCACATCAGTAGGCTCCCCAGACATCATCTTAGAGAGTTTTGTATGTTGAGAGGGCTTTCTATTTTTTATTTCACCTCAGTGACTCTTCTGTTGTTGGCCAGTGCTGTATAAATCACCAAACTATGCCTCAAATGCATATGGTGCCCCTTCTCTTCTGAGCCCTACAAAAATGTAAGGCCACATATTGGGTGTTCCTTTATTCAGGATAAAATGAGCAAGGAATTGTGGGGTGTATTTTTCCTATTTCCCTTTGTGAAAATGAACAATTTGGGCCTAAAGCAACATTTACTTGTCAAATATGTAGTTTTTCTTTTTCACAACCAAGTGTTTAAAAATTCTATAAAATTTGGCCGGGCCAAAGTTCTCACTGTACCCCTTAAAAATCTTCATGGGAGTGTACTTTCCAAAATGTGGTCACTTTTGGTGGTTTTCACTGCAGAGGTACCTTGGGCGTCTTCAAATGTCAGATGGCGCCTGAAAATGATTCCTTAGAAATCTACTCTCCAAAAAACATATCACACTCCTTCCCTTCTGAGCTCTTCCGTGTGTCTATACAACAGTTTGTGGCCACATATGGGTTGTTTCTATAAACTGCAGAATCAGTTTAATAAATATTGAGGAATTGGCTGTTAACCATTGAAGTGCTACTATGAAAATTGATTAAAATGGAAAATCTGCAAATAAAGTAAACATTTCACCTCCATTTTCCTTTAATTCCTGTGGAACACTGAAAGGGGTGACAAAGTTTGTAAAATCAGTTTTGAATAACTAATGGGTGTAGTTTCCAAAATGGGGTTGGTTTCTATTACATATGCCCCATAAAATACCTTCATATCTGAATTGGTCTTTTAAAAAGTTGGTTTCGGATATTTTTTTGAAAATGCTTAAAATTGTTTCTAAAATTCTAAGCTTTCTAATGTCCTAAAAAAACAAAATGACAAAATGCTGAAAAAAACAAAAACAGTATTGATGGTGACATAAAGACGTTTCTGTCTTAGGGCTCATGCACACGACCTTATGTGTCTTGCGGTCCTCAAATCACGGATCTGCAAAACATGGATCCCAGCTGTATGCCACCATTTTCAGACTTCTATATCTTTTTTGCCGGGCTGCAGAATGGACATACAGATGCGGACAACACACGGTGTGCCGTCTGCATCTTTTGCGGCCTATTTAAAAGAATGGGTCCATATCCGATCTGCAAAAAATGTGGATGAGATGCGAACTGAACGTGCGGTTGTG
This sequence comes from Bufo gargarizans, assembly GCF_014858855.1. Lineage (NCBI taxonomy): Eukaryota > Metazoa > Chordata > Amphibia > Anura > Bufonidae > Bufo > Bufo gargarizans. The sequence goes on along the minus strand of NC_058081.1, from coordinate 4,464,794 downwards.
CGAATGATCCTTTCAAAGCAGAGAAAAACAAATTTTGACATTTCTAATTTTTCTAAACTTTCATTAATTTTAGGTTTTATAACCAAAGGTAAAACATATTGACTCAAATTCACAGTGTGTCATGAAAATGGCTCAGAATGGCTTGGATAAGTAAAAGCATTCCAAAATTCTTATCACATAAAAATGACATGATAAATTTGCACAAAAAAAATGGTAAAAAATGTCTTGAAGGGGTTAATAGTATGTGCATTTTGGGATGTGGCAATGCCTATGATGTTTATATTTTGTTTATTTATATTGATTTGGGAGAAAAGGGGGGTGATTCAAATTCTTTTTATATTTTAAATTTGACAAGCATTTATTAGATTGCTTCTCCTGTACATTGCAATGAATAGTGTAAGAAGGAACAAGGAGCCGTCAGTGGCGGAAGATAAGTGTCACCCAGGTTCCTGGCCTCGGTGAGGTAAGAAACGGATTTTTCCCTGAAGTGTCTGTCAGTTTTGCAATTGCAGGCTGACACTTTAGCTGTTAGTGTGGCTGTAAAGCCGATCCGGGACGGTTTCCTATTGGGAGCAGCCAAATAGCAGGGTGGGTGGCTGTCCCCCACAGTTCCAGGCCGGGTTTTGGTTTGGGATAAAAACACAGCCAGCAGTCTCAGCTGGGTGTATTATCCTCCATCTGACAGGGGAGCTCTGTCAGTCTCGGTGTTGGAGCCTGAGAGTTTGGGCTGGGTTTAAGGCCTGCTACATTGTCTGCAGACAAAAGCACGTGGACTACTGCTTCATTCAAGGACTTATGTGCTGCAGCCTGGTGTGAACAAACACCAGACTCAACGTGACTGTTTTTCCTTGAACTTGTTATTTTGTCACTTTACTTATGTGTGAATAAAACACTGCACTGTTTAAGTTAAAGATGTTGTCATTACCTCTGTACTGCGTCCGCAAGCCTGTCTACCAGAGCAAATCCCCACAATTGGTGTTGGAAAGTTTTTGTTTCAGAGAGGTAAAAGAGTATTGCAAGTCTTGCGCAACCTGCCAGATAACCAGCCCCCAGCCACATTTTTGCAGTCCTCTAGTCCCTCTTATTGAGGTTCCATTTGAGCGGATCGCTATGGATCTCATAGGCCCAGTACCAAAGTCAGCTAGAGGGCACCAGCACATCCTGGTCATCCTGGACTACTCCACGCGGTACCCGGAGGCAGTGCCACTGCGTCATACGTCAGCCAAACTCATAGCTAAGGAGTTAATGGAAATGTTTTCTAGAGTGGGTCTGCCTAAGGAGGTTCTAACTGACCAAGGGACCCCATTTATGTCCAAGGTCATGAGGGAACTCTGTAAGTTGCTCCACATAAAAGAGTTACGGACATCCGTGTATCATCCGCAAACTGATGGCCTGGTAGAGAGGTTTAACCAGACGTTAAAAAATATGTTGAAAAGAGTGGTGCCTAAGGATGGGTGGAACTGGGACCTTCTTCTGCCCTATCTCATGTTCGCAGTGCGAGAAGTGCCCAGGCCTCTACCGGGTTCTCTCCCTTCGAACTGCTATACGGCAGACACCTTTGTGGTTTATTGGACGTCGCCCAAGAGGCGTGGCAACAACAAATCACACCGCACAAAAGTGTTGTTGAGTACGTCACCCAGATGCAGGGACGGATGGAAACAGTGTTACCTCTGGTTAGGGAGCATATGGAAGCAGCGCAGCAAGCCCAGAGTATGCTCTATATTCGGCAGGCTTGGGTCCGAAACTTTAACCCGTGTGATCGGGTGTTGGTTCTGGTACCCACTGTAGACAGTAAGTTCCTAGCTAGGAGTCAGGGGCCCTACGAGGTACTTGAAAAAATTGGAGAGGTAGATTACAAAGTACACCAGCCAGGGAGGCGAAAGCCGCAGCAGGTGTACCATGTGAATCTGCTCAAGCCTTGGAAGGAAAGGGAAACCTATATGGAAGACAGCCCACGATCAGGGTTCCTAGGGGAAGCTGTTTCGTCCCCTCGGTCTGAAGCAGGGGAAGTGGCTGCCACAGTAAAAATTTCTGACAGCCTCTCCTCTAAACAGGCTCAGGAAGCCAGGGAGTTCATTAGTCAGAACACGGATGTGTTCTCAGACCTCCCTGGACGCACGTCCGTAATCCGGCATGACATTATCACTGAGCCTCAGGCGAAAGTCCGGTTAAAACTATACTGGGTACCCGAGGCTCGGCGACGAGCTGTCACGGAGGAAGTGCAGCTAATGCTCCAGCTGGGTGTCATCGAGGAGTCAAAAAGTGAGTGGGCCAGTCCGATAGTATTAATACCCAAGCCAGGCGGGACATTGCGGTTTTGTAATGACTTCCGCAAACTTAATGAGGTGTCCAAGTTTGACGCGTATCCCATGCCGCGAGTGGATGAGCTTATTGAAAAGTTGGTCCAAGCCCGGTATTTTTCTGTGTTGGACCTCACCAAAGGGTACTCGCAGGTACCCTTGACGGAGGCTGCCAAAGAAAAAATGGCTTTCGTCACGTCAGAGGGGCTGTCTCAGTACAAGGTATTACCCTTTAGTCTACATGGAGCTCCCGCCACGTTTAAAAGGCTAATGGATATTGTATTCTGTCCACATCGTCGTTACGCTTCGATGTACCTGGACGATATTGTTGTCCGTAGCACCGACTGGGAAAGTCACCTACCTAATTTACAGACTGTAGTAGACTCCCCTAGGAAGGCTGGCTTAACCGCTAACCCCAAAAAGTGTTCGATAGGGTTAGAAGAGACCAAGTACCTGGGCTATGTAATTGGGCACGGAATGATCAAACCTCAGGTGAACAAAGTTGAAGCAATTAGGAATTGGCCCCGACCTGTCACTACTCGGCAAGGAAAGTCGTTCCTGTGTATGGTGGAGTACTATATGAAGTTTGTCCCCCAATTTGCTACAGTTGCCGCACCATTGACAGGCTTTTGAAGGGACGCAAGTCAGTGACGGTCCACTGGAATGATCAGGCGTAAAAGGCTTTCTCTGCTTTGAAGTCGGCCCTGTGTGGGTCCCTGGTTTTGGTGACGCCCGACTTCAAAAGGGAGTTTATAGTGCGGACCGGTGCCTCCGAGGTAGGTCTCGGTGCTGTACTGTCTCAAGATATTGACAGGGAGGAGCATCCCATTGTCTTCCTCAGCCGAGACTAGGTACAGTATATGTCATGGATGAGATTTGCAGATAGCTGGAACTTATAAATAAACGAGCGACTGGCTTGATCCCAAACTAAGGAGCTATTGGGTGAGCCCTATAAAACCCCAAGAGCTCTCCCTGACTGCTATGCACATACAAGGGTCTCGATGGTAGACGATTGCATGCCCATGTACCTAAGCCTGTGTGACACCTGAAAACCCTAAAATAGTGAGGGGACACAACCACCGGCTCCCTGCACTTAATACGGAGGGAGTCAGGGTCACCTAGAATCAAGCCAGCAAGCAAACAATAAAGTAAAGGACTTATCGGAGCAAACAGCAGACGCAGCCTCCAGCAGTGAACACTTCATCCAGGAAGTAGTATAAACCGCAAAGTGAGGCAGTATAGGAGGGAATATAAAGGAAGATGATTATGTCTAAATAAGTGACACCTGGAAGAAGGAAAGAAGATAAGAAAGTGAAGCCAAAACAAAGAACACCATGCAAGAGGTAGAGAAGAACATCTGCCAGACCTTCTCACAGAAGTGGCGGTGACAGTATAGTGGAGAGAGAGTGCCTGGCCAACAAGTGGGCACTCGAGTCTCTCTGCTATTATCTTTTGGGGAGAAGGTTCCGTCTGGTAACTGACCACTCCCCTCTCAAATGGATGAGCCAGGCCAAAGAGAGGAATGCTCGGGTCACCAGATGGTTCTTATCTTTGCAAAACTTTAAGTTTTCCATTGAACACAGGGCAAGCAGGTTACAGGAAAATGCGGATGCCCTGTCCTGCGTACACTGTCTGGCAAGTGTTCACCCCCTCAGGGTTGAACAAAGGGGGAGGTATGTAAGAAGAAACAAGGAGCCGTCATTGACAGCCTGACACTTCAGCTGTTAGTATGGCTGTAAAGCCGATCCGGGACGGTTCTTATTGGGAGCAGCCAAAGAGCAGGGTGGGTGGCTGTTCCCCACGGTTCCAGGCCGGGTTTTGGTTTGGGATAAAAACACAGCCAGCAGTCTCAGCTGGGTGTATTATCCTCCAACTGACAGTGGAGCTCTGTCAGTCTCTGTGTTGGAGCCTGAGAGTTTGGGCTGGGATTAAGGCCTGCTACATTGTTTGCGGACAAAAGCACGTGGACTACTGCTTTATTCAAGGACTTATGTGCTGCAGCCTGGTGTGAACAAACACCAGACTCAAGGTGACTGTTTTTCCTTGAACTTGCTATTTTGTCACTTTACATCTGCGTGAATAAAACACTGCACTGTTTGAGTTAAAGAAGTTGTCATTGCCTCTGTACTGCGTCCGCAAGCCTGTCTACCAGGGCAAATCCTCACAATAGCCACTGCAATATATGTTTTTATAAAGCTCTGTCATCTGCAGGCAGGGCTGGCTCTATAATAAGGCAGACCAAGCGGCTGCTTGAGTGCACAGAGAAGAGGGTGGGCAGCGCCAGGGTGGAAATGTATTTATTTTATTTTTTTAAATACATAACTTGCGGACTTGAGGGGGAGAAATGTGACAATATGGATGGAAGGGGAGAAATGTGACAATATATATGGAGGGGGAGAAATGTGACAATATGGATGGAGGGGGAGAAATGTGACAATATGGATGGAGGGGGAGAAATGTGACAATATGGATGGAGGGGGAGAAATGTGACAATATGGATGGAGGGGGAGAAATGTGACAATATGGATGGAGGGGGAGAAATGTGACAATATATATGGAGGGGGAGAAAAGTGACAATATATATGGAGGGGGAGAAATGTGACAATATGGATGGAGGGGGAGAAATGTGACAACATGGATGGAAGGGGAGAAATGTGACAATATGGATGGAGGGGGAGAAATGTGACAATATGGATGGAGGGGGGAGAAATGTGACAATATGGATGGAGGGGGGAGAAATGTCACAATATGGATGGAAGGGGAGAAATGTGCCAACATGGATGGAGGGGGAGAAATGTGACAATATGGATGGAGGGGGAGAAATGTGACAATATGGATGGAGGGGGAGAAATGTGACATTATGGATGTCAGTCCAGATTATTTAACTTCATTTACACAATCACAGTGTTCACACAATGAGAGCTGTGTCCCCATTTCACACCCTGACTGCTTGACAGGAGATGAGGGCCGGTGGATATGCAGCGATCGCTGCATAAGGCTTTGAGACTAAATGAGTGGCACTGTTTTTCAATGCCACTTTATGTTGATGATCCATGTGTTAACGCAGGACTGTTGTGCCAAAATTAGCATCCTGGCTGTGCCTCACCATCTGCCCACACTGCCACACTAACATCCCCCAGTGACCACTGTGTGATGCCTGAATACTTTTATGAAATTGTGCAGTGCTAGTGCGTTCCTAACAGATAGTCTTCCAAGTAGCAGAAGGTTTACGCCTTCTGCATTTGGTTCCAGATCTCCCATTGCTTCCACTCTTCTGTCTCATGGGCACACTTCCATCCGGCTGGCTCATGGGCATCTTGCCACCCTGCTGTCTCATGGGCACGCTGCCACCCTTCCATTATTGAGTCTGATGATGATGCACCGTATTTACCGAGATCCCATATGCGATCAGCTACATCATTATCTACAAATGTTTGGCCATTACTTGTGTTACCCTCACCCAGGGACGGTTTTAGACAAAATGGGGCCCTTGGCAAAATCAAAAGTGTGGCCCCAAATCTTATAATAATGTACTAACAACACATTCTGTTAATTCCGGCCCTCCCTCACAGATTTACACCCTATAAAGCTCTTCACACAGTTCTTCACCCACATGCCCCCTCCCAGCAATGAGTTCCTCTCACTGAGAGTGTTAAAAACCAGAAGTGTGGGATTCCTCTTCAGGCCGCTTTCTCCCCAGTGGAGATTGGGGAAATCACCCTGTTCTATAAATAAGCCACAGCCTGTACTAGGCTTCCAGGCTTCGTGTTAGTGTATATCAGTCCAGGCTACTAGATGGCAGCACCAAACTGTGATATAGTGATTTCTATACAGACTAATGGAGCAATTTACATCTAAAGATTGTAATTTGTGGTCCACTTGGGGGAATTAACAAAAAGTAAAAAACTAAATAAAATAAAATAAAAAGTTTAAAAAATATTTAAAAAAATTAAAAATTAAAATCACCCCCATTCCCCTAATTAAAAAGAAACAAAAAAAATTAGCATTATGGGCATCGCCGCATGTGAAAACACCCATACTATAAAAATATTTAAAAAGTTAGCCCATATGATGAATGGCGTAACTGATTTTAAATTTTTTTTTTTAAAAGGCTGATTCGTGTTTTTTTATCACTTTATCTCCCAAGAAAATTAAATAAAAAATGTACAAGTTATATACACCCCAAAATGGTATTGTCAAAAACAACAGATCGTCCCGCAAAAATGAGTCCCCACACTTCTCCGTAGACAGAACTATAAAAAAGTTATGAGGGTCACAATATCGCAATGAAAAGAAAAAGATTTTTTGAAGTGAGTCCTGATAACGCATAGCTTACTGCAGTGAGCTCTCAGGACAATGGCAGAGGCTGCGCAGGATGAGGCTTTTACTGTGACATCACAGGGGATGGCTATCTGCGGATAGGCTGGCTGCACGGCATTATTGGTGATCTTGCATTCCTGGGCTTCTAACTTTCACTTTGTAACACGTGCAGCTGCCATTTTAGGAAAAACTGATTTGTTACCATGTAACGTGAGGAAATTCCTAAATTTCAAACCGTATTCCACTTCAAAAGCTTCATTTCGCTCAGCACTATTTAGAGTACATTTTATGTGTATGGGTGGTTTTACTTATACAGCACTCTTACTGGGCAGAGGGCAATCTTGGCCTAGTTCTGGGTGGGTTTGTAATGAAAGTTGACATTATTAGAACAAGGTTGGAAGCCGACACCAGATCACTGTATTGATAGATATATCTTAGACATCCTCATTTATATGTTCATGATGGTTACTGCCTAGGTCACAGAGCATGCACACATCACTCTATCATAGACCTCCAGGGGTTGCTTTCTGACTTGCTCTTCTTACTTGCTCTAAAGAACACCCACCAGCCCTGTACAGTACATCTATAATGGGAAGGGGTTCGGTCAATGTATCTATTGTATAGTCGGCCATTTTGTGATCTCAATAAAGTCTGTACAGTGAGGTCTATATAATTGCGGGAACCAGGATACTTAAATACAGAGGATTAAGCTGCCTCTCCACGTTCAAGTTTTACTGCAAAACTGGTGAAAGTCGATGTTTCTTTCATCCCTGTGTTGTGAGATTCTGGACCATTTACATAACAGATGTGGTAGGCTTCTAGAACCAAGTCCAGAATGGAGAGGTGCTGACCACCACTGTCTGGCAATCAGTCAGGATCTTTTGAGAACTACAAATCCCAGCATTAACCCAGTGGGGTGGAAAGGTGTTGGCATTCTGCTATGGACATAAAAAATACTGTTAAAGCAGGATGGCACCACTCAGTAGATTTAATGGAGGTCTTCTTCCTAGATTTAAAGGGAACCTGTAACTGTGAAAATGCAATGCAGTCTGTAGGCAGCATGCTATAGAGCAGGAGGAGCTGAGCAGATTGATGTACAATGTTGTGGGGAAAGATTCAGTAAAACTTGTATTTCATTAACCACCTTAGCCCCGCTAGCTGAAACCCCCTTCATGACCAGAGCACTTTTTACACTTCTGCACTACACTCCTTTCACCGTTTATCGCTCGGTCATGCAACTTACCACCCAAATGAATTTTACCTCCTTTTCTTCTCACTAATAGAGCTTTCATTTGGTGCTGACATTTTTACTTTTTTTGTTATTAATCGAAATGTAACATTTTTCACTTTCAGCTGTAAAATTTTGCAAAAAAAACGACATCCATATATAAATTTTTCGCTAAATTTATTGTTCTACATGTCTTTGATAAAATAAAAATGTTTGGGCAAAAAAAAAAAAGGTTTGGGTAAAAGTTATAGCGTTTACAAACTATGGTACAAAAATGTGAATTTCCGCTTTTTGAAGCAGCTCTGACTTTCTGAGCACCTGTCATGATTCCTGAGGTTCTACAATGCCCAAACAGTAAAAAAAACCACAAATGACCCCATTTCGGAAAGAAGACACCCTAAGGTATTCGCTGATGGGCATAGTGAGTTCATAGAACTTTTTATTTTTTGTCACAAGTTAGCGGAAAATGATGATGATTTTTTATTTTTTTCTTACAAAGTCTCATATTCCACTAACTTGCGACAAAAAATAAAAAATTCTAGGAACTCGCCATGCCCCTCACGGAATACCTTGGGGTGTCTTCTTTCCAAAATGGGGTCACTTGTGGCGTAGTTATACTGCCCTGGCAATTTAGGGGCCCAAATGTGTGAGAAGAACTTTGCAATCAAAATGTGTAAAAAATGACCGGTGAAATCCGAAAGGTGCACTTTGGAATATGTGCCCCTTTGCCCACCTAGGCTGCAAAAAAGTGTGACACATCTGGTATCGCCGTACTCAGGAGAAGTTGGGGAATGTGTTTTGTGGTGTCATTTTACATATACCCATGCTGGGTGAGAGAAATATCTTGGCAAAAGACAACTTTTCCCATTTTTTTATACAAAGTTGGCATTTGACCAAGATATTTTTCTCTCCCAGCATGGGTATATGTAAAATGACACCCCAAAACACATTCCCCAACTTCTCCTGAGTACGGCGATACCAGATGTGTGACACTTTTTTGCAGCCTAGATGCGCAAAGGGGCCCAAATTCCTTTTAGGAGGGCATTTTTAGACATTTGGATCCCAGACTTCTTCTCACACTTTCGGGCCCCTAAAAAGCCAGGGCAGTATAAATACCCAACATGTGACCCCACTTTGGAAAGAAGACACCCCAAGGTATTCAATGAGGGGCCTGGCGAGTTCATAGAAAATTTTTTTTTTTTTGCATAAGTTAGCGGAAATTGATTTTTTTTGTTTTTTTCTCACAAAGTCTCACTTTCCGCTAACTTAGGACAAAAATTTCAATCTTTCATGGACTCAATATGCCCCTCACGGAATACCTTGGGGTGTCTTCTTTCCGAAATGGGGTCACATGTGGGGTATTTATACTGACCTGGCTTTTTAGGGGCCCTAAAGCGTGAGAAGAAGTCTGGAATATAAATGTCTAAAAATGTTTACGCATTTGGATTCCGTGAGGGGTATGGTGCGTCCATGTGAGATTTTATTTTTTGACACAAGTTAGTGGAATATGAGACTTTGTAAGAAAAAACAAAAACAAAAACAAAAACAAATTTCCGCTAAATTGGGCCAAAAAAATGTCTGAATGGAGCCTTACGGGGGGGGGGGGGGGGTGATCAATGACAGGGGGGTGATCACCCATATAGACTCCCTGATCACCCCCCTGTCATTGATCACCCCCCTGTAAGGCTCCATTCAGACGTCCGCATGTGTTTTGCGGATCCGATCCATGTATCCATGGATCCATTAAAAATCATACGGACGTCTGAATGGAGCCTTACAGGGGGGGTGATCAATGACAGGGGGTGATCAGGGTGATCACCCCCCTGTCACTGATCACCCCCCCGTAAGGCTCCATTCAGACGTCCGTATGATTTTTACGGATCCATGGATACATGGATCGGATCCGCAAAACACATGCGGATTTCTGAATGGAGCCTTACAGGGGGGTGATCAATGACAGGGGGGTGATCAGGGAGTGTATATGCGTGATCAACCGCCTGTCATTGATCACCCCCCTGTAAGGCTCCATTCAGACGTCCGCATGTGTTTTGCGGATCCGATCCATGTATCCGTGGATCCGTAAAAATCATACGGACGTCTGAACGGAGCCTGACAGGGGGGTGATCAATGACAGGGGGGTGATCAGGGAGTTTATATGGGGTGATCATGGGTGATCAGGGGTTCATAAAGGGTTAATAAGTGACGGGGGGGTGTAGTGTAGTGTTTGGTGCGACTTTACTGACCTACCTGTGTCCTCTGGTGGTCGATCCTAACAAAAGGGACCACCAGAGGACCAGGTAGCAGGTATATTAGACGCTGTTATCAAAACAGCGTTTAATATACCTGTTAGGGGTTAAAAAAATCAGATCTCCAGCCTGCCAGCGAACGATCGCCGCTGGCAGGCTGGAGATCCACTCGCTTACCTTCCGTTCCTGTGAGCGCGCGCGCCTGTGTGCGCGCGTTCACAGGAAATCTCGGCTCTCGCGGGAGGACGCGTATATGAGTCCACCCAGAAGAGCAGGGCCGCCGGCAGGACGCAATCCTGCGTACGGCGGTCCTGAGGAGGTTAAAGGGGTTCTGCACCTTCATTTAACTGATGATCTATCCTCTGGATAGATCATCAGCTTCTGATCGGCGGGGGTCCGACACCCGGGACCCCCGCCGATCAGCTGTTTGAGAAGGCAGCGGCGCTCCAGCAGCGCCGCGGCCTTCTCACTGTTTACCGCCGGGCCGCCCGCCCACTGACGTCACGATTTGTATCAACTAGAGTGGGCGTGGCTAAGCTCTGTTCACTTGAATGGAGCTTAGCCGCGCCCACTCTAGTTGATACAAGTCGTGACGTCAGTGGGCGGGCGGCCCGGCGGTAAACAGTGAGAAGGCCGCGGCGCTGCTGGAGCGCCACTGCCTTCTCAAACAGCTGATCGGCGGGGGTCCCGGGTGTCGGACCCCCACCGATCAGAAGCTGATGATCTATCCAGAGGATAGATCATCAGTTAAATAAAAGTGCAGAACCCCTTTAATTTAAATTCCTGCTCATGCTGGACTTTGAAGTCAAGAAGGCGGTCCTATCGGTGATTGACAGCTGTCCCTCTATAAGGAGGCAGTCCTATCGGTGATTGACAGCTGTCCCTCTATAAGAAGGTGGTCCTATCGGTGATTGACAGCTGTCCCTCTATAAGGAGGCGGTCCTATCGGTGATTGACAGCTGTCCCTCTATAAGGAGGCAGTCCTATCGGTGATTGACAGCTGTCCCTCTATAAGAAGGTGGTCCTATCGGTGATTGACAGCTGTCCCTCTATAAGAAGGCGGTCCTATCGGTGATTGACAGCTGTCCCTCTATAAGGAGGCGGTCCTATCAGTGATTGACAGCTGTCCCTCTATAAGGAGGCGGTCCTATCAGTGATTGACAGCTGTCCCTCATTAAGGAGGCGGTCCTATCAGTGATTGACAGCTGTCCCTCATTAAGGAGGCGGACCTATCAGTGATTGACAGCTGTCCCTCATTAAGGAGGCGGTCCTATCAGTGATTGACAGCTGTCCCTCATTAAGGAGGTGGTCCTATCAGTGATTGACAGCCTTCTCGCTATGACTGTGTATTCAGATATAGCTTTCAGTCACTGACAATGACAATAATGTGCCACATGGGTGACAGGTCAATCACTGGCTGCAGCGGTCACATCCCCCCATCATCAGGATGTTGATTCTGAGAGAGATGGAACTGTACAGCCGGCAGGAGAGTCATGAAGCCTGAACTTAGCGTTGGGACCAGGTAAGTATGATCCCTACCGTAGATCCAGCCACTCTGTGACATCTGAAAATAGTTAGAAAACCTCTCTGAAGTCCTTCCAACGTTAAGGGTTTAGTTTAGTTGATTTCCCCGATTGCGTTTTGCAGCACTTTGAATATCATACGTGGTCTCTTCTTTTTGCAGTCAGATGTTACAGGAAAGATTGTAGCCAAATGTAATACAGGTATGTGTTACTTACACAGTGTTTTTTCTGTGTTTATGTGGATATTTTTGTGTTTGTGCTTTTTTAAAATACAGAATACTCTAGAAATGGTGGTTTTTCTACCACTTTTTAAATACAAAAATAGCAGAGATAAAAAAGCACGTTTAGGCTACTTTCACACTTGCGTTCAGAACGGATCCGTCTGCATTATATTGTTAAAAAAAATTCTAAGTGTGAAAGTAGCCTGGGACGGATCCGTCCAGACTTTACATTGAAAGTCAATGGGGGACGGATCCGTTTGAAGATTGAGCCATATTGTGTCATCTTCAAACGGATCCGTCCCTATTGACTTACATTGTAAGTCTGAACGGATCCGCACGCTTCCGCACGGCCAGGCGTACACCCGAACGCTGCAAGAAGCGTTCAGGTGTCCGCCTGCTGAGCGGAGCGGAGGCTGAACGCTGCCAGACTTAATGCATTCTGAGCGGATCCGCGTCCACTCAGAATGCATTAGGGCTGGACGGATGCATTCAGGGCCGCTTGTGAGCCCCTTCAAACGGAGCTCACAAGCGGACACCCGAACGCTAGTGTGAAAGTAGTTAATATGTTACAAATTAATAAAAAGCTGCCAAAAACTTTCGTAAAAAAAAAAAAATGCAAATGCACTAAGAAAAAATGCTATAACTGCATTGCATTAGCAGAGAAAAAAAGCATGTTTTAAATGTTACAAAATAAAAAAAAGGTGTCAAAACTAGGGATGAGCGAACTCGAACTGTATAGTTCGGGTTCGTACCGAATTTTGGGGTGTCCGTGACACGGACCCGAACCCGGACATTTTCGTAAAAGTCCGGGTTCGGGTTCGGTGTTCGTCGCTTTCTTGGCGCTTTTGTGACGCTTTCTTGGCGCTTTTTGAAAGGCTGCAAAGCAGCCAATCAACAAGCGTCATACTACTTGCCCCAAGAGGCCGTCACAGCCATGCCTACTATTGGCATGGCTGTGATTGGCCAGAGCACCATGTGACCCAGCCTCTATTTAAGCTGGAGTCACATAGCGCCGCCCGTCACTCTGCTCTGATCAGCGTAGGGAGAGGTTGCAGCCGCAACAGTAGGGCGAGATTAGGCAGATTAACTCCTCCAAAAGACTCAATTCAGTGATCGATCTGCAGCTGTGGATCATTGAGCTGCTGATAATCAATTGCTCACTGTTTTTAGGCTGCCCAGAGCGTTTGTCAGTCACTTTTTTCTGGGGTGATCGGCGGCCATTTTGTTTCTTGTGGTGCGCCAGCACAAGCTGCGACCAAGTGCATTTAACCCTCAATGGTGTGGTTGTTTTTTGGCTAAAGCCTACATCAGGGTGAAGCTGTCACACCAAGTGCATTTAACCAGCAATAGTCTGTTTATTTTTTGGCCATATACTACATCAGGGGCAAGCTGCGCCCGTCACCAAGTGCATTTAACCCTCAGTAGTGTGGTTGGTCACGCTATCACACCAAGTGCATTTAACCAGCAATAGTGTGGTTGTTTTTTGGCCATATCCCAGTCTAATTCTGTCACTAAATCCATACCGGTCACCCAGCGCCTAAATACTAGGCCTCAAATATATATCCAGCTAAATCTGTCGTTACCGCTGTACTGTTCTGGCTGGGCAAGTTATTTAGTGTCCGTCAAAGCACATTTTTTGTTCTGGGTTGAAATTCAATTCCCAATTTAGCAATTTCCTAATTTAGTGGTTTCTGCTATATCAGAGCTATTTGAAATCTATCCCTAAAAGGGTATATAATATTCAAGGTGCACATAGGGTCATTCAGAATAACTTCACACACACGCTACTGTGTATTTCCAAGTCTAATTCTGTTAGTAAATCTATACCTGTCACCCAGCGCCTAAATACTAGGCCTCAAATTTATATTCAGCTGAATTTGAATACAATACATTGGGCCAAATAATATATTTGTTGTTGTGGTGAACGATAACAATGAGGAAAACATCTAGTAAGGAACGCGGACGTGGACATGGTCGTGGTAGTGTTAGTGGACCCTCTGGTGCTGGGAGAGGACGTGGCCATTCTGCCACATCCACACGTCCTAGTGTACCAACTACCTCAGGTCCCAGTAGCCGCCAGAATTTACAGCGATATTTGGTGGGGCCCAATGCCGTTCTAAGGATGGTAAGACCTGAGCAGGTACAGGCATTAGTCAATTGGGTGGCCGACAGTGGATCCAGCACGTTCACATTATCTCCCACCCAGTCTTCTGCAGAAAGCGCACAGATGGCGCCTGAAAACCAACCCCATCAGTCTGTCACATCACCCCCATGCATACCAGGGAAACTGTCTCAGCCTCAAGTTATGCAGCAGTCTCTTATGCTGTTTGAAGACTCTGCTGGCAGGGTTTCCCAAGGGCATCCACCTAGCACTTCCCCAGCGGTGAAAGACATAGAATGCACTGACGCACAACCACTTATGTTTCCTGATGATGAGGACATGGGAATACCACCTCAGCATGTCTCTGATGATGACGAAACACAGGTGCCAACTGCTGCGTCTTTCTGCAGTGTGCAGACTGAACAGGAGGTCAGGGATCAAGACTGGGTGGAAGACGATGCAGGGGACGATGAGGTCCTAGACCCCACATGGAATGAAGGTCGTGCCACTGACTTTCACAGTTCGGAGGAAGAGGCAGTGGTGAGACCGAGCCAACAGCGTAGCAAAAGAGGGAGCAGTGGGCAAAAGCAGAACACCTGCCGCCAAGAGACTCCGCCTGCTACTGACCGCCGCCATCTGGGACCGAGCACCCCAAAGGAAGCTTCAAGGAGTTCCCTGGCATGGCACTTCTTCAAACAATGTGCTGACGACAAGACCCAAGTGGTTTGCACGCTGTGCCATCAGAGCCTGAAGCGAGGCATTAACGTTCTGAACCTGAGCACAACCTGCATGACCAGGCACCTGCATGCAAAGCATGAACTGCAGTGGAGTAAACACCTTAAAACCAAGGAAGTCACTCAGGCTCCCCCTGCTACCTCTTCTGCTGCTGCCGCCTCGGCCTCTTCTGCTGCTGCCACCTCGGCCTCTTCCTCCGCCTCTGGAGGAACGTTGGCACCTGCCGCCCAGCAAACAGGGGATGTACCACCAACACCACCACCACCTCCGTCACCAAGCAGTCTCAACCATGTCACACGCCAGCGTTCAGCTCTCCATCTCACAAACATTTGAGAGAAAGCGTAAATTCCCACCTAGCCACCCTCGATCCCTGGCCCTGAATGCCAGCATTTCTAAACTACTGGCCTATGAAATGCTGTCATTTAGGCTGGTGGACACAGACAGCTTCAAACAGCTCATGTCGCTTGCTGTCCCACAGTATGTTGTTCCCAGCCGCCACTACTTCTCCAAGAGAGCCGTGCCTTCCCTGCACAACCAAGTATCCGATAAATCCAAGTGTGCACTGCGCAACGCCATCTGTGGCAAGGTCCACTTAACCACAGATACGTGGACCAGTAAGCACGGCCAGGGACGCTATATCTCCCTAACTGCACACTGGGTAAATGTAGTGGCAGCTGGGCCCCAGGCGGAGAGCTGTTTGGCGCACGTCCTTCCGCCGCCAAGGATCACAGGGCAACATTCTTTGCCTCCTGTTACCACCTCCTCCTACTCGACTTCCTCCTCCTCTTCTTCCACCTGCTCATCTAGTCAGCCACACACCTTCACCACCAACTTCAGCACAGCCCGGGGTAAACGTCAGCAGGCCATTCTGAAACTCATATGTTTGGGGGACAGGCCCCACACCGCACAGGAGTTGTGGCAGGGTATAGAACAACAGACCGACGAGTGGTTGCTGCCGGTGAGCCTCAAGCCCGGCCTGGTGGTGTGTGATAATGGGCGAAATCTCGTTGCAGCTCTGGGACTAGCCAGTTTGACGCACATCCCTTGCTTGGCGCATGTGCTGAATTTGGTGGTGCAGAAGTTCATTCACAACTACCCCGACATGTCAGAGCTGCTGCATAAAGTGCGGGCCGTCTGTTCGCGCTTCCGGAGTTCACATCCTGCTGCTGCTCGCCTGTCTGCGCTACAGCGTAACTTCGGCCTTCCCGCTCACCGCCTCATATGCGACGTGCCCACCAGGTGGAACTCCACCTTGCACATGCTGGACAGACTGTGCGAGCAGCAGCAGGCCATAGTGGAGTTTCAGCTGCAGCACGCACGGGTCAGTCGCACTACAGAACAGCACCACTTCACCACCAATGACTGGGCCTCCATGCGAGACCTGTGTGCCCTGTTGCGCTGTTTCGAGTACTCCACCAACATGGCCAGTGGCGATGACGCCGTTATCAGCGTTACAATACCACTTCTATGTCTCCTTGAGAAAACACTTAGGGCGATGATGGAAGAGGAGGTGGCCCAGGAGGAGGAGGAGGAGGAGGAAGAGGGGTCATTTTTAGCACTTTCAGGCCAGTCTCTTCGAAGTGACTCAGAGGGAGGTTTTTGGCAACAGCAGAGGCCAGGTACAAATGTGGCCAGCCAGGGCCCACTACTGGAGGACGAGGAGGACGAGGATGAGGAGGAGGTGGAGGAGGATGAGGATGAAGCATGGTCACAGCGGGGTGGCACCCAACGCAGCTCGGGTCCATCACTGGTGCGTGGCTAGGGGGAAAGGCAGGACGATGACGATACGCCTCCCACAGAGGACAGCTTGTCCTTACCCCTGGGCAGCCTGGCACACATGAGCGACTACATGCTGCAGTGCCTGCGCAACGACAGCAGAGTTGCCCACATTTTAACGTGTGCGGACTACTGGGTTGCCACCCTGCTGGATCCACGGTACAAAGACAATGTGCCCACCTTACTTCCTGCACTGGAGCGTGATAGGAAGATGCGCGAGTACAAGCGCACGTTGGTAGACGCGCTACTGAGAGCATTCCCAAATGTCACAGGGGAACAAGTGGAAGCCCAAGGCCAAGGCAGAGGAGGAGCAAGAGGTCGCCAAGGCAGCTGTGTCACGGCCAGCTCCTCTGAGGGCCGGGTTAGCATGGCAGAGATGTGGAAAAGTTTTGTCAACACGCCACAGCTAACTGCACCACCACCTGATACGCAACGTGTTAGCAGGAGGCAACATTTCACTAACATGGTGGAACAGTACGTGTGCACACCCCTCCACGTACTGACTGATGGTTCGGCCCCATTCAACTACTGGGTCTCTAAATTGTCCACGTGGCCAGAGCTAGCCTTTTATGCCTTGGAGGTGCTGGCCTGCCCGGCGGCCAGCGTTTTGTCTGAACGTGTATTCAGCACGGCAGGGGGCGTCATTACAGACAAACGCAGCCGCCTGTCTACAGCCAATGTGGACAAGCTGACATTCATAAAAATGAACCAGGCATGGGTCCCACAGGACCTGTCCATCCCTTGTGCAGATTAGACATTAACTACCTCCCCTTAACCATATATTATTGTACTCCAGGGCACTTCCTCATTCAATCCTATTTTTATTTTCATTTTACCATTATATTGCGAGGCTACCCAAATTTGAATGAACCTCTCCTCTGTCTGGGTGCCGGGGCCTAAATATATGCCAATGGACTGTTCCAATGTTGGGTGACGTGAAGCCTGATTCTCTGCTATGAAATGCAGACTAATTCTCTGCTGACATGAAGCCAGATTCTCTGTTACGGGACCTCTCTCCTCTGCCTGGGTGCTGGGCCTAAATATATGCCAATGGACTGTTGCACTGGTGGCTGACGTGAAGCCTGATTGTCTGTTACGGGACCTCTCTCCTCTGCCTGGGTGCTGGGCCTAAATATCTGACAATAGACTGTTGCATTGGTGGCTGACGTGAAGCCTGATTCTCTGCTATGATATGAAGACTGATTCTCTGCTGACATGAAGCCAGATTGTCTGTTACGGGACCTCTCTCCTCTGCCTGGGTGCTTGGCCTAAATTTATGACAATGGACTGTTGCAGTGGTGGCTGACGTGAAGCCTGATTCTCTGCTATGACATGCAGACTGATTCTCTGCTGACATGAAGCCAGATTCTCTGTTACGGGACCTCTCTCCTCTGCCTGGGTGCTGGGCCTAAATATATGCCAATGGACTGTTGCACTGGTGGCTGACGTGAAGCCTGATTGTCTGTTACGGGACCTCTCTCCTCTGCCTGGGTGCTGGGCCTAAATATCTGACAATGGACTGTTGCATTGGTGGCTGACGTGAAGCCTGATTCTCTGCTATGATATGAAGACTGATTCTCTGCTGACATGAAGCCAGATTGTCTGTTACGGGACCTCTCTCCTCTGCCTGGGTGCTGGGCCTAAATATCTGACAATGGACTGTTGCATTGGTGGCTGACGTGAAGCCTGATTCTCTGCTATGATATGAAGACTGATTCTCTGATGACATGAAGCCAGATTGTCTGTTACGGGACCTCTCTCCTCTGCCTGGGTGCTGGGCCTCAATTTATGAAAATGGACTCTTACAGTGGTGGGTGACGTGAAGCCTGATTCTCTGCTATGATATGAAGACTGATTCTCTGCTGACATGAAGCCAGATTGTCTGTTACGGGACCTCTCTCCTCTGCCTGGGTGCTGGGCCCAAATTTATGAAAATGGACTCTTACAGTGGTGGGTGACGTGAAGCCTGATTCTCTGCTATGATATTAAGACTGATTCTCTGCTGACATGAAGCCAGATTGTCTGTTACGGGACCTCTCTCCTCTGCCTGGGTGCTTGGCCTAAATTTATGACAATGGACTGTTGCACTGGTGGCTGACGTGAAGCCTGATTGTCTGTTACGGGACCTCTCTCCTCTGCCTGGGTGCTGGGCCTAAATATATGCCAATGGACTGTTGCATTGGTGGCTGACGTGAAGCCTGATTCTCTGCTATGATATGAAGACTGATTCTCTGCTGACATGAAGCCAGTTTGTCTGTTACGGGACCTCTCTCCTCTGCCTGGGTGCTGGGCCTAAATTTATGAAAATGGACTCTTACAGTGGTGTGTGACGTGAAGCCAGATTCTCTGCTATGGGACCTCTCTCCAATTGATTTTGGTTAATTTTTATTTATTTAAAAAAAAAATTTAATTCATTTCCCTATCCACATTTGTTTGCAGGGGATTTACCTACATGTTGCTGCCTTTTGCAGCCCTCTAGCCATTTCCTGGGCTGTTTTAAAGCCTTTTTAGTACCGAAAAGTTCGGGTCCCTATTGACTTCAATGGGGTTCGGGTTCGGGACGAAGTTCGGATCGGGTTCGGATCCCGAACCCGAACATTTCCGGGAAGTTCGACCGAACTTCTCGAACCCGAACATCCAGGTGTTTGCTCAACTCTAGTCAAAACTTTTGTAAAAAAAAAGAAAAATGCTAGAACTGCATGGCATTTTTTGTAAGCTCTTCAAACAGGTGATTGCTGTGGTGCTGGGAGTTGGACTCTCACCAATAGGAATGGCTCATCCCAACAATAGCCCATCCGTTTCTAAAACCTACATCACCCTTTTACGTACCTGACCCCAGTTTCACCTCTTAAGATGGCCACTGTACCTAGATGGAAAATGAATGCATAGCTGGCCAAACACGTGGGCTTCTGTCTTTATCCACTTCTGTGGATTTAAACTCCACCCGTAGCCTCCATATACGATGTATTACACTGGAAGGATCAGTGGAAGCAGTGGACATTTACATTATGGACATTAATACACTTGTCTTACTGTCATTCTTCTTATTAGATTGTTTGTAGGTACAGTAAGTTGGACGAAACAATAAGAAACAAACTCATTTAAAGGGCAGAAGACATTTTGCTCTTGAGCTTCTTGAAGGCCTGCTTAATGTCTCTATTATTCAGACTGTAGATCATAGGATTGAGGAGCGGAGTCACTACAGTGTAGAATAGGGAGAGGGTTTTCTTTACATTTCCCCTATTTGAGTACAAATATATCATTATAAGTGATCCGTAATATAAAGACACCACGGCCAGATGAGAGCTGCAGGTGGAGAAGGTCTTCTGCCTCCCGGTCACAGATGGGATCTTCAGTATGGTGATAATAATATAAACATATGAGACCAAAATCACAATAAATGGGAAAAGTACAAATAGTACAGCCAGTATCTTACCTTCTATTTTCAGCAAAAAAGTGTCTGAGCAGGAAAGTTCCAGTATGGGATCAAAATCACAGAAGAAATGGTCAATGACGTTTGGTCCACAGAACCACAAATGACTCATTGTTGCTGCAACAGTCACTATATCAGCTAACATCATCATCCAACACAACAGAACGGCTTTCATACAAAATGTGAGGTCCATGACTAAAGAGTAATATAGAGGGTTACAGATGGCCTGATACCGGTCATAGGACATCACAGTGAGGAGAAGACATTCCAATGCCTCAGAGGCTGAGAAAAAATTAAATTGAGTCAAACATCCAATAAAAGACACAAAACTCCCTTCATTCAATTCAATATGGAGGGTGTTGGGTACGATGGTGGTGGAGAGCAGAATATCTGTGACGGACAGCTGTGTGAGGAAGAAGTACATGGGAGAGTGGAGGGATCTGCTGTAGGACACCACCAGAATGATGAGGAGGTTTCCACATACAGTCACACAGAAGATGGTCAGAAGCAGGAGAAAGAAGCAGATCCTAAAACTTTGTAAATTCTGAAATCCCAAGAGCAGAATCTCAGTCACCACGCTGGAATTGCTGTGTGACATTTTTGTTTTTTAATTTGAAAATAATTAATTTTAAAAATGCAATCAATTTTTTAGTACATGTCTCCTTCATAATTCCACTTCAGGATGATGAGATTCAGGATGATGAGGTTTAGTATCCCTTGTATTATTGTAGATCACTGTGAGATAAATGTAACTTCACTGGGAAAAAAGTAGAGTGATGAAGATTTGTGATATCTAAATTATAATTTTTCCTCTAAACATCCTGTGTAGGTTACAAGTACACACTGTGAATAATGCTCTGGATTTTTAGGAGCTCTCTTTGGAAAAAAAATAAAAACATGGGAATTTAAAGCTCTTTTTTATATTAGTACTAGTGTTAATCGAGCATGCTCAGCTTAACACTAGTTCGGCACGAGCATCTCGATGCTCGGCACATGGCGGTACTCGGCCGAGTACAGCATGTGCTCGAGAGCCATGCTCGAGTCTCCTCCCCGCACGTTTCCTGGCTGCTATGCAGCTAACAAACGTGCAGGGAGGTACTGGCACGCACTGTAATGCCGTAGCTATGTTGGCTACTGGCATTACAGTGATTGGCTATCTGGAAAAGCGTCGTCGGGTGCTATATAGCACCCGATGACGCGTGTTCGGCTCATTCTAAGTCAGGGAGAGCTGAGCATAGGAAGGGACAGAGAGTGTAGGGAGAGTAATTGAATATTATAAGTGTACAAAAACTTTTCATAGACCCAAAAGTACTTGTAAGGACTATTGTGTGTTACAGCAGCAATATATTTTTGTAGCGTAACCTGCGCTAAATTGCTCAATGTTAGGGAGAGCTGTGCATAGGAAGGGACAGACAGAGTAGGGAGTGTAATAGGAAGATTTTTATACAAAAAACTTTTCAGAGACCCAAAAGTCGTTTTAAGGACTATTGTGTGTGACAGCAGCAATATATATTTTTAGCGCATCCTGCGCAAAATACCGTGCAATGGGCCGCTGCGGACAATTAAATTATCTGCCGCACCGCATCTCCTGTTTAAAGTGTGCGCATCCATAAAATATCAGTGACATCCAGTGCAGTTTTTCCATAGACACTGCAAACTGTGACTTTACCTGTGGTACCTGTCCTGTATAACTTTTCCTCATCACAAATACTGTTGTAAGTTTTTTTGCACATACACTTCCAAATCCTACACTACTGTACGTGTGACATACTTTCAAGAATATATCACATTTAAAATGAGGAAGGCGAGCAGTAGGGGACGGGGAAGTGGCAGTGATGCTGATGGTGCACGCAGAGGTCGTGGTCCTGGACGCGGAGAAACTGTGCCTGCTGCAAGAGCACAAGAAAAACAATCATCCAAGATACCTAGCTTCATGTCCCAGTTTGTAGGGTGGCGAAGGACACCACTCTTGAAGTCAGCCCAGTGTGAGCAGGTGGTCGGTTGGATTGCAGCAGATAATGCTTCCAGTCGGTTAAGCACCATCCTTTCTTCCACCAAGTCCAGTCTCAGTAGCCAGGAGTCTGGTCCACACAATCCTCATCCTGATCCTCCTTCCTCACACCATTTACAGTCTGGCCAAACAAGTGATCCCACACTCGTATATTCCGAGGAGCTCTTTTTAGTGCCATTACTTGATTTGGCCCTCTCGCCAAGCACTCTTTAAGAGGGACATGAGATCTTGTGCCCTGATTCCCAACTTCTTGAGCATCCAGAGTCACAAGAACATGGTGGTGAACGGCAATTAGAGTTTAATGAGGTGAATGATGATGAGACACAGTTGCCAATGAGTCAACCACAATTACTGTCTCAAGAGGTTGATGAAGAGGATGAGACACAGTTAGCAATCACTGAGGTTGTGGTTAGGACAACAAATCAGGAGGATGATAAGAGTGAGGAAGTGGAAGAGGAAGTGGTGGACGATGATGTCACTGACCCAACCTGGAAAGGTGGGAAGCCGAGCGAGGACAGCAGTACAGAGGGGGAGGGATCTGCAGCACCTCAACAGGCTGGAAGAGGCAGTGGTGGCAAAAGGGAGAAGGCGGACCACAACAAACAGGCCCGCAACTGTTCCACGGACCATCCCCTTGCGGAAATCTCCCTTGCCAAGGGGTAGATGTTCCACAGTCTGGTGCATTTTTTAAGAAAGTGCGGATGACAAAAGAATAGTAGTTTGCAACTTGTGCCATACGAAAATGAGCTGGGGCGTGAACACTAGCAACCTCATTAGCACCAGCATGATCCGCCACATGGCATCCAAGCACCATAATAAGTGGGAGGAATGCCTGGGTTCACAATCTGTGTCTGTGGGTCACACTACTGCCTCATCTTTCCCTATGTTGAGTGCTGGCCAATCCCCTTTTGAAGTTGCAGACCCGGATGTCTTCCGCCCTTTACCTGGACCTTCGCAAGCACCATCAGCGACCACATCCACTTCTGTGTCCCAGCGCAGCATCCAAATCTCTTTACCCCAGGCATTTGAATGCAAGCAAAAATACCCAGCCACTAGTGATGAGCGAGCATGCTCGGCCGAATAGTGCTCGGCCGAATAAAACGGGTGCTCAAATACAATGGAAGTCAATAAGAAACAACAAGGTAATCCCTTCTTGGAAGACAAGAGAGTGTTTGGCTTATAAAAAAAAGGTTGGAAATTGATGGAAACCCCATCAAAATGGTTCAGCAACAGCATTAAGAGGATAGCTGGATGCATCCATTGTGGAAGCGCTCATCTCCATAGTCATCTGTATCGCCGTCCTCAGGACTGTGCTGTGGGGCAGGGGAGGGAGAGGTGTGTCCCTTCCCTGTTCCTCTGATAGGCTGCCGGAACTAGGCCGGCAACCTATCAGAGGCCGGCGAAGGCGGCATGATGACGTCATCGGGCTGCCTGAGCCGTACAGCGTGGGACACAGGCCGGAAGAGGCCTGCATCGCATCGCTGACATTGAGGTAAGTATAAGTGTTTTTTTTTTTTGTCTACAATACTGGTGGCTACTGATATGAGGGGGGCTGTGGCTAATGGCACATGATGAAGGGCCTCTGGCTACTGAAACATGATAAGGGGTGCTCTGGCTACTGGCACATGATATTGGGGGCTCTGGCTATGGGCACATAGGGCTCTGGCTATTGGCATATGATATGGGGGGGCTCTGGCTACTGGCACATGATGGGGGGCCTCTGGCTACTGGCACATAGGGCTCTGGCTACTGGCACATGATGGGAGGCCTCTGGCTACTGGCACATGATATGGGGGGCTCTGGCTACTGGCACATGATATGGGGGACCTCTGACTACTGGCCCATGATGGGGGGGGCCTCTGGCTACTGGCACATAGGGCTCTGGCTACTGGCACATGATGGGGGGCCTCTGGCTACTGGCACATGATATGGGGGGCTCTGGCTACTGGCACATGATGGTAGGGCTCTGGCTACTGGCACATGATGGGGGCCTCTGGCTACTGGCACATGGGGCTATGGCTACTGGCACATGATATGGGGGGGCTCTGGCTACTGGCACATATTATGTGAGTGCCTCCGGCTACTGGCACATGATATTGGGGAGGGGTCTTGTTAGTGGCACAATATGGTGGGTGGGGCTCTTATTACTGGCACATGATTGGGGCATCTATGGGGTCACATTTTACTGGCACATTATTGGGTGGCACTTCTTATTGGCACATTATTAGTGGGCACTATAGGGGCATCTACTGAGGCCACAAAGAAGGGGTATTTTATATAGGGGGCTCTGTACAGTAGCATTTTATACTGTGACACATTATTGTGGGAAGTTGGTAGAGGAGTACTATGGGGTCACCTACGGGGGGCACTAAGAAGGGGTATTTTATACTTACAAATTATGGGGGACACTGAGGGAATCTACTGGGGCACTATATATGGGGCATTTTATACTGGTACATTATGGGGGGCACTAGAAGGGAGGAGGGAGAGGAGCACTATGGGGGAATTTACTGGGGGAACTATATAGGGGTAGTTTATACTGGCACATCATGGGGGCACTATTTGGAACATTAGCTCAACTGGGGGCATTTCAAGGGGGTATTTTTTGCACTGTCACATTATAAGGAGAATTATTTCTACTGGGGGGGGGGGGCATTATGGTGGGCTTTATTACTCCCCCATGGTATGAGCCTCCTAGTAGTAGCACCAGTCTCTCCCTGCTCTGCTATCCCTCTGCCCCTTCTCCAAATCCTTATGAAATCTTTCTCATTAGGATAAAACACAACATCAGCTCCGCCGAGCCCCCAGCCAAGTGTTGAAGTGGTGTTCGAGATTCCCAAGGGCCAAGCCAAGTAATTGTAAGTTTTCATGTGAAATATGTTTGTTATACACATATAGCATACACTGTGCCACACAATATACAGTTTCTTCTGTATGAACGTCCACAAATTAAATCTCCAGAGTCAATACGGGACGTTAAAGTTAGCAAGTGCCTTATTGTTTTTCGCCCCAGGGCCCCATTTCACCTAGAACCAACCCTGGACAGATGGCAACCTTGTGCACTATGAGATATGCCAAACCAGCTCTCATCTGACTGAGAACCAGTAAATCTCTGTTATTTTGCATCTGTTGGATGGCATGGGTAGACCTGCACACCTAGATTAATATCATTAGGGCAACAGTCAGCTTCCGCTCTTTACAAGCGTCGAGTGGGCATTGATTTCTGACCTCTGTGAGGTTTTACGCAACTTTGTGGAATCAACACAGATGGTGAGAGGCGATAACGTGTAGCCATCCCACTTCTGTGTCTACTCAAATGCTCGCTGCTTACAATTAATGCAGACTTTTTGCATGTGGAAGAGGTAGAAATGGGGGAAGAAAGTACACAGGGTGATAGCCAGATCACCCTCAGTTCGTCTTCTCATCGCAAATTGGATAATAAGGAGGAGGAGCAGGAGACGGATGCCTCCTCTACAGAGGGTAGTACCCATGGAAGTTTTATTCCATCTATTCAGCGTGGGTGGGAAGAAGAGGAGGAAGAGGATGAGGAGATTGAGAGTGATCCTCCTGATGACGACAGCAAAGTCTTGCCTGTTGGTACTCTGGTGGGCACACATTGCTGACTTCATGTTAGGCTGCCTTTCCCGTGACTGCACGCGCTGCGTTGTATGCATTTTAGACAACACCGATTACTGGTTGTTCACCCTTCACGACCCCCCGCTACAAAGAGAACTTCTCATCTCTCATTCCTCTGGTGGAGAGGACAAGCAAAACGGTGTAATACCAGAAGATCCTTGTTGAAAAATTGCTCCAAATATTTCCATCTGACAACGCTGGCGGCAGAGTACTTAGTTCCTTGGCCAACCGAGGAGGGGAAACAAGGGGAACACACAGCAGTTCCAACAGAGGCAGGGAAACACTCTCCAAGGCATGGGGCAGTTTTATGACACCCCGCCAGCACCCTCACCCTGATGTGCGGCCTACTGTCACAAGAAGTTAAACATTTTGGAAGATGGTGAAGGAGTACATAGCAGACTGTGTCAGCGTCCTCAATGATCCCTCAGTGCCTTACAGCTACTGGATGTCCAAGCTGGACACGTGGCATGAACTGGCGCTCTATGCTTTGGAGGTGCTGGCCTGCCCTGCCGCCAACGTTTTGTCTGAGTGGGTATTTATTGCTGCTGGTGTCATATCAGATAAGCGTATCCGCCTGTCAACTGAAAATGCTTGACAGCTTGACTCTTATAAAAAAGAACAAGGCCTGTATTGAACATGACTTCTCGACTCCACCAGAGCAAAGCGGCTGAACATAAAGGCACTTTAAATTAGTATTGAGCGTGAATTTTCGTATTTCAAATTTTTGCCTCAAATATTGGCACTTTGAGAATTTGTGAATATTTAGAATATAGTGCTATATATTCGTAATGATGAATATTAGTTATTTCATATATTTTTTTTTAACACAGTACACATCAGGTGATCATCCCTCCCTTCTTCTATCTTGTGGGCCAATGAGAAGGCTTTGTCACAGCTTAGCAACATCCCTAGCAACCAATAGAAAAGTTGCCTACCCCTTCACTATATAAATTAAGACACTCCACAGCAGGCATTTTGGCATAAATGCACTTTAAATGTGTTGTTTATAATGTACTGAATACACCGTATTCACATGCACCCCTTCCACCACAAACAAAGGTATATAGTTGAATCTTCCTTTTCTCATCCTCCTCCTCTTCCATCATATCAACATGCTTATTCGTCACATATAATACCTTCGCATATATGACCTTCAAATGTAATGTTTTACAGGGTCAGCTCAGCTGCAGGCCCTCACATTTAATTTTATAGAGGGACTGCTCAGCTGCAGGCCCTTGCATATAATTTTATAGTGGGTCAGCTCAGCTACAGTCCCTTGCGTATAATTTTTTAGATGGTCAGCTCACCAGCAGGCCCGAACTTTAAACTTTTTACAGGGTCAGCTCACCAGCAGGCTTGCAACTCAAATATTTTACAGGGTCAGCTCACCTGAAGGCCCTCGCATTTAATTTTTTAGAGGGTAAGCTCACCAGCATGCCTTCATCTACAATATTTTACTGTGTCAGCTCACCAGCAGGCCAAACATAAAATCTTTAACAGGGTCAGCTCACAAGCAGGCCCGCACCTCAAATCTTTTACAGGGTCAGCTCACCAGCAGGCCCGCAACTCAAATATTTTACAGGGTCAACTCAACTGAAGGCCCCCACTTATAATTTTTTAGAGGGTCAGCTCACTTGCAGGCCCTCACCTACAATGTTTTACAGGGTCAGCTCACCAGCAGGCCTTTCATATCATTTTTTAGAGGGTCAGCTCACCAGCAGGCCCGCAACTAAAATCTTTTACAAGGTAAGCTCACCTACTGTCCTGCACCTAAAATCTTTTACATGGTCAGCTCACCAGCAGGCCCTCACAAACATTTTTTTAGAGGGTCAGCCCACCAGCAGGAATTCACTTAAAATCTTTTACAGGGTCAGTTCACCAGCAGGCCCTTGCATATATTTTTTTAGAGGGTCAGCTCACCAGCAGGCTTGCATCTAAAATATTTTATAGGGTCAGCGCACCTGCAAGCCTGCACCTAAAATCTTTTACAGGGTCAGCTCACCAGCAGGCCCTCACACAAAATTTTTTAGAGGGTAAGCTAACCAGCAGGCCTTCACATACAATTTTTTACAGCGTCAGCTCACCTGAAGGCCCTCGCATAAAATGTTTTAGAGGGTCAGCTCACCTACAGGCCCTCACCTACAACCTTTTAGAGGGTCAGCTCACCAGCAGGCTCTCGCATATAATTTTTAAAAGGGTCAGCTCACCGGCAGGCCCTCACCTACAATCTTTCACAGGGTCAGCTCACCAGCAGGCCCTCACCAACAATCGTTTACAGGGTCATCTCACCAGCAGGCCTGCACCTAAAATAAATTACAGGGTCAGCTCACCAGCAGGCCCGCACCTCAAATCTTTTACAGGGTCAGCTCACCAGCAGGCCCTCGCATATAATGTTTTAGAGGGTCAGCTCACCAGCAGGCCTTAGCATATAATGTTTTAAAGGGTCAGATGACCAGAAGGCCTTCACCTGCAATCTTTTACAGGGTCAGCTCACCAGCAGGCCCTCACCTATAATGTTTTACTGGGTCAGCTCTCAAGCAGGCCCTCACCTACAATGTTTTGAAGGGTCAGCTCACCTGTATGCTGTCACGTTTAATTTTTTTGAGGGTCAGCTCACCAGCAGGCCTTCACCTACAATCTTTTACTGGGTCAGCTCACCAGCAGTCCTACAACTAAAATCTTTTACAGGGTCAACTCTCCTGAATTCCCTCGCATTTAATTTTTTAGAGGGTCAGCTCACCAGCAGGCCTTCACCTAAAATCTTTTATTGGGACAGCTCACCAGCAGGCCCGCACATAAAATCTTTTACAGGGTCAGCTAACCAACAGGCACGCACTTCAAATCTTTTACAGGGTCAGCTCACCAGCAGGCCCGCAACTCAAATATTTTACAGGGTCAGCTCACCTTAAGGTCCCAGCATATAAATTTTTAGAGGGTCAGCTAACCTGCAGGCCCTTGCATATTTTTTTTAGAAGTTCAGCTCACCAGCAGGTCCTCACCTACAACCTTTTAGAGGGTCAGCTCACCAGCAGGCTCTCGGATATAAATTTTTAGAGGGTCAGCTCACTGGCAGGCCCTCACCTGCAATCTTTCACAGGGTCCGCTCACCAGCAGGCCCTCACCAACAATCTTTTACAGGGTCAGCTTACCAGCAGGCCCGCAACTCAAATATTTTAGAAGGTCAGCTCACCAGTAGGCCTTCACTTATAATCTTTTACAGGGTCAGCTCACCTAATATCCCTTGCATATAATGTTTTAGAGAGTCAGCACACCTGCAGGCCCTCACCTACAATGTTTTACAGGGTCAGTTCACCAGCAGGCCCTCACATATAATTTTTTAGAGGGTCAGCTCACCAGCAGGCCCGCACCTAAAATCTTTTACAGGGTCAGCTCACCTGCAGGCCCACACCTAAAATCTTTTACAGGGTCCGCTCACCTTCATGCCCTCACCTAATTTTACCTAATAGGTAATTTGCATGCATTCTGCCTTGCTTGCATGTGCTAGCCGTAGCCGTTTCTCAGGCACCCTCTCCGGAATCGAACCATGATTCCCCATTACCCGTGGTCACCATGGTTTTTGCTGAAAATAACATAGAAAGTTGATAGGGCAGACATCCAAATCTAGAGTCACCAAAGCGGCAGCAGGCCAGCTCGCATATTGTTTTAGATGGTCAGATCAGCAGGCCCTTGCTCCAAATATTTTTGAGGGTCACCAGCAGGCCATCAATCTAAATTTTTCAAGGCTGTGTATGATGTTCTCCTTTATGTGTAACAAAGGGTGTATTGTAGTGCCGGTTCCTTGTAATTTTTGGCAGCACTTTCACTTAGTGCATAGGCTTTATGAGTGTAGGAGTCCCACTACCTGAACGATTGTACTACAATGTGAATGAGGCCCTCCTTTATGTGATATACAGGTTGTATCGGAGTACCTCTTCCTTGTCATTTTTGGCAGCACTTGCACTTTATATACAATTAAATATAAAGGAAAGAATGTTTCCTAACAATTTTTCCTCTAAAATTGATTTTATCTTCGGTTTGGTGCGTATTATTGTCAGTCTGTAAAAGTGGCCTACTACTCAGACAACATGGTTCCCAGCAGCGACCTGGGAGTCCAAGATGCATTAAGACATCCTCCCCTTGCTGTTCCCTAACCTTTTCGGTGGTGTTTCCATCAATTTATGACCTTTTCCTATAAACCAGGCACCCTCCCCTCTTCAGAGCAGGGGGTGTCTGGTTTAATGCTCGGGTTCTTCCATTGACTTCCATAATATCCTGCTATGTTCGGTCAGAACACCTGAGCACCCGAGCAGTTTGGTGCTCAATCAACACTAATTAGTAAGTTTTCTTGTCTTTTATAGGTACTTCAGGTAAGATATAATTTACAGAAATGTATTGTACAAGTGATAATAAAAACAATAGTAACATAAACTATCACATAATGTAATAAATCCTGTATATGTTGTTTCATTCTTTGCTCCTGACAGAAATGCCGAATGAAGCTCCAGGTGTAATAATACAACAGCAGATAAGTGTAGATCTACCTGCTCCTAGTGCCGAACGATGAGCCTGATCTTTTTGTGTGTAAAACATTTTCTTCTTGTCTGAGATTTTAATAGTAGGTAAAATTATCCCTGGCTGCTCCTTTTATAGAAGAAATATTCCAGAAGCCTGGCGTAACAAAGCCGGTGAGATTTTACTAATGGTCTCTGGTGGGAACAGTAATTTTTTTATTTTTTATTATTTGCCTTACTAAATCTACAGAATATAACACTAAATTTGAAAATGTTTCTAGTTATTATCTGTAAAGAATAAATCAAGGCAACTGGACGTACTGTAGATTTCTTGAAAACATTTCACTCTTTCTCAATTCTTAGTGACTGTACAATAATTCTCTGGGAATAAATATGTAACTGAATCAACATCTGGTAATTATACCCAGCATGGGGTCAGAGGTCATTATAACCAGCATGGGGGCCAAAGGTGTTGATTCCATTATCCTAATTGGAGTCAGTAGGTGATAAAGACTTCCCAGAAAAAGGTGTCAAGACAGCATTGTATGTGGCAGACAAAAGATGTCTAACCCCCCGCCTCTATTCAAGCTTGGCTTCTTTGTCAAAACAGAAGGAAGGAGAAGAAAGAGCACCAAGACTACCAGTGAGGGCGAGAAGCATGACAGACGCAAGAATATGGTTATCCCATATGTAGCTGGGGTGTCTGAGAAACTCAAAAGTATTTTTAATAAACATCACATCCCTGTCTGCTTTAAACCCAGAAACACACTGAGGCAACAACTGGTTCATGTCATGGTCTTACCTTCTTACTGTTCTCCTTCGTTTGACATGTGCTGGCGGCCATCTTGGTTTCTGGGTTTCTTGTAGCCTCCCACCCTGCGGCTTCTCCTTCCCACTGGGAGGAGCTGGATGCCTAGCTCATATATATAGGAGGTCTGTGGCTTCAGTTCCTTGCTTGGTCCTCCTGTGTTCACATGCTTCTAAGACTGCTGCTGCTTCTGGTTCCTGATCCTGGCCTCGTCTGACTACCCCGTTGGTTCCTGATCCTGGCTTCGTCTGACTACCCTGCTGGTTCCTGATCCAGGCTTCGTCTGACTACCCTTCTGGTTCCTGACCTCTGTCTACGCAAGACCCTGCTTCGGTTTAGCCATCCGTTTGGACTTTTGCTTACAGCTTGATTTTCAATAAAGCCTTCTTATTTCCACTTATCTCTTGTTGTACGTCTGGTTCATGGTTCCATGACAGTTCACCCCAAAGACCCAACGCCTAAACACAAGATGGACAACATTGTGTACGCAGTCCAGTGCAATGAGGAATGCTCAGAACTGTATATCGGCGAAACAAAACAACAACTACATCAGCGTATGGCTCAGCATAGAAGAGCCAAAACCTCTGGTCAAGATTCAGCCATGTACTTACATCTAAAAGAAACAGGTCACCCCCTTGAAGACAGTCAAGTACTTGTTGAAGGCGTGAAGGAGGCCATCTGCGTAAAAATGGAGAAGCCAAGCTTGAATAGAGGCGGGGGGGGGGGGGGGGGGGGTTAGACATCTATTGTCTGCCACATACAATGCTGTCTTGTCACCTTTTTCTGGGAAGTCTTTATCACCTACTGACTCCAATTAGGATAATGGAATCAACACCTTTGACCCCATGCTGGGTATAATGACCTCTGACCCCATGCTGGGTATAATTACCAGATGTTGATTCAGTTACATATTTATTCCCAGAGAATCTTGTACAGTCACTCAGAATTGAGAAAGCTCATTGGAAGAACGAGTGAAACGTTTTCAAGAAATCTACAGTACGTCCAGTTGCCTTGATTTATTCTTTACAGATATACCATGACCTGGATAAATGAGAACCTTCACAGATGCGTTTCTAGATATTGTATATGGAATTTCATGGTAAAAAGAAATTACACCCTCATTCAATTCAACTGTTATATTTAGCCAGAACAGGCTTTATGCTACTATGAACCCTGTGCAGAAGGTATTTTTGCCTCTCCCCAACACACACAGCCCTCCAAAACCATAGGGTATTAAATACACTAAATTAGTAGCATACATTTTATTTTAACAAGAAAGGAATGCATAGCTAATGTTTAAAGGGATTCTTCTATCTGGCATATTTATGGCATATCTATAGGATATGCTAAAAATGTCTGATGGTGCGAGTCCCACTTTTGGGATCCATTCCTACTGTATCTCAAGAAAAAGGGTCCAAAATGAATGGAAAAAAAGCTGCACATGCACAGCCACCCCTCCATACACGGCTCTGGGAATTTCAAAAATAGCTGAGTGGTTTGATGAAAATGACTCTGTGCAAACAGATATCTTCCACAAAGACACTAGTAAATTCTCTCTTACATGTGAGCTCTTCCCATCCAACTCATCTGGTGAAAAATATACCGGTTTGGCAGTTTCTAAGGGCCTGTCATACCTGCTTGGATGAAGAAATGTTTGGAAAACAAGAGGAAGATCTCAAGCAGAGTTTCCAGGAAAGGAGGTACAGTCAACGGTGCAATGAGCAAACACGGGCTCATATGAAAAGAAGTGAGAGGAAATTGCTGCTATGACCTAGAATTTGATCGAAAGGTGTCAATCTGAAGGTAAGGTTGATCACAAATTATAATGCAAAA
The DNA here is from genome assembly GCF_014858855.1 of Bufo gargarizans. Taxonomy (NCBI): domain Eukaryota; kingdom Metazoa; phylum Chordata; class Amphibia; order Anura; family Bufonidae; genus Bufo; species Bufo gargarizans. The sequence continues at coordinate 4,432,112 of NC_058081.1, read as the reverse complement.
AGAAAAACAAAATAATAATGTGGTCAAGAAGTTCTGGTCCATCTTACATTCTAAAGATGTTCTGTGTAAATATTTACCCCCTAATCCAGCGGTCACCTATGAAAGGTCAAATAATTTAAAGGATCTAAATGGGAATGTTCCTCCTGTCGTAAGTGTATTGTGTGCTCAAACCTTGAGAGGGCAACTGATTTTATGGATTCAACTGGAATTAAGAAATGTACTACATATTAGTAATTACATTAATTGCAATACCAGGGCGGTGATAATTTATGCCAAATGCCCTGGTAAAAATATCTATATTGGACTTATCTCTAGATATAATAATCTTGATCCAGGAGGTGTAGGTCCGAGTGGAGGAGGTGGATGTCACAGAGTAGGCGGAAGGGGCAGACGAGGCGGACGTGGTGGTGTAGGCGGAAGAGGCGGAGGAGGTAGGCAACAATTTTTATTTATTTTTTTATTATTATTATTCAGATTATTTTTTTTTTGTGGAGGCACCAAAACATTGTGAAATAGCAAAGAGAACACACAAAGTGCTCTGGAGTACGTATAACAATGGATGGGTGCAGCTGGAATGCTTCTCTACTAGAGTTGAGCGAACACCTGGATGTTCGGGTTCGAGAAGTTTGGCCGAACTTCCCGGAAATGTTCGGGTTCGGGATCCGAACCCGACCCGAACTTCGTCCCGAACCCGAACCCCTTTGAAGTCAATGGGGACCCGAACTTTTCGGCACTAAAAAGGCTGTAAAACGGCCCAGGAAAGAGCTAGAGGGCTGCAAAATGTAGGTAAATCCCCTGCAAACAAATGTGGATGGGGAAATTAATAAAAATAAAAATAAAATAAATAAAGATTAAACAATATCAATTGGAGAGAGGTCCCATAGCAGAGAATCTGGCTTCACGTCACCCACCACTGTAACAGTCCATTGTCAGATATTTAGGCCCAGGCACCCAGGCAGAGGAGAGAGGTCCCTTTAACAGAGAATCTGGCTTCATGTCAGCAGAGAATCAGTCTGCATGTCATAGCAGAGAATCAGGCTTCACGTCACCCAACATTGTAACAGTCCATTGTCATATATTTAGGCCCAGGCACCCAGGCAGAGTAGAGAGGTCCCGTAACAGAGAATCTGGCTTCATGTCAGCAGAAAATCAGTCCGCATGTCATAGCAGAGAATCAGGCTTCACGTCAGCCACCACTGTAACAGTCCATTGTCATATATTTAGGCCCAGGCACCCAGGCAGATAAGAGAGGTCCCGTAACAGAGAATCTGGCTTCATGTCAGCAGAGAATCAGTCTGCATGTCATAGCAGAGAATCAGGCTTCACGTCAGCCACCACTGTAACAGTCCATTGTCATATATTTAGGCCCAGGCACCCAGGCAGAGGAGAGAGGTCCCGTAACAGAGAATCTGGCTTCATGTCAGCAGAGAATCAGTCTGCATGTCATAGCAGAGAATCAGGCTTCACGTCAGCCACCACTGTAACAGTCCATTGTCATATATTTAGGCCCAGCACCCAGGCAGAGGAGAGAGGTCCCGTAACAGACAATCAGGCTTCACGTCAGCCACCACTGTAACAGTCCATTGTCATATATTTAGGCCCAGGCACCCAGGCAGAGGAGAGAGGTCCCGTAACAGAGAATCTGGCTTCATGTCAGCAGAAAATCAGTCTGCATGTCATAGCAGAGAATTAGGCTTCACATCACCCAACATTGGAACAGTCCATTGGCATATATTTAGGCCCCGGCACCCAGACAGAGGAGAGGTTCATTCAACTTTGGGTTGCCTCGCAATATAATGGTAAAATGAAAATAAAAATAGGATTGAATGAGGAAGTGCCCTGGAGTACAATAATATATAGTTAAGGGGAGGTAGTTAATGTCTAATCTGCACAAGGGATGGACAGGTACTGTGGGATCCATTCCTGGTTCATTTTTATGAACGTCAGTTGTCCACATTGGCTGTAGACAGGCGGCTGCGTTTGTCTGTAATGACGCCCCCTGCCGTGCTGAATACACGTTCAGACAAAACGCTGGCCGCCGGGCAGGCCAGCACCTCCAAGGCATAAAAGGCTAGCTCTGGCCACGTGGACAATTTAGAGACCCAGAAGTTGAATGGGGCCGAACCATCAGTCAGTACGTGGAGGGGTGTGCACACGTACTGTTCCACCATGTTAGTGAAATGTTGCCTCCTGCTAACACATTGCGTATCAGGTGGTGGTGCAGTTAGCTGTGGCGTGTTGACAAAACTTTTCCACATCTCTGCCATGCTAACCCTGCCCTCAGAGGAGCTGGCCGTGACACAGCTGCCTTGGCGACCGCTTGCTCCTCCTCTGCCTTGGCCTTGGGCTTCCACTTGTTCCCCTGTGACATTTGGGAATGCTCTCAGTAGCGCGTCTACCAACGTGCGCTTGTACTCGCGCATCTTCCTATCACGCTCCAGTGCAGGAAGTAAGGTGGGCACATTGTCTTTGTACCGTGGATCCAGCAGGGCGGCAACCCAGTAGTCCGCACACGTTAAAATGTGGGCAACTCTGCTGTCGTTGCGCAGGCACTGCAGCATGTAGTCGCTCATGTGTGCCAGGCTGCCCAGAGGTAAGGACAAGCTGTCCTCTGTGGGAGGCGTATCGTCATCGTCCTGCGTTTCCCCCCAGCCACGCACCAGTGATGGGCCCGAGCTGCGTTGGGTGCCACCCCGCTGTGACCATGCTTCATCCTCATCCTCCTCCACCTCATCCTCGTCCTCCAGTAGTGGGCCCTGGCTGGCCACATTTGTACCTGGCCTCTGCTGTTGCAAAAAACCTCCCTCTGAGTCACTTCGAAGAGACTGGCCTGAAAGTGCTAAAAATGACCCCTCTTCCTCCTCCTCCTCCTCCTCCTCCTCCTGGGCCACCTCCTCTTCCATCATCGCCCTAAGTGTTTTCTCAAGGAGACATAGAAGTGGTATTGTAACGCTGATAACGGCATCATCGCCACTGGCCATGTTGGTGGAGTACTCGAAACAGCGCAACAGGGCACACAGGTCTCGCATGGAGGCCCAGTCATTGGTGGTGAAGTGGTGCTGTTCTGTAGTGCGACTGACCCGTGCGTGCTGCAGCTGAAACTCCACTATGGCCTGCTGCTGCTCGCACAGTCTGTCCAGCATGTGCAAGGTGGAGTTCCACCTGGTGGGCACGTCGCATATGAGGCGGTGAGCGGGAAGGCCGAAGTTACGCTGTGGCGCAGACAGGCGAGCAGCGGCAGGATGTGAACGCCGGAAGCGCGAACAGACGGCCCGCACTTTATGCAGCAGCTCTGACATGTCGGGGTAGTTGTGAATGAACTTCTGCACCACCAAATTCAGCACATGCGCCAAGCAAGGGATGTGCGTCAAATTGGCTAGTCCCAGAGCTGCAACGAGATTTCGCCCATTATCACACACCACCAGGCCGGGCTTGAGGCTCACCGGCAGCAACCACTCGTCGGTCTGTTTTTCTATACCACGCCACAACTCCTGTGCGGTGTGGGGCCTGTCCCCCAAACATATGAGTTTCAGAATGGCCTGCTGACGTTTACCCCGGGCTGTGCTGAAGTTAGTGGTGAAGGTGTGTGGCTGACTGGATGAGCAGGTGGAAGAAGAGGAGGAGGAAGCTGAGTAGGAGGAGGGGGCAACAGGAGGCAAAGAATGTTGCCCTGCGATCCTTGGCGGCGGAAGGACGTGCGCCAAACAGCTCTCCGCCTGGGGCCCAGCTGCCACTACATTTACCCAGTGTGCAGTTAGGGAGATATAGCGTCCCTGGCCGTGCTTACTGGTCCACGTATCTGTGGTTAGGTGGACCTTGCCACAGATGGCGTTGCGCAGTGCACACTTGATTTTATCGGATACTTGGTTGTGCAGGGAAGGCACGGCTCTCTTGGAGAAGTAGTGCCGGCTAGGAACAACATACTGTGGGACAGCAAGCGACATCAGCTGTTCGAAGCTGTCTGTGTCCACCAGCCTAAATGACAGCATTTCATAGGCCAGTAGTTTAGAAATGCTGGCATTCAGGGCCAGGGATCGAGGGTGGCTAGGTGGGAATTTACGCTTTCTCTCAAATGTTTGTAAGATGGAGAGCTGAACGCTGCCGTGTGACATGGTTAAGATGCTTGGTGACGGAGGTGGTGGTGTTGGTGGTACATCCCCTGTTTGCTGGGCGGCAGGTGCCAACGTTCCTCCAGAGGCGGAGGAAGAGGCCGAGGCGGCAGCAGCAGAAGAGGCTGAGGCGGCAGCAGCAGAACAGGTAGCAGGGGGAGCCTGAGTGACTTCATTGTTTTTAAGGTGTTTACTCCACTGCAGTTCATGCTTTGCATGCAGGTGCCTGGTCATGCAGGTTGTGCTATGGTTCAGAACGTTAATGCCTCGCTTCAGGCTCTGATGGCACAGCGTGCAAACCACTCGGGTCTTGTCGTCAGCACATTGTTTGAAGAAGTGCCATGCCAGGGAACTCCTTGAAGCTGCCTTTGGGGTGCTCGGTCCCAGATGGCGGCGGTCAGTAGCAGGCGGAGTCTCTTGGCGGCGGGTGTTCTGCTTTTGCCCACCGCTCCCTCTTTTGCTACGCTGTTGGCTCGGTCTCACCACTGCCTCTTCCTCCGAACTGTGAAAGTCAGTGGCACGACCTTCATTCCATGTGGGGTCTAGGACCTCATCGTCCCCTGCATCGTCTTCCACCCAGTCTTGATCCCTGACCTCCTGTTCAGTCTGCACACTGCAGAAAGACGCAGCAGTTGGCACCTGTGTTTCGTCATCATCAGAGACGTGCTGAGGTGGTATTCCCATGTCCTCATCATCAGGAAACATAAGTGGTTGTGCGTCAGTGCATTCTATGTCTTTCACCGCTGGGGAAGGGCTAGGTGGATGCCCTTGGGAAATCCTGCCAGCGGAGTCTTCAAACAGCATAAGAGACTGCTGCATAACTTGAGGCTGAGACAGTTTCCCTGGTATGCATGGGGGTGATGTGACAGACTGATGGGCTTGGTTTTCCGGCGCCATCTGTGCGCTTTCTGCAGAAGACTGGGTGATAATGTGAACGTGCTGGATCCACTGTCGGCCACCCAATTGACTAATGCCTGTACCTGCTCAGGCCTTACCATCCTTAGAACGGCATTGGGCCCCACCAAATATCGCTGTAAATTATGGCGGCTACTGGGACCTGAGGTAGTTGGTACACTAGGACGTGTGGCTGTGGCAGAACGGCCACGTCCTCTCCCAGCACCAGAGGGTCCACAAACACCACCACGAACATGTCCGCGTCCGCTTCCCTTACTAGATGTTTTCCTCATTGTTACCGTTCACCACAATAAGAAAAATATTATTTGGCCCAATGTATTGAATTCAAATTCAGGCCTTTTTTTTACAGACACCTAACACTATCTGGCTATCTATTTAGGTACCGTATTACACTAATACAGGCACAGCAGTAATGACAGATTTAGCTGAATATAAATTTGAGGCCTAGTATTTAGGCGCTGGGTGACAGGTATAGGTTTACTGACAGAATTAGACTTGGAAATGCACAGTAGCGTGTGTGTGAAGTTATTCAGAATGACCCTATGTGCACCTTGAATCTTATATACCCTTTTAGGGATAGATTTAAAGAAGCTCTGATACAGCAGAAACCACTAAATTAGGAAATTGCTAAATTGGGAATTGTATTTCAACCCAGAACAAAAACTGTGCTTTGACGGACACTAAATAACTTGACCAGCCACAGCAATAACCGCAGATTTAGATGGATGTAAATTTGAGGCCTAGTATTTAGGCGCTGGGTGACAGGTATACGTTTACAGACAGAATTAGACTTGGAAATGCACAGTAGCGTGTGTGTGAAGTTATTCAGAATGACCCTATGTGCACTTCGAAGGTATTCGAAGGGTTAACTCCCTCGCTGTGTGTGTGAGTCACGGGGTGTGTCTGATTGTTGGGTGTGGCCTCTTGGCCCTATATAGCCTCAGTTGTAGGCAGTAGTCAGAGAGGGTGCTTCAGCCATGCTGGCTGGAGACATCCCCCTGGTTACTTACCAACTGCCAGTTGGGGCCATCCTTCTGGTCATAGCAAATATAATGTCGTTTGGTGTCTAGAAGATGTGTTTGGTTTTATGCTTGTTTATTGCACCTATGGTCCTGGGTTTCCGTGTGATGTGTGTTGTGTTCGGAGTCCTGTTGTCCTTGGGCTGTACTTCCACATGGGTTCCAGGTTTTGTGTCTTTGGCAGGTGTGTGTTATGTTTGTGGCAAGTACCTGTCATTGCCATAGGTTGTACTTGTTCTCCCTTCCTTGCAGCTTGGCCAGTGAGACTCCTGTTCCTCCGTATCCAGTAGGAACAGGTTGTCTTACCCTGACTCCTAGTCCAGGGACCGGTCGGAGGGTGAGTTAGGGCTCCGAGGTTCCTGAGCATGGGTCTTCCTACCTTAAAGGTCGGCCCATGCAGCTAGGAGTTAGGGTCAGGTTAGGGACGCGATAGGAGGTGACCTGCTCCCTAATCCTGTTGTCCTGGTCAAGCAGCGACCATCTTCCATCATCGCACGGATGAGGGTTTCCCCCATCCTCAGCCGTGACAGTATGACCAGAAAGGCTCCTCACCTGGTTTCCCTCGAAAGAGGGTAAAGCATGCATCGCCATAGGCTGATGGGGTGCATGCGCGCTCTTCGGAGGGAGAGCGTTATGGGGGTTTCGCCGCTGACGGCGCGGTGAGTGGCGTTCCCCGTCATCCCTTCACCGTTGCCTCGTTAGGCGTCCCCTAATTTTACCTTGCACTTGTGGTGTTTGTTTGGTGTGTGGTATGCATACCTTCGAAAGAGGGTGCAGCATGCAGTGCCATCCCCTTGTGGCCTGCATGCGCGTTCTCCGGAGGGAGAGCGTTCCGGGGGGATCACCGTTAACGGCACGGTTGGTGGCTTATTCCCCGCCACCTTACCTTCCGTGTCCGTGTTGGTGATCCCTCGTCCCTCTCCATGTTCCCATCTCTGGTCGTTTGCTGGCAGCACTCCGTAAGTGGTCCGGCTGCGTGATGGTTAGGAGTGTCTGCTGGCAGCGACTGGAGTGGGGACGTGAGTGGAGAGTCCCCTGGTCCATTCTCAGTGGTTCTCTCCCCTGTGTCGCTGTGTCGGGCTGCAGGCCTCGCTGGACTGGCTGAGTGTGTGCTGGGAGAGGATGCAGCTGGCAGCGACTTCCTGGGAACCATGTCCTGAGAGTGGACGTTCCCTTCTCCTATCCCCTTGTCTGAGTCCCTCACGAGTTTTTTTTTGGTGGGGAGGGCTTTGAGGGGTGGGAGTGTCACGACCATGTTTATGGCCGTGACTCCTTGGGTTGCTGGCTGGAGACATCCCCCTGGTTACTTACCAACTGCCAGTTGGGGCCATCCTTCTGGTCATAGCAAATATAATGTTGTTTGGTGTCTAGAAGATGTGTTTGGTTTTATGCTTGTTTATTGCACCTATGGTCCTGGGTTCCCGTGTGATGTGTGTTGTGTGCTGAGTCCTGTTGTCCTTGGGCTATACTTCTACATGGGTTCCAGGTTTTGTGTCTGTGGCAGGTGTGTGTTATGTTTGTGGCAAGTACCTGCCATTGCCATAGGTTGTACTTGTTCTCCCTTCCTTGCAGCTTGGCCAGTGAGACTCCTGTTCCTCCGTATCCAGTAGGAACAGGTTGTCTTAACCTGACTCCTAGTCCAGGGACCGGTCGGAGGGTGAGTTAGGGCTCCGAGGTTCCTGAGCATGGGTCCTCCTACCTTAAAGGTCGGCCCATGCAGCTAGGAGTTAGGGTCAGGTTAGGGACGCGATAGGAGGTGACCTGCTCCCTAATCCTGTTGTCCTGGTCAAGCAGCGACCATCTTCCATCATCGCACGGCTGAGGGTTTCCCCCATCCTCAGCTGTGACACCGTGTCCCCTGACGATTTATGGGGTCTTAGCCTTAAGAAAGTGGATTTAAGATATGTTATACTAAGGAAACGCGTCGGGACACGCTTACATATCATTAGACACGCACACCATTTTGCACGTATTATTTTTCATCCTATTGAAATATAATTATATCTCTACCTGCCTTGAGATATAGGACTTTGCCCCTAGTCACCCTTTGTTAGGGTCACCTAGGGCTTCCGCATCAGGGCAAGGTTCCGGACGGGGCCACCCCTTGCGGGGCACGGACCCCGTGTTAGGTCACTAGGGCCGGATATTTCAAGCAGGGAGCTACTAGGGTGAGTTTCTTTTCTGAGGCCACTCTAATACCAGGCTGTATGGACACTTCGGATATCGTTTCCCCCCCCCTATGGACATCTGATGAAGTACCTATCTGCTGCATGTGACCACCTCCTGCACTAACCCATAACACGCGGTTACTAAGTGAGGCCCTCTTAAGAACTGGTAAGACCTTTCCATTTCTTATGCATTTGATCCTTATACTACCTTAAGGGATCCAGATACTAGGGATCACGTGGTCCTTCCACCATAGGCCCTTGTGATAATCACCATAGGCCTAGGAAGGGCGACACCTGTGTGGTGTGCAGCGCTACCCACGCTGCGCAAAATAACCCCCCCCCCCCCCAGGGGTTATGTATGTCTTTTTGTGTATTTTCTGTTTGTAAGGGGTCTTTTACTCCCCACCTTGGGAGAATAGACATAGTAAAAGCTAAGTTTTAAATTGTCACTGCTCCCCTTCTTTTCATATATCTTACTTTCCTGAGCGGTACCCAGGTGAACTGCTTTTGCAGTCAAGTATCCTGGGAGGACACCACATTTTTTTCTACAAGTGCTGCTACTTCCCTTATTCTAGCTCTGGGAGGACAAGGCCTGTCCCTGAGTTTTAAATTTGGAACCCTTTTATATTCCAGACTTTTGGCCTATTGTACAAAGTCATATAATGTATGGAACAGTTTGCAAGTCTGTTTTCTTAAACTTAAAGTCAGAGGCGCAATTAAATGCCCTTCCCTTTCTAGAAACACATTTAAGACACTACTATTGACAATTTACTTTGTGAATAATGTAGTATCGGCACCACTAACAGATTCGGGCCTAATTAGAGATGAGCGGACCCGTGGATGTTCAGGGTTCACTGGGTTTGGCCGAACTTCAGGTCAAAGTTCGGGTTCGGGACCCGAACTTGACCCGAAATCGGCCCGAACCACATTGAAGTCAATGGGGACCTAAACTTTGGTGCACTAAAATGTATGTAAAATAGTCATAGTAAGTACAAAATGGGGGTAAGAGCAAGACAATTGCTCTGCAAACAAATGTGGATAGAGAAATGACTTAAAATAACATAGAATAGAAAAAATAAAATAAAAATAATCTTGAACTATGAGGAGGGCAAAGTGGAGTGGGAGGTTGAGAAGGCGTTGGACATGGCGGTGTAGGTGGAAGTGGCGGTGGAGGAGGTATCCAACACTCTTTTTGTTTTTTCCCTTTTTTTTATATTATTTATTTATTTTAATAAATTTGGGAAGACCCCAAAACATTGAAAAAAAAAAAAAAGAATGCAAAGAAAAAGTGCGCTGGAGTATAACAATGGCTGGGTGCGGCCGGTATACTGGTCTATTCAGCACAAGGTACGGACAAGTCCTGTGGGATCCATGCCTGGTTCATTTTAATGAACATGAGTTTGTCCACGTTGGATGTGGACAGGCGGTTGCGCTTGTCTGTGATGACGCCCCCTGCCATGCTAAACACATGTTCGGACAATACACTGGTCGCAGGGCAGGCCAGCACCTCCAAGGCGTAAAGGGCAAGCTCAGGCCATGTGTCCAAGTACTGTTCCACCATGTTGCTGAAATGCTGCCTCCTGCTAAGACGTTCCGTATCAGCTGGTGGTGCTGTTTGGCCATGCTAACGCTCCCTTCAGAGGTGCTGGCGGTGCCCCAGCTACGTTAGTGACTTCTTCCTGCTTCTCTGCCTTCGCCTTGTGCTTCGATTGGGCCCCCGATGTCAGGTGGGAATGCCATCAACAGCACATCTACCAGCACGTGCGCTTGTATTCACACATCACAATCACATTCCAGTTACGGAATTAAGGATAACACATTGTCCTTGTAGTGGGGATCCAGCAGGGTGGCCACTCAGTAATCATCACGGGTTAGAAGGTTAGAATGTAGGCAACTCGGTGGTCGTTGCGCAGGCACTGCAGCATGTAGTCGGTCATGTGTGCTAGGCTGCCCAGAGGCAACGACAAGCTGTCCTCTGTGGGAGGTGTATCGTCTGTGTCTCTGTATCCCCCAAGCCACGCTCCAGTGATGCCCATGAGCTGCTTTGGGTGCCACCCTGCTGTGAACACGGTTCCTCATCATCATCATCCTCACTGTGTCCTGGCTGGACAGTTGTGTACCTGGCCTCTGTTGGTGCAGGAACCCACCCTTGGAGCCACTCGTGAATGACTGGCCTGATAACCGTGGAAGTGATCCCTCTTCCTCCTCCTCTTCATCCTGTGCCACATCCTCTTCCATCATCGCCCAAAGCGTATTTTCAAGGAGGCATAGAAGTGGGATAGTAATGCTAAGGACGGTGTCATCGGCACTGGCCAACTTGGTAGAGTACTCGAAACAGAACAACATAGCACACACGTCCCACATGGAGGCCCACTCCTTGGTGGTGAAGTGGTGCTGTTTCGCAGAGCGACTCACCCTGGGTGCTGCAGCTGAAACTCCACTATCGCCTGCTGCTGCTCGCACAGTCTGGCCAGCATGTGCAAGGTGGAGTTCCATCTTGTGGGTACGTCTCACATGACGCGGTGAGCGGGAAGGCTGAAGTTACGCTGCAGAACAGACAGGTGAGCAGCAGCAGGGTGAGAACGCCGAAAGTGTACACAGACGGCCCGCACTTTCTGCAGCAGCTCTGACATATCAGGGTAATTTTTCAGGAAGGGATGTGCATCAAACAGGCTAGGCCCAAAGCTGCTACAAGATTTCACCCATTATCACACACCACTAGGCCAGGCTTGAGGCTCAGTGGCACTAACCACTCATCGGTCTGCTGTTCCATTCCTGTCCACAGCACCTGTGCTGTGTGGAGTTTGTCCCCCAAACAGATGAGTTTCAAAACAGCCTGCTGTCGTTTTCCCCTGGCTGTGCTGAAGTTAGTGGTGAAGGTGTTACGCTAACCGTAGAGGAGGAAGCTGAGTAGGAGGAGGAGGCAACAGTAGGCAAAGAGAAACATCCTGCAATCCTCGGTGGCGGAAGGACATGTGCTAAACTGCTATCTGCCTCTGGCCCAGCCGCCACTGCATTTACCTAGTGTGCTGTTGGGGAGTGGTGGACGAACATCGGCCGGGACAATTCGCAAACGCTATCAAGTGAACACAATCAAATGTTCGCGAACTGCAAGTTTGTGGCGAGCCCCATTCACTTTAATAGCAGGCGAACCTGAAAAACCTTCACGTAATTATTGCAGAAAATAAATACTTACATGAAGTGCACAAATTTTCCCTACAACATGGACAGTGACATACCAGAGGGGGATCAATGGCAAAAATTCCCACAAAAATATGTATTTTAATCAGGGACCATTTTTATACATCTTAAAGGGAAACTGTAAAAAATGTGGCCTGCTGGAGCCTAGAAAATTTTTATTTTAGGCCACGGGAGTACAGGACCCAAACATTAGGCATTCACCGGACAGAAAACATCAAGTGATTATTTGGGTGGAGGTATGTTAGACGGTCATTGGATAACAATTTTACTTTAGGCCAGTGGAGTACAGGCCCCAAAAATTATTAATTCAATGTACAGAAAAGAACAAGTAATTATGTGGCTGGAGGTATATTACACGTTCAATGGGTATCAATTTTACTGCAGGTTAGTACAAATAAATGTCAAATACATATGTTTAAAAGAACTAAAAATATAAAATCTGGGGGGGCGTGGCCGCAACGCTGAGGAAGATGGCCGCATAATCTCAGAGCTCCTGCTCCAACACAGCGATTCAGTTTAACAGAACCTCACTAATCACTGCAACCTTACCCTCCTGGTGCCTGTAGCGACAGGAGCTGTCCCCGATGATGACTAGAGGGAAAAGGAGCATGAAGAACCAGGGGAAGCTGGAGTTCTTCTTCGGTCAGGAGCGGGACAAAGATGGCGCCGGAGCGCGAACTGAGCATGCCGAACACAGCTCCAGCCCGCAATCCTCACTGACCGGAGGCTCACCACGCAGCTCAGATGGCAGCAGGTCGCTGCAACAAAGCCCCAGGGGGTCTCCACATAAAAATCATCCGAGCGCGGACCATGCAGAGGAGGCCATAAAGGGGAACAGCGCAGCACCGCCGAGCAAACCGGCAGCACAGCGATCTCCCTACGCCAGCCCGGCTAAGCAGAGGCCTAGGCTACAAGCTCCAGAGGCGGCTGGTGGTGAGTCACAGTACCCCACTGATAGGCCAAATACAGACCCTTTGCCAGAAGTGCTCCACAACTTCCCCACAGACAACAAGCCAGCATCCAGCATGTTGTTAAAGGAAATGCTGCTTGCGTTTAACCATTCTGTCACCAGCCACCTGTCACATCTGCTTACACCGATCCAATCCTCTGTGACCGACTTGGACAACAGAGTCCAGCATGTAGAGCAGAAAATGGGCGAGTTTGCAGACTCCCATAACAACTTAATTGATGCCCATGACACGCAAGCAGAAGAAATCGCATACCTCCGTGCGAAGGTAGCGGACCTTGAAGACCGTTCCCACAGAAATAACTTAAAATTGCGCGGAGTGCCAGAGTCGGTGCTAGCTGAGGACCTCCAAACGTATATTAAGTCCTTGATGAGAATCTTATTGCCCGATTGTACTGAGCAAGACCTTATAATTGATCGAGCGCACAGGATTGCTAAGCCAAAACATCTCCCGGATGACACACCGCGTGATGTTCTCGCCCGCTTGCACTTTTTTCAAGCTAAGGAAGACACTCTAGCAGCGGCAAGAAAACTGGGCACGTTGCCGGACCCCTTCCAATCGGTAAAACTTTTTGCTGACCTCTCCGTAGCCACCCTGCAACTTCGGCGCACACTAGCCCCGATCACCCTTGCTTTGCGTTCCCACTCTGTCCCGTACAGATGGGGATATCCTATGAAACTGCTAGTGCATAAGAATGGCGCCATGACTGTAATTCGCACGGTGGAGGAGGGGAAATCGGTGCTGGCAGCCTGGGGTATTCCGGTTGAAGAGATACCTGCAGAGAAGCAACACCAACGCCATGCCGCTGAAGGAGATTGGCAGCGGGTAGAGAAACACCGACAGAAGAAACATCGCTAGAGGTTCGACTAATTGTGCTATATCATCTTGGAGCAGGAACATGTTCTATTTTTTGTTCCTTCTCGGTGGTATGCATGACTGTTTTTCCCCAATACAATGCGCAAGGGTATACGAGCTCTGACCCTTGTACTACTTTTCACTGCCCCTTTTGCTGGGCGGTCAGTTCTGGTTTATTATGTTTGCTCTTTTACTTTTTTGCTTTTGTTCTTTTCCGCTGCTGTGTCCTAAACACATTTCTCACTTGATTTTATTGCAGTGTGCTGGGAGTGCCTCCTTCCGCAAAGTCCGAGGGATCATCGTCGTAGCTTTTAGACTGTCACAATGGTATTAACGGTTGGATCCCTGAACGTAAGAGGTCTAAACAGCCCTTTCAAGAGGCGGATGATGTGGAAGGAGGCACTCTCGATGTATTTTGCGCACAGGAGACACACTTACTAGAAGCTGATAGAGGGAGATTAAAACACCCATCATTCCCGACCCTGATTCACTCACATGGTCGGAGTAAGAAAAGAGGAGTAATGTTCGCCATACGTAATTCAGTGGTGCATCAGGGTAAACATACGGTGGTTGATCCAGGGGGGAGATATATCATTCATGTGTGCTCTATTAATAACGTTGTTTATACCCTAGTGGGATTGTATGCCCCTAACTCTCGTCCTATGCATTTTATAAACAAAGTACTCAAGAAAGTACAGAAATTGAGGGAGGGCAGAGTTATCATTTGCGGTGATTTCAATATGACCCCTGACCCATCTCAGGATTCTTCCGGCACCTCCAGATCCCGTGCCCCTCCGTTAACACCCATGTTACTTGCTAACTCCCTGTTTGATGTTTGGCGCATTCACCATGCTTCAGAAAGGGATTTTTCATATTATTCCCCTGCGCATCAAACGTATTCACGGATTGATCTATTTCTGGTTGACAGGAATTCTCTGAGCGCCTCTATTGGAACAATCACTTGGTCGGATCATGCACCGGTGACTCTGGAGGTGTCGGAAGAATTCTCTGCCCCCCCTAATTCTTTGTGGAGGGCCAACGAATTTATTCTAGCCAATACAAAATACCAAGAAGAAGTGTCTAGGGCATTACAGGAGTACTTTAAATTTAACACTGCCTCTGTGTCAGACCCCTCTATTGTGTGGTCGGCCCACAAGGCATTTATCAGAGGCATTTTAATGAAATTAAGCTGTAGACACAAAAAGTTGAGGGGAAAAACGCAAGATGACATTATAAAACAAATACAGAACACAGAATTGATAAATAAATCTACCCCCTCTCCAGAATTGGCTGAGAAGCTGAGAGCTCTTAGAGCACAACTAAAAGAGAGCTTTTTACATACATATGAACTCTCACTCAAAAAGACTAAGGCGAGGTATTATTCACAGGCCAATAAGGCGGGGAAGTTATTAGCCAGTAGAATAAAAGCGAGAGCCATAAAATCCAAAATAGCATTTCTGTGGGATCCCTCTAAGACTTATAAGCTATACGATCCAAAAGCTATAGCTAACAGATTTATGTCTTATTACTCCCAACTGTATAACCTGAAAGACGAATCTGGCTTTACCCATGCCCCCCCTGAGAAAATAAATGAATTTCTATACTCTATTCACCTTCCCTCTCTGGATGGTCGTCAAAGCGACGCCCTTTGTGCCCCAATGTCTCATGCTGAAATCTCTAAAATAATTCGCAACCTGCCACATCACAAAAGCCCGGGCCCAGACGGACTCCCAAACGCCTATTACAAAACTTTTTCCGACTATCTAGTCCCACACCTTCATGCATCCCTGTCCAGTGCTATGACGACGGGGAAACTTCCCAAAGAAATGCTAGAAGCAGTTATCGTGACTTTACCTAAGGTAGGGAAGGATCCCTCTGTCCCGCAAAATTTTCGTCCCATCTCCCTGCTTAACACTGATCTCAAAATTTATGCGAAAATACTGGCCTCCCGCCTAGCTGACATTATTCCCACCCTTGTGGCATCGGACCAAGTGGGTTTCGTAAAGGGACGTCAGATTACAGATAACTCCAGAAGGATAGTAAATCTGATCGATTTTGTCAATAGGCACAGGCTACCGACTGTGCTAGTTACCCTGGATGCTGAGAAGGCTTTCGACAGAGTTAATTGGTCGTTTGTCTTCTCAGTGCTCCAAAAGTTGGGTATCCCTGACTCCATGATCAATGCTATTCGGGTCCTCTATTCAGAGCCCTCAGCTAAAGTGCTAGCGAATGGCGTAATGTCCGACCCGTTTGTCCTGTCAAATGGCACTAGACAGGGATGCCCCCTATCACTTTTAATATTTATTTTATCGCTAGAACCATTGGCACAAGCAATTCGCCAGTCACCATCGGTGTCAGGGGTACAGATCGGAAACAGAAGTCACTGCATATCACTGTATGCAGATTACATTATCCTGTCCCTGACTGACCCCCAAAAATCTTTAATAGAAGTAATGGACATTATCCGGTCTTACGGGGCCCTCTCTTACTATAAAGTTAATGAAAATAAATCGCAGGCTCTTCCCCTGGGAATTTCAGACTTAGCTGTAACCCACTTGAGAAAGGAATTTCCATTAGATTGGCAAGACTCCTCAATCCAATATCTGGGTTTTAAAGTAACATCCACTCCACAGGAACTCTACGCAAACAACTTTCCCCCTTTTTTGCGAGCAATCCAACTAGAGCTCACTAGCATAGCAAAAACTGAATTATCTTGGATAGGACGTATTGCAGCTTTTCAACAACACATACTTCCAAAATTCTTGTACCTGTTTCGCACCATACCTATTCCAGTCCCGAACTCCTTTTTTAATCTGGCAAACCGGATGCTAAATGCATTGACTTGGAACAAAACTAGACCAAGAATTGCCAGAAGCATTATGTGTAGACACAGGAGGCATGGGAGTTTAGGCTTACCGAATTTGTATGATTACTATTTCGCCTCCAGAGTTAACCAACTCAAAGAGTGGTGGAGGGGAGATGTTGAAAAACATTGGGTCCACATTGAACAATCACAGGTCTCTGGACACAACTTGCGTGCCCTTCTTATGGCAGCTTTACACGACTCCTATTTTAGCCTCCAACCTGCATTCTGTGTCTCCACATTGGTAGCCCAATGGAAAACATACCATGCGAGTGGAGGGACGGTTCCTACCTCGGTGGCCCATCTCACCCCACTGGAGTCTCTCCAACATTTGGTTCCAGATTTGAATATTAATGTCTGGAAAGACTGCGGCATTAACACTCTGGCGGATCTCTTAACGGACTAGAGTCTAAAGTCCTTCGAAGAGGTTAAACGCTCTAATAATATTCCTCAGCAGGAGGCATTTTCTTACCTAAAAATAAGGCATGCGCTATCTAATAACCCCTCCTTCAAAGTTAGTGGTAACCTCCAACTGCTATCACACTGGTCGACTATGGGTTTAGTCTCGAAGGGGCTCAGGCCAGTATATATGTTCCTAGGGGCAAAAGACCGTTTTCCCAAAACTGCCCCTCTGTAGGCATGGGAACCTGAGCTCGGACAATCCTTCACTCTGTCCCAATGGGATACCGCAAATAAATTAGCTATTTCCACCCTAAAATGTGTCTCTCACCTAGAGTCGCATCTGAAAATGACTCTAAGGTGGTACTATACTCCAGTTAGGCTACATGCTATTTACCCAAACTCGAAATCAGATTGCTGGAGAGAATGCGGACACAGGGGATCGATGCTACATATATTCTGGGCCTTCCCGAAAATCACTTCTCTATGGTCTCAAGTATTTAATAAAATATCGAGGGTGGCCGGTCATACTGTCCCTCTTAATCCAGCCCTGGCGCTATTGTTGATAGGTTTAGATGAGTTGCCAGCCAAAGTTAGGACCAGTGTTTTACACATGCTAGTTTCTACAAGACTGGCAATCGCGAGAAACTGGAAAAGCACTAATACCCCTGGGCTACAGGAGATTATCAACGCAGTCAATACTACAATTTCGTATAAATACATTATCGCACATCAATCTTTCCGGGTTGCCCAACACTTGTCAAATTGGGATGCTTGGAAATGTGTGAGCTCGGCAACCCATCTAAATGGAGGAAGTCAATAGAGGGCCAACAGGGTTGAGAAAACATAAGTTAAGATGAAGCGTAAAGTCATAAGATAGTTATCCTCAGCTATCACGCAGTAGTGTTAGTCTCAACTACAATTGGCACACTTGCTGATGCTATATTAATGTCACAGCTCGGAATGTTGTTAACTTTTCATATGTTTGTTTTTTATGCTTTTATACCTATGCTCATATTTACTGTCCATATCGAACATTTGTTACTCAGGTATTCTTGCATCTTTTCTGTACTATTTTGTAAAACAGGAAAATCGGAATATTATGTGTATAATGTCTGTGAATCGTATGCAACTTGCATTCTGTACCTTGTGCAATTGACACTTTTATTCTGACAATAAAAACTTATTGAACATAAAAATATAAAATCTGATTAAAAACATGAATAACTAAATCCCCCCTCTTGAATAAACCCCAAATGATCATAGGAGAAATTTGATAACACATAGTTGTCACAGGTGTTGAATTCCTCTGAGGCCACAATAATTAGGCATTCACCATACAGAAAAGATCAAGTGATTATGTGGCTGAAGGTATACAGGTCCTCCTCAAAAAATTAGCATATTGTGATAAAGTTCATTATTTTCTGTAATGTACTGATAAACATTAGACTTTCATATATTTTAGATTCATTACACACAACTGAAGTAGTTCAAGCCTTTTATTGTTTTAATATTGATGATTTTGGCAAACAGCTCATGAAAACCCAAATTTCCTATCTAAAAAAATTAGCATATCATGAAAAGGTTCTCTAAACGAGCTATTAACCTAATCATCTGAATCAACTAATTAACTCTAAACACCTGCAAAAGATTCCTGAGGCTTTTAAAAACTCCCAGCCTGGTTCATTACTCAAAACCGCAATCATGGGTAAGACTGCCGCCCTGACTGCTGTCCAGAAGGCCATCATTGACACCCTCACCCTAAGTTCACACCTGAGCGTTTTACAGCGCGTTCAAATGCGCTGTAAAACGCTCAACACATGAAAACCAATGCTTCCCTATGGGAATGGTTCTCACCTGGGCGTTTTACAGCGATCGCGCTGTAAAACGCCCGACGCATAATCAAGTTCTTGAGCTTCTTTGGGGCGTTTTGACGTGCGTTTGTGGCCATAGGACACTGCAGTCAATCACACAAACGCGCGTCAAACGCGCGTTTACTATAACAAAAAACGTGCATAAAAACGCGCGACAAAAACGCGCGTAAAACGCGCGTTTGAGAAACGCTCAGGTGTGAAAGCAGGGTCAAGCAAGAGGGTAAGACACAGAAAGAAATTTCTGAACGAATAGGCTGTTCCCAGAGTGCTGTATCAAGGCACCTCAGTGGGAAGTCTGTGGGAAGGAAAAAGTGTGGCAGAAAACGCTGCACAACGAGAAGAGGTAACCGGACCCTGAGGAAGATTGTGGAGAAGGACCGATTCCAGACCTTGGGGGACCTGCGGAAGCAGTGGACTGAGTCTGGAGTAGAAACATTCAGAGCCACCATGTACAGGCGTGTGCAGGAAATGGGCTACAGGTGCTGCATTCCCCAGGTCAAGCCACTTTTGAACCAGAAACAGCGGCAGAAGCGCCTGACCTGGGCTACAGAGAAGCAGCACTGGACTGTTGCTCAGTGGTCCAAAGTACTTTTTTCGGATAAAAGCAAATTTTGCATGTCATTCGGAAATCAAGGTGCCAGAGTCTGGAGGAAGACTGGGGAGAGGGAAATGTCAAAATGCTTTCAGGTGTGAAAGCAGGGTCAAGCAAGAGGGTAAGACACAGAAAGAAATTTCTGAACGAATAGGCTGTTCCCAGAGTGCTGTATCAAGGCACCTCAGTGGGAAGGAAAAAGTGTGGCAGAAAACGCTGCACAACGAGAAGAGGTGACCAGACCCTGAGGAAGATTGTGGAGAAGGACCGATTCCAGACCTTGGGGGACCTGCGGAAGCAGTTGACTGAGTCTGGAGTAGAAACATTCAGAGCCACTGTGTACAGGCGTGTGCAGGAAATGGGCTACAGGTGCCGCATTCCCCAGGTCAAGCCACTTTTGAACCAGAAACAGCGGCAGAAGCGCCTGACCTGGGCTACAGAGAAGCAGCACTGGACTGTTGTTCAGTGGTCAAAAGTACTTTTTTCGGATGAAAGAAAATTTTGCATGTAATTCGGAAATTAAGGTGCCAGAGTCTGGAGGAAGACTGGGGAGAGGGAAATGTCAAAATGCCTGAAGTCCAGTGTCAAGTACCCACAGTCAGTGATGGTCTGGGGCGCCATGTCAGCTGCTGGTGTTGGTCCACTGTGTTTTATCAAGGGCAGGGTCAATGCAGCTAGCTATAAGGAGATTTTGGAGCACTTCATGCTTCCATCTGCTGAAAAGCTTTATGGAGATGAAGATTTCATTTTACAGCACGACCTGGCACCTGCTCACAGTGCCAAAACCACTGGTAAATGGTTTACTGACCATGGTATTACTGTGCTCAATTGGCCTGCCAACTCTCCTGACCTGAACCCCATAGAGAATCTGTGGGATATTGGGAAGAGAAAGTTGAGAGACGCAAGACCCAACACTCTGGATGAGCTTAAGGCCGCTATCGAAGCATCCTGGGCCTCCATAACACCTCAGCAGTGCCACAGGCTGATTGCCTCCATGCCACGCCGCATTGAAGCCTCCTGGGCCTCCATAACACCTCAGCAGTGCCACAGGCTGATTGCCTCCATGCCACGCCGCATTGAAGCAGTCATTTCTGCAAAAGGATTCCCGACCAAGTATTGAGGGCATAACTGAACATAATTATTTGAAGGTTGACTTTTTTTGTATTAAAAACACTTTTCTTTTATTGGTCGGATGAAATATGCTAAATTTTTTTTATATAGGAATTTGGGTTTTCATGAGCTGTATGCCAAAATCATCAATATTAAAACAATAAAAGGCTTGAACTACTTCAGTTGTGTGTAATGAATCTAAAATATATGAAAGTCTAATGTTTATCAGTACATTACAGAAAATAATGAACTTTATCACAATATGCAAATTTTTTGAGAAGGACCTG
This sequence comes from Bufo gargarizans, assembly GCF_014858855.1. Lineage (NCBI taxonomy): Eukaryota > Metazoa > Chordata > Amphibia > Anura > Bufonidae > Bufo > Bufo gargarizans. The sequence goes on along the minus strand of NC_058081.1, from coordinate 4,411,752 downwards.
TATTAGACGGTCATTGGATATCAATTTTACTGCAGGCCAGTACAAATACATGTCAAATACATATGTTTAAAAGAACAAAAAATATCAAATTGGATTAAAAACATGGCTAACGAAATCCCCCCTCTTGAAAAAAAACAAATAATAATAATATTTGAAATTCAATAACACATGGTCGTCACAGGTGTCGAATTCCTGTGAATTCCTGAGATCCATGCCTCATTCATTTTTAGAAATGTGAGGTAGTTCACACTGTCGTGAGCTAGGCAAGTGCGCTGCTCGGTCACGATCCCCCCTGCTGCCTGAACATCCTTTCGGACAGGACACTTGATGAGGGGCAAGCCAAGAGTTCCATGGCAAATTGCACCAGCTCTGGCCACAAATCAAGCCTGCACACCCAGTAGACGCTCCTCATCAATGGATTCATACCATTCCGCTTCTAGCGATGATGGACACGCACAGCGACACCCGGCACGTGGCCCGAGAAGAGGCAATAGGACTGGTCCGTACTATGCGACAAGTAATATTACAATGCGATCACAGGTACAATCCCTTGTGTTCAATATATCCTCTGTTACCCTCAGCCCTGCACAATTGTCTATACTGCAGAAGGGCCTATCTTTTTGTCCCTCCTATACATTTGATACTTTTCAACTCGATATGGATTTGCAAATTTTTTTTTCGTAATGTACGACTAAAAGCACTATTTGGGGGACAAAAAGAACAAAGGCCAACATCACAGGAAGACACTACACCAGTCTCCGTAAAAGCACTAGGCTTACGCAATAAAAGTACGTATATCCCTCCAAAAAACAAACCACCGGTTGAGACATTTGTCAGTCTGGTACAAAGGGACATAATGAATTTTAGAAAAAATCTCAAGAAAGGTAAATTCAGATTCACACATAACCTCAGCCTTACAGATCGCCAGGCACTTAATTCACTCAAAAAGGACAATAGATTAGTAATTAAACCAGCTGATAAAGGGGGAGCCATGGTTATTATGGATAAGGAGAAATATGTGGCTGAAATTATGCATCAACTCAATGACAGGGAAGTATATCAAAAATTAGACTACAATCCCACTTTTAAAATTGCAGCAGAAATCAAATTGACTTTACAAAAGCATAGATCCGCAGGGACCATTGATGACTCAACTGTTAATTACCTCACCAAACAACATCCCATAACCACGGTCATATACACTTTGCCAAAAATCCACAAGAATCTAGAAAATCCCCCAGGCAGAGCCATTGTCGCATCCACTGATTCCATACTGTCCCCCTTGTCAATATTCTTGGAAAAAAATCTCACACCACTTGTCAGGATTAAAAAAGTCCTTCCTTTTGGATACACAATCCTTCCTAGATATTGTCCTAAACCTGGAACCGCTACCTGTTGAATCCTTTTTGGCCACTTGGGATGTGACCAGTTTATACACGTCCATCCAACACGATAAAGGCATCCAGTCAGTTGAAAGGTTACTCATCACCTCCAGACCACAGCACGCAATTTCTATTTAGATCTGTTGAAACTAGTACTGTCATACAATTATTTTTTGCTCCAGGACACATTTTTCTTACAGAAATGTGGAACCGCGATGGGGTCCAATGTGGCCCCGCCTTATGCTAATTGCTACATGGACCATTTTGAAAATCTATTTGTTTACACCAATCCACTATTCACCAAACATGCAACAGTTTGGAAATGTTATATCGATGACATTTTTTGCATTTGGCGAGGCCCATTGGACTCCCTTCTAAAGTTCCACGTTTTTCTAAATTCCATTTATCCAGAGCTCCAATTCACTATCCACTATGACCGATGTACCATCAACTGTTTGGATACCACAATTACACGTGACACAGTAGGCAAACTAACAACAGACCTGTTCCGGAAACCAACAGACCGTAACAACTTACTGCACTTTACGAGTTTCTATTCCCCCAACACGAAAAGGGCATTACCAGGATCACAGTACCAGCGAGTGAATAGAATAGTACAAGATAGTTCCACAAGAGAGATACGCCTAAAAGAGATGGCAAATAGATTTCAGGATAGAGGCTATCCTAAATCCATTACCCAATACAACGTGACTCCAAAAATCAAAATCCGACCTCAGGCTCCACGGATACCCTTTGTCCACACATATCACCCATGTGCACAAAAGATCCTGAACATCATTCGGGGCCATTGGTCCATTTTGGGCAAAGCGTATCCGGATATTCTTGAATTTGGCCAACCTATTCTACCTTGTAATAAACGGCCAAAAATCGACGGGACCTATTGGTCCATGCAGATGAGGGTTCTACAAAAAGTTTGCCTCAAGAAACATTCCTGAGAACACGTAAGAAAGGTAAGTTTCCGTGTCTGCGGTGTATGCAATGCTCACATGTACAAAAAGGGTCACATATCTCACATCCTCGCACAGGAGAATCTATACCCATACGAGATTTTTTTACTTGTGACTCAGATCATGTGGTGTACATGTTGAAATGCCCATGCGGACTTATATATGTCGGAGAGACTACACAAAAGATACGGGAGCGTATCTGTCAACACAAATCCAAAATCCGAAACATTAACTTACTACTCCCGGTCCCTGCCCATTTCCACCAAATGCGCCATAATATCGCACAGTTGAAATTCCAGGTGTTAGAACAGGTGCCACTACCACGACGGGGTGGCGATAGAATCCGCTTGTTAAAAATTAGGGAAGCATATTGGATCCATAGATTGGATAGTTTAACACCTAACGGCCTTAATCGTGAATATGAAATTCAGAGCATTATTTAATATACAATATGCAAATATTATACAACCATGAGGACATATGAATACTGTGTATTTGTGATAATGAAATGGTTCTAATTTTTCTGTTCCTCCTTTTTTTAGGCGCATTAGAATACTTCCATGCCACAGATGGGTATCCTTTGTTACAATTCACCTTATATTGATCAGTGCACCGCCATAATCCGACACTATTCACTGTAGTAACGGAATTCGATACTTAAGATGTCACCCCCCATCGTGTTTCTACCTTGTATCTATGTCAGTTCGTTAACTGTACTTTTTAAATGCTAAACTATCCTTTCTCATGTTATTATTATTCTATTTACTCTTATTTGTGTATCACTCCTTGGTTCCTATGTTCTGATTCCCTTATTGTTTACTCTATTCACCCTTATCTGTGTATCACTTCCCTTTTCTGGTTCCCCTTCTCTTTTATTCTTCTCTTTTATTCTTCTATTTCCTTACTCTCTTATTTTCCATTCTTCTTTTCTAATTTCCTATTTCTTACTCCCACCTCACTGTTATATAAGCGATAGTATGGCCAACATATTAAGAGAGCTGCCGACTCTTCCTGTGACGCACTTCCGCCGCTACGGCGCATGCGCCTGATGCGTTCCAAGCTGGAACACATCTGCGTTTTTGATTGCGCCGCCCCCACGTGCATTTAGGCGCTCCTTTTAAATGTCTGGCCACCACTCACACCCCCAGACACCATCCGTAGCCTGAGCATGTTATACACATGCCATTCTCCATAAGCATCCTTCTACCTGTCTGCTTCCTCACCTTGCGGCATAGGTAAGTGGCTATATAGCCTTTATCATATATGTACATTTGCTCTGTTTTTTTTGATGACCGTATGTTTTTTTTGATGACCGTATGTTTTCCCTTAACACTAAAATGACAGAATGTGTTTCAAAAGGGTCTATTTATGTAGAGACCTCCTCGCTTATCTGGACCCTTTACCTATATACGGCTTTCAGCACCGGATATATGAATTATTTAAACCTTCATTGTCTTCAGATGTCCCTGCAATGTCTGATGTATTTGCCATAATGAATTTTGACTTTGTACAATCTTTTTTGTATGATCGCTGGTCATGTACTTTGTCTTTTATGTTTTCTGTTTTCTTTTTCTTTTTGTTTTTCCTTTGGTTTAATATGACTTTCAATTCTCTTTCTATAGTATCTGACGAAGGCATTGTTATACATATTGTCGCATGTGAAACTTAAACTAACATCAATAAATGTACCTGAGCATCAGTACCTAAGGCTGCTGTTTACTTTTATTGGATCTATTGGGGTGGAACCCTACAGTCAGTCTCCATACAGAGTGCGCTGAATACAGATTCAAGATTGATCTTTCCACAATTATGGCACAGGTCATACACCCAGATCTGTTATCTGTGATGCCTTGTGGTCAGAAAATCCTGTTTCCACAGTCAATGTCTCCTCTACAGTAAAGAGGGGTCTAGCTACTTTACCTGGTAACAAGGGGTTGGGCTCTTGTATTGGCAGTGAACTAGGGGTGGGATTTGAGACAGGACTGGCTGTGATGTCCTTAAGGTGGAACTGTCCCCAAGGCCCATATTTATCAGATGGATATTTCCTCAAAACATCCTTTCCCAAGTCTGTTGGTTGGGGGGATTTTATTGTCAGTATCAATGGATGACAACCCAGGCCCCCCCCCCCCCTTGATCTGTGGGATATTTTTGACATGTTCTGAGCTGAGTTTTTCCAATATTCTTGGTATTCAAATGCATTCTGATTTCAAGAGGTTTTCCCCTTTTATCCTTTCTTTGCATCCCCTCAGCTGGTTTGTATCCCCAGCTGACTCCTGTATTAGTGAGTACATAGGACCAGGCTGCACAGTACTCATTATTGGTCCTGGTGACACATACATAGTATTGCAGGGAAGCAAAATCAAACATTGAACTGTCATGACATCTGCAAACAGCAACATCACAGAAGTCAAATTCAAAGACCTGTATTGGCTCTGTGGTATTCACCCAGAAGACCCATGTGCCACTTGAGGCATCTGAGGTCCAGTATAAACATTGGGCCATGTACACTCCCAAAAGACCCACACCCCCTCCCAACAGAAAGACCAGAAAGGACATCATTCTCAGCAGGCCTCTGGGTGGAGGGCTGGAACCTTCTTATAGTGTGAAGCGTGTATCCAGGACGTCTTCCCCTCGAGTTTCACAGACGTAGGAGTAGTTAGCATAACCTGGAATGGACCATCAAATCTGGGCTCCAGAGTCTTTCTGACATGCGTTTTCACCACAACCCAATCTCCTGGCTGGAGGGTATGACTTCCAGGAATCTTTCTGGGATCTGGAAGTTAAGAGAATACTCGAAAAAGTTGGTCAGTCACGTGTTTACACAGAGCAGATACATAGGCAGATAAGCAATCATATTGCAAAGCAAGCTCTTTGGAGACATATTGTCCTAACTTGGGGGCACTCCCAAACAAAATCTCAAAAGGGGACAGCATTTCCTTCCCCCTAGGGGTATGTCTGACACTGGATAGGGCAATTGGAAGAGTCTCTGGACATGGTCTACCATTCTCTTAAGCCATTTTCAGCATTTTTTGTTTCAATTTGCCGTTTAGTCTTTCGACTTTGCCGCTACTTTGTGGTCTGTACACGGTATGAAAGGCAAGGTGAGTCCCCAGTGCGGCCCATATCTCCTGGGCCACTTCAGCTGTGAAGGCAGTTCCTTGATCACTCTCTATCACTTCAGGTACCACAAATCTGCAGACAACCTCATTTAACAGCTTCTTCACTGTTGTCTTCGCTGTCTGATTCTTCACGGTATAGGTTTCAGGCCATCCAGAGAACATGTCTATGACCACTAAAGCATACTGGAATTCTTGTGCAGAGGGCATTTGTATGTGGTCAATTTGGATCCTTTGGATGGGGTAGAGAGGTTTTGGTGAACACTTGACAGGGACTTTTTCCATTTTACAGGGGTTGCATCTGGCACAGACCATGCAGCTGCTTGCATATCGGGCCGTGTACATGGAGAAGGCTGGAGCCAAGAAGATGGAGGATATGGGGTTATTCATGGCTTCCTTCCTGAGATGAGTATGGCCATGTGCCCACGCCACAGTCACAGGGTAAAGACTTCGGGGTAGGCATATTAGATGCCCAAGCTTCCATATGTAATCATTATCTGAGTGTGGTCCCACTCCCTTCCTACTCCATTCAGACACTTCTTCATCTGATGCTTCATTCTGTCTGCCTATCAGGCACCATTTGTCTCCATAGACTCCTTTAGGAAGTCCTTCAGAAGTCTTCTCCACCTTTCTTGGGGCATGGAACTTCTCTTTGGTAGGGTGGGACCCACGTGACATCTGAGTCTCATCTCTTATGACCTTTGACCGTGTCTGGGCTACCATTGTCTTCACCTCTTCGCTTCTCCTCATTGCAGCTTCATTTGCTGCTCTGTCAGCTCTGGCATTTCCTTGGGTCTCTGGAGTATTCAATAGTTACATTCGGGAGAGGCTCAGTCTCTTGCTTAATCAACTCCAGGCAATCATCGCAATCTCCAAAGTAAAAAGCATCTTCAGAATAAACATCTCCCTCCTCAACAATCCCCCCTTGAGGAGAAGGAAGGAGGGAAGCAGGGTTGAGGACATGACACCTAGAGATAGTCACAGTGTCCGGAAGAAGAAGAGAACACTGCATACGAAGGTGTCTAGCAGCTGAGAGATGTTTGGGTTGTGTTTGCTGGAGAATTGCAGAAATGTCATGGGGGGGGGGGGTAAAATCTGCAAAGGGTGACCCAGGACAATATCAGAAGTCTTGTCCAGATGAAGATGGCAGACGTGAATAGCATGTATGCAGGAAGGGGTCCCCCGAGCAACTGGATCCAAGCTGGCTGAGTAGTAGCCCAGAGGCCTGTTTCTGCCCCCGTGGCTTTGGGTAAGGACCCCTGTGGCATGCCCCTGACGTTCCTTTACATAATGTCTGAAAGGCAGGCTGTAATTAGGCAGTCCCAAGGCAGGAGAGGAAGAAGCTGCTGCCTTCAACTGATCAAAACAAAGTTGAGCATCCTCTGTCAAGTAGAATGGAGTGTATGGTATGCAGTCATACAGCGGTTGCATGAGGATAGAAGCATCTATGATCCAAGGGCGGCAGTATGAGATGAGGCCTAGGATGGCCTGCAACTGTTTTGAGGTAGTTGGTTCTTGGATTTGCAAGATAGCCTTTTTCCTCTCTTCTGTAAGGTGTTTTGCACCAGGACTAAGGCAGTGTCCAAGAAACACTACTTTTGATTGACACCACTGCATTTTGTCTTTGGAAACCTTGCATCCCTGATCTGACAGGAAAAGGAGCAAGGAAAGTGAGGCATCTGAACACACACCACAGGTGTCCTGTGCACAGACTAATAGATCATCCACATACTGGGGCAGGACAACACCATCATGAACTTGCTTCCAATCTTCCAAGATTGAAGACATGGCTTTATTAAACTAGGATGGTCTATTTTGAGCTCCTTGCGGCATTACTGTCCAAGTATACTGTGATCCTGCAAGGGTGAAGGCAAAAAGGTATTGACATTTGGAGTGTAGAGGTATAGAGAAAAAGGCATTAGCTAGGTCAATGACTGTAAAGGTTGCTGCATCCAGTGGTATGCAGAGAGCAGAGTGTGGGGGTTTGGCACAATCGGAGTAGATGTCAAGTTGTCCTTTTTTACCTTTCTCTCTCACTGGGAAAAGGGACGGAGAGGTGGTGTGAATTATGGCACCAGCGTTTAAGACAACCCGTAACTGTTGAGTGACAGCGTCCATCTGCGCTACAGACTGGGGATACTGCAGTTTGCAAGGGACCTGGTTTCAGGTGTACCATCACAGGCTGCACCCGAAGCCTGCCTACATCCTGTGGTCCTTTTGCCCACAGCGTCTCAGGTATAGCAAAGAAAACAGCAGCTAGAAGTGAACCTTCAGGCGGACAGTATTCTAGGGACATAAGAGCGGCCAACAGGACTGTCTCTTCTGGCTGAAGGGAAGTGGAAAGGATGACTGTACCATTGGGCTGAAACTGTATGGTGGCTTTCATTATCTGTAACAGATCTGCACCCAAAAAGTTAGGTGGACACGTGGAGGAGACTACAAACTGTGAAAGCACTTTATTGGATGGCTGCGGTCCAAAAGAAACAATGAGCGGTTTTGTTAAGGTAGATGATCGTGCATGGCCATCAATGCCGATGCACTGCACAGTAATGTCCAGGAAGGAGGGGTCGGGGATCTCATCACGTCGGATTACATTTTTGGTTGCACCAGTATCCACAAGAAAAGTGTGTGTATGTCTTCCCCTATCTGCAGCTGCACTGTAGGTGCAGGTACACAGTGGGGATGGAGGAGGGCCATGGTGAGGTTGGCTCCTCCGACGTGTGGATCTGGCTTGCCCCTGTCCTAGTGGTACCCCTCCCCTCTCTGTTGGGGTGGAGGAGCAGGGGGAGCCCTCTTCTTCCTCGCTGAGGGGCGTTATGCGGGCACTCTCTTCTGAAATGTCTGGGCTGGCCACACCCGTAGCAGGGACGAGCAGGTGTGGTATCTCCCCCTGGGCGGGGGGGGGTACCCCTCGGCTAAGAGCAAAGAGCATTACGCTAGCTCTGGGAGCTGCCTCTATTCCCTTAGCTACCAAGGTTAACGTGTCAAGAGAAACATTATGATACTCTGGGCGAGCAATCTTTAGATATTTTTGAATATGAGGTTTTAATCCATCAGCAAAGGCACTAGACAGCATTCTGTTTTGCACGGGGTCCACCTTAGAGAACCCCAGGTCCTTTGGGTTAGGGTCCGAATTTGTTCCATTCGGTTTGCAAATTTTTCCACTGACTTTGCCTTATCTTGTTTCATATCATGAATTTGGATAACCTGATTGTCACAGCGGACGTGCACTCAGACTCACAGAACCTGGATGGGAGAGATGACACAAAACAACCAAGACAGCAAACAACAAAACTTGAAACCACACTTATATTTCTGAGCTGAAACAGACAACCTTCCTTCCTAGCTTCCAAGGCCAAAGTGATTTCTATAATCCGCTCAGAGCACTGGGATGAAGTGCTACTTAAACTAATGACCCCACCCAGTGCACCTGATGAGAGGCGGATCCAGCACGGCTCCAAAACAAAACACTAAACTCGTGCTGCTATTCTGGCTTACCTCCGCACATAGTCAGGGCGGGGCATGACAGTACTCCCCCTTCTACGGGTGACCTCCGGACACCCCGAACCAACCTTAGCCGGATGGGACCTATGAAAAGCCCTCACCAGTCAGCTGGCGTTGACATCCAGTGCCGGAACCCACATCCTCTCCTCAGAGTCGTATCCCCTCCAGTGCACAAGGTACTGAAGGGAACCCCGAAGAATTCTAGAGTCGAGAATCCTGGAGATCTCGAATTCCAAGTTTCCCTTGACTAGAACAGGAGGAGGAGGCAATGGCGATGGTTCCACCGGTTTCACGTATTTTTTTAGAAAAGACCTGTGGAACACATCATGGATCCTCCAAGTCTGCGGAAGATCCAGCCGAAACGCTACAGGATTGATCACCGCAGAAATTTTATACGGACCAATAAATCTTGGACCCAGTTTCCAAGATGGCACTCTCAATTTGATATTTTTAGTGGACAACCACACCAGATCACCCACACACAGGTCTGGACCAGTCACACGTTTCTTGTCAGCCATTCGTTTATACCTCTCACCCATCTTCTCCAAATTCCCTTGAATCCTCCGCCAGATGGAGGATAAGGCAGAAAAGAATCTCTCCTCCTCTGGCATCCCAGAGGAACCAGTCCCAGAAAATGTACCAAACTGAGGATGGAAACCGTATGCGCCCAAAAATGGCGACTTACCAGTGGACTCCTGCCTACTGTTATTCAACGCAAATTCTGCTAAGGACAAGAATGAGGACCAGTCCTCCTGATTCTCAGCCACAAAGCACCTCAAGTAGGTCTCCAGGTTTTGATTAGTACGCTCCGTCTGACCATTCGACTGCGGATGAAAAACCGAAGAGAATGAAAGTTGAATGCAAGCCGAGAGCAGAACGCCCTCCAAAACCTGGAGATAAACTGTGTGCCCCTATCAGAGACCACATCCGAAGGAATACCATGCAATTTCACAATATTATCCACAAAAATTTGCGCAAGAGTCTTAGCGTTAGGCAGACTAGTTAGTGATATAAAGTGAGCCATTTTACTGAAACGGTCAACTACCACCAAAATCACTGTTCTCCCGGAACTCGTCAGATCCGTAATAAAGTCCATAGACAAGTGCGTCCAAGGACGAGACGGAATAGACAATGGAAGAAGTCAACCCGCTGGTCGAGTATGAGCAACCTTTGACCGAGCGCAGGTTTCACAAGCTGTCACGTAATTCTCAATGCTCTTACGTAACCCTGGCCACCAGAACCTCCGGGACACCAGATCACAGGTGGACTTACCACCAGGATGTCCAGCAAGGACAGTATTGTGATGTTCCTTGAACACCTTGTATCGCAGGCCCTCAGGAACAAGCAACCTCCCTGGGGGACAAGAACCAGGAGCCCCCTCCTGGGCTCCCAACACCTCCATCTCCAATTCAGGGTACAGAGCGGAGACCACCACCCCATCCGCTAAAATTGGCGCAGGATCCTCTGAATCACCTCCCCCAGGAAAGCTGCGAGACAAGGCATCTGCCTTGACGTTCTTGACCCCTGGGCGAAAGGTAACCACAAAATTGAACCTGGTAAAAAACAGTGACCATCTGGCCTGCCTAGGGTTCAGACGCTTGGCAGATTGCAGGTAAGCCAAATTCTTATGGTCTGTATATACCGTAACGGGGTAAGACGCCCCCTCCAACCAGTGACGCCATTCCTCAAAGGCCAACAACTCTCTATCTCCAACATCATAATTCCTCTCAGCGACCGAGAGCTTCTTGGAGAAAAAGGCACACGGGACCCACTTGCCAGGGGATGAACCCTGTGACAGCACCGCTCCAAACCCCACCTCTGATGCATCAACCTACGAATGGCTGAGACACATCCGGCTGCACCAGAATGGGAGCAGATGCAAAACGCTCCATAATAGCCGAAAAGGCCTGCAATGCCTCATCCGACCAGACAGAGACGTCAGCGCCCTTCTTGGTCATATCAGTGAGAGGTTTTACTATGGTAGAATAGTTTGAAATAAATTTTCTATAATAATTCATAAACCCCAAGAACCGCATCAAAGCTTTCTGATTCTCTGGTCGGTCCCATTCCAGAACTGCTCTGACCTTTTCGGGGTCCATACGAAAACGAGAATCAGAAAGCAGGTATCCCAAGAACGGAAGCTCTTGCACCGCAAACAAACATTTCTCCAATTTGGCATATAATTTATTCTCCCGACGGATCGTCAAAACCTGTCTCACATGATCCTGATGGGTCTTCAGATCAGGAGAATAAATTAAAATGTCATCCAGGTAAACTACTACGAACCTCCCCACCAAGTGATGAAAAATGTCATTGACGAATCTCTGAAATGCTGCTAGCGCGTTCGTCAACCCAAAAAGCATAACCCAGGTTCTCAAAATGACCCTCGTGCGTATTGAAGGCCCTTTTCCACTCATCCCCCTCCTTGATTCTGATCCGATTTGTAGGCCCCTCTCAAATCCAACTTGGAGAACACCTTGGCTCCAACAATCTGATAAAAAAAAAGATCAGAGATCAAAGGCAGGGGATATGGATCCCGGACTGTAATACGGTTCAATTCCCGGAAATACAAACACGGTCTCAGTGATCCATCCTTTTTCTTCACAAAGAACAAACCTACTGCCACTGGAGACTTAGATGGTCTAATATGACCTTTTGCCAAACTCTCGGCGACATACTTTTGCATGACCTCTCTTTCGGGTTGAGAGAGGTTGTAAAGCCGAGACTTTGGCAACTTAGCCCCCGGAATGAGATTAACTGGGCAATCATAGTCTCGATGAGGGGGCAATTCCTGAGCCCCACCCTATGAAAAGACATCCGCAAAATCTGAGAGATACTGAGGTAAAGCCATAATGGACATACCAGAGATAGATGTGCCTAGACAATTATCCGAACAAAACTCACTCCAACCAATGATTTGTCTCGCTTGCCAGTCTATAATTGGGTTATGTTTAGTCAACCATGGCAACCCCAAAACAATAGGAGCTGGCAAATCCTTCATGACAAAACAAGAAATAATTTTAACATGTGAATCACCCACCCTTAAGTAAATACCATGAACAATGTGAGTAAGGCTCTTTTGAGAAAGAGGGGAAGAATCAATTGCAAAAACACGAATCTTGTTCTCTAAAGTGCAAGTACTTAGTCCTAGATTTTGAAGGAAAACAAAGTCAATTAGGTTTACCCCAGCACCACAATCAAGGAATACTTCAACAAAAAATGTTCTTGACTCTAGCGCCACCATAGCTGGAAAGAGAAAACGGGAAATGCAGGGAGCTTGCATACCTGCCTGCTCCACCACACCATTCATGCTACCAAGTGTCAGGGAATTTATTTTTTATTTTTTTTCTTCTCTTCCACCTGCGGTTTAACATAAGGACAAGCAAAAATAAAATGACCACTCTTTCCACAATAGTAACATCGTTTGTGCAATTTCCTAAAGTCTCTACCATCAGAATGGCAAGAAACCTGACCCAACTGCATGGGTTCCTCCGCTACCCCAGAGTTACCTGTAATCACCCGGGGAGGCAGTAGAGATGAAAACACTCACAGAAGGGATCCCTTGCGCAGGGGGAGCCCTACACCTCTCTCTGATACGTCTATCTAGCCGTACTGCTAAAGACATGGCGTTCTCCAAAGAGTCTGGGTATTCATAAAAAGCAAGGGCATCCTTCAATCTTTCAGATAACCCCTGACAAAACTGACTACGTAACGCGGGATCATTCCACTCTGATTCAGTAGCCCATCTCCTAAACTCAACACAGTAAGCCTCTGCAGTATGTTCCCCCTGAAACAAATTACGTAATCTCGACTCTGCCATCGAGACCCGATCTGGGTCATTGTAGATTAATCCCAGAGCCTTAAAATATTCCTCCACCGACCGGAGGGCCCGAGAACCAGGTGGCAGAGAAAAGGCCCAGGATTGCACGTCCCCTTTAAGCAGAGAAATAATTATACCTATCCTCTGACTCTCATCACCTGACGACGATGGACGCAGCCGAAAGTACAATTTGCAGGACTCTCTGAAATGGATAAAGTCATCCGTACCCACTGAAAATCAATCAGGAAGAGCCACTTTAGGCTCCACACAAATTTGACCTGCACCAGATGCCAGAGCATTCTGACACCGTGTGACCGAACCACGTAGCTCCACAACCTCTAGGGATAGCCCCTGCATGCGGTCAACTAATGCTTCAATTGACGCCATCACAAAACCGCTGAGCAATGACAGTCAAAGTTCAGGCGGATTATAATGTCACTGCGGTCGTGCACTCAGACTCACAGATAAACCACCAACCAGGCTCTAGACGAGAGGCAGGGGAAGGGTCACCTCCTAGCTAATCCCTGACCTCTCTCCCTGCACTGCTCAGCCCACATGCAGACCTTGGTGGTAGGTATGATGTGTCCCCGTGCCTCGGCTGAAACACCCTAAATTCCCTGAGATGGTGAAGAGGGGAAATAGGAGCAGCCTGCTCGCACAGAACCTGGATGGGAGCGATGCCACAAAACAACCAAGACAGCAAACTACGAAACTTGAAACCAAACTTATCTTTCTGAGCTGGAACAGACAACCTTCCTTCCTAGCTTCCAAGACCAAAGTGATTCCTATAATCCGCTCAGAGCACTGGGATGGAGTGCTATTTAAACTAATGACCCCACCCAGTGCACCTGATGAGAGGCGGATCCAGCACGGCTCCAAAACAAAACACTAAACTCGTGCTGCTATTCTGGCCGACCTCCGCACATAGTCAGGGCGGGGCATGACACTGATAGGCTAGTCTGGTCCTAGCCCAAGTCTCTAATAATCCACAGAAATGCTCTCCAGATTCAAGGGATTTAGGGCTGCAGTAGAATGGGCAACCTGACCCCCTGGCACGTAATAGGTGCCATCTGGATTCAGCACAGGATACAAGGGAGTTATTGGCTGCATCATTGTCCCTGTAGTCTGTCTGGCTGTGTCTTCACAGGGCTGCACTGTCTCATCAAATGTTATCAATGGAGGGTCGGGGCAACTCGGAGTGGACTGTATGTCACCCTGCGGTGGGGGCTGGACAGGGCAGAGGACCGTCTGAACTGTGGAGGTTGTATCTACAAACCGGAGCTGTGTCGTCACAGAGGCCCTCCCACTTCTGGAAGTGTGGGGTCGGGAGGCACCACAAGCAAGACACGTATCTCTGGCATCCTGATTCTGCTGACCAAAATGTATGCACGTCCATCCTGCTGGTCCCCTCACTGCCACCCCACTCGGTGGGCTGGGCCTCTCATAGTGCAAATCACCAGATGTTGCTCCACCGGCGCCATTATAGGGTGGCGGCACCCCACTTTGTGGCATATATACATACATTTTCAGACCTTCATCCCATCTCTCTGATCCTCCGTTAGCAGCCAGGTGGTCTGCTGTTCGCTGCCAAGCTTGCTCAGCACTCAGTTAGCCTTCATCACACAATTTTCCATGGTACTGAGCCAAAACTTTCCTCCACATTATGGAGTTTTAAGCTAGTTTCACACTTGCGGCAGGACGGATCCGACAGGCTGTTCACCATGTCGGATCCGTCCTGCGGCTATTTCGCCGTGCTCGCGGACCGCCGCTCCGTCCCCATTGACTATAATGGGGACGGGAGCGGAGCTCCGGCGCAGCACGGCGGTGCACGGAGAAAGCCGCCGGACTAAAAAGCCTGACATGCAGTAATTTTAGTCCGGCGGCCTTTCTCCGTGCACCGCCGTGCTGCGCCGGAGCTCCGCCCCTGTTCCCATTATAGTCAATGGGGACGGAGCGGCGGTCCGGCGGCACGGCGAAATAGCCGCAGGACGGATCCGACATGGTGAACAGCCTGTCGGATCCGTCCTGCCGCAAGTGTGAAAGTACCCTAAGTCTCTGTTTTTATGTCCGCCAGCTATCTTCATCAGCTTTTCGTAATGTTTGACATGCCTACTCCCGTCTTCTTGGGCTACCAGCTGATGAGCTGTATACTCGCCCTCAGGCAGTGACTGCAACTGCCCCATGGATTTAACACTTACAACCAAGACAAAAGCAGGCACCTTCTTTTTCAAACTCCCAAGCAGGGCTCACCCCTTGTGCAGGTTATTAACTGTGAATTCCCTTGCTACCACGTCTGACCCGCCAGTCCAGGACTAACCCTCCGCCACTCCAGGCAGATGATTTATAGTCCTCCTGGGACTCCCCAGGGCCACACCCTCCGTCACTAGGATAATTTAGTGGCCCCTAATTTGAGTCCCACCCGGGTTACCCGGGGTCACACCCTCCGTCACGAGGACAGATAAATCAGTAACCCCTAAATTAAGCCCCATCGCGGAGCACCCCGGGGCTACACCCTCTGTCTGAACTGGACAGATAATTTAGTAGCCCCTAATGCGGCTCCGCCTTCCTACCAGGGGAAATCTCTTGCTCTGCTTAACCGTTAACTGTGAAGGTGCCTGATACTAACCACACAGAAAAACACAAACACAGGAGAGCAAACTCAAAATATGGATTCTAGGAACTCAATAGCAGAACAGATTACCACATCACAGTGGAGCAAAGCAAGAGGCAGATGAGGTAACCAAATTTTCTCACCTTGTCTCTGAGGCTGCAATCCTCCTCCTCAAGCGTTGTCCACCGTGCTCTGGGAACCCCAAACTTTGGCTAGCGACGTTACTTCTCCCAAGTCCCACATATTGGGCGCCAACTGATAAAGATGCCCCTAACTCTGGGCTGATCACGTTTGCTCTACTACTCCAAATGAGTAGTAACCCCAGGGTTTTAAGTGCACGGAAGAAAGTAACTATGACACACACACTGGAGTCAAAGTAAATTCTCTTTTATTACAGGAAGTACTGCAGTTTATAAAGTCATCAGAGGAGCATTTCCCTGAGGCATGTGGCATTATTAGCTGTGTAGCTAATCCTATCATGTGTAATACTGTCATTTGAGATTTGCATCTAATCCTGTCATGTGTGATACTGTATGATGAGATGTGTATCTAATTCTGACATGTGTGAAAATGTTTGCTGTGCTGCTGCATCTAATGCTGTTACATAGTGGAAGATGGAGGGTCCAAGCAGCTTAGAGGATTTCAGAAGAGGAGAGGGCTGATCTTGTGGAGGTCACAGGATGAGACTTATATAGTGGACGGACCAGGGTCCTCCCAGCAGCACAGAGTATTTCAGGAGAGGAGTGTGCTGATCTTGCGGAGGTCACAGGATGAGAGTTACATAGTGGAAGGGGCAATGTTCCCAGCAGCACAGTGCTCATTGTGCGTATTCTTTTTCAGGTGTCACAATGTGACAATATATGCATTTTTTTGCATGGACTCTGCACTTTACGTAGTTAACCAGATAGTCAGCACCTTATTGCTTAGTTATTATGGACTGCCTCTGAGGACGTCAGCTTACGGTACATCACAAGCAGATCTAACATTGCCGGTGCTTATTATGGACTGCCTCTGAGGACGTTAACATAAGTCACAAGCAGGTCTAAGATCATGAAGGGTGATCCCGCTGCTATTATGTGTATGGAGAGAGAACTGGCTCCATCTCCTTGTTTAGTGTGTCCTAAGGCAATGGGTCCTGCCTTAAGGAAAATGTGTGTATAGCTGCCAGTTTACTCATCAAGGTGACCGTGTGAAATGCTATTTTCAGACCTTGGTGCTTTGAAGGGTTTGCAGAATGAAGCCACCCTTCTGTTTGCGGGCGTATCAAAGAATGTGGAGCGATTACAGTATATGACACCCCCCACCCTCTATATTTTACTATGGCCAAGTCACGGAGTGTTGAGCGCTTAGTGCAGTAAAGTAGTTAGTGAAGTAAATGTATTTGGTTTGGTTTGCTGCGAAAGGGAGAATCGTTTAAAGACACCCTACTCAGTCAGGAATCTAGTGGTAGCCGTCTTCTATGTTCATCCATGTATGTCAGTATATTTTCATGCAGCACATTGCATTTTTCTAGGTACCCTGAGAGCATATTTATATAGTAAACCTAAGCACAAGCTGAGGGCGGCTTGACTCTTAAGTGCCGAGGAATGTAACGCCCCAGAGATGCATTATTACCTTTTACACCTCTCCGCTATCTTTTATGGTTAATATAATGTCATTATTTGCGTTAATTTCCAGGTCCTGCAAAATGTGTATATTTATTTCCATGTAACTGTTATGTTTGATGTAATGTACCTGGTTCACCAGCAGATGGCGGCATAATTGGTAGAGCTAGTTTACCCAGAATGGAACCTTCTTTTCATTTTGAATTTCTCTGGGGTGAGAGAGGAGTTTAGTTAGTTAAAGGAAGTCTAGCCTATCCCCTGCCAAGGGTTAGGGTTGTGCTGCAGGAGCTTGTCCCTGCCGGATGAGCCCCGCCTAGACCAGCTAGAGCACCTTCAGCTCTGCTGGATACAGAGGCCAAAGCCTGAAGCCTCACAAGCCAGGAGGAGAAAGTTCCCTGGATAAAGAAAGCTAGAGACAGACCAGATGACAAAGTTAAGTTGCAGCATATAGCAAAGGAAAAGTTCACATTTAATCCTGACAGCACAGCAGAGCCAGAGAGCAACAGATGTAGCAGATCCGAGTGTGTTTGCCTGCCAGTTTCATGCCAAAGTCTGCTGGTGGCCAAGATAAAGTTAGAAGATTGTTGTCTGATAAAAGTTTATTCAAGTAAAGCTGTTATCAAGTTTATCACAAGGTCTGGACTCAATTTATTCCTTCACCCCACCATTAAACTAACCCTTTTTCTGCATCGGACGGCCACGCTTGGGGTTCCTGAATATCCAGGTAGGAGCACCATGACATGTGCATAGCCACATCTAAAGGGACATTGTAGGCTACCCTTACACCACTCTGGCATTCCTAGAGGACGTCCTTGCTGTATACTGGGGCTGACCCCACAGCATATAAGACTTCTCTGGCTGAGGGAACAGAAAAGGACAGAGGTAGATTAAGGACAGATGAGGGCACAGGGCCTGCTCCTGGGCCATGTCAACTAAGGGTCGTGTCTGACAAACCCACCGACTCCTGGCTTGGAGTGTCTGATGTCACTTGGGATGAATAGTCATGAGCGGCATAGGCAATATTCGTTTTCGCAATATTTAGCAATTTTTTTTGTATAGTATTCGCAATAAATTTGCGAATTCTTTATCTCCAGTCATTATTTTAGCGATTGCGCAAATCGGCACTAATGATGCACATATTTTTTTGGAGCAATAAATGCAACTTCACATTTTCAGGTCTGAGTAGATATTACTGATTGGTGCACTAAGTATTGTTGTAGCACGTCTGTGCGCAGAGACGTCACAGCGGTCCGAGGAAGCGCTAGTCACAGCGCGAAACGGCCGTCACCACCCCCGCTCCCCAGTCTGCCCACCTTCATGTACCATGAATAATAAAAAGCATTGAAGTTTTTCGCATGACAGTGGTGAGTGACGCAATCTTTTCTACCTAACATATTACCTTTACTAAGTATTGTTGTGACAGCGCTATGTCTGTAGCTGTATGTATGAACAGCAGAGAAACAGTAATTCCTATCACACTACCTAACACCTTGCACTGGAAGCTATCAGCTACACTACAGTATATCAGGATATAACCTACCCTGACTATCTCCCACTAACTATCTGTATTACATCTATGAGCTAACTAACTAACTAACTAACTAATGTAATTGGATAAGGAACAGGATCCAGATGAAAGCACAGAGCACAGCAATGTCACTGCTCTCTCTCAGAACTGCAAAAAAACTGCAGAAAATGGCTGCCGGGGAGTTTCTTATATAGTAAGGGTGGGCAACTTTCCTATTGGCTGCTAGGGATCTTTCTAAGCTCTGACAAAGACATTGCTGCCTTCTCATTGTCCCACAATAAAGAAGGGAGGTTACTGATGAAAAATATATATAAAGCACTATATTCTACATCTTCGTGAATTTTCAAAGTGCCGATATTGACGATAAAAATTTGTGATTCGAATATTCGCGATCAACACTAGGTGGATGACTGAGTCAACCATTTAAGAACTGCTGGGTTGCTGGTCAAGATACGACCGCTAGATGACTGCTAGAGGCCCGGGAGCTCAGGCCTCTCACTGCGACTCCTGCTGCCACGGCCCCTTACTCTTCTGAGACCTGTGCCTGCGCCAGAAACATTTAGGCCTCTCCCAGGACTCTGTGCAGGGCCTGACACTTCTCTGTCAGATATAAAAAGGAAATTAAAGGAAATTAAAGGAAATTAAAAACCCCCAAAAAGTCTGTAATTCTCTCACTTCACCACACAACAGCTAATAAGCCCTTTTCCCCCCACTAATACACACTAAAAAGGATTTTAGAACATACAACTGCACCGCTGAACTGCAAACAATATTTTTTTTTTACACTAATACACGCCAAAAAGGGCTGTCATTTTCACACTTCACCACACAATACAAGCCAAAAAAATGCTTTAGAACATATAACTGCACCGCACAAGGGCAAATAAGACGTAGAAATATTTCCTTGTAATAAACCCTGTTAATGCCGGTATCACACAGCACTTTCACCCCAATAACAAGAACGGTTTGCTGGAATTACAGAGCTGTATAATGGTAATTTGGGTCCCCAGTCAGTGCAGCAAGGTGTAATAGGAATTTTCCTATTACCCAGGCGGTAACCTCCATTACTGAACCCTGTTCTACATAAATGCTGTGGACTGATTCCTCCCCATCCTTTCCCCTTCACCTTGAATTATCTTTTCTTGCACTTGTAAATCTTTTGCACAATGATGTTTTTCCTACCACTTTACTGTACTTCTGCTCCACATGGCAAACGTTGCTGCACTCTCAAACCTCACTTTCAGTCTTTGTGGCTTGAAGCTCAGGTCAACATGACCATAGTTCACCTCTGATCACGAGAGGAAGGAAATCCATAAAAAAACACGCACTGCTTTCATGAATATAGAGATTGTAGGGTGTAATACTCAATGTGTTCTTTTATATGTATTGCTGTGTAATTTGTACCCTCGGTACCTCCTGTACTCTACTGCTAGTTGACAGAAAAGGTAGAAATCCCACAAGTAAATATAGTTAAAGGGCAGAAGACATTTTGCTCTTGAGCTTCTTAAAGGCCTGTCTAATGTCTCTATTACTCAGACTGTAGATCATAGGATTGAGAAGCGGAGTCACTACAGTGTAGAGCAGGGAGAGGATTTTCTTTACACTTTTCTTATTTGGAAATAGATAGATACTGAGAAGTGACCCGTAATATAAAGACACCACAGCCAGGTGAGAGCTGCAGGTGGAGAAGGTCTTCTGCCTCCCGCTCACAGATGGGATCTTCAATATGGTGATGATAATATACACATATGAGACCAGAATAACAAAAAATGGGCAAACTGCAAATGGTATGGCCAATATCATGTCTTCTACTTTCAAAAAAAATGGATCTGAGCAGGAAAGTTCAAGTAAGGGATCAAAATCACAGAAGAAATGGTCAATGACGTTTGGTCCACAGAACCACAAAAAATTCATTGTTACTGAAAGAGCCAATATAACAGCAAAAATCATCACCCAACACAAGAGAACGGCCTTCATACAAAATGTTAGGTCCATGACCATATTGTAATGTAGAGGGTTACAGATGGCCTGATACCGGTCATAGGACATCACACTTAGGAGAAGACTTTCTGAAGATTCTGAGGCTGAAAAAACATAAAATTGAATCAAACATCCAATAAAAGACACAAAACTGCCTTCATACAACACAACACGGAGCATGTTAGGTACAATGGTGATGGAGAGTAGAATATCTGTGATGGAGAGCTGTGTGAGGAAGAAGTACATGGGAGAGTGGAGAGATCTGCTGGAGGACACCACCAGAATGATGAGGAGGTTTCCACATACAGTCATACAGAAGATGATCAGAAGTAGAAGAAAGCAAAAAATCGTAATACTTTGTAAATTAAATCCCAAGAGGAAAATTTCAGTCACCACGCTGGAATTGCTGTGTGGCATAGTCAGGAAAAAAAAATCTCCGTAAAAATGAAAAATGAAAAACAAGTAAATGATGGAATTTCTTCTCTGTAGATCACTAGTGTGAAAGAGCTGTGATTGTGTCATATGAACGATGGTCTTTATTCTCCTTGGATATTTATCAAAATGAGTAGATTTCTTGACTTTAATAAGCTTATAATAATGTAGAAAAATTTTTTTTATGTTGAGTCCTCCTTATTTAATTTAAAACCAGTTAATGATCCGGGGAAAAAAAAATAATACAGTGTAACCGATTATAAGGAAACATGAGAATGAATTACATCTAAATATATAATTTATACTGTATATACTATCGCTAAAGACATATAAAAATATAAAATAAACAATGCAAAGCATTACATAATAATACATATTGTGCAGATATTTTTTTCAGCATATGTACAGCTATTCTAAATAAAATAAGAACAGAACATCCAAAAAATAACTACATTTTTGTTCCTTAAAATGCCAGAGCAGATCAGAATAAATCACCTATATACATTTCTGGGAGGAAACAAATAATATACATTGATGTGTGAATCTGAGAATGGAAAACTTCAATTCTTCTTTGTGTAACAGAGAAAAAAAATGTTCTTGTCTGAGATATAGACGAGACATAAGGGTATTTCTGGGTGATCCTTTTATAGATGGAACGTTACAAAAACAGGTGACGTAACAAAGCCGGGAGATTTCACTGATGGTCTCTCCTGGGAATTTCAGAATATGAAACAAGAAATTAATTCATAGAATTATCCACAGATAAGAAAAACTTTAAATGCACTTTTTCAATGGTTTTTGCTGTGGTAATATAAAGTTTGATAAGGCAGTACTGAAATGTATTCCCTCCCCCACACAATTATTTTACAGCTCATCTATTACACTGATCCATAATATTGAAAACTTCAAAATCCTGGTGAAAGCAACTCCCACAAGGGTCAACATTATACCAATCAATAATGTCTAGGGAAATAAAAATTCCATTATGCTAAAGGTTTTAAAAGGAAGGGTCCCTCCCACACATTTGGTGGCCATTAGAGATCAGTGAATTTCAAAAAAAATTGATTCGGCCTATTCGCCAAATTTTCTGAAAAGATTCGATTTGATCCGATCCAAGCCTGTATAGAGGTGTAGAACACTGTTTCTTTCAGTAGCACGCATAGGGAGTCTGCTGTGGTAGTGAAATAATACTGTGACTATCTGGTCTTATGGCCTTTTCTAGGCACCTGTCTCTCTAACCTCATGAATGTCTCACTTATTGAAAATCCTTCTCAAAGGCGCTAGTGATTGACGTGTATCCTTATGTATGAACTGTGCATTGTACCGGTATTTAATCCATATCCGATCTGTACTTATTAATACACTGGCGTGGCCTGCGAGCCTATACCTTGATACTTTTCTATTTCCTGTTATACTGTGAAATTTACAATAAAATAAAAAATAAAAAAATAAAAATAAAAAATAAATAATACTGTGAGTCAGTATGACATGCATATGACAGGGGTCACTCTTAGAATCACTGCACACTTCACATATTTGGCAGTTATGGGTCCAAAACTAACCAAATAACTCAAGTGTGAACTCAGCCTTACAGATCGATGTTAGCGCCAAGAAGAAGCGCACTCCTTTTACACCGTCATCAGCTGATTCCACATAGATGTCTACAGAACCTGTTCTATTAAACACTTATACAAGTAGAGCCCCCCGACAGAGTGGAGAGGGTGTCAGCAATAAGTTTGTGTTGACGTCACCGATTATTTTGTCCTTCCTCTGATCCTTCAGAACAATAACCCCAAAAAAACTGATCCTGTCTGTGGAGCATCCGCCTTCACTCAGTCAGCATTTGGTCAAATGCCAAAAATAAACAGGAGTGGATCCAAAACAGAGATGACACGTAAATTGAATATTTGCATGTCTTCTGTGTTTTGTACCCACTCCTACTTTTGGATACCAAATCACAAGCCAATTCTGATGGGACCATACAGGCCTTAGAGCTGCTACACAGACAGGATCCGTTGAGCGTCTCAATTTTCCTTCCTTCTGACAGATCAGAAGAAGGGTCAAATAAATGAGATTGTCAACCAGGCCAAAAAGCCAAAATAGTGGCCCAGTCATAAAGTGGGGAGAACAGCTTGAGAAGTCCACAGAGTGGTCCAATTACATAGTGTTGAGGTAGCAGCAGCATGAGGAGACCACAGAGTGGCCCGGTGAAATAGTTGGAAGGTGGAAGCAGCACGAGGAGACCACAGAGTGGCCAATTTACATAATGTACAGGGTGCAGCAGCATAAGGAAGCCACAGAGTGTCCCAGTGACATAGTGTTAGGTTAGCAGCATCATGAGGAGGCCACGGACTGGCAAGGTGACATAGTGTATAGTTGACAGCAGAAGGAGCATGAGGAGGCCACAGAGTGGCCCAATAACATAGTGTTGAGTTAGCAGCAGCATGAGGAAACCACAGCGTGGCAAGGTGACATAGTTTGTAGGTAGCAGCAGCAGCATGAGAAGGAAACAGAGTGGCAAGGGGATATAGTTTGAGTTAGCAGCAGCATGAGGAAGCCACATAGTGGCACAATGACAGAGTGTGGAGGAGGCAGTAGCAACATGAGGAGACCTGAGTGGTGAGGTGGCAGCAGCATTAGGAGACCACAGAATGACCCGGTTAGAGAGTGTGGAGGTGGGTGGCAATAACAGTACCCGCTGACGATGATGGTGGGTGTAAGAAGGAGCACTTGGCATCAGATGTGTGGCATCAGGCGGGTGGCAGCATCAGAATAGTAGCTGAGGCAGGTAGCCAGAAGAAACCGGTCTCTTGTCAAGGTTTGGGTGAGGCAGCATGGATTATCTAATCTTATGCATCAGGAATTGGTGGGGTAAATTCTGGCTGATCCACGCCTGATTTATCTTGACAAAGGTCAGTCTCTCAAAATTTTAGGTGGACACCCGCTCTGATGCCAGACTACTGGCCGGGCAGCACAGCTTTTCCAGGGCAAACTCGGACAGATGCGGCCACAAATCCATTTTGGCTGCCCAGTAGTCCCGTGGATCTTCAATGTGGGGTGGCAGGGTGCTGTCCAAGTATGCCACCACCTGCTGGTTTAGGTTATGCTCCAGGATTAGCTGCTGGTGTGTAGTTTCTTCTCTAGATGGTTTAAGAAAGCTACTCATTATCGACTCCAGACTCAAGCTGCTGCTGATGGAGCTGGTACTGCTCCTACCTCCCCACCCACCCACAGCAACCATGGAAGTGGAATGAAAGTAAAAAAGGCCCCCCTGGTCAGCCGTTCTAAGTATGGTACGGACTGTGCAGGTACAGGCATTAGTCAATTGGGTGGCCGACAGTGGATCCAGCACGTTCACATTATCTCCCACCCAACCTTCTGCAGAAAGCGCACAGATGGCGCCTGAAAACCAAGCCCATCAGTCTGTCACATCACCCCCATGCATACCAGGGAAACTGTCTGAGCCTCAAGTTATGCAGCAGTCTCTTATGCTGTTTGAAGACTCCGCTGGCAGGGTTTCCCAAGGGCATCCACCTAGCCCTTCCCCAGCGGTGGAAGACATAGAATGCACTGACGCACAACCACTTATGTTTCCTGAGGATGAGGACATGGAAATACCACCTCAGCACGTCTCTGATGATGACGAAACACAGGTGTCAACTGCTGTGTCTTTCTGCAGTGTGCAGACTGAACAGGAGGTCAGGGATCAAGACTGGGTGGAAGACGATGCAGGGGACGATGAGGTCCTAGACCCCACATGGAATGAAGGTCGTGCCACTGACTTTCACAGTTCGGAGGAAGAGGCAGTGGTGACACCGAGCCAACAGCGTAGCAAAAGAGGGAGCAGTGGGCAAAAGCAGAACACCCGCCGCCAAGAGACTCCGCCTGCTACTGACCGCCGCCATCTGGGACCGAGCACCCCAGCACCCTAAAGGCAGCTTCAAGGAGTTCCCTGGCATGGCACTTCTTCAAACAATGTGCTGACGACAAGTCCCGAGTGGTTTGCACGCTGTGTCATCAGAGCCTGAAGCGAGGCATTAACGTTCTGAACCTTAGCACAACCTGCATGACCAGGCACCTGCATGCAAAGCATGAACTGCAGTGGAGTAAACACCTTAAAAACAAGGAAGTCACTCAGGCTCCCCTTGCTATCTCTTCTGCTGCTGCCGCCTCGACCTCTTCTGCTGCTGCCGCCTCGGCCTCTTCCTCCGCCTCTGGAGGAACGTTGGCACCTGCCGCCCAGCAAACAGGGGATGTAACACCAACACCACCACCTCCGTCACCAAGCATCTCAACCATGTCACACGGCAGCGTTCAGCTCTCCATCTCACAAACATTTGAGAGAAAGTTTAAATTCCCACCTAGCAACTCTCGACCCCTGGCCCTGAATGCCAGCATTTCTAAACTACTGGCCTATGAAATGCTGTCATTTAGGCTGGTGGACACAGACAGCTTCAAACAGCTCATGTCGCTTGCTGTCCCACAGTATGTTGTTCCCAGCCGGCACTACTTCTCCAAGAGAGCCGTGCCTTCCCTGCACAACCAAGTATCCGATAAAATCAAGTGTGCACTGGCCAACGCCATCTGTGGCAAGGTCCACCTAACCACAGATACGTGGACCAGTAAGCACGGCCAGGGACGCTATATCTCTCTAACTGCACACTGGGTAAATGTAGTGGCAGCTGGGCCCCAGGTGGAGAGCTGTTTGGCGCACGTCCTTCCGCCGCCAAGGATCGCAGGGCAACATTCTTTGCCTCCTGTTGCCATCTCCTCCTACTCAGCTTCCTCCTCCTCTTCTTCCACCTGCTCATCCAGTCAGCCACACACCTTCACCACCAACTTCAGCATAGCCCGGGGTAAACGTCAGCAGGCCATTCTGAAACTCATATGTTTGGGGGACAGGCCCCACACCGCACAGGAGTTGTGGCGGGGTATAGAACAACAGACCGACGAGTGGTTGCTGCCGGTGAGCCTCAAGCCCGGCCTGGTGGTGTGCTATAATGGGCGAAATCTCGTTGCAGCTATGGGACTAGCCGGTTTGACAAACATCCCTTGCTTGGCGCATGTGCTGAATTCGGTGGTGCAGAAGTTCATTCACAACTACCCCGACATGTCAGAGCTGCTGCATAAAGTGCGGGCCGTCTGTTCGCGTTTCCGGCGTTCACATCCTGCCGCTGCTCGCCTGTCTGCGCTACAGCGTAACTTCGGCCTTCCCGCTCACCGCCTCATATGCGACGTGCCCACCAGGTGGAACTCCACCTTGCACATGCTGGACAGACTGTTCGAGCAGCAGCAGGCCATAGTGGAGTTTCAGCTGCAGCACGCACGGGTCAGTCGCACTGCGGAACAGCACCACTTCACCAGCAATGACTGGGCCTCCATGCGAGACCTGTGTGCTTTGTTGCGCTGTTTCGAGTACTCCACCAACATGGCCAGTGGCGATGACACCGTTATCAGCGTTACAATACCACTTCTATGTCTCCTTGAGAAAACACTTAGGGCGATGATGGAAGAGGAGGTGGCCCAGGAGGAGGAGTAAGAGGGGTCATTTTTAGCACTTTCAGGCCAGTCTCTTCGAAGTGTCTCAGAGGGAGGTTTTTTGCAACAGCAGAGGCCAGGTACAAATGTGGCCAGCCAGGGCCCACTACTGGAGGACGAGGAGGACGAGGATGAGGAGGAGGTGGAGGAGGATGAGGATGAAGCATGGTCACAGCATGGTGGCACCCAACGCAGCTCGGGCCCATCACTGGTGCGTGGCTAGGGGGGAAACGCAGGACGATGACGATACGCCTCCCACAAAGGACAGCTTGTCCTTACCCCTGGGCAGCCTGGCACACATGAGCGACTACATGCTGCAGTGCCTGCGCAACGACAGCAGAGTTGCCCACATTTTAACGTGTGCGGACTACTGGGTTGCCACCCTGCTGGATCCACGGTACAAATACAATGTGCCCACCTTACTTCCTGCACTGGAGCGTGATAGGAAGATGCGCGAGTACAAGCGCACGTTGGTAGACGCGCTACTGAGAGCATTCCCAAATGTCACAGGGGAACAAGTGGAAGCCCAAGGCCAAGGCAGAGGAGGAGCAAGAGGTCGCCAAGGCAGCTGTGTCACGGCCAGCTCCTCTGAAGGCAGGGTTAGCATGGCAGAGATGTGGAAAAGTTTTGTCAACACGCCACAGCTAACTGCACCACCACCTGATACGCAACGTGTTAGCAGGAGGCAACATTTCACTAACATGGTGGAACAGTACGTGTGCACACCCCTCCACGTACTGACTGATGGTTCGGCCCCATTCAACTTCTGGGTCTCTAAATTGTCCATGTTGCCAGAGCTAGCCTTTTATGCCTTGGAGGTGCTGGCCTGCCCGGCGGCCAGCGTTTTGTCTGAACGTGTATTCAGCACGGCAGGGGGCGTCATTACAGACAAACGCAGCCGCCTGTCTACAGCCAATGTGGACAAGCTGACGTTCATAAAAATGAACCAGGCATGGATCCCACAGGACCTGTCCATCCCTTGTGCAGATTAGACATTAACTACCACCCCTTAACCATATATTATTGGACTCCAGGGCACTTCCTCATTCAATCCTATTTTTATTTTCATTTTACCATTATATTGCGAGGCAACCCAAAGTTGAATGAACCTCTCCTCTGTCTGGGTGTCGGGGCCTAAATATATGCCAATGGACTGTTCCAATGTTGGGTGACGTGAAGCCTGATTCTCTGCTATGACATGCAGACTGATTCTCTGCTGACATGAAGCCAGATTCTCTGTTACGGGACCTCTCTCCTCTGCCTGGGTGCCTGGGCCTAAATATATGACAATGGACTGTTACAGTGGTGGCTGACGTGAAGCCTGATTCTCTGCTATGACATGCAGACTGATTCTCTGCTGACATGAAGCCAGATTCTCTGTTACGGGACCTCTCTCCTCTGCCTGGGTGCCTGGGCCTTAATATATGACAATGGACTGTTACAGTGGTGGCTGACGTGAAGCCTGATTCTCTGCTATGACATGCAGACTGATTCTCTGCTGACATGAAGCCAGATTCTCTGTTATGGGACCTCTCTCCTCTGCCTGGGTGCCTGGGCTTAAATATATGACAATGGACTGTTACAGTGGTGGCTGACGTGAAGCCTGATTCTCTGCTATGACATGCAGACTGATTCTCTGCTGACATGAAGCCAGATTCTCTGTTACGGGACCTCTCTCCTCTGCCTGGGTGCCTGGGCCTTAATATATGACAATGGACTGTTACAGTGGTGGCTGACGTGAAGCCTGATTCTCTGCTATGACATGCAGACTGATTCTCTGCTGACATGAAGCCAGATTCTCTGTTACGGGACCTCTCTCCTCTGCCTGGGTGCCTGGCCCTAAATATATGACAATGAACTGTTACAGTGGTGGCTGACGTGAAGCCTGATTCTCTGCTATGACATGCAGACTGATTCTCTGCTGACATGAAGCCAGATTCTCTGTTACGGGACCTCTCTCCTCTGCCTGGGTGCCTGGGCCTAAATATATGACAATGGACTGTTACAGTGGTGGCTGACGTGAAGCCTGATTCTCTGCTATGACATGCAGACTGATTCTCTGCTGACATGAAGCCAGATTCTCTGTTACGGGACCTCTCTCCTCTGCCTGGGTGCCTGGGCCTAAATATATGACAATGGACTGTTACAGTGGTGGCTTACGTGAAGCCTGATTCTCTGCTATGACATGCAGACTGATTCTCTGCTGACATGAAGCCAGATTCTCTGTTATGGGACCTCTCTCCTCTGCCTGGGTGCCTGGGCCTAAATATATGACAATGGACTGTTACAGTGGTGGCTGACGTGAAGCCTGATTCTCTGCTATGACATGCAGACTGATTCTCTGCTGACATGAAGCCAGATTCTCTGTTACGGGACCTCTCTCCTCTGCCTGGGTGCCTGGGACTAAATATCTGACAATGGACTGTTACAGTGGTGGGTGACGTGAAGCCAGATTCTCTGCTATGGGACCTCTCTCCAATTGATATTGGTTAATTTTTATTTATTTTATTTTTATTTTTATTCATTTCCCTATCCACATTTGTTTGCAGGGGATTTACCTACATGTTGCTGCCTTTTGCAGCCCTCTAGCTCTTTCCTGGGCTGTTTCACAGACTTTTTAGTGCCGAAAAGTTCGGGTCCCCATTGACTTCAATGGGGTTCGGGTTCGGGACGAAGTTCGGGTTGGGTACGGTTCCCGAACCCGAACATTTCCGGGAAGTTCGGCCGAACTTCTCGAACCCGAACATCCAGGTGTTCGCTCAACTCTAGTCTCCACCCCATCTGCAGGACATCCTGAAAATGGCCAGGAAACGTTGCATGTACTTCAGCCACTTGTACACCGCAAAGCACACCATCCTTGAGCTGCAGCATTAGAAAGGCGTCCCACATCATAGGCTGATATAGGTCATTTCCACCCATTGGTATTCCACCCTCCATATGTTGGACCAATTATATAAACAGAGAAAGGCCATAAACAATTTCTTGATGACACAGGCAAACAGAGGTACTCCCCTGTGTAAATTTGATGTTATCCAGTGGCAGCTCATCCGTGACACCTGCCATTTGCTCGGGCCCTTTGAGGAGGCCACTTTATTTGTCAGTTGCCAAACCTATGGGATGAACAATGTCATTCCACTGATTCATGTCCTGGAACAGATGCTGCTAAATCTGGATGGCCAGGGGACAGGAGACGTGGCGACTAAATTTCACGGCCACTTGAGCCAGTGGCGGAGCCAGAGCCTGGTCTCAGGAGGGGCACTTCCAGATTATTTTCTGTCCGCCACCACAAAACAATGGTGCTTATAGAACAGACTACACAGTGTAGAGGTATACTGTATATTGTGTGGCACAGTGTAGGCTATATGAGTATAACATAAACATATTTCACATGAAAACTTACAATTACTTGGCTTGGCCCTTGGGGGTCTCGGACACCACTTCAACACTTTGGCTGGGGGCTCGGTGTAGCTGATGTTGTGTTTTATCCTAATGAGAAAGATTTCATAATAAGGATTTGGAGAAGGGGCAGAGGTATAGCAGAGCAGGGAGAGGCTGGTCCTGCTACTAGGGGGTCATACCATGGGGGAGTAATAAAGCCCACCATAATGCCCCCTCAGTAGAAATAATTCTCCTTATAATGTGACAGTGCAAAAAATACCCCCTTGTAATGCCCCCAGTTGAGCTAATGTCCCCATAGTGCCCCCATAATGTGCCAGTATAAAATACCCCTATATAGTGCCCCCAGTGAATTCCCCCATAGTGCTCCTCTCCCCCCTTCCTCCTAGTGCCTCCCCATAATGTACCAGTAAAAAATGCCCCATATAGTGCCCCAGTAGATGCCCTCAGTGTCCCCCATAAATTTAAAGTATAAAGTACCCCTTCTTAGTGCCCCCCGTAGATGACCCCATAGTACTCCTCTCCCCCCTTCCCAATAGTACCCACCATAATTTTTCCCAGTATAAAATGCTATGGTACAGAGCCCCCCATATAAAATACCCCTTCTTTGTGGCCTCAGTAGATGCCCCTATAGTGCTCACCAATAATGTGCCAGCAAGAAGTGCCCCCAATAATGTGCCAGTAATAAGTGCCCCCAATTATGTGCCAGTAAAATGTGCCCCCAATCATGTGCCAGTAATAAGAGCACCCCCATCATGTTCCAGTAATAAGAGCACCCCCCAATCATGTGCCAGGAATAAGAGCACCCCCCATCATGTGCCAGTAATAAGAGCCCCCCATCATGTGCCAGTAATAAGAGCCTCCCCCTATTATGTGCCAGTAACAAGAACCTCCCCAATGTACCAGTAAAAGTATTGTACATATAGAAAGAAAACACACTTATACTTACCTCCATGTCAGCGATGCGATGCAGGCCTGTGTCCCGCGCTGTACGGTTTAGGCCGGCCTAGTGCTTTCAGCCTATCAGAGGAAGGGGAAGGGACACGCCTCTCCCTCCCCTGCCCGTTCGCACTCGCAGCACAGCCATCTGTATCGCTGTCCTGAGGACGGCGATACAGATGACTATGGAGATGAGCGCTTCCACAATGGAAGCGCTCATCTCCCTGTGCCCTGCCGCCGCCGCCCCTCACTTGTGTAGGGCCACGCCGCCATCTCGGGGTGGGGAATTGCCTCATTGCCTCACCCTGGATCCACCAGTGACTTGAGCCCTGTGGGGGATGAACTAAAGGATGAGGAGGAGGACATTCAAGCACAAGCAATGTGTAGAGAAATGGCTAGTTTTTCTACAAAGGTGACAGAAGAGGAGGAGCAGGAGCAGACAGTAGAGCTACAGGGCGATGAGGAAGACAATGCACATGATCCAGATACACTGTGGCTGTATGCAGTGGAGATAAAGGCAAGAAGTCCCTCAGAGTCACTTGCGCAAATAGCCCAATGCATGCTCAGTAGCTTGCATAGTGGCAGCCAAATTGTCATCATTCGGCAGAGGGATGACTACTGTCTCTCCACCATGTTGGACCCTCTCTACCAGTCCAAAATGGGGGCCTTTTTTACACACGCTGAGAGGGAGGACAAACTGAACTACTATCAAGGCATTCAATGTAATCAGTTGGCTTCTGCCTATGTGCGCCATCGCCCATCTTCTCGCAGGTCTGACCAGGGGGGCCATCTGCACTCTCATTCCACTGCCATGAACGCTGGGGGGGGGGGGGTGAGGAGCAGTACCAGCTCTATCAGCAGCAACTTATGTCTAGAGTCACTGATGAGCAGTTTTCTTCACCCGACTTCTGAAGAAACTACCCACCAGCAGCAGCAGCTAGACCTGGAGCAGAACATGAACCAGCAGGTTGTGGCATACTTGGAGTGCACCCTGCCACCTCACATCGAAGATCCCCTGGACTACTGGGCAGCCAAACTCGATTTGTGCACACATTTAGCCGAGTTTTCCCTGGACAAGCTTTCCTGCCCGGCCAGTAGTGTGTCGAGAGTGTTTAGTGCGGCAGGGGCCATAGTTACCCCAAGGAGAACTCGCCTGTCCACCCAAAATGTGGAAAAACTGACCTTTGTGAAGATGTATCAGGTGTGGATCAGCCAGGATTTTCAAACACCAGAGTCTGATGCATCAGACTAGATCATCTATGGTGCCAAACCTAAATGTAGTCAAAAGAGACCTGTTTCTTCTGGCTACGTGCTTCAGCTGCCACCCGCCTGATGCCACACCTGCTGCCAGGTGCGCCTACTCCCACCCACCATTTTCAGCTGGTACTGCTGCAACCTCACCACTCTGTGGTCTCCTCATGCTGTTGCTACCTCAACACTATGTCACGGGGCCACTCTCTGGCCTCCTCATGCTGCTGCCACCTCCCCACTCTTACATTGGACCACTCTGTGGACTTCTCATGCTGTACCCACCCTCCCCACTTCATGTCTGTGCCACTTTTTTGTCTTTTTTGCTGGTTGACATCATCATTAGTGTTGAGCGAACTCGAACTGTAAAGTTCGGGTCCTTACCAAACTTTGCGTGTTTGGATATCCAGACTTAAACCCGAACTTTGCAGCAAAGATCAGGGAGCGATCTTTCAAGAACTGGTTTATGTACTCAGCGATCTACAGAAATAGTGTTTTGTGGGTGCAGTGCACAATTTTTTTAAGCCTGCCCTGAGCCAACTACTGCTGAAAACAAACTTTTTTTTCTTCATTTCATCAATATCAATACCTGATCGGCAGCCATTTTATGATGCAACGATAGTGCACCAGCATAGGCTATCTGCAAGTCCAGAAATACAGCTTTGGCATACTGGGGTGAAAAAAACCCTCTAATATACTGCACATCTGGGATTAGACATGCATAAGTCACTGTCACATTTAGGACAGAAATACGGCTTTTTGGTTAGGGTGAAAAAACCCTCTAATATACTGCACATCTAGGATTAGACAAGCATAAGTGATTCACATTTAGGCCATAAATACGGCTTTTTGGTTACTGGGGTGAAAAAAGCCTCTAATATACTGCACATCTGGGATTAGACATGCATAAGTGACTGTCACATTTAGGCCACAAATACAGCTTTTTAGATGATAAAAGGTTGGATGGTTCTCCAATCGGATATCGTGGGTGTTAGGAGATGGTTCCCAAACCAGATATATGCAATATATAAAGACTCCTGTACTCCACTTGAGTTTCAATGCAAAGCTTTTATTTAGTGCGGTTCCAGTCAAGAACGTTTTCGGCTAAGAAGCCTTCTTCAGTGTAACCGGATTGTGGCCGCAACGAGTCCAACAAAAGCTTGAGAGAGAGAGTTAGTTTCCTCTGCGGTCAGCAGGGATGCTGCTGTTCGTATGGGAGCTGTGTCCCTATCTGGCATACGGTCCGGGAGGCTAAGGCCTGTGCTCCAGATTCCCCTGCAGACCGCAGAGGAAACTAACTCTCTCTCTCAAGCTTTTGTTGGACTCGTTGCGGCCACAATCCGGTTACACTGAAGAAGGCTTCTTAGCCGAAAACGTTCTTGACTGGAACCGCACTAAATAAAAGCTTTGCATTGAAACTCAAGTGGAGTACAGGAGTCTTTATATATTAAATACAGCTTTTTAGTTAGGGTGAAAAAACCCTCTAATATACTGCACATCTGGGATTAGACAAGCATAAGTGACTGTCACATTTAGGACAGAAATATGGCTTTTTGGTTACTGGGGTGAAAAAAGCCTCTCATATACTGCACATCTGGGATTACACATGCATAAGTGACTGTCACATTTAGGACATGAAATACAGCTTTTTGGTTACTGGGGTGAAAAAAGCCTCTGATATACTGCACATCTGGGATTAGACATGCATAAGTGACTTTCACATTTAGGCCATAAATACGGCTTTTTGGTTACTGGGGTGAAAAAACCCTCTGATATACTGCACATCTGGGATAAGACATGCATAAGTGAGTGTTACATTTAGGCCACAAATACCACTGTCATATAGAGAAAAAAAATAATAATAGAGTGCAATACCCTACATCAGGGTTTATATTGGTGGTTAATTATTTTTAACAGACTTAACCACTTTTTACTTTGCTTTGTGAATGCTAACTATAAGGCAAACATCTAATAAGGGACACAGTCATGGTCGTGCTGGTGGTGTTGGTGGAGCCTCTGGTGCAGGGAGAGGACATGGCCGTTCTGCCACTGCTACACGTCCTACTGAACCTACTACTTCAGGTCCCAGTAGCCGCCAGAATCTTTTTTTTTTTTTTTTTTTTTCTTTTCCTTTATATAAATTTTATTATAATCATCAATAATAACTTACACTTATCATTTCAACAGTCTTGGTTCAATATCCACAAAAAAATAATAATTGCATTTCCATTTTCACCAGAACAGACTGCTTTTTCTATACATAAAAAATTATTTTTAGTTCCCCTTTTACCCACCCACCACCCTCATGGGGGAGGGAGAGGAAAGGGACGCGAAGAGAAGAAAAAAATAAAATAAAATAAAATTATATATTAAATTTTTCAACACTCCAGCCCTAAAATATCCAATTCTTCCAAACTTCATCAATACTTTTGGGTTTTTTATTATGGCCCTCCCTCACCCGTTCTTCTTTAATCAGGTTGTCCACTGCTTTTCTCCATTGTCCCACTGTTGGAGAGTCCGCCCCTACCCATTTCTTAAGTATAAGGAGTCTAGCTTGGAACAGCACCTTACAAAGAACCATTCGTTTATCTCTATTTAAATTCAAGTGTTCGGTTGCCCCTAATATACAAATCACAGGGTCTTCAGATATTGAAACCTTCAGAATTGAGTTGACAGTCTCTACTATTTCTATCCAATATCTGACCAATCTTGGGCATCTCCAAAAACAGTGTATTAAGTCGGCACTCTCTCTCCCACATTTTTTACATTTATCCGAGACTCTCAGACCCATTTTTTTCAATATCCATGGGGATCGGTGCAACCTATGAACCACGAAAAACTGTGAAATCTTGTGTGAACCCCTATCAGAGACCCCAGAGTAACTTCTCAGGGCATCTTTCCATTTGTCTTCCGTAAAAGATTGAAGTTTGTTTTCCCATTTTTTTTGGCAAGTATTATGATCCGTTTCTTTTTAACCTCCATCAGTATCCTATATCTTTTTGCAGTTATTCCTCCACTTTCACCCTCTTTAGTGAATTTATAGATTAGATCAGATTTTTCTATTCTATATCTGTCATCTGCAACTGTCCGCAACGCATTCCTAAGCTGAAAGTATTTATAGATATCTTTTTGGGAGATCCCGAATTCTCTAACCAGTGTATTAAACTCTTTCAGTTTACCCTGTTCGAATATCTGGCCAAGGTATTTTATCCCTTTTTTTTCCCCAATCTATGTAAAACTTAATTGTTTGCAATTCCTTAAGGTTTATATTTTTCCATATAGGTGTGTAGTGCAAAAACCCTGTGATGTCTAGTGTTTTTTTAATCTCTAATCATATATATTCCAATAGATTTAATATTCTATTCCCTGTATTCTTTTTCCCCAGTGTACCTGATTCCAACACCTCTAAATAGTTCCATTCCTCTTTCCACCCCAATCTGTTTACAACCTGTCTACCTACTAAACCATTTAAACTCCCTTTTATGTGACCATATTGTGATATTAAATAATAAAAATACCAATTCGGGACAGCCAGTCCTCCCTCTCTCACTGGGAGCTGTAACACTTCTTTCTTTATTCTGGGGACAGTTCCTTTCCAAAGAAAATCCCCCATTAAGTTATCAAGTAACTTAAAAATACTCTGTGGTAACCTCAGTGGGGCATTTTGAAGAACATAAAGTATTTTAGGGAGAAAAATCATTTTTATTAAATTTACCCGATCCTGTATTGACATTGGTAATCTTCGCCAAATATGTATTTTAATCCTAAATTCCTTCAATAAGGGGAGTACATTTAATTTTTCATATTCTGTTATATTTCCTGATATTTGTATACCTAAGTATTTAAAATTCTCGTGTTTCTCTAACAGATGCACCCTTAGATCTCCCTGTGGTTGTATATCGCCCAACATCAACATATGTGATTTCCCCCAGTTAATGTTTAATCCAGAAAAGGATCCAAATTTATCTATTATATCTATTGCTCTATTAAACTGATCTCCAGTGTTGTGCATAAATAATAAAATATCATCCGCATACATTAACAGTTTTTCTTCTCCTCCCTCGTATTGAAAACCTTTAATCTCCCTATCACTTCTTATTATACATGCGAGCGGCTCAATCGCAATAGCGAATAATAGTGGAGAGAGAGGGCATCCCTGCCAAGTGCCCCGGTATAGGGCAAGGGGCAGGGACAAGCTCCCGTCCACCATCACTCTAGCCCTAGGATTATAGTATATTAACTGAATCCATCTTATGAATCCCTCCCCTATACCGACCCTTTTTAATACTGCCCACAAGTATTCCCACTCAATGCAATCGAATGCCTTTTCGGCATCCAGTGAAAGTACCGCTTTCTCCCCTGGTTCTAGTCTATTAGCTTCAATATTTAGAAACAGCCTTCTTATATTTGAATATATCGTTCTCCCAGGTATAAAACCTGTCTGATCTTCATTTATAACTCCACTAATCACCTTCGATAGCCTATCGACCAAAACTTTCGCCAAAATTTTGGCGTCCGTATTTAGAAGAGATATTGGCCTGTATGATCCAGGGTCTAGTTGTTCCTTACCCTTTTTTGGGATTAAGGTGATAATTGCCTCTTTCATAGATTCCGGTAACTCACCTATTTTTTGGGCCTCATTCAATGTTATTTTTAACTCTGGTACTAACACCTGAGAAAAAGTTTTTTATATTTCAAAAGGAAGCCCATCACTTCCTGGTGCTTAATCGGGTTTTACCTTCCCCAGAGCCTCGTTTATTTCCGCCATCGATATTTCTTTTTCTAGATATATTTTTTGGGCCTGAGATATTTCTCCAAGAGATATCCTGTCTAGGTATAGGTCCAGATCTTGTTTTGTATATTGTACCTTAGATTTATATAGTTCCTGGAAATATTCTAGAAACACTTCTTTAATTCCTTCCGGTGCACTAATTGTTTCACCCTTTTTATCTTTAATCGCAAAAAGAGAAGCTCCGGCACCAAGCGTGGACGTAGAAAAGGTTCCCAATCTTTATTCAGCAATTTTCATATACAGCAAACAGTGGCACAAGCTCCCACTTAATCCCAGGCAATCAACGCGTTTCGGACAACAGTGTCCTTAGTCATGATCCAGGTGTCCTGCATGGTGGTCACTGAAATAGTGTCCAGTTTACGCCACCCCGCCCCCAAGAGGAGTTTCGAGGAGGCGGGTTAGGCGCCAATACAATCAAAACCATGCAGGCACCTGTGCAACATTTCTCCCGTGATACAAAAACATATGAAAATTTCTTTTAGACATACCAAACAGTTAAACAATTTAAAATCATGTGGTTATACTATTTAAATATATCAGAGATATTGGTTCAGGAGTGGTAAAGCAGGCATATATATATATAGTATTATACCATGGAATAAATGTAAGGCACATATCTGAACATTTATGGCTGCATATGGACACAGGAACAAATAAGTAAATAAGTATTCCCCAACAAACATAGTGTGCAAGGGAGCAAATATATATATATGAAGCATGAAGCAAGGCATCCGGAAATATATTTATGAAGAGATGATAGCAGAGACCAGGCAAACGACATGTGAGCAAATTTACTGATATAGTATAAAGGGAATGTCAATATGTATATGCGTATATTTCATTGAATGGGTAGTTATATCCATCCACTTTAACCATATCAAGGTAACCATGGTCTTAGAATAGGTAGTATTCACATATACATTTGGAAAACGCCTAGTGTGAATTCATGTCTTAGTCTGCACATATTCGGCAGTCAAAGGGTCATGACCAGCATGGAGTTAATTGGTAGCGCTGCCTCAAGGTGTTTTCTACTTCTTGTTGTATGACGATGTCTCTTTCACACGATCCTTTAAGTATTCCTAAAGAAAATATACTGTCACCATAATCCAAATTTCCTTAGGTAGGAACGGATGAAAATGGACAAGTCAATTACACACAATCTAATCTTCTTATTGAAGATAGACATAATCAAATTTATTCTCGTAAAATCCTATCTAATAATTTTACAGTGCTCGATTTATTTTTAATTTTGATTTGATTTTTTTATATTAGCAACTTATTTTGTTTCCTTGGTATGCTGCCCTCATCTTCACATTTTCCAAAAGATTTTTTTACCTGATAATCAATATTTTATATTTATTATTTCTTATTTTTTATTTATTATTATTTTTAATTTATAATTTTTAATTTATTATTGTTATTATTTTATGTATTTATATTTATATTTAAATTATTTATTTAATTGAATTATGATATGGATATTTTGTTTGATTCTTCATTACCCAATAAATCTGACCGATAGTATGTTGTATTTCTAATTTTTTTATATTATATTTTTTATTATTATTATTCATTTGTATTATACATTTATTTTTATTATGATATGAATATTTAATTTTATTGAATATTTTATTTTATTTAATTTTATTTCTGATTGCCCATGATTCTGGCCAGTAATAGTTTTTATTTTTTATTATTTTATGAATTTAGAATTTTATGATTTTTGAATATATAAAACTAGTAGAACATATCTACCCTTATGACCAACCCGTTCATATCTAAATTAAGACCTTCATTGGGCATATGGGAGCACTCTGCCGCAGATATCTATCCGTGACAGGGTACATCCACCTTATTCCCCATAATCGCAACCAGAAAAGGGTCACACAGTGTACAATACAAAACCATTATACAACACTATCCCCACATTGTGGCCTCACACCCTGTAAATAGGAAAAAAAGAAAACCACATGTTTAAAAAGGAAAAATGTCTGTATAAAACATTTGTCTGATTAGAAAAATATACAACAGGAAAAATAGTAGTAAAATAAAATAATAAATGGCTTCTCTGCATGTTGCCTTTAATAAAGGTACATTAATTCTTTTTTGAGGTTCATGCCCTGTGGGTATCTTGTTTTTAATCTCCAGATCCAATATGCTTCTCGCAACAGGGTCTTTTGTTTTATATTGCCCCCCCTTTTAGGAAGTGTGATGCGTTCAAATGCAAAGGTGGAAAAAGTAGCTGTATTACGGTCGTGGATGTTTATGAAATGACTGGCCGCATTGGAGACCCCTGTTATAGAGGGGTTAGCAATATAATTTAAGTGCTCTCGTAGTCTGTCCCTGAACTTTCTGATGGTACATCCTACATACATAAGGTCACATGCAGTGCATGTGATAATATATATGACACCACTCGTATTGCAATTTATATAACTCCTGATAGGAAATGTTTCCGAGTGTGTGGAATTGTCAAATTCCTTGGTAGTTTTGGCAACCTTGCATGTCTTACATCTCTGGCCCCCACACATAGAAAATCCTGTATATTTGAGCCAGGTAGGTTGATTTTTATTTGTCATTTCTATTGGGGTAAACATAGAGGGAGATAATGTTTTACCCAAAGTGTTGGGTCTCTTAGATACAACACGGCAGCCATTTCCAAGTACCCCTCTCAAGATGTCATCCTCAAATAAAATAGGTAGGCATTTTTGGATGGTTTTCTTGATCGTATTAAATTGTCTACTGTAAGTTAAAACTAAAGTAGGTATATATTCCTGTCTTTTATCTCTATATATACTGGCACCAATATTTTTGTTCTTATTTTTGTTTTTATTTTTATTTTTATTTATATTTACATTATTACCATCCCCAGTGCTACAGCAAATCCCATTCTCTTCAATTTTTGACTGATGTTGTATATTCGATACCAAACCGAGTAGTCTGGATCTATTTTTGTTGTTAGCTATTTTTATGCCCCTAGAGAGCATCCACTTTGGATATCCTCTTGATGCAAGGCGTGTCCATATATTAGCACATTCTTTGTCAAAAGCTTCGCTAGTACTGGAATTTCTTTTAGCTCTTATGAATTCCCCCACAGGGATACTTTTTATCGTATGTGATGGGTGGTGGCTATTGGCTTTCAGGATGGTGTTGCCGGAGATCTCCTTGCGGTAGGTCTCCGTCAACACCACCTGGTCTGGGATCCCCGTTAACCTTAAATCCAAGAAATTAATTATTTGGGGATGTTGTACACACGTAAATTTCAAATTATATGTGTTCCCATTAACATAGTTGACAAAGTCCGGTATGGCAGACACATCGCCCCCCCAAATGAGGAGTAAATCATCGATGTATCTGCCATACCAGACCAATCCCTCAGAAAAGGGATTGTCAACAGAAAAAATGTATCTTTCTTCCCAGAAGGCCATAGATAAATTTGCCAGGGAGGGGGAAAATTTTGCCCCCATGGAAACGCCTGATACCTGAACATAAAATAAGTCATTAAATGCAAAGTAGTTATGTGTAAGGAGGTAAGAGGTAATTTCCAGTACATAATCTATAAATAGATCAGAAAAACCA
This sequence comes from Bufo gargarizans, assembly GCF_014858855.1. Taxonomy (NCBI): domain Eukaryota; kingdom Metazoa; phylum Chordata; class Amphibia; order Anura; family Bufonidae; genus Bufo; species Bufo gargarizans. Next base: position 4,371,315 of record NC_058081.1, on the reverse strand, counting down.
CTATATCTGTGTAAGGCATATTCCAATGCTAGAAGGGCAAATGTGTGAGGGATGGAGGGATACAGGGCCACAACGTCTAGTGTGATCCATGTATACTGTTCTGACCATATACAGTCATACATGTATCTGAGGACATCAGTTGTATCCTTGATGTACCCCGGTAGTCTTTTCACCAGAGGCTGTAGGACTGAGTCCAGCCATTCACTCAGTTTTTCCGTCAAGGAGCCAATGCCCGAGACAATAGGTCTCATTGGAGGGGGATTGACTCCTTTATGGATCTTTGGGAGGGCATGTATTATGGGGGTTACAGGAGAATCAACATTTAAGAAATCATACTGTCTCTGATTAATATGACCCCTCTCTAATCCCTTATTCAAGATGTGGATCAAATCCTTTTTGTATATGTTGAGGGGGTTATGTTTCAGACATTTGTAAGTGGTGGTGTCCGACAAGACCTCCAACATTTGTGCATAGTAACACGTCTTGTCCAGCACCACCACTGAGCCCCCTTTATCCGCCATCTTGAAAATAAGGTTTTTGTTGTCCTCCAATTGTTTCAGAGCAGTTTTTTGTATCACACTGAGATTATGTTCTTTGACTTTGGGGATCGAATCATGTATTTTTAATAATTCTTTTTCTACAACCTCCTGAAAAACATCCATGCTACTAGCACGAAATTTGGTAGGATAATATTTTTTGTTTGATACTGCAAAATCATGTTGAATGTTTTCAGTATGACATTGTTCATTGTCCAATTGGAGACCCGCAAGGCAAAATAGAGACTGTTGTTCTTTAAATGTTAGATTATTATAGATATTAACATTACTATTATTTGTCTCCATTTCTTTTCCATTTTTTGTTTGCGGGTCTTCAAGTGGAGACGAGGGTTCAAGAAAACATCTTCTTAGAGTGAGGTTTCTAACAAATCTATTCACCTGCATTATGGTAAGGAACGGATCAAAATCTGTACAGGGCACAAAATTTAAACCCAAAGACAATACATTCCTTTGTTCATTAGTCAATATGCAACTAGATAAATTAACCACATCCAATGTCAAAGGATAGCTATCCCCTTTAGGAATTATTTGTTCTTTAGACGAGTGGACATCTGATGCGGCTTTTTTGTGTTTGCGACCCCCCCTTCTTCTAGATCGTTTTTTGAGGGTTCGGGTTTATCTTTATCTTTTCTATTTTTCTGGTAATATGAGAGTTTCATTTGATGACAGTCCCGAATTCTATTTTCACCTTCCTCCTCCCCCATTGACTCACAGGATTCTGATGTTTCCACCTCTGAATTGCTGAAGCTCACTCTACGGGTTGCATTCTGTTTAGTCAGTCCTTGTTTGTTTTTGTATTTCTTGTTATTGTTATATTTCTTCTTTAAAATAGACTTTGGAGTACTGTGTGGATTTTCCCTCCTCCCCCATTCATATACTTGATTGTTATTATAATCGTATGTGTCCCTTTGGAATTTTCGGTGTTTCATTTCCATGATGTCATTTTCCATTTGATTGATATGGGACATAATATCTTCCTCTCTTTTGGCGAAATCTTCAGAGGATTTGTATTTGTCCAAAGTACTCCTACAGTCATCAATTTTTGTATGGATGTTATCAAGTCTATCGCCCTCATGTTCAATGATCAATGACATAAGTTTCAGTGAACAGTCACTCAGTAAACCCTCAAAACCCTCAAAAAACGATCTAGAAGAAGGGGGGGTCGCAAACACAAAAAAGCCGCATCAGATGTCCACTCGTCTAAAGAACAAATAATTCCTAAAGGGGATAGCTATCCTTTGACATTGGATGTGGTTAATTTATCTAGTTGCATATTGACTAATGAACAAAGGAATGTATTGTCTTTGGGTTTAAATTTTGTGCCCTGTACAGATTTTGATCCGTTCCTTACCATAATGCAGGTGAATAGATTTGTTAGAAACCTCACTCTAAGAAGATGTTTTCTTGAACCCTCGTCTCCACTTGAAGACCCGCAAACAAAAATGGAAAAGAAATGGAGACAAATAATAGTAATGTTAATATCTATAATAATCTAACATTTAAAGAACAACAGTCTCTATTTTGCCTTGCGGGTCTCCAATTGGACAATGAACAATGTCATACTGAAAACATTCAACATGATTTTGCAGTATCAAACAAAAAATATTATCCTACCAAATTTCGTGCTAGTAGCATGGATGTTTTTCAGGAGGTTGTAGAAAAAGAATTATTAAAAATACATGATTCGATCCCCAAAGTCAAAGAACATAATCTCAGTGTGATACAAAAAACTGCTCTGAAACAATTGGAGGACAACAAAAACCTTATTTTCAAGATGGCGGATAAAGGGGGCTCAGTGGTGGTGCTGGACAAGACGTGTTACTATGCACAAATGTTGGAGGTCTTGTCGGACACCACCACTTACAAATGTCTGAAACATAACCCCCTCAACATATACAAAAAGGATTTGATCCACATCTTGAATAAGGGATTAGAGAGGGGTCATATTAATCAGAGACAGTATGATTTCTTAAATGTTGATTCTCCTGTAACCCCCATAATACATGCCCTCCCAAAGATCCATAAAGGAGTCAATCCCCCTCCAATGAGACCTATTGTCTCGGGCATTGGCTCCTTGACGGAAAAACTGAGTGAATGGCTGGACTCAGTCCTACAGCCTCTGGTGAAAAGACTACCGGGGTACATCAAGGATACAACTGATGTCCTCAGATACATGTATGACTGTATATGGTCAGAACAGTATACATGGATCACACTAGACGTTGTGGCCCTGTATCCCTCCATCCCTCACACATTTGCCCTTCTAGCATTGGAATATGCCTTACACAGATATAGTGGTTTTTCTGATCTATTTATAGATTATGTACTGGAAATTACCTCTTACCTCCTTACACATAACTACTTTGCATTTAATGACTTATTTTATGTTCAGGTATCAGGCGTTTCCATGGGGGCAAAATTTTCCCCCTCCCTGGCAAATTTATCTATGGCCTTCTGGGAAGAAAGATACATTTTTTCTGTTGACAATCCCTTTTCTGAGGGATTGGTCTGGTATGGCAGATACATCGATGATTTACTCCTCATTTGGGGGGGCGATGTGTCTGCCATACCGGACTTTGTCAACTATGTTAATGGGAACACATATAATTTGAAATTTACGTGTGTACAACATCCCCAAATAATTAATTTCTTGGATTTAAGGTTAACGGGGATCCCAGACCAGGTGGTGTTGACGGAGTCCTACCGCAAGGAGATCTCCGGCAACACCATCCTGAAAGCCAATAGCCACCACCCATCACATACGATAAAAAGTATCCCTGTGGGGGAATTCATAAGAGCTAAAAGAAATTCCAGTACTAGCGAAGCTTTTGACAAAGAATGTGCTAATATATGGACACGCCTTGCATCAAGAGGATATCCAAAGTGGATGCTCTCTAGGGGCATAAAAATAGCTAACAACAAAAATAGATCCAGACTACTCGGTTTGGTATCGAATATACAACATCAGTCAAAAATTGAAGAGAATGGGATTTGCTGTAGCACTGGGGATGGTAATAATGTAAATATAAATAAAAATAAAAATAAAAACAAAAATAAGAACAAAAATATTGGTGCCAGTATATATAGAGATAAAAGACAGGAATATATACCTACTTTAGTTTTAACTTACAGTAGACAATTTAATACGATCAAGAAAACCATCCAAAAATGCCTACCTATTTTATTTGAGGATGACATCTTGAGAGGGGTACTTGGAAATGGCTGCCGTGTTGTATCTAAGAGACCCAACACTTTGGGTAAAACATTATCTCCCTCTATGTTTACCCCAATAGAAATGACAAATAAAAATCAACCTACCTGGCTCAAATATACAGGATTTTCTATGTGTGGGGGCCAGAGATGTAAGACATGCAAGGTTGCCAAAACTACCAAGGAATTTGACAATTCCACACACTCGGAAACATTTCCTATCAGGAGTTATATAAATTGCAATACGAGTGGTGTCATATATATTATCACATGCACTGCATGTGACCTTATGTATGTAGGATGTACCATCAGAAAGTTCAGGGACAGACTACGAGAGCACTTAAATTATATTGCTAACCCCTCTATAACAGGGGTCTCCAATGCGGCCAGTCATTTCATAAACATCCACGACCGTAATACAGCTACTTTTTCCACCTTTGCATTTGAACGCATCACACTTCCTAAAAGGGGGGGCAATATAAAACAAAAGACCCTGTTGCGAGAAGCATATTGGATCTGGAGATTAAAAACAAGATACCCACAGGGCATGAACCTCAAAAAAGAATTAATGTACCTTTATTAAAGGCAACATGCAGAGAAGCCATTTATTATTTTATTTTACTACTATTTTTCCTGTTGTATATTTTTCTAATCAGACAAATGTTTTATACAGACATTTTTCCTTTTTAAACATGTGGTTTTCTTTTTTTCCTATTTACAGGGTGTGAGGCCACAATGTGGGGATAGTGTTGTATAATGGTTTTGTATTGTACACTGTGTGACCCTTTTCTGGTTGCGATTATGGGGAATAAGGTGGATGTACCCTGTCACGGATAGATATCTGCGGCAGAGTGCTCCCATATGCCCAATGAAGGTCTTAATTTAGATATGAACGGGTTGGTCATAAGGGTAGATATGTTCTACTAGTTTTATATATTCAAAAATCATAAAATTCTAAATTCATAAAATAATAAAAAATAAAAACTATTACTGGCCAGAATCATGGGCAATCAGAAATAAAATTAAATAAAATAAAATATTCAATAAAATTAAATATTCATATCATAATAAAAATAAATGTATAATACAAATGAATAATAATAATAAAAAATATAATATAAAAAAATTAGAAATACAACATACTATCGGTCAGATTTATTGGGTAATGAAGAATCAAACAAAATATCCATATCATAATTCAATTAAATAAATAATTTAAATATAAATATAAATACATAAAATAATAACAATAATAATAAATTAAAAATTATAAATTAAAAATAATAATAAATAAAAAATAAGAAATAATAAATATAAAATATTGATTATCAGGTAAAAAAATCTTTTGGAAAATGTGAAGATGAGGGCAGCATACCAAGGAAACAAAATAAGTTGCTAATATAAAAAAATCAAATCAAAATTAAAAATAAATCGAGCACTGTAAAATTATTAGATAGGATTTTACGAGAATAAATTTGATTATGTCTATCTTCAATAAGAAGATTAGATTGTGTGTAATTGACTTGTCCATTTTCATCCGTTCCTACCTAAGGAAATTTGGATTATGGTGACAGTATATTTTCTTTAGGAATACTTAAAGGATCGTGTGAAAGAGACATCGTCATACAACAAGAAGTAGAAAACACCTTGAGGCAGCGCTACCAATTAACTCCATGCTGGTCATGACCCTTTGACTGCCGAATATGTGCAGACTAAGACATGAATTCACACTAGGCGTTTTCCAAATGTATATGTGAATACTACCTATTCTAAGACCATGGTTACCTTGATATGGTTAAAGTGGATGGATATAACTACCCATTCAATGAAATATACGCATATACATATTGACATTCCCTTTATACTATATCAGTAAATTTGCTCACATGTCGTTTGCCTGGTCTCTGCTATCATCTCTTCATAAATATATTTCCGGATGCCTTGCTTCATGCTTCATATATATATATTTGCTCCCTTGCACACTATGTTTGTTGGGGAATACTTATTTACTTATTTGTTCCTGTGTCCATATGCAGCCATAAATGTTCAGATATGTGCCTTACATTTATTCCATGGTATAATACTATATATATATATGCCTGCTTTACCACTCCTGAACCAATATCTCTGATATATTTAAATAGTATAACCACATGATTTTAAATTGTTTAACTGTTTGGTATGTCTAAAAGAAATTTTCATATGTTTTTGTATCACGGGAGAAATGTTGCACAGGTGCCTGCATGGTTTTGATTGTATTGGCGCCTAACCCGCCTCCTCGAAACTCCTCTTGGGGGCGGGGTGGCGTAAACTGGACACTATTTCAGTGACCACCATGCAGGACACCTGGATCATGACTAAGGACACTGTTGTCCGAAACGCGTTGATTGCCTGGGATTAAGTGGGAGCTTGTGCCACTGTTTGCTGTATATGAAAATTGCTGAATAAAGATTGGGAACCTTTTCTACGTCCACGCTTGGTGCCGGAGCTTCTCTTTTTTCAATTGAATCTACCACACGGACTGACTTGGGTCCGCCCCGTGCACAGCCACATTTGGACATGTGAGGTGAGCTGGCTTTTCTTCCTTTGCATATCTTTAATCGCCCCTATCCAGGATTTCCCTCTTTGGTTTCTTACTATATTTGCCAAAATTTTACCAACCTTTTTTCCCTCAGAAGTTAAACGGATCCCTTGAAAGAGTAGTTCTTTCCTACTTCTATCCATTTGATATGCCTTCAACTTTTCTTGTTCTTCCTCCCATATTTTCTTATTATACTCAGTGGGGTGTGTCATGCAAATTATTCTTACTTCTTGTAATTTTTTTTCCAGTGCATTTCCTATTTCTCTTGTACTTTTTTCCCAATAGTTCACCTTTTTAAAGAGCAATCCTCTCAGATATGCCTTAGCGGTGTCCCAGACAATTAACCTACTGGCGGTATCATTATTCACCAAAAAAAAATCTTTTAATTCTTGTATTATACTCTCTTTATCTGGGATCATCGTTAACCAGTGGAAGTTAAACTTAAATAGTGGTAGGGTCTTATTTTTATTCAGATCTATTTCCATTACCACTGCACTGTGATCTGATAAAGCCATAGGCACATATTTTACCTTAATCCTATTTTGGGACATTAGATGTTTATTTCCCAGAATCATATCTATTCTTGACCAAGTTTGATGTGTTTTGAAATAACAGGAATACATAGTTTTGTCCGGGTTCTGGAAACGCCAAACATCAACCCAATTAAATTCCTGGGCTAATTTAAAAAGATCTACTTTTAATGCTCCTCCGCCTCTGCCAGACTTTCTATCCCTGAGTGGATCCATTACAGCATTGTAATCTCCTGTCGCAATCATTTTAGCTTCCTGTCTATTCAACATAAATCCCTGTAATTGATACAAGACATCTGGATTATATGGTGGTGGAATATATATATTTGCAATAACCATTTTGACACCTTCTATATTACAATGTAAAAAGAGGTACCTTTAATAACCGTCAACACTCAAATTAAATTTTATTATGTATCAGAATTGATACCCCTCTAGAATAGGTGAATCTACAGCGATATTTGGTCAGACCTAATGCCGTTCTAAGGATGGTAAGGCCTGAGCAAGTACAGGCGCTAGTCAATTGGGTGGCCGACAGTGGATCCAGCACGTTCACATTATCTCCAACCAGTCTTCTGCAGAAAGCCCACAGGTGGCGCCTGAAACCCATGCCCATCAGTCTGTCACATCACCCCCATGCATATAGGGGAACCTGTCTGAGCCTCAAGTCATGCAGCAGTCTCTTATGCTGTTTGAAGACTCTGCTGGCAGGGTTTCCCAAGGGCATCCACCTAGCCCTTCCCCAGGGTTGAAGGCATAGAATGCACTGACAGACAACCACTTATGATTCCTGATGAGAACATGGGAATACCACCTCAGCACGTCTCTGATGATGACGAAACACAGGTGCCAACTGCTGTGTCTTTCTGCAGTGTGCAGACCGAAAAGGAGGTCAGGGAGGAAAACTGGGTGGAAGACGATGCAGGGGACTGTGACGAAACCAACCTCGCCACTGGGTGGTGGAGAAGCCTGGCTACCAGCCTTTTGCCCCAGGATTATGGGCCCTCTCATCAGCCAGGCTTCCTTTGTTCACAAAGGACTTTTACTAACTTTTGAATCCCTGGTCTAATTTGTGCCATTTTGGGATATGTTAAATGTCTATGTGTACTGTAAAGGGTGGGACATTGTATATTTCAGTAGTGATGTCTGTCCGATTGTCCCCACGTGTGTATTGGCGTTTTCCCTTTGTCCTAAGAGATAATTGAATTACTCCTCAGTTGTCTCCAGGACAGAAGACACTGTGTATTCTCCTGCCTGTGATACAATTGCATCAACCCATTGTGTAAGGTAATTGTATCACAGGCAGAGGGGAGGATTTTGTGTGGGAGTGTCTGAGTGTATTGTACATGTTTATTGGTTGTTTTTACAAAAACCTGTGGGTGGTAACCTTGTTGGAAAATGTGTATAAGTCAATGCTTGTGTGTTCAATAAAGAGTTCCTGTTTTACCCTTCATCATGTTGAGGCTGGTGTTTGGGTAACTGATCGACACTGGGGATTGCTATACGCTGAAGATTTGCTATACTTCCCTGGCTATACTATTAGCTCTTGTAAGAGCTGTTCCTGCTCTCTGGATTTAGGAGAGGTTCACCCACTGGAGCCTGGAGCCTTGTCGTAGGTCCAGGGTGGGTAGGAGACGGCGAGATCTCAACCAAGCTTCGGCGGTTTGAGGGGTCTGCGGCACTTACGGTGTCCAGTGGAGTGCTTGGAGTCCTCGGGAAGCGCTAGGAGCATCATTAGACAGAGGTACCCGGTCGGGGTGCCAGGAGATCCGTTACATTGGTGGCAAGCAGTGGGATGGCGTCCTAGTGAGAGGAGAAGCAGCTCAGAGACACTGTTCGTGGATTGACAAAATTGAGGGCAACGCTAGTATCCATACAGCGCCTCTGGCTACAGCAGCAGGATGGAATCAGCAGTGGCATACGATGAGGAAGACCTAGATGGCCAGGATGCATTAAGGAAAGGCATCTGGTACCAGGCCCTGGGTAATGTACAATACCAGCGAGGTAAGAGTCTCCCTAGTGGAGAGCAGCGATTGCAGAAGCAAGTGGCCCTGCAGATGTCCTTCCTGGGAGAGCACCCCCTGGAGGAATAGTTGAAGGAACTAGAGCACCGGGTATGGCAGGAGCTATGTTGGAGGAGGCCTACCAGGCGCTCTGGTGGTATATGGCACAGTATATACCCTGGACAGCTGAGCATGACAAGCCAGAGGGAGAGGAGTTTGATGGTCCTGGCTTGTTATGGGAGTCCTTTGCAGAGCCTGACTTCGGGAGCCCTGCACAGTCCAGACTTCAGAACATTTTCTACGAGAGGGAGGCTAGGTAGGATTGGGATGACCCCCACAAGGTAGAGAAAGACCTGGCTCACCTAGCAACCCTGGAGTGGGAACTGGAGCAGGACTACCGAGATCTCTTCCACTCCATTGAGAGGGCTCACCGAGAGAGCAGAGTGTCAGACCCAGGTCCAGAGGCCTTCAGCTGGGAGGATATTGTGGAGGTTTACTGGGAAGACCCGACTGAATTATCCCCTGCTTCAGTACCAGCTACACAGGTAGGGGACCTCATAGACTGTTACTGGGGGGAAACCCATATGGCAGGTGGAGATGGGACGAGGTCTCTCCACCGGCCCTACAGGGATGCTGGGCAGTCGGCCAAGATCCCCAACGGCAGCCGGAGTTTCAGGGAGTGGGGACAGTCGGTCCTGCTCCCCAGTGGCAGTATGTTTTGCAGGGAGAGGAGAGCCTCGTCTCCATCCCGCAGCGGCCGTGTGATGTACAGGGAATTTGGAGCCCAGTCTCCATTTCCCAGCGGCAGTGTAATCTGCAGGGAATTGGGAGCCCAGTCTCCATTCCCCAGCGGCCATGTAATTTACAGGGAATTGGGAGCCCAGTCTCCATTCCCCAGGGCCGTGTGATCTACAGGGAATTGGGAGCCCAGTCTCATTTCCCCAGCGGCTGTGTGATCTACAAGGAATTGGGAGCACAGTCTCCATCCATCAGCGGCAGTTTAAAGAACCAGGGGGAGACAGTAAGCCCCACAACAGTGCAGATGGGACCATGGTCTCTGCACTCACAGCACAAGGGGTAGGGACAGTCGGTCCTGTCCCCCAGCAACAGGGCTGTTTAGCCAAAAGGGAGACAGTCGGTCTCCCCCCACAGCGGCATGGTGGTCTATCTAAAGGGGAGACAGTCGGTCTCCCCCCACAGCGGCATGGTGGTCTATCTAAAGGGAAGACAGTCGGTCTCTCCCTACAACAGCAGAGCGGTGGATCTAAAGGGGAGACAGTCGGTCTCTCCCTACAACAGCAGAGCGGTGGATCTAAAGGGGAGACAGTCGGTCTCGCCCTACAACAACCAGGCTACAACCAGGCTTCTTCCGTCGTAGCGCTGGCACCAGGGCAAAGTACCGCTGGTCTCTGCCCACTCAGCAACCCACCAAGGCAGTGTACCAATCCCCCACACAGCCGTGGTGAGGCACATGGACAGGTTTATCCCTTGCTCAGGTGTAGTAACAATTTATTGTGGGTAAGCTGTACTGCTGTTTCTGTTTTGTGGGTGGGCTGCTGGACTAACAAGGGCACTGACCGGCAGAAGGTCAGAGACCCTGTTAGTCTGTTTGGAAAAGGGGAGAAATGTGACGAAACCAACCTCGCCACTTGGTGGTGGAGAAGCCTGTCTACCAGCCTCTTGCCCCAGGATTATGGGCCCTCTCATCAGCCAGGCTTCCTTTGTTCACAAAGGACTTTTACTAACTTTTGAATCCCTGGTCTAATTTGTGCCATTTTGGGATATGTTAAATGTCTATGTGTACTGTAAAGGGTGGGACATTGTATATTTCAGTAGTGATGTTGGTCCGATTGTCCCTACGTGTGTATTGGCGTTTTCCCTTTGTCCTAAGAGATAATTGAATTACTCCTCAGTTGTCTCCAGGACAGAAGACACTGTGTATTCTCCTGCCTGTGATACAATTGCATCAACCCATTGTGTAAGGTAATTGTATCACAGGCAGAGGGGAGGATTTTGTGTGGGAGTGTCTGAGTGTATTGTACGTGTTTATTGGTTGTTTTTACAAAAACCTGTGGGTGGTAACCTTGTTGGAAAATGTGTATAAGTCAATGTTTGTGTGTTCAATAAAGAGTTCCTGTTTTACCCTTCATCATGTTGAGGCTGGTGTTTGGGTAACTGATCGACACTGGGGACTGCTATACGCTGAAGATTTGCTATACTCCCCTGGCTATACTATTAGCTCTTGTAAGAGCTGTTCCTGCTCTCTGAATTTAGGCGAGGTTCATCCACTGGAGCCTGGAGCCTTGTCGTAGGTCCAGGGTGGGTAGGAGACGGCAAGACCTCAACCAAGCTTTGAAGGTTTGAGGGGTCTGCGGCGCTTACGGTGTCCAGTGGAGTGCTTGGAGTCCTCGGGAAGCGCTTGAAGCATTATTCTACAGAGGTACCCGGTCTGTGTGCCACGATATCCGTTACAGGGACGATGAGGTCCTAGACCCCACATGGAATGAAGTTCGTGCTACTGACTTTCAGAGTTCGGAGGAAGAGGCAGTGGTGAGACCGAGCCAACAGCGTAGCAAAAGCAGGAGCAGGTAGCAAAAGCAGAGCAGCCGTTGCCAAAACAGTTCGCCTGCTACTTGCCACCGTCAACAGGGACCAAGCACACCAAAGGTAGCTTCAAGGAGCTCCCTGGCATGGCACTTTTTCACACAATGTGCTGATGACAAGACCCGAGTGGTTTGCACGCTGTGCCACCAGAGCCTGAAGCGGGGCATTCACGTTCTGAACCTTAGCACAACCTGCATGACCAGGCATCTACTGTACATGCAAGACACAGGCTGCAGTGGATTAAGCACCTTCAAAACCAAGAAAGGGCTCAAGCTCCTCCTGCTCCCTCTTCTGCTGCTGCCTCGGCCTCTTCCTCGGCCTCTGGAGGAACGTTGGCACCTGCCGCCCAGCAAACAGAGGATGTGCCACCAACAACACCACCTCTGTCACTAAGCATCTCCACCATGTCACACGGAAGCGTTCAGCTCTCCATCTCACAAACCTTTGAGAGAAAGCGTAAATTCCCACCTAGCCACCCTCGATCCCTGGCCCTGAATGCCAGCATTTCTAAATTGCTGGCCTTTGAATTGCTGTCATTCAGGCTGGCAGAGACAGACAGCTTCAAACAGCTCATGTCGCTTGCTGTCCCACAGTACGACGTTCCCAGCCGCCACTACTTCTCTAGGAGAGCCGTGCCCTCCCTGCACAACCAAGTATCTGATAAAATCAAGTGTGCACTGCGCAACGCCATCTGTGGCAAGGTCCACCTAACCACAGATACGTGGACCACTAAGCACGGCCAGGGATGCTATATCTCCCTAACTGCACACTGGGTAAATGTAGTGGCGGCTAGGCCCCAGGCGGAGAGCTGCTTGGCGCACGTCCTTCCGCTGCCAAGGATCGCAGGGCATCATTCTTTGCCTCCTGTTGCCTCCTCTTCCTACTCGGCTTCCTCCTCCTCTTCTACCACCTCCTCATCCAGTCAGCAACAGACCTTCACCACCAACTTCAGCACAGCCAGGGGTAAACGTCAGCAGGCCGTTCTAAAACTGATGTGTTTGGGGGACAGGCCCCACAATGCGCAGGAGTTGTGGCGGGGTATAGAACAACAGACCGATGAGTGGTTGCTGCCAATGAAATCTTGTTGCAGCTATGGTACTAGCCGGTTTGACGCACATCCCTTGCCTGGCGCATGTGCTGAATTTGGTCGTGCAGAAATTCATTCACAACTACCCCGACATGTCTTAGCTGCTGCATAAAGTGCGGGCCGTCTGTGTTCGCTTTCGGCGTTCTCACCCTGCTGCTGCTCGCCTGTCAGCGCTGAAGCGTAACTTCGGCCTTCCCGCCCACTGCCTCATATGTGACGTGCCCACCAGGTGGAACTCCACCTTGCACATGCTGGACAGACTGTGCGAGCAGCAGCAGGCCATAGTGGAGTTTCAGCTGCAGCACGCACGGGTCAGTCGCACTGCGGAACAGCACCACTTCACCACCAACTCCACCAACACGGCCAGTGGCGATGATGCCGTTATCAGCGTTACAATACCACTTCTATGTCTCCTTGAGAAAACACTTAGGGCGATGATGGAAGAGGATGTGGCCCAGGACGAGGAGGAGGAAGAGGGGTCATCTCTAACACTTTCAGGCCAGTCTTTTAGAAGTGGCTCAGAAAGAGGATTTTTGCAACAGCAGAGGCCAGGTACATATTTGGCCAGCCAGGGCCCACTACTGGAGGACGTGGAGGAGGAGGAGGATGGGGATGAAGCATGTTCACAGCGGGATGGCATCCAACGCAGCTCGGGCCCATCACTGGTGCGTGGCTGGGGGGATACGGAGGACGCAGACGATACGCCTCCCACAGACGACAGCTTGTCCTTACCTCTGGGCAGCCTGGCACACATGAGCTACTACATGCTGCAGTGCCTGCTCAATGACTGCAGAGTTGCCCACATTTTAACGTGTGCTGCAGGGCCGGACTGGGACAAAAAATAGGCCCGGGCATTTTTGACTGAGCAGCCCAATCACATGACCCCCAACAGGCCCCACCCTCTTGCAGTCTAGGGGCGGAGCCAACCCCAGAAGCACAATTGAGGGGCAGGGCCAGCCACCAGTAAGATAGGAAGGCTTCAGCCAACACACAAGCTTTGCAACAACCAACATACAGATCTTGCAACAATATAGGAAGCTACAGAAAAGTCTTATAATATCCTCAGTGGATCTCAACCTCCCCATCCTCCACACCCTGTACAGGTCAGTGCCCCCAAAATTGCACTCACAGTTCTACAGCAACTCTGGCAAATACCACCTATTCCGTACAGGGTGGGTTTACATCTGCGTTATGCCATTCCGTTATAGGTTCCGTTTCAAACGGAATATAACGGAATGGCCAGATGGAATGCAAAACGGAAACCTTTAAGGGTCCATTCACACATCCGTTGTTTCTTTCCTGATCTGTTCCGTTTTTTGCGGAACAGATCTGGACCAGTTCTGTACCCATTCATTTTCAATGGGTCCTGAAAAAAAATCAGACATTGAGCTGTCCGATTTTTTTCAGGACCCATTGAAAATGAATGGGTCCAGATCTGTTCCGCAAAAAACGGAACAGATCAGGAAAGAAACAACGGACGTGTGAATGGACCCTAAGAGACATTCCGTTTTGCTCTGTCCTAATAGAAGTTTATGAGAAAGCATAACGGATCAGTCTGGGTCCCCTTATGCAAGACGGACTTTGTTTTCCGTCTTGCATAACAGGAACCAGATGGATCCGTTTTGATTCCCATAGACTTTTAAGAGGACGGAGAGCAAACGGAATGCCTCTTGCAGAGTCTGCACTGTACGAGAGAGAGATAGCAGTGGCTGTGAAGGGGAAAGTACCAGGGCACAATGACAGCCCCAGAGCCTTTCTGCTGCCTGACCAACCGTATGCTGCCACAGCGCCAGCCCAGCCTGCAGGACATCAGAGAGGCCTGGGGGCCACATTATAGCACCACTACATTTACTTATTATCAAAAAGCATCCTACATAACCAAGCAAGAGCCAGAATATAATAAAAGACAAAAACATTAAACTACATTTATAATAAAACAATTTACTTACAAAAGAAGCTATTCAGTCGTTTGCTGTGCCGTCCTCTGCTTGCTTCCACTGATTATGTGCCCTCCTTTCTGTCTCTCCTCAGTGCGCAGGCGCGCTGTTATGGGGGATCTGTGGATGACAGTATGACGCACTGTTATGGGGGACCTGTGGATGACACACTGTTATGGGGGACCTGTGGATGACACACTGTTATGGGGGACCTGTGGATGACACACTGTTATGGGGGATCTGTGGATGACAGTATGACACACTGTTATGGGGGACCTGTGGATGACACACTGTTATGGGGGACCTGTGGATGACACACTGTTATGGGGGACCTGTGGATGACACACTGTTATGGGGGATCTGTGGATGACAGTATGACACACTGTTATGGGGGATCTGTGGATGACAGTATGACACACTTTTATGGGGGGATCTGTGGATGACACACTGTTATGGGGGATCTGTGGATGACACACTGTTATGGGCATCAGTGGATGACACACGGTTATGGGGGCATCTGTGGATGATGTACTGTTATGGGGGATCTGTGAATGACACTATTAATGGGGCATCTGTGGATGACACTATTATGGGGGCATCAGTGGATGACGCACTTTTATGGGCATCTGTGGAGGACACTCAAGTGTTATGGGCATCAGTGGATGACACACAGTTATGGGGGCATCTGTGGATGATGCACTGTTATTAACAGTGCGTCATCCACAGACCCCACCCCATAACAGTGTCATCCACAGATATCCCCTTAATAGACTGTTAAGGGGATATCTGTGGATTGCATGGCACTGTTATGGCGGCATCTGTGGATGACACTGTTATGGGTGGCCGGGGGGATCTGTGGATGACACACATATATGGCAGCGCAAGCATCTTGTGCTATATATATGTGTCATCATCCACATGATCCACAGATATCTCCCCCCCCCCCATAACAGTGTCCCTCCCTATTGTAAGACAGACCCGCCGTTCCTTATGTAAGTGAGCTATTGAGCTTGTAAATAAACTTGTGCAAAGTATATGAGTAGTTAGTAACTACTCATATACTTTGCACAAGTTTATTTACAAGCTCAATAGCTCACTTACATAAGTTACTATTTAATAATCTATCACTATCACTAACTTACTGCCTTGGACAGTCAGTAGGCATGGGCAGGCGGCAGCCACAGCCAGTTGGGCACTACTGGGGCGGGCAGGCAGAAGCTGGTGGCTCCAGTCCCGCTCTTCAAGTTCAACATTCAAACTAAGCGGCCGACGGCAGCGTAACATGACGTCACTCACTACGTAACGCCGCACGCGCATGCTCCTCCCACTTTATTAATGAAGGCGGAGCAGGCGCGTGACGTCGGAGTGAGCGACGTTACGCTGCCGGCCGCCAGAAGATGGGAGGCAGAGCACGGAGGCGGAGCACGGAGGCGGAGCACAGGAGGCGGAGCAGTGGGGGTGGGCTCACACAGTCAGTATCTATGTGTCTTCTTTGTGTCACTCAGACAGTCATCATGATGATTAAGCTGTGCGGCCGGGGCTGGCAGGAGGCGGAGCACAGTGACAGGGGTGTGATTAGGCCATACCCGGCACACCCACTCGAGCCCTGAGGCGGCCCCCCTGAGGCGGCCCGGCCCACCGGGCAAATGCCCGGTCGGCCCTATGGCCAGTCCGGCCCTGGTGTGCTGACTACTGGGTGGCCACCCTGCTGGATCCCCGTTACAAAGACAATGGGCTGTCCTTAATTCCCTCACTGGAGCGTGATCGGAAGATGCACGACTACAGGCGCACGCTGGTAGAAGCACTCCTGAGAGCATTCCCGACTGACATTGGGGGACAAGTGGAAGCACAAGGCGAAGACAGGGGAGGAGGAAGAGGTCGCCAACGCAGCTGTGTCAACGCCAGCACCTCAGAAGGCAGGGTTAGCATGGCCGACATGTGAAAAAGCTTTGTCACCTTGCCCCAACAACCGGCCCCAACTGCTGATATGGAGCGTGTTAGCAGGAGGCAGCATTTAAACAGCATGGTGGAACAGTACCTGTGCACACGCCTACACGTACTGACTGATGGTTCTGCCCCCATCAACTTCTGGGTCTCCAAATTGTCCACATGGCCAGAGCTTGCCCTGTATGCCTTGGAGGTGCTGGCCTGCCCTGCAGCCAGTGTACTCTCTGAATGTGTATTTAGCACGGCAGGAGGCGTCATTACAGACAGAAGCAGCCGCCTGACCACAGCCAACGTGGACAAGCTCACGTTTATTAAAATGAACCAGGCTTGGATCCCACAGGACATTTATACCAGCCTCAACCATCCATTCTTGTACTCAAGTGCACTTATTCTTTGTTTTATTTTGTTATATGTCCCAATATTTTGGGGGATACCCCAATTTAAAAATAAAAAATAACACACATCTGTGTTGGCTACCTATTCCTCTTTCACCGCCGCTTCCACCTACACCACCATGTCAACCTATACCGCTACATCCACCCATCCACCGCCTCCTCATCCTCCTACTCCTAGATCCAGATTATAATTTAAAATTTTTCTGTATTTTATGTTATTTTAGGTCATTTCCCTATCCACATTTGTTTGCAGAACAGTTGCCATGCTCTTAAGCACAT
The DNA here is from genome assembly GCF_014858855.1 of Bufo gargarizans. Taxonomy (NCBI): domain Eukaryota; kingdom Metazoa; phylum Chordata; class Amphibia; order Anura; family Bufonidae; genus Bufo; species Bufo gargarizans. The sequence goes on along the minus strand of NC_058081.1, from coordinate 4,354,185 downwards.
TTTGATGCCTTTAACAGCCATTTTAGTGCCCAAAAGTTCGGGTCCCCGTTGACTTCAATGGGGTTTGGGTTCGGGGTCAAGTTCGGGTCAAGTGCGGGTCCTGAACATCCAGGTGTCTGCTCAACTCTAGTAGGAATCTCATCTGGCTATTTATTCTGTGGGTGACCTATAGTGATTTTTTTGGTGGGTACAATACACCAGCTCTGCACCCCTGACACAGAAATATAACAATTATTCTGGCTGTTAATTCTGTGGGTGACCTATAGCAATTGTTTTGTGGGTGCAATGCACCATCTTTTTACCCCTGACACAAAAATATAATAGTTAATCTGTCAGTTAGTTCGGTGGGTGACATATACCCATTTTTTGGTGTGAGGTACACCTGCACTGCATATGTGAAAGAGAAAGTAATATAGTTAAAGGGGTTCTGCAGTTTTATTTAAACTGATGATCTATCCTCTGAATAGATTATCAGCATCTGACCGGCGGTGGTATATGACACCCGGGACCCAGGCCAATCAGCTGTTTGAGAAGGCAGCGGTGCTCCAGCAGTGCAGCGGCCTTCTCACTGTTTACCGCTGGCCCAGTGACGTCACGACTAGTATCAACTAGCGTGGGTGGGGCTAAGCTCCATTCAAGTGAACCTGCACTGCATATGTCCCAGGGAAATGTATATAGTTAATCCTTCTGTTAGTTCGGTGGGTGACATATACCTATTTTTTTTTTTGTGTGAAGTACACCTGTATCCGTGACAGGGAAATTAGGGGAGGTAGTAGATTGGGTGGCTGACAGTGCCTCCATTTCCTTCACATTGTCTCCCACCCGGTCTCCTGCTGAAAGCGCAGAGTTGGCACCTGCAGCCCATGGGCATCTGTCTTTCATCTCAACCCCTTGCAAATCAGGCAACCAGTCTGAGCCCCAAGTCATGCAGCAATCTCTAATGCTTTTTGATGACTCTGCTGGCAGTGTTTCCGTGGGCCATCCACCTAGCCCTGCCCCAGAAGTGGAAAAGATTGCACTGATGAGTGCACTGATGCCCAACCACTTATGTTTCAGGATGTGGACATAAGAGGACCACAGCAGTACCTCTATAATGATGACGAAACACAGGTGCCAACTGCTGGGGGTTTCTGCAGTAGTGATGCATAAACATTGTTTGCGATGATTCGCGAACGCGATCGAGCAAACATGATCAAATGTTTGCGAACCCCAAGTTCGCCACGGCCCCCTTTCACTTTATTGGCAGGCCGACCTGAAAAACCTTCAGGTCATATTTGCAGCCACCAAATACTTGCTAGAAGTGCACAAATCGCCCCACAACATAGACGGTGACATACCAGAGGGGGATCAATGGCAAACATTCCCACAAAAAATATGTATTTTAATCAGGAGCCATTTTTAAGCATTTTAAAGGGAAACTCTCAAAAATGTGCCCTGCTGGAGCCTAGAACAATTTTATTTTAGGCCAAGGAAGTACAGGCCCCAAACATTAGGCATTCACCGGACAGAACACATCAAGTGATTATGTGGCTGGAGGTACATCAGACGGTCATTGGATGTTGTTTGATAAGAAATTAAACAAGAAGCTTGTCGTCACTCAATCAGAAATAAAAGAAAGAAAGAAGGACAAGTTCCTACGGGACAAGTGTGACTATGATAGCGGAAAAATATTCGATTGGAACAAAAGAAGACAACGAAAAAGGCGCCCTCAGAGAAAAAATAAAAGCGACTACTGGACAACGGACAGTGATTCCAGTCTATCGGATGATACCAATACTAATAGAAAGATGACAGATGACTCTCCCCCTTTAGACATGGTACAAGGAGGGGTAGAAAGAGGAGAACAAAGATCGACGCGGAAATCATCACGCAGCAAAAAACAGGTCTCGTGGCGCCAATGAAGGACTCACCTATCATTACATCTAATGAAAACCTTGTAATCAATCTAACCACTCTTGAACTCCCGCCTTCTTGTGTGACAGTCCTTAATAAGGGACTTAATTTTAGCTTGGTGGAGAAGTTTAACCCAGTTGCCTTTGAAGTTGATTTGTTTAAAGCCATTCGTAAGTTACAGCTGCATAAAATGTATAGCAACTCCTTATTCACTGCGGGCTCTAAGAAGGAGGGAGAAATCCCAGCATGTACCAATTTCCTAGGATTTAGTATTGAAGAGCCATACAGTGAAAGAGAAATTGCCTGCTTGGAATTTCTGACTGATATGAATTTGGGTGACCCTGGAGCCCCCACCTTGGAAGTGGGTTCCTTCAAGGGGGGCATCAAGTCCACTTATTGTCCCCCCTTGCCTGCCGGTAGTAGCATTGATGTGTTCTATAAACAGGTATTAAAGGATGTGAAGGCCCTGATATATCCACGGGCTGAATATAACATCACCAATGAAGAATGGTCAGCCATTAAATGGCTCTCTAGTAGAGATGACATCATAGTGAAACCGGCAGACAAGGGGGGCAATATTGTACTTCTCACTAAAGAGTATTATATGCATGAGGCACTTAGACAGTTAGGAGATAGTTCTGTCTATCAGAAACTTGACAAGGATCCCATCCCTACTATCCTGATGCAGCTTCGTGAGTTACTCACGCGGTATATTGATTTAGATTTTTTTGCGGCACGTATCATGGATCGGCTTGTGCCACCATCCCCCAATAAACCTACATGGTATTTTCTACCTAAAGTTCACAAGTCACTGACCCATCCACCAGGACGCCCCATTGTGGCAGGGATTGGGTCAGTGACTGAACCGTTGTCTAAGTATTTGGATTGGCTGCTCAGACCACTCTTGTCATATGCTCCTACTTATTTACAGGACACCAACTCCTTTTTGGAGGCATTGAATCACTTCCAATGGCAGGATGATTTTAATTTGGTGTCACTTGACGTGGAAAGCTTGTACACTCGTATCCCACACGGGAAGGGTGTGCAAGCTGTCATTAAAATTCTTAGCAAAACTGACAAGAGCGATACCTATCTCAGCTTTATCCAAGAAGCACTTAATTTTGTACTTAGCAACAATGTGTTTACTTTTGGGGGTTGCTGGTACAGGCAGATCCATGGTACGGCCATGGGCACGCCTGTGTCTTGCACCTTTGCCAATTTGTTTGTGTCTGTTTTTGAGGACCACTATGTATACTCCACTTCTAACCCGTATCTTAGATACATTAAATTATTTTTGCGCTACGTGGATGACGTCTTCATGGTGTGGCAGGGCCCTAGGCAGGTTTGTGAGGATTTTGTGCGGTTTCTTAATGACCATAATGACATGAACATGAGATTCACCATGAATTTTGGAGGTGACGTGTTAGAGTTTCTAGATGTCAAGGTCACTATAGAGAACAGCACAATAGTCACCACGGGTTTTCGCAAACCCACCGCCACTAATTCCCTGCTGCACCATGAGAGCTACCATCCACGTAGCGTAAAACAAGCAGTGCCATTTGGTCAATTCATAAGGCTCAGACGTATAAATAGTACAGAGATGGGCTATATACAGCAAGCTCTAGAACTCAAAAACAGGTTGCTAGAGAGGGGGTACCCCGAACTTGCCCTAGATTCAGCACTAATAAAAGCAGGGCGGTTTACTCAGAAGGAATTACTTAGGGGCAGGAGGAAGAGAAAGACTAGTATAGTAGATAAGGAATCTCCTTCCAAAAACGACGCAGAGAGATTCGCTTTTGCATTTAAATATAGTCCCCTGGCTGACACAATAAAGCAGGCCATATTTAGAAATTGGGAAATCCTCAGGAGTGAGGAAGGATTACAGGATATAGTGAGCAAAAAACCGCTTGTAACTTTTAGGAGATGTCACACGATTAAAGACAAAATAGTCAGAAGTAGATTGAAAGGAATAAAAACTAAAAACTGGTTGAGTGAAAATGCTCCCACAGGTAGTCATAGATGTGGTAATTGCTCTTTCTGTAAGCATTTAATCAAGGGCAAGTTTGTTTTTTTCGCTGGCATAAGACATGGGCTCATGCAGTTCACCACGTGTAAGACTAAGCACGTAGTTTATCTGGTGCTTTGTTCATGTGGGTCCTTTTACATAGGGAAGACTATTCGCCCTATGTGTGAAAGATTTAGGGAACATATTAATTCCGTGAGATCGGGTAAAGGATGCCCCAGATTGATCGAGCACGTGGTGAACATGCATGGGGGCAATGTTGAATGCCTGCAGTATGTGGCTTTAGAACATGTACCCGCTCCACTGTGCGGTGGGGATAGGGACCGCCTCCTCATGCAAAGAGAGGCAGACTGGATCATCCACACTAATGCATTGGGACCGTTAGGGTTAAACGACCGCAATGAAATGAGTGTATATTTATAGGAGATACGTATTTAGATTAGCCGCTGTAGGGGTTGTTTTTTTGTCTGCGGGTTGTCAGGGATGATGTTATGTCCGATTATCTGTATACCTTGTTTCAGCTGCTGTTTTTAGAGCTGGGTTATTAACTAGCTCCAGCCTTGGAGGCTGATTTCACCTATTATGAGGGGGTGTGCAGGTGATGTGACGAGGTCATAGGCCAGAGGAAGCGCGAGGTGCGCGAAACGGCCGTCGCCAGCTGACCACTCAGCACATACACGCTTGTATCCGCCCCAGCCTGCTGTTACTTTGTATGCTTCCTTCCAGGAATAAAGATACTTTTTGATTACTGCATTCGGGTGAGTGCCGCTATCTGTTTCATCTTCATATACGCATATTGTCTACGCTCACTCTTGTCAAGATAGCAGAGCACCACCGAAGTCTGCATTAGGACTGACCGGTACAGTCTCCACTTCTGAACTGGCTGGATATGTGTGCAGTGCCGTCTCGACTTTCTACTATACTCATGGTCATTGGATATCAATTTTATTTCAGGCCAGTGGACTACAGGCCCCAAAAATTATTCATTCACCGGACATAAAAGATCAAGTGATTATGTGGCTGGAGGTATATTAGACGGTCATTGGATAACAATTTTACTAACAAAATCCCCCCTCTTGAATAAACCCCAAATGATAATAGGTAAAATTTGATAACACGTGGTCGTCACAGGTGTTGAATTCCTCCGAGGCCCCAACAATTAGGCATTCACCGGATAGAAAAGATCAAGTGATTATGTGGCTGGAGGTACATTAGGCAGTCAACGTATAAGAATTTTACTGTTGGCCAGTTAGATTAAAGGCCCAACAATTATGCATTCACCATACAGAAAAGAACAAGTGATTATGCGGCTGGAGGTACATTAGGCGGTCACCGTATAACAATTTTACTGTTGGCCAGTTAGATTACAGGCCCCAAAAATTATGCATTCACCGTACAGAAAAGATCAAGTGATTATGTGGCTGGAGGTACATTAGGCGGTCACCGTATAACAATTTTACTGGTGGCCAGTTAGATTAAAGGCCCAAAAATTATGCATTGACCGTACAGAAAAGATCAAGTCATTATGTGTCTGGAGGTCTATTAGACGGTCATTGTATATCAATTTTACTACAGGCCAGTGGTGTACATGCCCCAAACATTAGGCTTTCACCGGACAGAAAACATCAAGTGATTATGTGGCTGGAGGTATATCAGACGGTCATTGAATATCAATTTTACTACAGGCCAGTACAAATACATGTCAAATACATTTGTCTAAAAGAACTAAAAATATAAAATTGGATTGGGCTAACCAAATCCCCCTTCTTGAAAAAAAAAACAATGGTAATAGGTGAAATTCAATTAAACGTCGTCGTCACAGGTGTTGAATTCCTCCGATATCCATGCCTCAGTGATCATCGATCATGATCCCCCCTGCTGCGCTGAACGTACTTTCGGACAGGACATTCGATGAGGGGCAAGCCAAGAGTTCCATGGCAAAATGTTCCAGGTCTGGCCGCAGGTCAAGCCTGCACAACCAGTTTTCAAGGGGTTCCTCGCTTCTCAGAGCGTCCCCATAGGCCGTTAACACCTGTCGGTCTAGGAGTTCCCTGACGCTGGATCCAGAGGGCGGCTGTGGATGGGTTGGCTGCAAGATATCTCAATATTCGAAGTGACCAACACATCTTCAGACCGCCCTCTTCTTGTATGCGCGGTAGGATCAGCACACGCAACTGATTCTCTGTGGGTGGAAACAGCAGTATGCAGAATGCAGCATCTCTCGAAGCAAGGCCTAGAAATGCTGTATTCTGACAGCCCTCTGTGATGCTGGTAACATGTCCGCCATTTTGTGTTTGTACTGGGGGTGTAAGTACGTTGCCACCCAGTACTGGTCCTTGCCCTTTATGCTTTTTATACGGGGGTCCCTCTTCAAACACTGGAACATGAAGGCCCCCATTTGCACTAAATTGGAATCGATGGAGCAGCTGGCTCCTGCCTATCGCCCAGGAGAATGTCGTCCTCGGTCTCCTCCCCCATCCACGGACAACACCAGGGATACCAGAAAAGTTTGAAGCCTGCTCTTCTTGCTCCTTCTCCTCCTCCTCCCCCCAGGCACCATCCTCCTCTGACTCCTCTTCAGACTCCTGCTGACTTGTCTCAGATGGAGTAGTAGCCCCTGGGAATTCATTCAGCATTGCGACTTACTCATCTTCCTGCTCCTGCTCCTCGATGGCTTGAGCAATGGCACAATGCAATGCACGCTCCAGAAAGAAGGCGTAAGGTACAATGTTACTGATGGCGCCTTGGCTGCGACTGACCAGTTTGGTGATCTCATCAAATGGCCGCAGAAGTCTGCATGTATCGTGCATGAGCAGCCCCTGGCTCTGTGAAAAAAGACCAAGCTCCCCAGAACCTGTCCTGCTGCAGAGTTTGTACAGGTAGTCGTTAACTGCATGTTTCTGCTGGAGCAGCCTATCAAGCATATACAAGGTGGAGTTCTAGCATGTCGGGTAGTCACAAATCAGACATCTGACGGGCAAGTGGTGTCGCCGCTGAACGTCAGCAAGGCGAGCCATGGCTGTGTGAGATCTTCTAAAATGGGCAGAGATTTTCCTGGCCTGCGTCAAGATGTCCTGGACGCCAGCAGATTGGCACCATTTTTGCACACCACTTTACCAACTGTCAAATTGAGCGGGGTTAACCACTGATTAGCCTGTGACCGCAGAGCTGAAAAGGGTGCAGGATCGATGTGGCTCTTGGCTTCCAGGCACAACAGCCATAGCACAGCATGGCAACGTCTCACCTGGCACATCAAATAGGTTCTGGGGAGCTGAGGAGCTGAGGGGTGCAGCGGAAGAGGCAGTAGCAGTGAAAAAGGAGGAGTCATCCGAGGAGGAGACGGAGGATAGAGTAGGAGGAGGAGAACATGAGGCAGGCTGGCATGCAATCCATGGCGGTAACACGAAATCCACATGGGTGCCAAGGGTTGCATGCTTGACAGCCGTCAGAAGGTTCACCCAGTGGGCAGTAAAAGTTATGTACCTTCTCTGCCCGTGTTTGCTAAACCACGTGTCTGTGGTCAGATGTATCTTGGCACCGACACTGTGTGCCAGAGATATATTCACTTGCTGCTGAACATGGCCATATAGCTCTGGGATGCCCTTCTGGGAGAAATATTTCCTTCCAGAGACCTTCAATTGCTGTGTGCCAATGTTCACAAATTTCTAAAGGCCTCCAGTCCACCAGTTTATATAGCAGTAGTTGGCAGGCTAGCAGTTCTGACAAGCCAGCGTTCAGCCGTTCGGCAAGAGGGCTATCCGGCGTCATCAACTTTTTACACTCGAACATTTGGGCCATGGAAGCCAGCCTGCTGCCAGATGAATGCGCCCCCGGCACGGTGGAAGGTGGAGTGGAGGACAAATGGGAGGGTGGAGGAGCAGGTGAAGAGGCAGGATGTGGAGCGCCGGGAGTGTGGCTTTGTGGGTTTTGGAGGCATTGCTCCCACTGGGCTCGGTGATGGGAGGCCAGGTGCGTTCTTAAGGTGGTTGTCCCTAGGTGAGTGTTGGGCTTACCATGACTTATGCGTTAACAGCACAGGCTGCAGATGGCAACACTACTGTCAGCAATTGACACATAAAAAAAAAGCCCACACTGCGAGCCATGTGCTGGCGTCCTGGGAGCGCAAAATGTGACACGTCATCATCGTCACCTTCACCACCACTGACATTAGAGATCTCGGAGTAGGCAACAACAGAGGGGACATCCTTCCTTGGGCTGATCTGGGTACTGTCGTCAGACCGCTGGGTGGTGGCCGTTGCTACCTCTTCTTCCTCATCCGATGTCAAGAATGGCTGCTCATCGGTAAGGTCTGGGAATGGATGGGAAAATAATTCCTCTGACTTGAGTGGAGGGGCTATGGTAGTGGTGGTGGTGTCTTTGGGGTGCACACAGCAGAGGGTGAGGAATGCAGATACAGAGGATGAGCAGGGTGCAGAAGTGAAAGGCTGAATGAGCCATTTAACCAACTCTGTTGCTCCCTTTGAAGTAATTGCACATGCCTTCTTCAACTTCCCATTTAGGCTCCGGCCTGGTGCACCTGCCCGACCCTTACAACCTCTGCGGAACAGTATGCCTCTTCCTCTGCATGTCATTTTCAAAATAAACTTTTGCCTAGGTCCCTAGAGAAGAGCAGCCTTTGTGGAAGTATGTATATTGCAGGTCTCAATCAATATTTAGTGAAAGTAGGTATATCAAACCCTTCAATCAGTATTTTGTGAAGCAGGTATCTCGCAGGCCTCAATCAATATTTGGTGGCGGCTGGTATATCAATCTCCTTAATCAGTATTTTGTGGAAGCAGGTATATCAATCATCTTAATCAGTATTTTGTGGAAGCAGGTATATCGTAGGCCTCAATAAATATTTGGTGGAAACAGGTATATCAAACCCTTTAATCAGTATTTTGTAGAAACAGGTATATCGTAGGCCTCAATCAATATTTTGTGGAAGCAGGTATATCAAACCCCTTAATCAGTATTTTGTGGAAGCAGGTATCTCGCACGCCTCAATCAATATTTGGTGGATGCAGGTATATCAAACCCCTTGATCAGTATTTTGTGGAAGCAGGTATCGCTCAGGCCTCAATCAATATTTTGTGGAAGCAGGTATATCAAATGACTTAATCACTATTTTGTGGAAGCAGGTATATCGCAGCCCTCAGTCAGTATTTTGTGGAAGCAGGTATATCAAACCCCTAATAAGTATTTTGTGGAAGTAGGTATATCACAGGCCTCAATCAATATTTGGGGGAAACAGGTATATTGAAACCCTTAATCAGCATTTTGTGGAAGCAGGTATATCGCAGCCCTCAATCAGTATTTTGTGGAGGCAGGTATATCCAACCCCATAATAATTATTTTGTGGAAGCAAGCATCTTGCAGGCCTCAATCAATATTTTGTGAATGCAGGTATATCAATCTCCTTAATCAGTATTTTGTGGAAGCCGGTATATCGCAGCCCTCAATCAATATTTTGTCGAAACAGATATATAAATCCCCTTAATCAGTATTTTGTGGAAGCAAGTATATAGTACGCCTCAATCAATGTTTGGTGGAAACAGGTATATCAAACCCCTTAATCAATATTTTGTGGGAACAGGTATATCACAGGCCTCAATCAATATTTGGTGGAAACAGCTATATTAAAGCCCTTAATCAGTATTTTGTGGAAGCAGGTATATTACAGGCCTCAATAAATTTTTAGTGGAAGCAGGTATATCAAACCCCTTAATCAGTATTTTGCGGAAGCAGGTATCTCGCAGGCCTCAATCAATATTTGTTGGGAGCAGGTATATCAATCCCCTTAATCAGTATTTTGCGGAAGCAGGTATATCACACCCCTCAATTAATATTTGGTAAAATCAGGTATTTCACACCTCTCAATATTTTTTGTTTCCACAACAGTTATATCACACCACCTGTTTATTTCGGGCAACAGGTATATCACAGCCCTCAATCAGTATTTTGTGGAAGACGTTATCTCACACCCCTCAATCAGTGTTTTTTTGGGCAACAGGTATATCTCACCCGTTGCAAATAGTTGTTCCAATTGCGCTTGTCCCTCTATATAACTGCAGTATCACAGCTGAATGGCACACAACTGCTGCACAATACAAATGCACTATATACTTTCTATGTTAGAAAGTATATTATAGGTATAGCACACCCCTCAATCAGTTTTTTTGGGGGGCAACAGGTATATCACACCAGTTGCAATTAGTTTTTCCAATAGAGTTTGTCCTTCTATATAGCTGTGGTTTTGCAGCAGAACTGCACACAACTGCTCCACAATACAAATGCACTATAATATACTTTCTATGTTAGAAAAGTATATTATAAGTATATCACACCTCTTAGTATATCACACCTATCGATAGCACACCTATACCAGTATGTGCAAAGGGGGTGTGTCCATGTGTGGAAACGTCTCAATTGGCTGTCCTGTCCCACCTAATGGATGTGTCATTGGTCAAATTTCAGCGCAATGCAAAAGAATATGACACTGGCGGACATAGCCATATGTTTGCATGTTTGGAGAATCGCGAACGCGCAAAGTTCGCCGCAAAACAACCTCCAGGCAAACCCGCAAGGCCATCTCTAATCAACACAAATTTACTGATGACAGCCTATCTACTCTGTCAGGGGGGCTCTACTTGTATAAGTGTTTAGAAATCTATATGTAATCAGGAGTGCGCTTTTTCACGCTATAATAGGATCTTGTGCTTCTGCACCATTCTTTATACCTGACACTAACATCGACCTTTAAGGCTGAGTTTACACTTGAGTTATTTGGTCAGTTTTGGCCCATAACTGCCCAAATAAGTGAAGTGTTAAGTGATTCTAAAAGTGACGCCTGTCATCTGAGTGTCTTACTGACTCACAGCATTGTTTCACTACTAGGGATGAGCGAACTCGAACTGTATAGTTCGGGTTCGTACCGAATTTTGGGGTGTCCGTAAAAGTCCGGGTTCGGGTTCGGTGTTCGTCGCTTTCTTGGCGCTTTTTGAAAGGCTGCAAAGCAGCCAATCAACAAGCGTCATACTACTTGCCCCAAGAGGCCATCACAGCCATGCCTACTATTGGCATGGCTGTGATTGGCCAGTGCAGCATGTGACCCAGCCTCTATTTAAGCTGGAGTCACATAGCGCCGCCCGTCACTCTGCTATGATTAGCGTAGGGAGAGGTTGCGGCTGCGACAGTAGGGCGAGATTAGGCAGATTAACTCCTCCAAAGTACTTGATTAATTGATCGATCTGCAGCTGTGGATGATTGAGCTGCTGATACTCAATTGCTCACTGTTTTTAGGCTGCCCAGACCGTTTGTCAGTCACTTTTTTCTGGGGTGATCGGCGGCCATTTTGTGTCTTGTGGTGCGCCAGCACAAGCTGCGACCAAGTGCATTTAACCCTCAATGGTGTGGTTGTTTTTTGGCTAAAGCCTACATCAGGGTGAAGCTGTCACACCAAGTGCATTTAACCAGCAATAGTCTGGTTATTTTTTGGCCATATACTACATCAGGGGCAAGCTGCGCCCGTCACCAAGTGCATTTAACCCTCAATGGTGTGGTTGTTTTTTGGCTAAAGCCTACATCAGGGTGAAGCTGTCACACCAAGTGCATTTAACCAGCAATAGTCTGTTCATTTTTTGGCCATATACTACATCAGGGGCAAGCTGCGCCCGTCACCAAGTGCATTTAACCCTCAATGGTGTGGTTGTTTTTTGGCTAAAGCCTACATCAGGGTGAAGCTGTCACACCAAGTGCATTTAACCAGCAATAGTCTGTTCATTTTTTGGCCATATACTACATCAGGGGCAAGCTGCGCCCGTCACCAAGTGCATTTAACCCTCAGTAGTGTGGTTGGTCAAGCTGTCACACCAAGTGCATTTAACCAGCAATAGTGTGGTTATTTTTTGGCCATATCCCAGTCTAATTCTGTCAGTAAACGTATACCTGTCACCCAGCGCCTAAATACTAGGCCTCAAGTTTATATCCAGCTAAATCTGTCATTACCGCTGTCCTGTTGTGGCTGGGCAAGTTATTTAGTGTCCGTCCAAGCACATTTTTTGTTCTGGGTTGATATACAATTCCCAATTTAGCAATTTCCTAATTTAGTGGTTTCTGCTATATCAGAGCTATTTGAAATCTATCCCTAAAAGGGTATATCATATTGAAGGTGCACATAGGGTCATTCAGAATAATTTCACACACCCACTACTGTGCATTTCCAAGTCTAATTCTGTCAGTAAACCCATACCTGTCACCCAGCGCCGAAATACTAGGCATCAAATTTATATTCAGCTGAATTTGAATACAATACATTGGGCCAAATAATATTTTTGTTGTTGTGGTGAACGATAACAATGAGGAAAACATCTAGTAAGGGACGCGGACGTGAACATGGTCGTGGTGGTGTTAGTGGACCCTCTGGTGCTGGGAGAGGACGTGGCCGTTCTGCCACAGCCACACGTCCTAGTGAACCAACTACCTCAGGTCCCAGTAGCCGCCAGAATTTACAGCGATATATGGTGGGGCCCAATGCCGTTCTAAGGATGGTAAGGCCTGAGCAGGTACAGGCATTAGTCAATTGGGTGGCCGACAGTGGATCCAGCACGTTCACATTATCTCCCACCCAGTCTTCTGCAGAAAGCGCACAGATGGCGCCTGAAAACCAACCCCATCAGTCTGTCACATCACCCCCATGCATACCAGGGAAACTGTCTGAGCCGCAAGTTATGCAGCAGTCTCTTATGCTGTTTGAAGACTCCGCTGGCAGGGTTTCCCAAGGGCATCCACCCAGCCCTTCCCCAGCGGTGAAAGACATAGAATGCACTGACACACAACCACTTATGTTTCCTGATGATGAGGACATGGGAATACCACCTCAGCATGTCTCTGATGATGACGAAACACAGGTGCCAAATGCTGCGTCTTTCTGCAGTGTGCAGACTGAACAGGAGGTCAGGGATCAAGACTGGGTGGAAGACGATGCAGGGGACGATGAGGTCCTAGACCCCACATGGAATGAAGGTCGTGCCACTGACTTTCACAGTTCGGAGGAAGAGGCAGTGGTGAGACCGAGCCAACAGCGTAGCAAAAGATGGAGCAGTGGGCAAAAGCAGAACACCCGCCGCCAAGAGACTCCGCCTGCTACTGACCGCCGCCATCTGGGACTGAGCACCCCAAAGGCAGCTTCAAGGAGTTCCCTGGCATGGCACTTCTTCAAACAATGTGCTGACGACAAGACCCGAGTGGTTTGCACGCTGTGCCATCAGAGCCTGAAGCGAGGCATTAACGTTCTGAACCTTAGCACAACCTGCATGACCAGGCACCTGCATGCAAAGCATGAACTGCAGTGGAGTAAACACCTTAAAAACAAGGAAGTCGCTCAGGCTCCCCCTGCTACCTCTTCTGCTGCTGCCGCCTCGGCCTCTTCTGCTGTTGCCGCCTCGGCCTCTTCTGCTGCTGCCGCCTCGGCCTCTTCCTCCGCCTCTGGAGGAACGTTGGCACCTGCCGCCCAGCAAACAGGGGATGTACCACCAACACCACCACCACCTCCGTCACCAAGCGTCTCAACCATGTCACACGGCAGCGTTCAGCTCTCCATCTCACAAACATTTGAGAGAAAGCGTAATTCCCACCTAGCCACCCTCGATCCCTGGCCCTGAATGCCAGCATTTCTAAACTACTGGCCTATGAAATGCTGTCATTTAGGCTGGTGGACACAGACAGCTTCAAACAGCTCATGTCGCTTGCTGTCCCACAGTATGTTGTTCCCAGCCGCCACTACTTCTCCAAGAGAGCCGTGCCTTCCCTGCACAACCAAGTATCCGATAAAATCAAGTGTGCACTGCGCAACGCCATCTGTAGCAAGGTCCACCTAACCACAGATACGTGGACCAGTAAGCACGGCCAGGGACGCTATATCTCCCTAACTGCACACTGGGTAAATGTAGTGGCTGCTGGGCCCCAGGCTGAGAGCTGTTTGGCGCATGTCCTTCCGCCGCCAAGGATCGCAGGGCAACATTCTTTGCCTCCTGTTGCCACCTCCTCCTTCTCGGCTTCCTCCTCCTCTTCTTCCACCTGCTCATCCAGTCAGCCACACACCTTCACCACCAACTTCAGCACAGCCCGGGGTAAACGTCAGCAGGCCATTCTGAAACTCATATGTTTGGGGGACAGGCCCCACACCGCACAGGAGTTGTGGCGGGGTATAGAACAACAGACCGACGAGTGGTTGCTGCCGGTGAGCCTCAAGCCCGGCCTCGTGGTGTGCAATAATGGGCGAAATCTCGTTGCAGCTCTGGGACTAGCCGGTTTGACGCACATCCCTTGCTTGGCGCATGTGCTGAATTGGGTAATGCAGAAGTTCATTCACAACTACCCCGACATGTCAGAGCTGCTGCATAAAGTGCGGGCCGTCTGTTCGCGCTTCCGGCGTTCACATCCTGCCGCTGCTCGCCTGTCTGCGCTACAGCGTAACTTCGGCCTTCCCGCTCACCGCCTCATATGCGACGTGCCCACCAGGTGGAACTCCACCTTGCACATGCTGGACAGACTGTGCGAGCAGCAGCAGGCCATAGTGGAGTTTCAGCTGCAGCACGCACGGGTCAGTCGCACTACAGAACAGCACCACTTCACCACCAATGACTGGGCCTCCATGCGAGACCTGTGTGCCCTGTTGCGCTGTTTCGAGTACTCCACCAACATGGCCAGTGGCGATGACACCGTTATCAGCGTTACAATACCACTTCTATGTCTCCTTGAGAAAACACTTAGGGCGATGATGGAAGAGGAGGTGGCCCAGGAGGAGGAGGAGGAGGAAGAGGGGTCATTTTTAGCACTTTCAGGCCAGTCTCTTCGAAGTGACTCAGAGGGAGGTTTTTTGCAACAGCAGAGGCCAGGTACAAATGAGGCCAGCCAGGGCCCACTACTGGAGGACGAGGAGGACGAGGATGAGGAGGAGGTGGAGGAGGATGAGGATGAAGCATGGTCACAGCGGGGTGGCACCCAACGCAGCTCGGGCCCATCACTGGTGCGTGGCTGGGGGGAAAGGCAGGACGATGACGATACGCCTCCCACAGAGGACAGCTTGTCCTTACCCCTGGGCAGCCTGGCACACATGAGCGACTACATGCTGCAGTGCCTGCGCAACGACAGCAGAGTTGCCCACATTTTAACCTGTGCGGACTACTGGGTTGCCACCCTGCTGGATCCACGCTACAAAGACAATGTGCCCACCTTACTTCCTGCACTGGAGCGTGATAGGAAGATGCGTGAGTACAAGCGCACGTTGGTAGACGCGCTACTGAGAGCATTCCCAAATGTCACAGGGGAACAAGTGGAAGCCCAAGGCCAAGGCAGAGGGGGAGCAAGAGGTCGCCAAGGCAGCTGTGTCACGGCCAGCTCCTCTGAGGGCAGGGTTAGCATGGCAGAGATGTGGAAAAGTTTTGTCAACATGCCACAGCTAACTGCACCACCACCTGATATGCAACGTGTTAGCAGGAGGCAACATTTCACTAACATGGTGGAACAGTACGTGTGCACACCCCTCCACGTACTGATTGATGGTTCGGCCCCATTCAACTTCTGGGTCTCTAAATTGTCCACGTGGCCAGAGCTAGCCTTTTATGCCTTGGAGGTGCTGGCCTGCCCGGCGGCCAGCGTTTTGTCTGAACGTGTATTCAGCACGGCAGGGGGCGTCATTACAGACAAACGCAGCCGCCTGTCTACAGCCAATGTGGACAAGCTGACGTTCATAAAAATGAACCAGGCATGGATCCCACAGGACCTGTCCGTCCCTTGTCCAGATTAGACATTAACTACCTCCCCTTAACCATATATTATTGGACTCCAGGGCACTTCCCCATTCAATCCTATTTTTATTTTCATTTTACCATTATATTGCGAGGCTACCCAAAGTTGAATGAACCTCTCCTCTGTCTGGGTGCCGGGGCCTAAATATATGCCAATGGACTGTTGCAATGTTGGGTGACGTGAAGCCTGATTCTCTGCTATGACATGCAGACTAATTCTCTGCTGACATGAAGCCAGATCCTCTGTTACGGGACCTCTCTCCTCTGCCTGGGTGCTGGGCCTAAATATCTGACAATGGACTGTTACAGTGGTGGCTGACGTGAAGCCTGATTCTCTGCTATGACATGCAGACTGATTCTCTGCTGACATGAAGACAGATTCTCTGTTACGGGACCTCTCTCCTCTGCCTGTGTGCTGGGCCTAAATATATGACAATGGACTGTTGCAGTGGTGGCTGACGTGAAGCCTCATTCTCTGCTATGACATGCAGACTGATTCTCTGCTGACATGAAGCCAGATTCTCTGTTACGGGACCTCTCTCCTCTGCCTGTGTGCTGGGCCTAAATATATGCCAATGGACTGTTGCAGTGGTGGCTGACGTGAAGCCTCATTCTCTGCTATGACATGCAGACTAATTCTCTGCTGACATGAAGCCAGATTCTCTGTTACGGGACCTCTCTCCTCTGCCTGGGTGCTTGGCCTAAATATATGCAAATGGACTGTTCCAGTGGTGGCTGACGTGAAGCCTGATTCTCTGCTATGACATGCAGACTAATTCTCTGCTGACATGAAGCCAGATCCTCTGTTACGGGACCTCTCTCCTCTGCCTGTGTGCTGGGCCTAAATATATGACAATGGACTGTTGCAGTGGTGGCTGACGTGAAGCCTGATTCTCTACTATGACATGCAGACTGATTCTCTGCTGACATGAAGCCAGAATCTCTGTTACGGGACCTCTCTCCTCTGCCTGGGTGCCGGGGCCTAAATATCTGACAATGGACTGTTCCAGTGTTGGGTGACGTGAAGCATGATTCTCTGCTATGACATGAAGACTGATTCTCTGCTGACATGAAGCCAGATTCTCTGTTAAGGGACCTCTCTCCTCTGCCTGGGTGCCTGGGACTAAATATCTGACAATGGACTGTTACAGTGGTGGGTGACGTAAAGCATGATTCTCTGTTATGGGACCTCTCTCCAATTGATATTGGTTAATTTTTATTTATTTTATTTTTATTTTTATTCATTTCCCTATCCACATTTGTTTGCAGGGGATTTACCTACATGTTGCTGCCTTTTGCAGCCCTCTAGCTCTTTCCTGGGCTTTTTTACAGCCTTTTTAGTGCCGAAAAGTTCGGGTCCCCATTGACTCCAATGGGGTTCGGGTTCGGGACGAAGTTTGGATCGGGTTCGGATCCCGAACCCGAACATTTCTGGGAAGTTCGGCCGAACTTCTCGAACCCGAACATCCAGGTGTTCGCTCAACTCTATTCACTACCACAGAAGACTCCCTATGGGTGTTACTGCAAGACACAGTGTTCTATACCCCTATAAAGCCAGGAAATAGATGTTTTTTTTAAATGTGATTCGCCACTAATAATTTTGGATAGAATCAAATCATTTTGAAAAAATTGGCAAACTGACCAAATCGAAATTTTGAGAAATTCGATCATCTCTAATTTTCACCATTCAGCAGAAGGATGTCTACTGGCTCTCCACGATATTAGACCCTCAATACAACTACTATCAAGACATACTATATAGTTGGTTGGTCTATGCCTATGTATGCCAATGCCTATCCTCAGGTCTGATCGGAAGGACCTGCTCCACTGGCATGACTGCTGGAGAAGGGGTGGGCAGAGCAGCAGTAGCTCCGTGAGCAGTCTCGAGTCTCTAATGCAGTCTCTAAGTCTCACCAGCCAACTGAAGAAGCCAGCCAGCATCAGCAGCTGCAACAGCAGGACATGGAGCAAAACTGCAGCCTCTCACCCCAGATCCAAGATCCCTTTGACTACTGGGCAGCCAAACTTGAATTGTGGCCGCAATTGGCCAAATTTGCCCTTGTCAATCTTTACTGCTCAGCCAGTAGTGTGGCATCAGAGCGGGGGTTTAGTAAAGCGTGGGGCATAGTTACCCCAAAACTCCTCCTAAAACCTTTATAAAAATGAATCAGGCATGGATCAGCAAGGATTTCCACACACCGGTGCCTGATGCATCAGACAAGATCATTCTGGCAGTAATGTTCTGACTGCAGTGTGCTGTCACAGCAGAACATTGTGAAATATGGCCTATTACTTCTGGCCATGTGCCTCATCCACCCCCCCCCCCCCCCCAATGCCACACAACTGCTACTTTTGCTGCCATCTTCTACTACAACCTTCCACTGAGTAGGTAGTGAAGAATGTGAGAAGTGCCAGGCGTGGGAACCAGACAGACACAAAAATATGTCGGAAGAAATAAGAACAGGTCTTATTGATATGGTGCAGCATCGCCACTGCTGTGCAAAACATTGATCCACTAGGCTGTGAGAGACATATTCTCCTCCTTTTAATAGTACAAGTAGAGATGTAAATTGTTATGAAATATTGGCAGCTACGTATCTTCCATCATTTTAGAATTTTGTTAATGATATATAAAAATGCAATTGACCACGGACTTCAGATATTTCACCACTGGAGTCCGTATTTGCATATGTCCATTAGAGAAGACAGTAATGGCTTATTATTTAAAGAAGCAAAGCCTCCAGTGTTAGTGACGTGGCTCATACAGTAGCCTGCTACAAATTTACCATTTTAAGACCTCTGGATACCAAGTACTGCCATTTTTATTTTCTCATATACTTTTCGTATAGGTTTAAGTAGATTTTTATAGAAGTCTCATAAATGTTTAGGATGTGTTATTTAAAGGGGTATTCCCATCACATACAATGGGGGCATATTGCTAGGCTATGCCCCCATTGTCTGATAGGTGCGAGTCCCACCTCTGGGACCCGCACCTACAAGAAGAACGGAGCAGGGAGAGCTGTGGCTGAAGGACCTGGGTTTCCCGGGGTCCGTCCACCACCAAGTTCTGATCTCGGGCTGCTCCCATACAAGTGAATGGGAGCGCACCGTCCATGCGCTGCCCCTGTTCCCATTATTTTCTATGGGGTAGATGGAAATTTTCGGCTGCCCCATTAAAATTAATGGAGGGTGGCTTCACATGCGCAGTGCACCCTTCATTAATTTCCCCACCCTGTTCTCGTTGTAGACAATGAGGGCATATCCTAGAAATATGCTCCCATTGTATGTGATGGCAAAGCTCCTTTAAGTGGAAGTTTCCATAATGGAAGCGCTCATTAGTATTCACCCCATAAAACGCACTTTGGAGGGAAAAATGCATCTCATGGGGTGAAAAATATTGCAAATATTGTCTATAATGACCCTTATATTAGTAACCTTAACCCCTTCCCAACCGCAATCTGTATATATACGTGATAGCTGCACATACCCCGTGCAGCTACCACGTATATATACGTTCTGGCAGCTCTTTAATCCAAGCGCTGCAAAGCGCTAGGACTAAAGCTTCTGCCCCTGCCCTGCTGCTGTCACGGACAGCATACAGTGCAGTAATGCCGGCAAGGGACCAATCAGAGTGGCCCCTTGCCGGCAATCGATCCGATTGGTTAGTCTGTGCAGACTAACCAATCGGATCGCGGCAGTGAAAAAATGCCGGTTTCAGGCTCTGATCTGCGCTCTGCAGATCAGAGCCTGAAAGCCGATAGTGTTCCTCATGCCCACCCACCCCCCTTCCCCCCGATCTGTGCCGCTCTAAGCCCATGGTGCCCCTCTGTGCCCCCCCGATCTGTGCCCTCATCTCCTTCCTGCTCATCTCCTTCCTGGCATGCGATCCGCCCCCTCCCCACCCCATGCATTAATTTTCTAGCCGCCCCTCCTGCCCCATTGTAGTCTGTACCCCCCGACCCCCCCTCACTTTCCAGCGCTGCCCCCCCGATCCCCCTACAATGTGCGATGGCGGCGGCTCCATTCCTGAGCCGCCGCCATCAGCAGAGAGTGTCAGCTCTATGCTGACACTCTCCTGTAACCCCATAGATGCTGCGGTTGCGGCATCCATGGGGTTAACAGAGGGAGGGAGCTCCCTCTCTCCACCATCGGGGCTGCAGCGCTGTGATTGCAGCACCCGATGGTTGCCATGGCAAAGGTGTCCAGTGCTGCCACCTACAGGCAATCTGGAAGTATTATACTTTGCAATGCAAGAGCATTGCAAAGTATAGTACAACTATCAGCCCCACTGGATCTTCAAGATCCAAGAGGGAACTGATAAAAAAAATGTGAAAATAATAAAAGTAAAAATAAATCAATAAATAAATAAAAATGTAAATAAAAAAAGACATTGCCTTTTCCTATAAAAAAATGAAAAAATAAAATACACATATTAGGTGTCATCACGTCCGTAACGACCGTCTCTATAAATATATCACATGATGGACCCCGTCCGATAAACACCATAAAAATAAAATAAAAAAAACAGTCCTATGTACCCAAAAATGGTACAAATAAAAACCTCAACACTTTCTGCAAAAAATGAGCCCCTGCACAAGACAATCGACAGAAAAATAAAAAACATATGGCGTTCAGAAAACCAATCCAACACAATCTGCCTTCCAAAAACCGTATGGCATTCCTTTCCTTATGCGCCCTGCCGTGTGCCCGTACAGCAGTTTACCACCACATGTGGGGTGTTTCTGTAAACCGCGGAATAAGAGTAATAAATATTGAGTTTTGTTTGGCTGTTAACCCTTAATGTGTTAAAGAAAAAAAATATATAAAATGGAAAATCTGCCAAAAAAGTGAAATTTTTAAATTTCATCTCCATTTTCCTTTAATTCTTGTGGAACGCCTAAAGGGTTAACAAAGTTTGTAAAAATCAGTTTTGAGTAACTTGAGGGGTGTAGTTTCTATAATGGGGTCATTTATGGGGGTTTCCACTATGTAAACCCCACAAAGTGACTTCAGACCTGAACTGGTCCTTAAAAAGTGGAAATTTTCTTAAAAATTTTAAGAATTGCTTCTAAACTTCTAAGCCTTCTAACGTCCTAAAAAAATTAAATGACATTTCCAAAATGATGCCAACATAAAGTAGACATATAGGGAATGTTAAGTAATAAATATTTTATTAGGTATCCCTTTCTGTTTTAGAAGCAGAGAAATAGAAATTTGTAAAATTGTGAATTTTTCTAAATTTTTGGTAAATTTGGGATTTTTTCATAAATAAAGGTGAAATATATTGACTCAAATATATGACTATCATGAAGTACAATGTGTCACGAGAAAACAATCTCAGAATGGCTTGGATAAGTAAAAGTGTTCCAAAGCTATTACCACATAAAGTCAGATTTGTTAATTTTGACCTGGACACTGGGGCATCAATGGCCCTTGGTCATGAAAGGGTTAAATTGCTTGTTAAAGTAATTTTTTTGTATGTTTCTAACTAAGCAAATGTAAGGGTTTTTCAATTTACTTACTTCATCTATAGTGTGCCTTGTTCTTCTAGTTAGCTAAGCGTCACATGACCTGTGATGTCAGCTTCTTTTTCTGCTCTGATGATGTTATGTGCACAAGCCTGAGGGAGCAGGAGGAGCAGGTCTGCCTCTAGGCACGAAACGTCACTGTGGAGGTTGTGCTGATGGAAGTGACAAGCCCCGCCCTCTGCACTGCCCAATCTGCTGGCCATGCCCCCTGCACTGCCCAATCTGCTGGCCATGCCCCCTGCACTGTCCAATATGCTGGCCATGCCCCCTGCACTGCCCAGTCTGCTGGCCATGCCCCCCTGCACTGCCCAATATGCTGGCCATGCCCCCCTGCACTGCCTAATCTGCTGGCCATGCCCCCCTGCACTGCCTAATCTGCTGGCCATGCCCCCTGCACTGCTCAATCTGCTGGCCATGCCCCCTGTACTGCCTAATCTGCTGGCCATGCCCCCTGCACTGCTCAATCTGCTGGCCATGCCCCCTGCACTGCTCAATCTGCTGGCTGAGCTGGCTGCCTTGTGTATTCCATGCTAATGGATTCTTCAGCAAAGTTTAAAACCTCCTACCATCAGCAGCACAGATTCAGGGTTGAAGGCTCTGCCTGATACTGAGCAGCTGCAAGATTTCCTTTTCTCCAGGCAGTGAAGGGACAGATGTTGTGCACAAGATCTTCCGCCTCTTCATCCTGCAGACACAGAGGTGACAAAGACTGGAGGAGTCCTCTCCTCTGTACTCTTCTGCTGACTGTGAGAAAGTGTCTGCAGATCATTGTACTGTACAACTGGGACTTGTAGCCTCACACATTCAATATGCTGCAGACAGGGCAGAACTTGTATTCACTCCCTTTACAGAGCAAGGGGAAGGGAAAGGCAGTCTTAGTTGACACATTATTCGTGAGGAATTATTGTTACACGCCCCCACAGCTCTGCAACTGCATGTAAACAAAGAGGCCAGAACAGAAGCAGGGAAATGAGGAAATAGTTATTTTTCGCCTAAAACCTGGACAACTTTATCCTTCACAAAAGTGAAAAAAAAAAATAAAGAAAAAGATTCACACTCCTTCCAATTAATATAAAGATTGAAATGGAGGCAAATATCAAAGTGGATTTTTATTTTTCCTACGCTGGTTTTAGATACTTAAATATAAATGTAGCTCAAACAATTCATCAAATTATACCCTCCAATTGGGAACAACTTACTGTACAGTAAAATATTGGTATATTTTAAATTTAGATTCTCATGGATGGCAAAGATTAATTGAATTAGGAGGCTTCTTTAACTGAAAGTTTTTCCTTCTTTGCTCAATTCCACTCTGCAGTCCAGTTAAAGATTCAGAACTTATGGGGTCATTTCTCAACGTGGTGTAAAGTAGAACTGTCTCAGTTGCCCACAGCAACCAATCAGATTCCACCTTTAATTTTCCAAAGGAGCTGTCAAAAATGAAAGGTGGAATCTGATTGGTTACTATGGTCAACTAAGTCAAGTCTACTCTACACCAGTTTGATAAATATCCCCATTAATGTTTAAAGAGGACCTTTCACCTGGAAAAACATTGTGAACTAAGTATCCTGACATATACAGCGGTGCCCAGGGATCTCACTGCACTTACTATTATCCCCGGGCGCCGCTACGTTCTCCCGTTATGTCCTCCGGTATCTTCGCTCAGTAGGTTATAGTAGGCGGAGACTTAGGACTCTTGGTTATAGTAGGAGGAGTCTGCCCTTGTTCTGCTGGGCATCTCCTTCTCCTAGGCTGTAGCGCTGGCCAATCGCAGCGCACAGCTCACAGCCTGGGAGGTTTTTTTCTCCCAGGCTCTGAGCTGTGCACTGCGATTGGCCAGCGCTACAGTTTAGGAGGAGGAGACGCCCAGCAGAACAAGGGCAGACTCCTCCTACTATAACCAAGTCCCCCGAACATACCGTAGGGCATAACGGGAGAACGGAGTGGCACCCAGGGATAATAGTAAGTGCAGTGAGATCCCTGGGCACCGCTGTATATGTCAGGATACTTAGTTCACAATGTTTTTCCAGGTGAAAGGTCCTCTTTAACCCCTTCCTGTCCGCAATC
Organism: Bufo gargarizans; assembly: GCF_014858855.1. Classification (NCBI taxonomy): domain Eukaryota; kingdom Metazoa; phylum Chordata; class Amphibia; order Anura; family Bufonidae; genus Bufo; species Bufo gargarizans. Next base: position 4,330,864 of record NC_058081.1, on the reverse strand, counting down.
CGTCTATATACGTGATAAGTACACATGCCCCGTGCAGTTATCACGTGTATAGACGTCGGGAGCCTTACAGAGAGGAAGCGCTGCTTCACTGCTCTATGCAGCGCTTCCCCGCAATGTACCCGGCTTCCTTCTTCTGCCCAAAGATAACCGAGCCTTTAGCATCGGTTTCTAGGCAGAATAGTATCTGTTGACAGCCACAATTTTTGTCCAATCGTGGTGGTCATATTGCTTACATGAACCGGCACTCCCCTTGCTTTTTTCCAGCCTCCGCCTTCTCCCTCTTCCTCCCTCCTCCTCCCTCCTCCTCCTTGACATCGCTAAGAAATAAAGACATACCTAGATCTTCCCCTGCTTCCTTCTTCTGCCCAGGGATAATCGAGCCTATAGCATCGGTTTCTGGGCAGAGTAGTTTCTGTTGACCACCACGATTGTCCAATCGTGGTGGTCAAATGTTTACATGACCCAGCGCTCCTGTCCTTAATTCAGTCCCCCTTCTCCTTCTTCCTCCTTCACTTCACAGCGATCCAGTGAAGGAGGACTGAAGAAGACACAGTGTGACACTTCTCTATATATCTTTATACATAGTGTATAGCTATATAGATAGATTATCTCCATATTATCTATCATTTGCCCCAACCAGATTAGTCAGGTAGGGGAAAAGAAAAAAAAAAGAAATGAAAATATATTTCTATAAGGGTACATTTATATATATATATATATATATATATATATATACACACGTCACATACAGGTAAGTTGAAAAAAGTGGTGTCCTTTAGTGATGTTTCAGTTCTTTTACTGGAAGATAATCTGCTTAGCCCCAGTAAGAGAACTGAAACATCGCTACTTGGGTGAACAACGGACGCCACTTTTTTTAACTTTATCTTGATGTGACGCAGCTTTTTTTTCATATATATAGTGTACATATATATATATATATATATATATAAAGGAAAATTCAAGGCAGCACACAATTGCAACCAAAGTATGGATTGCCCGCAATAAGACGCAACCCACCGTCTTGAAATACAAAGAAGAAAAGTCTGCAGCACTTTTAATCGGTGAAAAAAATGTGAGGTCCTTTATTCACCCATGTGAAGTTTCAGTCCACTTTCTGGGACCGTTCTTGTCTGTTCTTGTCTGCAAAAAAGACAAGAACAGGGCATGTTCAATTTATTTTTATTTTATTGCAGAATGGACATGCGGACATACAGACACGAAATGCGCACAGTAATTTCAATTTTTTGTAGCCCCATTGAAGTGAATGGTTCTGCATAAGGGCCAAAAAAAAATGAAACAGACAAAGACAAAAAATACATTTGTGTGCATGAGCCCTAAGGCCCCTTTTACACAAGCGAGCTCCACGCATTGGTCTCTCAGCACGTGTCAGCGAGAGCACCCATCCCGACCTTCCAGCACTGATGGGGTCACATAGCATTATATTGATTTATGATGCAGTGTAACCCTTGCGTAATGCTGTCAGTGTTACTGTATACAATACATTCCAAAACTGTAAGGTTGAGTTCACACTTCAGTTATTTGATCAGTGATTTCCATCAGTTATTGTGAGCCAAAACTAGTAGTGACGCCTACTCAGAGATCAGCCATGATGTATAGTGACGCCTACTCAGAGATCAGCTATGATGGAAAGATTTGCACCTAGTTTTGGCTCACAATAACTGATGGAAATGACTGACCAAGAGTCACATAGGGCTAATTAGGTTGCAAGGGGGGGGGTCACTCACATAAGCGTTTTGATTTCCGTATAATATGGAAAAATAACAGAATTGGTATAACGGAAAACAAAAGGAACACTTTCTGTTTTTGTTTTTTTAATAACAATTTTTATTGTTTTTATATTTTCATAGCCAAGAATAGTAACAGAGAGCATTGACTAGTATACGATACAAAAAGTTGTACACATGTGATATTTACATTTTAAAGGCAAAAAATACATTGTGCATTTGCACACATGGAGAAAGGCCTGGGAGGCCGCATAAAAGCAGGTATCAAATAAAGGTATACAAAGGTAAACAAAACATTAAGTTGATCAAACTTTGTGACAGGGTGGTGAGGTAATAGTATAGACAGCAACATTGACAGTACTATTGACAGTAATATTGACAGCAGTATTGACAGTAGTATTGACACGGTGTAGGCACGAGAGCTATTAGTATGGAGATACGGCACTGAGACAGTGCACTAAGACATTGTACTGAGCCATTGGGCCAGGCACTAGGGGGCAGAGGAGGGGGATTAAGGGAAGCTCCTGTAGGCTTTCCAAGGGGACCAGATCTGGAGGAAGGTGTGTCTGGTACGAGATTCCCAATGGGAGATCTCCTCCATTCTGTAAATCTGGTCGACTCTATTAGACCATTGTTCTACACTAGGAACATCAGAAGACAGCCAGAAAGTTGGTAGAAGTAATCTGGCCGCAGCCATCAAAAGCGAAAAAGAGGGTGTGCTTACGTGAGTTGACCCCCCCCAATCCCAAAGACAATAGAGCCATATCCGGTGAGCAGGGGAAGGAAGTCTGACAAATCCGATTACACAATCCGATCAAGGTAAGCCACCACGGGTTGATCAGCTCGCAAGACCACCAAATGTGTAGGAATGAACCCTTAGTTTTGCAGCATCGCCAGCACCTATCTGAAGCAGTAGAGCTGTATAGGCAAGTCTTATCTGGAGTCCTATACCACCTCATAAGGACCTTATAACTGTTTTCCTGTATACGCACACACCTGGAGATCTTATGCGGGGCAATTAGAGCTTTGGTTATCTTAAGGGGTGTCAGGGTTCTTTGGAGGTCTTTTTCCCACAGACCAATTATCGCAGGTTTGGGAACAGAGGGGGGTGACAACAGGTTCTTATAAATTGTGGAAATGATTTTAGGAGGGTATTTCTTATTACTGACCAGTTCTTCGAACCAACAGATAGTGTCGGAAGAGGAGGTCTTTTTTGCGAGGAGGAGAGATTCGGTTTTAATGAAGCTCATAAGGACAGGGTTGTGGATCTGTGTGCCTAAGACATTACCAATTTCTAAGTCTGAGAGTAAACACCCATTTGGATCCAGGAGCCGAGATATAGGAATATCGAGGGAACGTAAGGCCAAAGGGCTGCTATCCCTCAAGTCCTTAGGAGCTAAATTCAACAAGATCTCCTATCCGTAGGAGGGGAGAGGGCAAATTTAAAACCTTCGACGAAGATGAGAAACTTCTCCAAACCTTTAATGTGCTTCGGATAAGAGGATTTGAAATAGAACCAAGAGAGGGGGTTAGTTTGTCGGCTAGTATAAGAGCCCTAATAGGGGAGGGTAGGAAGGCATTTTCTATTGTGAGCCAGGATTTATGAGAGGGATATCTAATCCAGTCGACAACCCTAGAAAGCTGTATAGCTTTCATGTACGTCTCTGGGTCGGGAAGACCAATGCCGCCCCTAGCTTTGGGCTTGGTTAATGTAAGGAATGAAATGCGTGGGTGTTTACCACTCCAAATATATTTTCTTATAAGCTTATTTAGAGAAGCAAAGAAAGACTTGGGGATTTCTATGGGGAGTACCTGCATTAAATAGGTGAGTCTGGGGATGATTAAGGACATTAAAATATTTTTCCTTCCAAACCAAGAAAGGTATGGAAAATCTAGTGAGTCTATTTGGGTTTGTATAGAAGCTAGAAGAGGTTTAAAGTTCAAGCTGAATAGGTCAGACAGGTGAGGGGAGATCCTGACTCCCAGGTACGTTAATAGCTGAGTTTGCCAATTAAATGGGAAGTTTATCCGGAGGGATGCAAGAGTTAGGGGAGATAAACCCGTATGGAGAATTTGAGACTTCGAAGGGTTGACCTTGAAGTTGGATAGTGAGCCGAATAGGAGAGTTTTGACAAAATTCTGGGCATGGAAATATGGGGGTTGGTAGTTAGAATCAGTAGGTCATCTGCAAAGGCTGCTAATTTAAACTCATGACGCCCGACCAACAGACCCTTGATTTCCTTGTCTTGCCGGAGAACTTGTAGGAGGGATTCCATTACTAGGACGAATATAAGAGGGGATAGAGGGCAGCCTTGCCTCGTGCCATTCCTTATTGGGAACTGAGAAGACATAAGCCCATTGACTGACACGGATGCCGAAGAATGCACATACATGGAAAACACCGCATTTATATATTGTATAGGCAGATGGAATTTTGAGAGGATCATCCTGATGTATGTCCAGTCTATTCTATCAAATGCCTTTTCGGCATCCGTGCCAATCATGACCAGAGGGATGGCTTTATGGGAGGCATAAAACAGGGCATTGAGGATTTTTGTGGTATTATCCTTCCCTTCACGGCCTTTGACAAATCCCACTTGATCAGGATGGATCAGTTGGGGAAGTAAATTTTGCAGTCTTGTGGCAAGCATTTTTGCAATGAGTTTGAGGTCTACATTGAGTAAGGATATGGGACGGTAGTTGGAACATGATGTGAGGTCTTTGCCCTCTTTAGGGATGATTGTGATTGTGGCTTTCGTCATGTCTGAAGAGAGAGGGTGACCCATTAGTGTACGATTGCAAATGGGAAGCATAAAAGGGAGTAACAATTCCCCAAAGGCCGAGTAGTATGATATAGGGAGACCATCGGGACCGGTGCTTTTCCCTTTAGGGGTAGATTTGATGGCCAATGTTAATTCAAGAGGGGTAAATGGCTTGGAAAGGGATTCTTGCTGTGTAATGTTTAGTGACGGGAGAGTGAGGGTGTCCAGAAAGGACTTGATATTGGCTTCTCTATCTAAAGAGGAGTTCGGAAGAGCAGAAGGAGGGAGGTTATATAATGACTCGTAGAACAGTTTAAACTGATCCGCAATTTCTTCAGCTTTGAAAAGCTGAGTACCTTGGGGAGATTTAATGCTTTGCACATAACGGGAGTCTCTTCTCTGTTTTATTCTACGCATCATGAATTTCGACGCTTTATTTCCATGAGCGAAAGTTTTTTGCTGGGCCGACAAGTAAAACTTGGCAGAGCGCTCGTTCAGCAAATTCTTTAGTTGCGTCCTAAGAGAAGAGAGTTCCGCTAATTGGTGGTCAAGCAAGGACCTCTTATGAGCTTTTTCCAATGTATGGATTTTGGCCAGTAATGCATTAAGCTGCTTCTCAGACTCCCTCTTTAGAAAAGAACAGAGGCTGATCAGCCTGCCTCTAATATAGGGCTTGTGGGCATCCCAGAGGATCTGGGGGGATATATCAGGGGTATTGTTCAATCTGAAATATTCCTCAAGGAAGGATGATATTTGTGTCTTATGTTTGGGGTTTCCCAACAGTGACTCATTCAATCTCCAGTTTGTGTGCCTACTGCTTTTAACTTCAGGGTGTATAAAACAATAGACAGGAGAGTGATCGGACAGTGTAATATCACCGATTCGGGCCGAGGAGCAGAGCTGGAGTTTCTCTTTCGGGGCTAAAATATAATCAATCCTGCTGTACGAGGAGTTGGCTGAGGAGTAAAAAGAGAAATCCACTGAATCAGGGTTATGACATCGCCACACGTCAACCATACCCATGTTGAATAATTTAGTATGCAGTAGTCTGAGGGCTTTTGTAGAAGTTGATGACTTCTTTGACGAAGTATCGATAAGGGGGTTAAAGGCCAGATTAAAATCTCCTGCAATGACCATGAATCCTTCTCTTTGTGAATCTGCAAGGGACAGGATACTAGAGAGCCAACTCACCTGGTCTGAATTGGGGGCATATATGTTAACAAACGTGTATAGGGCCTGCCCTATTTTGCCCTTGAGGATAAGGTATCGACCATCTGGGTCCTGCATATGGGACATATACTGGAAAGGGAGCCCTCTACGGAAACCTATACTGACTCCTCTTGAGGCGGCACCCCCAGCTCCACAATGGTACCAGCTAGGAAATTTGGAGAAAGAGAGGTCAGGGTATTTATCGTGCTTAAAGTGAGTTTCCTGAAGGAAGACCACGGAACACTTCTCTTTATGCAACATGGAGAAGATTTGGCTTCTCTTAGCGGGAGATCTTAAGCCTTTAACATTGTAGGATACCAATTTAAGTTCGGACATTTTTGAATATGGAGAAAAGAGTGGAGCACAACCCAAATGACCTACCAGCCAGGGGGGTACCAGCCGCCCATAGGAGGAGAAGGGGGGTGCCACCACAAGAGAAGCGCATCGGTACCACCATCTCAAGTCGTCCCAAGACCATGTCTTCTCAACCAACACCATGTCAAGATCGCTTGTGGAAAGAGCAATCAAAGAAAACCTTGAGCACCTGTCATAACAACATAGATCAAACATAAAGAACAAAACAAGAAAAAGCAATCTTAAATGGTTAGTTAGATAGTTGGAAAAGGGGAACATGACAACTATAGTTCCCTGTATGGGAGGTGTGACGTAGGGGGGGAGGGAAATATGGAAGAATATCAAAGGGAGGTAGTTCCCTCTAAGGAATTAGTAGAACCGGAGAGTTAACTTGGAGTGTCTTATGAATTGTGTCAAGCCAGAAGACAGTCAGTAATATAAAGCTATCAACTTCGTGGACATATGCAGGGGGGGGAGAATAGATAAGAAAGATGAAGTGGAAGGGAGGGAAGGGACATGGTATATATGTTATCTTATATGGCACAAACTATTAATCAGAGATAAGGCTATAATAGCCTTCAGACAGATGGGACGTAAGTCCCCACTGTATCTTCCTTGTACCCTGAGTGGGGAAAGGGTACCAACAAGGGCAGTAAAATAACAAACTCCTAGTTCACCACTCAGGGGTTAGAGCAAAATACTTTGGGGAGCAAAATTAAAGTTACACAAATACCATAATATCAAGGACTGAGACCTAAAAGATCCCATTTAAAGGGAAAGAAGAGGTAAAGGGAAGTAGAGGAAGCAGAAGAGGGATCAGAAGGGCATCAATTATCTGCTAACGACAGGCGTTTAGGAGTAGTAAGCGACATTTCCCCGTCTAGATCTCTGGGATTTAGGGGTGCGGAGAGGCTCCCACTGAGTCACCGCAGGAAGGTTTGGCAAAGGTTGACAGGCTTTGGGCCAAGTCCCAATTTTCTATAGGCAACGGCGGTATCTGGAGAAGGTCGTATGCTCTACTCAGGTCGCTATAGGAAGCGATGTGGACACGACGCCCATCATGAAGAAAGGAGAGTCCAAATGGAAATGTCCATCTGTATAGGATCCTACGATGACGCAGCAGGTCAGTAAGTGGTTTCAACATCTTTCGTTTCTTCAGGGTGGTCTGAGCCAGGTCTTGATAAATAGAAATGGGATTGCCCTCCCAGTCCACAGAGTCAGAGTTCCTAGATCTAGCCAGGATTGCTTCTTTCACCGGAAAATGCAAAAACCTGCAGATCACATCTCTTGGGGGTTCCCCGGCTTGTGGTTTGGGGCGCAGCGCTCTATGAGCTCTTTCAATTAGGACCTCGTGCGCAGAGTCAGGGCCCAGGAGTTTAAGACAGATCTGGACAACCGTTTCAGGAACTTCCAATGCAGAAACAGATTCCGGGATGCCTCTAAAGCGGAGATTGTTTCTCCTGCCCCTGTTCTCTTGATCTTCAATTGCAGTGTACAGGGCATTGATGTGGTTCTGGGCAAGAGACAAACTAGAGACCATTTCACTCTGGTGTTGCAAAACTGTGGCCTGGGTGTCTTCCAATACTTCCACTCTGCGGCCTATATGGTGCATATCTTCTTTAATGGAAGAGAGGTCCTGGCTGAGGGGTCCCAAAGCGTCGGCTAGGGCTTCTTTAAGGAAAGCTCTGGAGATGGGTAGGCGGTCTGTGTCACCGAAGTCATCTTCCGTGTTATCGGAGCTTGTAGTTGCTGCTTGCCTGTAGCCGGAGCGAGGTGTTCCAGGAATTGTTTTGGATTCTTTGCTCACTGCTACAGCCGCCGCCTTCTTAATGAATTTCTCCATTTCGCCAGATTGGCTCAGCGATCTGTTGGAACTAGCTTGGTCAGTGGGTTTTTGACCTCCGATCTTGACCATCTTCAGGTCCGGTTTGCTAATAATAAGGAGCTGTGAGGGAACTACTAGCGTTTCACATATTCATTTAGCACCAGTGCAGGTTCCACAGGAGAGATGAATCTAAGCGAGAGGGGCTCCTGGAAATAGCTTTTTTTTTTTTTTTTTTTCCTATTATTTCTTCACTTCCCCCTTCAGGCAGTCTCACATCAATTAACTGCAGTACCACATTAGTATCTATGCCAATAATACAGAGTTCCTTGCAGCGTTGCTAAAGACAGTGGCCGTAAGTGAGGTTTTGATTGAGAGCCCTGGCAGAGCCTGAATAGGAGTAGTGCAGGCAGCTGAAGTACAGGATCAGCGGAGCGATATGTCTTGTGATGCGCCTGCCAGGCCCTGTCTGCACGGCGTCAATAGTGGATATGGAGCAGGTAAGAGAACCCCAGCAATCCTCTATTTAATAGTCGCTAGTACAGGGGGTGCACAGGGCACTTACCGCTCCTGTGGCCGAACGGTCCGGGAAGAGCTAGAGGAGTCTGCTAGCTGTGGCACTATCACAGGCCAGACACGATGTGCGGCCGGAACTACTTTTGCCGGTCTCAGGCTGAATCGGGTCCGCTTCTTCCAGCGACGCTCACTGGGCACAGCGATTTAGGCCCGGAAGGGTGTGCAAATAAAGTCCGGTGCTCACCAGGGCTGACTAGGCGGCAACTCCTCGCCGTCTCGCATCCACGAGATATTTATACCGCTTTGTTCCAGGCGATATCTGGAGCTGGAAAAAGGTGCTTTAGGCGAAGTTGAGCCCAGATTAGCCACGAAAAACGGTTTAAAACCAACACTTTCTGCAGAGCTCTCACTAGCTGCTACTGTTTAGCTCTGCAGCTAGCTCCGCCCCCCGGAACACTTTCTGTTTTAATCCATCCTAATATAGTTAAATGGAGAATAAATAATAGTGTATTCACTGATAGTTATTTTTAAAATTTTATTTCAGAAATATGTCTCAGAAACAGTACACTGCAGATGAGGCTTACGAACTGCTGTGCTTAGACACTGAGCTGTCTGATAACGCTGATAGTGATGTCAGTTTCTGTGGTTTTGAGGAGAGCGACACAGAGAGCTCTGACAGTAGTGTGCACGCTGGAAGATTATCAAAGAGGTGCAGAACCACCAAACCACAAAATTCTGATACGCCTAGCACCAGCAGAGATGTCACAACTACAAGTGCACCAAGTTCAGACACGCCTAGCACCAGCAGAGATGTCACAACTACAAGTGCACCAAGTTCAGACACGCCTAGCACCAGCAGAGATGTCACAACTACAAGTGCACCAAGTTCAGACACGCCTAGCACCAGCAGAGATGCGCCAACTACAAGTGCACCAAGTTCAGACACGCCTAGCACCAGAAGAGATGTGCCAACTACAAGTGCACCAAGTTCAGACACGCCTAGCACCAGAAGAGATGTCACAACTACAAGTGCACCAAGTTCAGACACGCCTGGCACCAGCAGAGATGTCACAACTACAAGTGCACCATGTTCAGACACGCCTAGCACCAGCAGAGATGTGCCAACTACAAGTGCACCATGTTCAGACACGCCTAGCACCAGCAGAGATGTCACAAATACAAGTGCACCAAGTTCAGACTCGTCAAGCACCAGCAGAGATGTCTCAACTACAAGTGCACCAAGTTCAGACACGCCTAGCACCAGCAGAGATGTCACAACTACAAGTGCACCAAGTTCAGACACACCTAGCACCAGAAGAGATGTGCCAACTACAAGTGCACCAAGTTCAGACACGCCTAGCACCAGCAGAGATGTGCCAACTACAAGTGCACCAAGTTCTGACACGCCTAGCACCAGCAGAGATGTCACAACTACAAGTGCACCAAGTTCTGACACGCCTAGCACCAGCAGAGATGTCACAACTACAAGTGCACCAAGTTCTGACACGCCTAGCACCAGCAGAGATGTCACAACTACAAGTGCACCAAGTTCAGACACGCCTAGCACCAGCAGAGATGTGCCAACTACAAGTGCACCAAGTTCAGACACGCCTAGCACCAGCAGAGATGTGCCAACTACAAGTGCACCAAGTTCAGACACGCCTAGCACCAGCAGAGATGTCACAACTACGAGTGCACCAAGTTCAGACACGCCTAGCACCAGCAGAGATGTCACAACTACAAGTGCACCAAGTTCAGACATGCCTGGCACCAGCAGAGATGTCACAACTACAAGTGCACCAAGTTCAGACACGCCTAGCACCAGAAGAGATGTGCCAACTACAAGTGCACCAAGTTCTGACACGCCTAGCACCAGCAGAGATGTCACAACTGCAAGTGCACCAAGTTCAGACACGCCTAGCACCAGCAGAGATGTCACAACTACAAGTGCACCAAGTTCAGACACGCCTAGCACCAGCAGAGATGTCACAACTACAAGTACACCAAGTTCAGACACGCCTAGCACCAGCAGAGTTATACCAACTTCCAGCAGAGAGGCACAAGTGTCTGAAACACTCCCTCAAATTGCCTCTCTGAATTGGCAATCCCCAAGTAGTACAGGCATCCCGTTTGTCCCAGAATTTAATGCTGTACCAGGTATTAAACTGGATGTAACTGGATTTGACCCACTACAGTTTTTTCAGCTGTTTTTTACCGGACAACCATTTTGAGCTTTTTGTAAAAGAGACAAATTTATATGATGCTCAATATATTTCAAATAACCCCTCCTCTTACTATGCCCGGCCTGGACAATGGACACCCACAAATGTGGAAGAAATGAAAAATGTTTTGGACTTAACATTTTCAATGGGTATTGTAAAAAAAACAAACTACAATACGGTCATATTGGGAGGCAAGTCCCATCAATAGCACCCCAAGTTCTGCAACTGTTATGTCCAGACAGCGATATGAAATACTCCTCAAGTTCTTCCATTTCAATGACAACAGTCAGTGCCCCTCAAATTCTTCTCCGGATTACGACCGGTTATATAAAATTAGGCCGCTTCTAAATTATCTGTCGGAAAAATGTTTAACTGTTTATACCCCCTCTGAAAATGTCTCAGTTGATGAGTCACTTGTAAAATTTAAAGGAAGGTTACATTTTAAGCAATTCCTTCCATCCAAGCGGGCCGGATATGGCATCAATCTTTATAAGTTGTGTGAAAGCACAACCGGTTACACTTCTGCATTTCGAGTGTACCAAGGGAGGGACAGCGAATTAAACCCCCAAGGATGCCCAGCTGGTTTAGGAACAAATGGAAAAGTTGTCTGGGAACTAATGGGTCCTCTGTTACAAAAGGGGTACAAATTCTTTATAGACAATTATTACACAAGCATTCCCCTTTTCCAGAGCCTGCAAGAAGCAAATACGGGAGCACGTGGCCCATTCAGGAGAAATCGCAGAGGTTTTCCACAATCCCTGCTGGCAAAAAAACTACAAAGAGGACAATCTGATGCCCTTCGTAGTGGCAACCTGCTGGCACTACGCTACAAGGACAGAAAAGATGTACTCATGCTAAGTACGATTCACACAGAAGCCACAGTGCCAGTAAGAGAAAGGGGGTCAACCACCGATAAACAAAAACCGACCATGGGGGGCACTGACCTGTCTGATCAGGTACTTAAACCATACGAGGTAAAATGGTATAAAAAGTTTATTTGCTACAGATGGCAATGTACAACTCCTATGTGCTGTACAAAAAGTCTGGGGGAACACAAACATTTCTTTGCTATCAAGAAATAGTTATTGAGAAATGAATGTACCCCATTAGAGGCCCCACCCTACCACTGGAAGCAGAAGAAATAAGGAGATTAGTTGAAAGGCACTTTATTGCAGCTATACCCCCAACACAAAACCAAAGACATCCACAAAGGAGGGGCCGTGTCTGCTCAAAAAGAGGCATCAGACGAGACACTTTTGCCCTGACTGCCCCTCTCGGCCAGCACTGCGTATGGGAAACAGTTTTAAAGTGTATCATACACGGGCACGCTTTAAAATTTTCGTGATGAAGAAAAAAATATATATAATATTGCTGTTCTCTTTTGGTATTTTTGGTACACATAGTACTTATACTAGCATTTATTTATTTTTTGTAGTTTGCTAAATCAGCAGCATAGTGAAAAAATGCTGTTTTGTTACACGTTCCAACAAAAGGTGTAAAAAATGGCCATTGCAAAGATCTAAGCTGAAAGGTATGCCTTTACTTCTGGGTGCCATAAAGTGCCCTGGGAATGGGCGACGAACACAATTGGGGTGTCGTTTTTTGCAGGAGAGTTTCCTGCATTGATATTGAGGTGCTTTTTTCTTGATAGCTTGCAGCATGTTTACAGTAATTTGGGCTAAATTAGCAGCAAAGTGAAAAAAATTCAATTTTTTTATTTTTTGGTCCATCTTCCAACAAAAAGTGGAAAAAAAAAGGAAAATGGCATCGTTGAATATTTTAAGATAAGTATTTTACCCAGTAGTGTCCTTTTTGGGTGATTTTTTATGTTTTGGCTGCATAGGGCCACTGCAAAGACAACATGCTGCTATCTAATGGCCTATGGAAAAAAAATGGCACTTTAAAGGGCTTCTGTCACCCCACTAAACTCATTATTTTTTTGGGGGGTACTTATAATCCCTATCCTGCGATATTGCCATACATTATGTTATTAATAATTTTCGTTCAGTAGATTTAGCAAAAAACGTACTTTAAAGATATGCTAATTACCTGTCTACCAGCAAATAGGGCGTCAACTTGCTGGTAGCAGCCGCAGAAAAACCGCCCCCTCCTTCTGTTGATTGACAGGGTTAGCCGCGATCTCCTCCTCCGGCCGGCCCTGTCAGCATTTCAAAAATCGCGCGCCTGTGTTACTTCGGCGCAGGCGCTCTGAGATAAGGAGGCTCGCCTCCTCAGCACTCCCTCAGTGCGCCTGCGCCGATGACATCACCGAAAGAGAAGATGTCATCGGCGCAGGCTCACTGAGGGAGTGCTGAGGAGGCGAGCCTCCTTATCTCAGAGCGCCTGCGCCGAATCAACACAGGCGCGCAATTTTTGAAATGCTGACAGGGTTGGCCGGAGGAGGAGATCGCTGCTGGCCCTGTCAATCAACAGAAGGAGGGGGCGGTTTTCTGCGGCTGCTACCAGCAAGTAGACATCCTACTTGCTGGTAGACAGGTAATTAGCATATCTTAAAAGTATGTTTTTTGCTAAATCTAATGAACGAAAATTATTAATAACATAATGTATGACAATATCGCAGGATAGGGATTATAAGTACAAAAAAAAATAAAAAATAAGTTTAATGGGGTGACAGAAGCCCTTTAAAGCTGAAAGGTATGCCTTTACTTCTGGGCGCGATAAAGTGCCCTGGGAGTGGGCGACGTACACAATTCAGATATTCTATACGTCCTGATCAGTAAGGTAATATATTTTGGTATCAATATTTGCATTTGTACTACACTACTAATCAAGGGAATGTAGTGGCCAAATTCACAAAAAAAAAAGGTTTTTTTTAAAATTACTTTTTTCTCTATTTCTCTGCTCATAATAATAATTTAAAAAAAACACAGTAATTTATTAAATCAGTCAATAAAATATTTACCCTATGTGTCTTGGAAAAAAACAAGTCAAAACAGTTATGATATGCAAAGCACTTGTAAAGATATTATTATTTAAAACAGTGCATACCAGAACTGTAAATTTTGTCCTGGACACTGGGGCATCAATGACCCTTGGTCATGAAAGGGTTAAGCTTGTTTGGGATTTTGAAAAAGCAAGGGTAAATAAAAAGGCTTCTCCAGATTTGGAAGGATATCCAGCAGTACTGGAACCTACAGGAGAATGGTGGATGTCCCCATTACATTGTAGATGGAATAATATAGAGCTTCGAGAGACGTTCTGTAGTAGTAGGAGGGTTATATGTTACATACCCTCAAGCATAGTATTAAAGCATAGGTGAAGACCGTTGAGAAAAGGCAGTGGTTTCTTTCACATACAAAATAATTATTTGCAATTTACAACCAAAGAGGCAGACAACCCACCTCTAATACAGAAGAGATTTTACTCCAGAGGTGCTTAAGAGCCTGAGTGATCTCTCTGTTATTAAGGCTGTATATTACGGGATTAAGAAGTGGAGTTACAATGATGTTGATTAAGGAGAGAACTTTCTTTGCTGAGAACTTATTTGGAAACAAATAGATAATAAGCGAGCATCCATAATATAAAGACACCACGGCCAGGTGAGAACTGCAGGTTGAGAAGGTCTTCTGCCTTCCAGTCACAGATGGGATCTTCAGTATGGTGAAGATAATGTAAGCATATGAGACAATAATCAAAATAAATGGGCAGGCAGCCAGAACGATCAACAGAGACAAACTTTGTGTTTTTATTATAAATGTGTCTGAGCAGGAAAGTTCAAGTATCGGGTCTCGATCACAGAAGAAATGATCAACGATGTTTGGTCCACAAAACTGCAAATGACTCATTGTTACTGATAACATCACTATTACAACAAAAATGATCAACCAAATCAACACAAGCACCCTTAAGCAAAACCTGAGGTCCATGACTGAGGTGTAATGTAGAGGGTTACAGATGGCCTGATACCGGTCATAGGACATCACAGTCAGAAGAAGAGTCTGTAAAATTTCAGATGCTGAATAAAAGTAAAACTGAGCCAAGCAGCCGATAAAAGACATAGGACTCCCTTCATACAACACAACGCGGAGCATGTTGGGAACGATGGTGGTGGTGAGGAGAATATCTGAGAAGGAGAGCTGTGTGAGGAGGAAGTACATGGGAGAGTGGAGCGATCTGCTGTAGGACACCACCAGGATGATAAGGAGGTTTCCACATACAGTCACACAATAGGTAACCAGTGAAATATAAAAAAACAAGATTGTTAAACTTTGGGACTTATGAAATCCTGAAAAAAGTATTACAGTGAGCAAGTTGGAGTAGTTTTTAAGATAATTTTCATATTCCATGATTTCACAAAAAAATGCTCAATTTAATCACTTTGAGTTGCAATGGATTTTACCGGTCCTAAAAAATGAAAGGTAAAAATGAAATTTGCAAAAGAAAAAATGTAAATATTTTTTTTTTCTAAATGATAATGTATACTACTACTACTAATGCATTGAAAGTATTTATACTCAGATATTTTAAACACACATTGATTAAATTACAGAAGATAGTAGGTAAAGTGTGAAAAATACACAGGCTTTTTAAATCCACTATATAATCCTACCTTGTCCTCTACAGAAACAAGTGCTGGATACATTTTTGATCCCAAAATCCCTATGTCACAATTTACCCAGGGTAGGGGGAAATATGCATTCCCAAGCTCAAATATGATAATAATGGAAATAATCATTATAGATTTTGCTAATTGTAACGCCCCGAGTGGCATTACCACACCTATGCCTTTTTTCTATCTGGGTGCGCAATCTCAATATAATTTTATACATTTATTCCAGGTCCCATATATTGTGCATTTGCTGTTATGCATCTGTTTATGTTCAAATGTAATGTGCCTGGTTTACCAGCAGGTGGCAGCGAATATGGCAGAGCAGTAGGTAGAATAAAATGGAACCTCCCAGTCCATTCTAAACCCCCCGTGGAGAAGTGGGCAAGTCCCGTGTTCTGCAGGAAGGGTGGGGACCAGTTAGTTCCAGTTAGTTAAGAGCTAGCTGGTGTGCAGTGCTGCTTCCCTCCTGGACGTGTGTTGCCCACACCAGCCAGAGCACCCCCAGTTCTGTTAGAGCAAAGAGACCACTTCTAGAAGTTTCATTAGCCAGGAAAAAGTTGCCCTGTGCTTTGCCATAGAGTCAGACAAAGAGAGAAGTTGCAGCAGAAAGCAAAAGGAAAAGTTCCTATTTAATCCTGTCAGCATAGCAGTGCCGAGAGGGTTTGCCTGCCATTTTCATGTTAAAGCTTGCTGGAAGCCAAGACCAAGTCTGTAAACCGTTGGAAGAAACATTTATGCAGAGTAAAGCTGCAGTTGTAATTCATGCAAAGGCTGGACTCAATTTCTTTCACCACCCATTCACCCTATTTGCTCTGCTTCGTCCGGCGATGCCTGCGGTTCCCGTATATCCTTGTAGGTGCACCGTGACAAGTGCACAGCCACAACACCTAAAGGGGCATTATAGATCACCCGTACACCACTCTGGCATTTCTTTCACCTGGGTTCCACCATCACCTTCTACATAGGGGGACTTAGTCCCTCATTGTTGAAATACAACTGGCGTCACTTAAAATTATTATTTATCACATCTTAAAAGGACCATAGTCGCACGTACAGGCGTTGCATAATGATCAAATATCAATATTGTATACTTTTTCTTTAAAGTGTGCTATGGGCCTGGATTTTTATGGAGTAGATTAGTAGAGAGACCTGCCATTCCCTCCCACTCCAGTTCTTGTTTCCCTAGCCTGAAGTAATCCCAGGTGAAGTTGCTGGGCTCCTTACTGTGAGGAGTAATACAGGGCTGAATACTCATTCAGGGTCAGTGCTGGAAGCTGCATGACCTGTGGTAGCTCTGCAAAGCCTGCGGACTACAAAGATACATACGGTCCTCTGAATCTACCCTAAGCTAGTATAAAACTAGACGCTGTCCAGCATGACAGTTCCCTAATACATTTACATTCTGGCAGAATATCCTTTTCTAACTCAAAATATTTTTTTCCAATGGTTAACATTTTAAAAAACGTATCTGATAATGTACCCATCTTGAGACGCTAATCAAGCTTAGTATCCCACTCTTATCCTATATGGAAATGGACCACTAAAACACTTTTGTAGCCCAGTGGACAAGAGATGTAATAATGACTCTCATGGAAGACCAAGATAAAAAATCGGTATAAATCCTCACAAAGTCCCTTACACTGCATCTGAGTTCAACAGAATGATAAAGTGATGGTTTAAAAAATAAAAAATGGCAACCTACAGTATGTTCCAGCGGGAGGTATAACAAAGAGTGGGCACGCCCTTTTGGTGGACCTGTCAACTATTTATACCATTTTAAAACATAGTTATTAATTCCATAACCAAAATGTGGGGCTTCAAAGAAAAAAACTACTCATCTAAACCTCCCATCTGAGACATAGCTGGCTGAATGGGGGCTCTATCTTCGGCTGTAGACCAGCCAGATATATGAGACAGGTCTCGCTTTAAAGCTGACAATCTAATTCTGACAATTTAAAGCTGACACAGGGGCACCAGTGCTATCCACCATACAGTCAGAGATACGGCACTTAGAAACAAGGTTGGGAGTGAGATCCACAAGTAGTATCTGCAGGTATCATTCATGATCATGTTTCTGAAGGTTCTATTTTTAAGTGTATGGCAGCTAAAATTGTGATATTGCTTAGATTGTTAGCTTTAAAAAAAGAAATAAAAAATGTCTAGCTGCTGAGAGAGTAGGTTAAAGAAGCGCCCCTATACTCTCAGTCAGTGTGGAGGAGGAGAGTTGACGCCAGTAGTGGATGAGCTGGAAGGCTGCAGGGAACTTTGACTCCCAAGATGTACACTTGCTTTGCCGTTCTCAGAACTCCATAGAAATGAATGGAACATGCTGGGAGTTGTAGTTTCAGCACATCTGGAGTTCCGGAGGTTAGCCATCACTGCACTAGACTAACTCTTGTCCTGTGTCTAGCTAAAACCAGTATCTCTATCAATTAATTAAACCTAATTAAGCAGCTAAGATTTCTTTTCTGTCCTCTCTCTGTGTCTCTGTCAGACGTCCTAGCACACCAATGTCTAACTCCGGAAAACACATCTACTTCCTGGTTGGGATCTCACATATTACCTATGACACTTGTCAGTATAGTTCCACCTGATTGGCTGAGGCTGACTACAAGACATAACCGGCAAGCCCACCAACTAGACCCCACTTGAGTTCATATGATCTTCAGTCTTCAGTGTTTTGTCAGAAGCGAATCCAAAATGCCTTGGATTCAATATTGGAATATTCTGTTACATGTAATCAACCTAAAGAAAATTATGAGTAAGAGTCACATTTTTAGATCCAAAATGCGTGGACGCTAACGCTGTGTGTCTGTACTGTGTCATTGGATATTTTATCACCTTAAAGAATAAAAGCTATTTTTGTGGGAAGCTGGACGTGTTTTGAATGAAAGAAAATGAGAAATCTGAGTCAAGAGTTTATTGGGCATGACCGAATATTACTGAACTGATAAAGACAATACAAGACTGTATGGTGACCTAAAATTAAAATACTTACGTTCCAGAAACCAAATTCAATGTTTTCTGCCCAACACAAAATCTATTTCATATGTGACGTCTCCTGCTGGCTGCCTCCAGATGTGAGGTTGTGCTTGGCAGACCTTTTATAGATCAATGTGCTGCTATGGCATGGGGAATCCAGTAATGAACCCATGTGGGAAATGTAACTATGTAAATACATTTTCACAATTGTCCTTTACAGAAATATAATTGCTCTCATTAAAATTGCCTCCACAATGACAGCTAATTATTCCTGTTATGAAAATATTCCAATGAGCTACAATGTACAAACACAAGCAAATAGTCCCAAGGCTTTAACTAAGTAGCTTAAAGGGGTTATCCAAATTCAAAGTCAGTATAGCCATTATTATTGAGTTATTCAATGAAATATATCTGTATAGTGTCACCTGTTTGTTCTTTTCCTTATTTCTCTGTTCACATCACTGAGGTGCTGACATACGCTCAGTTACATACTTCAGCTGCCGCCAGATGCAGCAGGAACCTCACACCTCCTGAGATATATCACGCCAATGCTCCATGCCCACCACTGTCCTGCTGAGCCAAGGAGCCGCAGATGCCTCACTACTCTCCCTGTGTGTCTGATCAACCTTCCTACTTAGCTGGGCTGTGGATCCACCTCCTTGCCTGAGCTTTGAGGTTATTTACTCGCTAGTAACCAGTGAAGGTGATTATGTCTCAACCGAACCTGGTCAGTCTACCGATTTTGCTCCTTCCTGCCTGACCCAACTGTGACATGGATTAAGCACGAACTCTGCCTGCCCCGACCTTGGAATTGCTATTTGGAATACGCAAGTACTCAGCCTGCCCTGACAATTTGACTGTGTTCAGACTTCGCTTTTTGCCTGAGTCTTAAGTGCTTCACATTGATGTCTCTGACCACCGTTTTTCAGCAGCCAACTACACCAGGACTGGCCAGGTAGCTGCCCGGCTAGTTCCCTGTGGTGAAGATCAGATCCCTGTAAAGGGGTTAAAGGTTGAATACCAGGGAACTGCCAGGACAACACCCTTACGTTTAGCCCAAAGTCAAACTTGTTAGTTGGCACACCCACTGCCAGTTACAGTAAGCTCAGACCATGGATCTTGCTGACCTATCCCTAGTGCGCTTCTCAGTATCTCTTCAAGAGATCAACCAGCAACACACAAGTGAAAGACAGATCTTGTCCTACCTACGTGATGCACAGTATCTACCTGTATGGATTCTCTGACTACTGCCATAGAGGTACTGTACTGCAACAACTGCCTGCTGCTCCTACTACTCAAGTTGCACTGATGGGAGAATTTGGTCTCCAGTAATCTGCTCCTTGATGGAGATCCAAAGCAATGTGGTAGTTTTATAAATCAGTGTACTCTGCACTCTGCTGTCTCACCAGTTTTCCAGTGATCATGTCAATGTTGTCTTTATGATGTCACACCTCTCTGGTGAGGCCCTGGCCTGGATCAACTCACTGTGGGAGAGGAATTAATCCCTTACTAACAACTTAAAGGACTTCCTCTTGACCTTTCGACTTCTGTAGCTTCCTCTCTGTTACGCCTTCACCAGGGCAGTTTCACTGTTGGTCAATACTCTATCCAATGCGCAACATTTACCTCGTAGCGGGAAAGAAAATAATGAAGCTCTGGTGCCGGCTTTTTGGGAAGCATTGGCCTGTCAGATCAAAAACGAACTGGGTGGGCATGATATACAGACATCATTGGATGCGTTGGTGTCTCTAGCCATGCATATGGATCTACAGTTAATTTCCAGGAACATGCTACTGAGGTCTCATGTGAGAGGGGACCCCTTAGTAGAGTACCCACGTCCCAGAGGCCTTTGTCCTCTCAACCCTCCATTAAACCCATGCAGGCTCACAGCCTTAGGTTGTCTGCTGAGGAACATGGGAATCAACAATCCAATAACCTTTGTTTGTACTGTGGATAAAAAGGACATTACCTCCTTGTTCTCCCCAACAATCTAGGGTTGGCCCTAGGTGATGAGTCCATCTCTGCAAGACTAACTACTTCTGTGGAATTGTTATTTGAAGGTACGCAATTGACTGTAATGGCCCTCCTAGACTCTGATTTGGCAGGAAACTTTCTGCATCAGGCCTTGGTGAACCATCTCCTTAACTGTAACTTGAGTGGCTAGAAAGTCACTTACTGAGACAATACAGCATATCACTGAACCTCTGGAACTTTGTGTGGGATCACTCCATAGAGAAAGAGTGGCCTTCTATGTTTTGTCTGTTCTTTGGTTCTGGGTCTCCCTTGGCTCTGTCAACACTATCCGGTACTTGAATTCTTGGCAGGTGTTACGCTGGGGAGAGGCTTGTCACACCCAGTGTTTATTCAGGGTGCTTCTGGCCCAGTCAGATACTATTCTGTCAAGTATGCACGGTCTACCAGCTGCATACCATAAGTACGTTGATGTCTTCGATAAGAAGGAGGCTGATATGTTACATCCTCGTCGGCAATACAAATTCCTTATTAATCTACTTTTCAGAAACTACTCCTCCTAGAAGTCGTGTTTATCGCTTGTCGATACCTAAGACCCAAGCCATGTCTGAATACATTAAAGAGAACCTGGAGAGAGGTTTCATCTTGAAGTCCTGATATCGAGCTGGATCCCTCCAACCCTGCATTGATTATTGAGGATTGAACAAGATCACTGTCAAAAATCAATATATTTTGCCCCTAATCTCTGAACTATTTGCCCGATTTTAGGGAGCCAGAGTTTTCTCCAAGCTAGATTTGCAAGGAGACTACAATTTGATGCAGATCCGGGAGGGTATTGAAAGGAAGACTGCCTGTAATATGAGGGATAGCCATTATGAGTAGAGATGTCGCGAACATAAAATTTTTCGTTCGCGAACGGCGAACGCAAATTTCCGCAAATGTTTGCGAACAGGCGAACCGGGCGAACCGCCATAGACTTCAATAGGCAGGCGAATTTTAAAACCCACAGGGACTCTTTCTGGCCATAATAGTGATGGAAAGGTTGTTTCAATGGGACTAACACCTGGACTGTGGCATGCCGGAGGGGGATCCATGGCAAAACTCCCATGGAAAATTACATAGTTGATGCAGAGTCGGGTTTTAATCCATAAAGGGCATAAATCATCTAACATTCCTAAATTGCTTGGAATTACAAGCTTTAAAACATTAGGTATGATGTTGTATCGATCAGGTAGTGTAAGGGTTACGCCCGCTTCACAGTGACAGACCAAACTCTGACAGACCAAACTCCCCGTTTAACGCACCGCAAACAACCGCAAACAGTCCATTTGCACAACCGCAAACTCCCCATTTGCACAAGGTTGGATACCAAGCTAGCCATTTCCCGTTCCTTGTCCTCACTGACATCATTGAAGGTCTCTTCCTCCACCCAGGCACGTACAACACCAAGGGTCCCCGTAAGCTGACAACAAGCCCCCTGGGACGCCTGCTGTGGTTGGTCTTCCACCTCCTTAAAGCCACCTTCCTCCTCTGACAGCTCTTCTTCAGACTCCTCTCTCTGCGTTGCCGCAGGTCCAGCAATCAACGACGACAAGGCTGCTTCTGGTGGTGATGGTGACCACAACTCTTCCTCTTCATGCTCATCTACGGCCTGATCCAGCACTCTTCGCAGGGCACGCTCCAGAAAAAACGCATATGGGATGAGGTCGATGATGTTGCCTTGGGTTTGACTGACCAGGTTTGTCTCGTCCGCAAAAGGACGCATGAGCCTACAGCCATTGTGCATGAGCGTTCAGTAAAGCGGCCCAAAAATACCCAGCTCTGCAGAGGCTGTCCTCTCACCAGTTTAATCTCTGTTTTGTCCCCTATCAGGGGCCGGTGTGTTGCATGGAATAGATTTTAGGAACCGGGAGATGGAAAAAGATGCTTGGTCGGTCCTCTTACTTCCAATTTGGGGCACTGCACATGCGCCGTGCAATGTACTGTGCTACCCGATATGAGTGTTATGTTAAGTAGTACTATTCTTATCAGTTTAATCCCTGTTACGTCCCCTACCAGGGGACGTGTATCGAATAGATTTTAGACAACCGCAAAGAGTTGTTAATAGTTGACACACTGATGACATAAATTTTATTCCTCTATGCGTCAATCTTGGTGTATGTAGAAATGAAGAAGGTCACGGCACTCCAAAAGCTTCCTTATTCAGTGTTCTTTATTGCACCAAAAATACAGCAGCAACGTTTCGACAATGAAGTCTTTATCAAGCTACATGTAGCTTGATAAAGACTTCATTGTCGAAACGTTGCTGCTGTATTTTTGGTGCAATAAAGAACACTGAATAAGGAAGCTTTTGGAGTGCCGTGACCTTCTTCATTTCTACATGGTAACCTTGGGGGTCCCTGAGGCCGGGACCTGACGTCACGAGCACCGCCGCAAAATCTTTTGAGTTTTTTCAAGTAAGTGGTGCTGTCCTACCATCTATTTTTTCAATCTTGGTGTAGTGATGACTGTGCTCATGCAGACGTTTGGGAGATTGCAGGCGATGGCGGTTTTTCAAAGCCTATGGTCGTGCTGAGGTAGTTCAGTGACAGTTAAGTGACCCAGAAAACAATGATTCTGCAGTGTGGGCCCATTGTTGGCCTAGTAAGCTTTAATGGTCACAAAGTAAATTAATGTTTTTTCTATGCAAAATGATCCAGCCGATCGCTTTTGCTCTGTTCACAATGAAGCAATGACCTTATCATCTGGGGTGTGCCAACATTGCCATTGCCAACACACTCATAGAGGTGGTCGCTTCATTTTGATACGCAAGCCCCTTCACAACAACAAGGTAAGGACCACGAAGGGGAATTGACACATGTATGTGCCTTTTTTTGTTTTGTTTTTGCAGCCACAGTGCAGCAACAGAAGCCAGAAAAATTAGGCATGTACACATGCCTGAAAAATTAGGTATTTATGTTTTCCAGGCAGAAAGTGCACTAAAACATTGTGGCTTGAACCCTAGTTGGTGGCGGAGAAGTCACTCAAGTCATCCGGCATGCAGAGATAAAATACAGCAGCGTGTGGACCATTTTTAGCCTAAGGCATCTCATCAGGCCTTTTTTAGTCAAATGTATCGCCCACTGTCAGTCCCTTCAGGATCCATTCCTCATTCATCTTAATAAAGGTGAGGTTACCTAGACTTTTTTGACCTAGGCGACTTCTCTTCTCAGTGACAATACCTCCTGCTGCGCTGAAGGTCTTTTCTGACAGGACACTTGAAGCGGGGCAGGCCAGAAGTTCTATCGCAAATTGGGATAGCTCAGGCCACAGGTCAAGCCTGCACACCCAGTAGTCAAGGGGTTTATCGCTCCTCAGAGTGTCGATATCTGCAGTTAAGGCGAGGTAGTCTGCCACCTGTTGGTCGAGTTGTTCTCTGAGGGTGGACCCCGAAGGGCTGTGGCGATGCGTAGGACTTAAAAAGCTCTGCATGTCCTCCATCAACAACACGTCTGTAAAGTGCCCTGCCCTTGCCGGCGTGGTCGTGGTAGGAGGAGAATTACTTTCACCTCTTCCCCTGTTAGATTCCCGTTGTGCTGTGACATCACCCTTATACGCTGTGTAAAGCATACTTTTTAACTTGTTTTGGAACTGCTGCATCCTTTCCGACTTCCTGTAATTTGGTAACATTTCAGCCACTTTCTGCTTATACCGGGGGTCTAGTAGCGTGGCCAACCAGTACAGGTCGTTCTGCTTCAGCCTTTTTATATGAGGGTCCCTCAACAGGCACAACAGCATGAAAGACCCCATTTGCACAAGGTTGGATGCCGTGCTACTCATGTCCCGTTCCTCGTCCTCACTGATCTCACTGAAGGTCTGTTCTTGCCCCCAGCCACGTACAACACCACGGGTACCAGATAGGTGACAACGAGCACCCTGGAATGCCTGCTGTGGTTGGTCTTCCTCCTCTTCAAAGCCACATACCTCCTCTGACTCCTCTTTCTCAGACTCCTCTTCCAGAATTGCCACAGGTCCAGCAAGCGATGCTGATAAGGCTGTTTCTGGTGGTGATGGTGACCACAACTTTTCCTCTTCACGCTCATCTACGGCCTGATCCAGCACTCTTCGCAGGGCATGCTCCAGGAAGAAAACAAATGGGAGGATGTTGCTGATGGTGCCTTCGGTGCGACTGACTAGGTTTGTCACCTCCTCAAAAGGACGCATGAGCCTACAGGCATTGCACATGAGCGTCCAGTAACGTGGCAAAAAAATTCCCAGCTCTGCAGAGGCTGTCCTAGCACCCCGGTCATACAAATACTCGTTGACGGCTTTTTCTTGTTGGAGCAGGCGGTCGAACATTAGGAGTGTTGAATTCCAACGTTTTGTGCTGTCGCAAATCAAGCGCCTCACTGGTAGGTTGTTTCGCTGCTGAATGTCTGAAAAGTGCGCCACACACCTTCCTGGCCTGCTTGAGGACGTCCTGTAAGCCTGGGTACTTATACACAAAGCGTTGTATGATCAGATTACACACATGTGCCATGCACGGCACATGTGTCAACTTGCCCAAATTCAATGCCGCCAACAAATTGCTTCCGTTGTCACACACCACTTTGCCGATCTCCAGTTGGTGCGGAGTCAGCCACTGATCCACCTGTGCGTTCATGGCGGACAGGAGTGCTGGTCCGGTGTGACTCTCTGCTTTCAGGCAAGTCAACCCCAAGACGGCGTAACACTGTCCTATCCGGGATGTGGAATAGCCCCTGGGGAGCTGGGGGGATTCAGTTGATGTGAAGCCAGATGCCGCAGCAGAAGAGGACTCAGCCGAGGAGGTTATGGAAGAGGATGGAGTAGGAGGAGTAGAGGAGGTGGCAGTAGGCCTGCCTGCAAGTCGTGGCGGTGTCACCAACTCCGCTGCAGAGCCACGCATTCCATGCTTGGCAGCCGTCAGCAGGTTGACCCAATGCGCAGTGTAGGTGATATACCTGCACTGACCGTGCTTTGCAGACCAGGTATCAGTGGTCAGATGGACCCTTGCCCCAACACTGTATGCCAGAGATGCCATGACTTCCTTTATCACAATAGAGGTTGGGGATTGCCTTATTTGAAAAAAAAAATTTGTCCGGGTACCTTCCACTGTGGTGTCCCAATAGACAAATTTTTTGAAGGCCTCAGACTCCACCAGCTGGTATGGTAAAAGCTGGCGGGCTAAGAGTTCTGTCAAGCCAGCTGTCAGACATCGTGACTCTGTGACATTGGCTTCTTACGCTCAAACATTTCCTTGACAGACACCTGACTGTGGGCAGATGAAATGGAACTGCTCAAGGTGAGAGGCGGAGTGGCGGGTGGTTGAGAGGGGGCAAGGAGGACAGCAGTGGTTGACGTGGCTGAAGATGCTGGACCAGGAGGAGGATGGTGGCTTTGAGCTTGTGTGCTGCTTCTACTCGTCATCATGTGTTGATCCCATAGGCGTTTGTGATGTGCGATCATGTGCCTTCGCAAAGCAGTTGTACCTAGGTGGGTGTTGGATTTCCCACGACTCAGTTTCTTTTGGCACAGGTTGCAAATGGCATCGCTGTTGTCAGAGGCAGACACACAAAAAAATGCCACACTGCTGAGCTTTGCAATGACGGCATTCTGGTGGTGGCAACAGCATGCGTTGATTGGCGTGCTGTCTGGCTGACCCCGGGTGCCGATACATGCTGTCTGACTGTGCCACTAGCTCCTTGCGACAACCTCCCCCTGCTTCCAACACGTCTCCTCCTTCTCTCTGTCTCCCCATCTGAACGTTCCCCCTCTTCTTCTTCTCTTCGAGCAGGCACCCACGTGGCATCCACGGACACATCGTCATCATCAACAGCTTCACTTGTATCTGACAACTCAGCAAAGGAAGCAGCAGCGGGTACAACATCATCATCATCATCATCACACTGTACGTCCATGTGTGTAATGCTGCCTGACTGAGACATATCCCTGTTATCTACATCCCCTGGCAATAATGGTTGCGCATCACTAATTTCATCCAACTGATGTGTAAATAACTCCTCTGAGGGATCAAGTGAAGCGGCTGTGGTGGCTGTGGTGGTGGTGGTGGTGGTGGCGGCGGGCGGGAGAGTAGTGACCAAAGCTGAGCTGGAGGAGGATGGTGTGTCAAGGTTCTTAGCGGAAGCTGTAGAAGATTGGGTGTCCTGTGTAAGCCAGTCAACTATTTTCTCAGAATTTTTTGGGTTCAGGGTACGTGCCCTCTGAACACTGGGCATTATTCCAGGGCCAGTGGAAATCACAGCACCACGACCACGACGGCCCCTGCGGGGTGGCCTGCCTCTGTCTGTCATTTTTTTTTAGATAAGTGGTACTCTGCGTGCAAGGTACTGTGCCACCCTATATAAGTGGTGGGCAGTGGGCACAATACAGTCTGTGTGGGCCTGACACACACGGGCTTGCAAATGTGATTATGTCACAGAAAAATATGAAATAGAATTTTTTTTTTTTATCTGCGAGGTATTTTCTGTCACATCCTGTATGAATGGTGCACACAGTACTGTCTGTGACTGAGCCTGCAGCCTCTCACACACGGGCAGCCAGGCAACTGCAATATATATATATATATATATAAGAAAAGAAAAAAAAGCAGACTGATGTACCAGCCCTGAGAAGGGCTTTTTGGGGTGCTGTCTGGACGCTGTCCTTACAGCAGATGAGTCTGTGGACACAGAACACTGCCCTAGCTGACGCTTTCCCTATTAGATCAGCAGCAGCCGCACTGTCCCTCCTCTCACTGTGAATGCAGCTTCCGAATGAATCTAAAATGGATGCTGTCCAGGAGGTGGGAGGGTCTGAGAGGGAGGGGCTGCTGCTGATTGGCTGGAATGTGTCTGCTGACTGTGAGGTACAGGGTCAAAGTTTACTCAATGATGATGTTTAGGGGGGCAGACCAAACATCGCATATGTTCGCCCGCAGCGGCGAACGCGTACAAGCTATGTTCGCCGGGAACTGTTCACCGGCGAATAGTTCGGGCCATCGCTAATGAGTGGTGGCACTGGGCACTGGCAGTAGTGGGCACAGTACACGCTGTAGGCCTGACACACGCCTGCAGCCAACTGCAATTATATTACAGTGAAAAAAGTGTTTTTTTTTAATGCAAGCTACTGTGACACCAGATATGAGTGGTGACACTGGGCATTGGCAGTAGTGGGCACAGTATACGCTGTGGGCCTGACACACACGCTGGCAGGCAACTGCAATTAGATTACAAAAAAAAAGCTGACTGATGTGCTAGCCCTAAAAAGGGCTTTTTGGGGTGCTGTCAGGACGCTGTCCTTACAGCAGGTCATATGAGTCTTTGAGGACTGGAGTGGACACAGAACACAGGCCTAGCTATCGATTTCCCTGGGTTCGGCCGAACTTTATTTCAAACCTGACCCGAGCTCAATCCCGAACCACAATTGTTGGTCGAGCACTAAAGTGCTCAGGTGTTCGGGTGCTCGGGTCGAACACCTCGGGATGCTCGGGTGCTCTACCGAGCACAATGGAAGTCAATGGGCGAACTAGAGCATTAAACCAGGCACCCCCTGCTCTGAAGAGGGGAGGGCGTCTGGTTCATATGAAAAGGTCAGAAATGGATGGAAACACCACAAAAATGGTTTGGGAACAGCATGGGGAGGATGTCTGGATGCATCTTGGACTCACAGGTCGCTGCTGGGAACGATGTTGTCCGAGTAGTACGTCACTTTTACAGACTGACAATAATACGCACAAAACCGAAGATAAAATTGATTTTAGAGGAAAAATTGTTAGGAAACATTCTCTCCTGTATATTTACTTGTATATAAAGTGCAAGTGCTGCCAAAAATTACAGGGAAGAGGAACTCCGATACAACCTGTATATCACATAAAGGAGGGCCTCATTCACATTGTAGTACAATTGTTCAGGTAGTGGGACTCCTACACTCATAAAGCCTATGCACTAAGTGAAAGGGCTTCCAAAAATTACATGGAACCGGCACTCCAATACACCTTTTATTACACATAAAGGAGGGCATCATACACACCCTTGAAAAATTATGATTGATGGCCTGCTGGTGACCCTCAAAAACATTAGGAGCAAGGGCCAGCTGGTGACCCTCTTAAACATTACGGGCAAGGGCCTGCGTCTGATCTGAGCATCGAAAAAAATATGGGCGAGGGCTTGCTGGTGAGCTGACCCTGTAAAACATTATGGTTGAGGGTCTGCTGTTGAGCTGACCCAGCAGGGCATTCCAGCACCTCCAAGGCGTAAATCACCAGTGCGTGCCAAGCGTCCAGCTGGACACCCAATAGTTGTAAGGCACAGAGGGATGATTGAGGACGCTGACACGATCTGCTATGTACTCCTTCACCATCTTCCAAAATTTTGAGGTTGCTGGCGGGGTGTCATGAAACTGTCCCAGGCTTTGAAAAGTGTTGCCCTGCCTCTGTTGGAACTGCTGTGTGTTCACCTCGTCTCCCCTCCTCGGTTGCCCAAGGAACGTACTCTGCCGCCAGCATTGTCAGCTGGGAATTTTTGGAGCATTTTTTCTACAAGGACATTTTGGTATTGCACCATTTTACTCGTCCTCTCCAACACAGGAATGAGAGAATGAGAAGTTGTCTTTGTAGCGGGGGTCGAGAAGGGTGAAGAACTAGTAATCGGTGTTGTTCAAAATAACCACGGGAAAGGCGGCCTAACATAAAGTCAGCCATGTGTGCCAGAGTCCCAACAGGCAAGACTTCTCTGTCGCCATCAGGAGGATGACTCTCAATATCCTCATCCTCTTTCTCCTCTTCTGCCCATACATGCTGAACAGATGGAATTAAACTTCCATGGGTACTACCCTCTTTAGCGGAGGCAACCGTCTCCTGCTCCTCCTCCTCCTCATCCAATTTGCACTGAGAAGACTAACTGAGGGTTGTCTGGCTATCACCCTGTGTAATGTCTTCCCCCATTTCCACCTCTTCCACATGCAAAGTGTTGTCCTTAATTGTGAGCAGCGAGCGTTTGAGTAGACACAGAAGTGGGATGGTGTTGCTGATAATAGCGTTATCGCCACTCACCATCTGTGTTGATTCCTCAAAGTTTCTTAAAACCTCACAGAGGTCAGACATCCATGCCCACTCCTCGCTTGTGAAGAGCGGAAGCTGACTGGAAAGGCGACAACCATGTTGCAGCTGGTATTCCACTGCTGCCCTCTGCTGCTCACAAAGCCTGGCCAACATGTGGAACGTCGAATTCCAGCGCGTGCTAACGTCACACAACAGTCGGTGAGCTGGCAATTGTAAGCGCTGCTGCAGCATTGACAGACCGGCTGAAGCTGTCGATGACTTGCGGAAATGTGCACACACGTGGAGCAGATTCACCAGTAGCTCAGGCGAATTGGGGTAGGTTTTGAGAAACCGCTGAACCACTAAGGTTAAGACGTGGGCTAGGCATGTGATGTGTGAGTTTGCCGACATGAGCTCGAGCGCCAGGCTCGAGTCTCCTCCCCGCACGTTTCACAACCAATAAATGTGTAGGTAAGTACTGCCATCAAAAGGGGTGGGCTGTGACGGGGGCAGTGAGGCAATTGCCCCTCAGGCTGCCCTAAAGCATGTTAAAAACGTCCGCTGGGCCGTCTTTAACAAATATATATATATTTTTTTTTTATTCCTCAGGGCCGCACCCCCGATCACCACAGGCAGCGCGGCCCTGGTTCTAGTTGCCTAGTGGGGGGCAGTAGGAGATGAGCACATCCATTGTGGAAGCACTCATCTCCATTTTCATCTGTATCGCCGTCCTCAGGACAGCGATACAGTAACCTGTGCTGCGGCGTCTCCCTTCCCGGCGTCTCACTTCTGATAAGCCACAGGCACTAATGCCTGCAGCCTATCAGAGGCCGGCTCAGGCGGCGTGATGACATCATTATCATCACGCCGCCTGAGCCGGGCAGCACACAGAGGGGGACACGGGCCAGAAGAGGCCTGCATCGCATCACTGCTGATGGAGGTAAGTATTAGGTCCCTTTCACACGGGCGAGATTTCCGCACGGGTGCAATGCGTGAGGTGAACGCATTGCACCTGCACTGAATCCGGACCTATTCATTTCTATGGGGCGGTGATTTTGACGCATCACTTGTGCATTGCGTGAAAATCGCAGCATGCTCCTCTTTGTGCGTTTTTTAACGTAACGCAGGCCCCATAAAAATGAATGGGGCTGCGTGAAAATCGCAAACATCCGCAAGCAAGTGCGGATGCGGTGCGATTTTCAAGCACGGTTGCTAGAAAACGATCGGGATGGGGACCCGACCATTATTATTTTCCCTTATAACATGGCTATAAGGGAAAATAATAGCATTCTGAATACAGAATGCATAGTACAATAGCGCTGGAGGGGTTAAAAAAAAGATAAAAAAATTTAACTCACTTAATCCACTTGATCGCGCAGCCCAGCTTCTCTTCTGTCTTCTTCTTTGCTGTTCACAGGAATAGAACCTGTGATGACATCACTGCGCTCATCACATGGTCCATCACATGATCTTTTTTTTACCATGGTGATGGATCATGTGATGGACCATGTGATGAGCGCAGTGATGTCATCACAGGTTCTATTCCTGTGAACAGCAAAGAAGAAGACAGAAGAGAAGCTGGGCTGCGCAATCAAGTGGATTAAGGTGAGTTAAATAAAAAGAAAATTTTTAACCCCTCCAGCCCTATTGTACTATGTATTCTGTATTCAGAATGCTATTATTTTCCCTTATAGCCATGTTACAAGGGAAAATAATACAGTCTACAGAACACCAAACCCGAACTTCTCTGAAGAAGTTCGGGTTTGGGTACCAAACATGCCGATTTTTGTCACGCGCGTGCAAAACGCATTACAATGTTTTGCAGTCGCGCAGAAAAATTGCACATTTTCCCGCAACGCACCCGCATTTTATCCGGGCAAAAAAACATGATGTCCGTGTGAAAGAGGCCCTAGTGGGGTTTTTTTTCTTTGCGGGGGGAGCTGGTTTTTGTTTTGTTTTTTCTTTGCGGGAGGGAGCTGGCACTATGGGGGCATCTGGCATTTCTCACAGGCCCATTTTTTGGGGAGTGGCATTCTGGGGGCATTTATTTCTTGCCCATTTTGGGGGGGCACTATGGGGGCATTTCTTACTGGCACATTGTGGGAGGCACCATGGGGGAGAGGAACACTATGGGGGCATCTGGGGGCTCTAAAGGGGCTTTTTTTATTGGCACATTATGGGGGGCACTATAGAGGAGAGCGGCACTATGGGGCATTATTTTGGGGCACTATGGGGAACTTGGGCCTCTAAAGGTGCCTTTTTTATTGGCACATTATGTGGGGCACTATGGCATTTGGTGGCACTAATGGGGCATTTTTTACTGGCACATTATGGGAGGCACTATGGGGCATTATTTGGGGGCACTATGAGGGAGTGAAGCACTATTGGGGCATCTGGTGGCACTAAAAAGGGGCATTTTTTACTGGCTCATTATGGGGGAAAATAGCACTATAGGAGCATCTGCTGGGGGCACTAAGAAGGGGCATTTTTTTACTTGAATATTATGGGGGACACTATGGGGAAGGGGGAGAGGAGCACTATGAGGGCATTTACTGGGGCACTATATAGGGGTATTTTATACTGGCATACATTATTGGGACATTAGCTCAACTGCGGGCACTAAGCAGGGGTATTTCATGTACTGTCATATTATAAGGAGAATTATTACTACTAGGAGGTATTATGGGGAGCTTTACTACTACTGGGGGGCTATGAGGAACATGATTACTAGTATGGGCACTATAGGGGCATTATTACTACTAAGTGTGCTCTGGCAGAGAATTATTTATATTGGTGGGATTTTGGGGAGGACTGTTACTTTGGGGGAACCCTGGCACAGTATCAGCTTAGCACAATTATTTTTGGGGGACATTATCTTTATACTATTAATGTCAGGGTGCAGTTATTTTTTAGAGCACTGTGTGCCAATAATTGTTGAAGGGGGCACTATCTGTGTGGTAGTAGTATTTCCAGGGGGACTGTTTCTGTAGTGTAGTATTGGGGGTGGCAGGAAAGGGTGTTTAGAAGATGTGAAGATGATGGAAATGTGGGAAACTAATGTCTGTTTGTCAATCTCTGCAGAGACGGGAGATGGCTGAAAAATCATCATGGCGGTCTGGTCTGAATGGAGAAGATAAAGAAATAGAACGTCTGGAACAAAGGTGACATCACTGGATGTAAGAGGTATGGGGTGCTATGTAGGAGAGGAGATGCTCTGGCTCCTCCCCCTGCCATTTACAGAAGGAGGAGCCGGAGCTAGGTGAGGACGGCCAAGGGGGCAGCAGGCCACGGGCGGGTGGCAGATGGTGGGGGAGAACAGCAAGCCTTGAGCAGGATGTGGGGAGGGAGGAGAGCGGAGGAGCTTCCTGGCTATAGCCTGCTGTTTATTGTATAATGTGAAGCAGGCAGTGCAGCCAGGACAGACCCCCCCTATCCGTATGATGTGTAGCGACAGGCCGCAGCTATAGAATGTCAGCTGTTCAGTGTTTGTTAGGAGTGGCCTATTATATGTAGGAGGGGCATTTAATAATGGGTGGAGCTAAAATGGGCCACTTGACTGGATTTGCCCCCCAGGACTAAGGCTGCCAGCCCTCCCCTGACCATCTGTCACGGCTGAGGATGGGGGAAACCCTCAGCCGTGCGATGCCAGGTGGTGTAGTGGCTACTCGGCCATGAGAACAGGATAGGGAGCAGGTCACCTCCTCACGCATCCCTACCCTGACCCTAACTCCTAACCTGCATGGGCCGACCTTGATGGTAGGAGGACCCATGCGCAGGAACCTCGGAGCCCTGACTTACCCTCCGCAGATCCCTGAGCTAGGAGCTGGGTAAGACGACCTACTCCTCCTTGGCACGGAGGAGCAGGAGTCTCAATGGCCAAGCTGTTGGGAAAAGGGGAACACTAACAGACTAATGGAAATGGCAGGCGAACTAGCTAGTTCTACCAACCTGCCACAGCCTTGCTGACTGGATCCCTCAAGAGACAGGAATCCAGAACCATTAGCTGCACAAAAACATAGAAAGCTCCCAACAGAAGAACATACAAGCTCACCAACATAAAGACATCAGCAAGAACAATAATTTTATGACCACAGGGGTGGCTCTCACAGGCAGGTCAAATACACAGGAGGCTGCTCCAGCTAGCAGGGCTGAAGCAACCTACTGAACCATGCAAAACACTCAGGCTTTATAGGCCAAGAAGCCACACCCACACTCAGACACACCCAGTGACATCACTCACACACTGGGAAGGGAGTTAACCCTTCCAGCACCACAGAAGGGAAAGTCACAGACAGGGGAAGTGTACACAATACATAAACACAAGTGCACACCTACACAGATATCACACACAACCGCATGCACAGCATAACAAGCTGCCACATACATACTGTTGCCAGCGGCAACCACAAGTGAGGCAGATACCACAGGCCTCA
This sequence comes from Bufo gargarizans, assembly GCF_014858855.1. Lineage (NCBI taxonomy): Eukaryota > Metazoa > Chordata > Amphibia > Anura > Bufonidae > Bufo > Bufo gargarizans. Next base: position 4,297,241 of record NC_058081.1, on the reverse strand, counting down.
CCTGTGATTGACAAGCAAACTACCACTGACAACCGCATGCGGTTCAGGAGTCACGGTCATGGCCATGGCCGTGACACTCCCCAGACAAACTTCAAGTGCTTACAAAATACACACACCTAACATAGAGGTTGCTAGGTGCAACCGCATGCAACTGCAGCACGCTGCCTAGCCACGCTCAGACTGCTGCTGCACATACACATGAGACAAACAGTTGCCCGCGGCAACCACAAGTTAGGCCACACGCCAGCGGCCCTCACCTGTGGTTTTAACCCACACGAAACCACAGGCAACCGCATGCGGTTAGAGAGTCACGGTCATAGCCATGGCCGTGACACCATCACTGTAATGCCAGTAGCCATGTTTGCTACTAGCATTACAGTGATTGGCTGGCCAGAACGCGTCATAGGGTGCTATATAGCACCCGATGACGCGGGTTCGGCTCTTTGCGAGTCAGGGAGAGCTGCGCTTATGCAGGGACAGACAGTGTAGGGAGTTTGTGATCGCAATTTATTCAATTTTAAAACGTTTCAAAGACCAAAAAGTCCTTTTAAGGACTATTGTCTGTGGTGGCAGCAATTTAATTGTGCAAAGTTTTACTACATTTTTTTTTAATACTTTTTGTAATAGCGATTATTTTGCTATATAGAAGGTGTCTACAGTGACTTGCGACATCTGTGCACCAATACCTTCTGTGTGTCAGGGACAGAGATAGGAAGAATATTAGTAATTCCTGCCTCAGCGCCCCCCCTTCATTATGGCTCTCAGCCCAATTTATGCCTCAGACCCCCCATTATGCCTTTCAGCCCAATTTATGCCTAAGCCTCAGATAAAAAACTTACCTCTCCTGCTCCTGGACGCCGCCGCTCCTCAACAACACCTCCTGCGATTTTCTTCCTCCTGCTGTCGGCTGGCGCTCACAGCGTGATGTCACAGAGCGACTCACACTGTGCGCAGCCCTGCACAGCAGACAGCCGAGGACCAGGAAGCAGTGAGTACAGATCCTTCACCGCTTCCCGGTCCTCCGGTACTAATCGCTGATTAGTATTTACAGCGTTAAAGGGGAATCAGTGGGGGGGCACCCGGCCGGGAGCTCGGAGGTGACAGGCTTCATTAGGGTGTGTCCAGCAGCCCAGCCCCGTACGCACGCCTATGCACTCACCTAAAGAGTCTGTTGTCACCCGATGCGGCCCGCACCTGCTGCACCCCCCTCGCAACGCCATTGGTCAGGCCAAGATATAGGGCAAAAAATTAAAATACAGAAAAAAATTTACTCCCATAATCCATCCACATTTTTGCTGTCAACGGTGTAATCTGTGAATTGTGTGATCTGTGCTTCAATACATTGTGTGGTTGTGAATGGTGTCACCCCCCAAAGCCCTAAGCCCCCCCCCCTCGCCTCCCTGAAGCAATAATTTTTTAGCCATATAACAAAAAATATGTTGAAAGGGAAAAATATAAATATAAATATAAACTACATCAGAAAACAGTGTCTGTACCGCAGATTCCAATAATCTGGGCCTAAAATAACGTCCATATTCTGTGTGTTTCTGTGACATATACTGTCCTGCATCAGAAAACGGTGTCTTTAGTGGGCAGTAAAACAATCTGCGCCACATCTAGTGACAAAACCATTAATATGAAGAAGGCGAGCACTAAGGAACGGGGAAGTGGCCGTGATGCTGATGGTGCACGCAGAGGCCGTGGCCCTCGGAGCAATGAAACTGTGCCTGCTGCCAGTGCACCAGAAAGACAAAAAACATCCACTGTACCCAGCTTCATGTCCTACCTAGCTGGGCGGCGTAGGACAACACTGTCCAAGTCGGACCAGTGCGAACAGTTAGTCGGTTGGATTGCTGAACATAATGCTTCCAGTCTGTTAAGCACCACCCCTCTTCCACCAAGTCCTGATCATCCTTCCTCCCACCATGGAGAGGCTTGCCAAACAAGTGATTCCACACTTGGATATTCCGAGGAGCTCTTTCCAGGGCCACTATTAAATTTGGCCCTTGCGCCCAGCACGCTTGAAGAGGGACCTGAGATATTGTGCCCTGATTCTCAATCTCTTGAGCCTTCACAGTTTCAAGAAGATGACGGTGGTGAACTGCAGTCGTTCGCTCATCAGGTGGATGATGAGACACAGTTACCAATCACTGAGGTTGTGGTTAGGTCAAGTCAGGAGGATGAGCAGACTGAGGAAGTGGAAGAGGAGGTGGTTGACGATGAGGTCATTGACCCAAAATGGGAAGGTGTAAAGCCGAGCGAGGACAGCAGTGCAGAGTGGGAGGGATCCGCTGGAAGGGGCAGTGGGGTTCCAAAAGGGAGAAGTTGGCACACACCAAACAGGCCTGCAACCGTTAAACCGAGCAAACCCATGTGTAAATCTACCTTGCCAAGGGGTAGGTGCTCCGCAGTATGGTGCTTTTTTGAGGAGAGTGCAGACAACAAAAGAGTGGTAGTTTGCAACCTGTGCCGTACCAAAATGAGCAGGGGCATGAACACTAGCAACCTCACCACCACCAGCATGATCCGCCACATGGCATCCAAGCACCCTAATAAGTGGGCTGAACGCCTGGGTCCACAATCTGGGTCTGCGAGTCACACCACTGCCTCCTCTTCCCCTGTGTTACGCACTGCTGGCCAATCCCCTGTCGAAGGCGCAGGCCAGAATGCCCCTCACCCGGCACCTGGACCTTCATATGAACCATCACCAACAACATCCACTTCCCTGTCCAAGCACAGCGTCCAAATGTCCATAACACAGTCATTTGAACGCAAGCGCAAATAACCAAACAGGCCACCAACCCACAGGCCATAGCACTAAATGCGCAACTTTCGAAATTACTGCCCATTAAAATGTTGCCCTTTAGACTTGTGGACAATGAGGATTTCCACAGCCTGATGTCGGCGGCCATCCCTCGGTATGCAGTTCCCAGCTGCAACTATCAAAACTTACCCCAATTTGCTAGAGCTACTGGTGAAGGTGTGCCACTTGTGTGCTCATTTTCGCAATTCGTCCACAGCTTCAGCTGGTCTGTCAACGCTGCAGCAGCGCTTGCGGCTTCCAGCTCACCGACTGTTTTGCGACGTGAGCACGCGCTGGAACGCTACGTTCCACATGTTGGCCAGGCTTTGTGAGCAGCAGAGGGCAGTTGTGGAATACCAGCTGCAACATGGTTATCATCTTTCAAGTTAACTGCCGCTATTCACAAGTGAGGAGTGGGCATTGATGTCAGACCTCTGTGAGGTTTTAAAAAACTTTGAAGAATCCACACAGATGGTAAGTGGCGATAACGCTATTATCAGCGTAACCATCCCATTGCTGTGTCTTCTCAAATGATCGCTGCTCACAATTAAGGATGATGCTCTGAATGTGGCAGACAAGGAAATGGGGGAGGACATCTCACAGCCCACCCTCAGTTTGTCTTCTCAGTGCGAATTGGTCCATGAAAAGGAGGAGGAGGAGCTGGAGACAGTTGCCTCTGCTACAGAGGGTAGTACCCATGGAACTTTAATTCCGTCTGTGGATTGGCAGAAGAGGAGGATGAGGAGATGGAGAGTCATCCTGATGTCGACATCGACGTCTTGCCTGTTGGTACTCTAGCACACATGGCTGACTTCATGTTAGGCTGCCTTTCCAGCGAACCTTCGCGTTATACGCATTTTAGATAACACGGATTACTGGGTGTTCACCCATCTCAACCCCCACTACAAAGAAAACTTCTCATCTCTCATTCCTGTGGTGGAGAGGACAAGCAAAATGGTGCAATACCAAAAGATCCTTGTTGGAAAATTGCTCCAAAATTTTCCATCTGACAACACGGCCAGCAGAGTCTGTACTTCCTTAGGCAAGCGAGGAGGGGAGACAAGGGGAACAAACAACAGTTCCAACAAAGGCAGGGCAACACTTTCCAAGGCATGGGACACTTTCATGACACCCCGCCAGCAACCTCACCCTGAAGCGCATGCTATTGGTACAAGGAGGGAAAAGTTTTGGAAGGTGGTAAAGGAACACATAGCAGACCGTGTCAGCATCCTAAATGATCCCTCAGTGCCTTACAACTACTGGGTGTCCAAGCTGGACAAGTGGCATGAACTTGCACTCTACGCCTTGGAGGTGCTGGCCTGCCCTGCTGCCAGCGTTTTGTCTGAGCGGGTATTTAGTGCTGCTGGTGGCATTATAACAGATAAGCGTATCCGCTTGTCCACTGGCAATGCTGACAGGTTGATTCAGATAAAAATTAACAAGGCCTGGATTTCCCCTGACTTCTCAACTCCACCAGAGGAGAGCTGAGCTGATCATGAACATAAAGGCAATTTCAATCTATCATTTATAATGTACTTAATCTACTGTAGTGTATTCCCATGCACCTTTTCCACCACCAAAAGAGTATATGGTTGTATCTTGTTTTCGCCTTCTCCTCCTCATCCTCCTCCTCATCCAGATTGTATATATTTCCTCCACTCAAATTTTTTTAATAGGGTCAGCTCAACTGCAGGCCCTGAACTCAAATTATTTTATAGGGTCAGCTCAGCAGCAGGCCCTCGCCCCTAATGTTTTACAGGGTCAGCTCACCAGCAGGCCTTCGCCCCTAATGTTTTAGAGGGTCAGTTCAGCAGCAGGCCCTCGCATATAATGTTTTAGAGGGTCAGCTCAGCAGCAGGCCCTCTGATATGATGTTTTAGAGCGTCAGCTCACCTGCAGGCACTCGCATATAATGTTTTAGAGCAGGCATGCTCAACCTGCGGTCCTCCAGCTGTTGCAAAATGACAACTCCCAGCATGCCCAAACAGCCTACAGCAGGGCATTGTGGGAGTTGTAGTTTTACAACAGCTGGAGGACCGCAGGTTGAGCATGCCTGTTTTAGAGGTTCAGCTCAGCAGCCTCATGTTTTGTATGGTCAGATCAGCAAGCCCTTGCTCCAAATGTTTTTGAGGGTCACCAGCATCCCACCAATCATAATTTTTCAAAGGTGTGTATGATGCCTCCTTTATGTGTAACAAAGGGTGTATTGGAGTGCCGTTTCCTTAAAATTTTTGGCAGCCCTTTCACTTAGTGCATAGGATTTATGAGTGTAGGAGTCCCACTACCTGAACAATTGTACCACAATGTGAATGAGTCCCTCCTTTAGGTGATATACAGGCTGTTTCGGAGTGCCTCTTGCTTGTAATATTTTTGCAGAACTTGCACTTTATATATAATTGAATATACAGGAAAGAATGTTTCCTAAACATTTTTCCTTTAAAATTTATTTTTTTGGGGGGTTTTGTGCATATTTTTGTCTGTAAAAGTTAATAAGCCCTTATTTTCCCGCTAATACAAGCTAAAAAATGCTTTAGAACATATAACTGCACCGCACAAGGGCAAATAAGACATAGAAATATTTCCTTGTAATAACCCCTGTTAATGGCTGTATCACACAGCACTTGCACCCCAATAACAAGAACGGTTTGCTGGAATTACAAAGCTGTATAATGGCAATTTGGATCTCCAGTCAGTGCAGCAAGGTGTAATAGGATTGCTCCTATTACCCAGGCTGTAACCTCCATTACTGAACCCTGTTCTACATAAACGCTGTGGAATGATTCCTCCCCATCCTTTCACTACACCTTAAATAATCTTTCCCTGCACTTGTAAATAGTTTTTTTCTGCACAATTTAATTGTTTTCTCTAACACTGTCCCTAGCGCCTCCTGACGTCTCTCCCTGCACTAAGTACACTGGAAAATGGCAGAATCCAAGATGGCTGAGGATATTTATAGGGCTGTGACATCACAGGACTGGCCGGCTGCTGATTGGCTGCATGCATGGCATTATGGGTGATCCCGCCTTTCAAGAGTTCCTTGCTCCATGTCCTCACACGTGCGGGAGCCTTTTTAGAAAAAAAATTGATTCATTACCATGAAGCCGAAGGAAATTCAGCTTCGGTGCAAATAGAATTTTTCCTAAAATTCTGATCGAATTCCACTTCGTCAGCTTCAATTTGCTCATCTCTAGTCAACACAAACTTATTGCTGACCCCCTCTCCACTGTCGGGGGGGGGGGGCTGTACTAGTATAAGCGTTTAAAAGAACAGGTTCTGTAGACATCTATGTGGAGTCAGCTGACGACGGTGTAAAAGAAGTGCGCTCTGCACAGTTCTTTATGCCTGGCACTAAAATCAACCTGTAAGGCTAAGTTCATACTTGTTGAGTTATTTGCCTGTGACTGCCCAAATAAGTGAAGTGTGCAGCGATTCTAAGAGCGACGCCGATCATCTGCATGTCATACTGACTCACATTATTAATTCACTACAACAGCAGACTCCCTATGTGTGTTACTGCAAGGCAAAGTGTTCTACACCACTATACAGGCTCGGATAAGATCGAATTTAATATTTTCGGAAAAATTGGCGAATCGGACGAATCAAAGTTTTGAGAAATTCGCTGATCTCGAATGGCCACCAATTGTGTGGGAGGGACCCCTCCTTTTAAAACCTTTAGCATAATGGAATTTTTATTTCCCTTGACATTATAGATTGTTAGAATGTTGACCCTTGTGGGAGTTGCTTTTACCAGGTTTTTGAAGTTTTCACTATTATGGGTCAGTGTATTAGATGAGCTGTAATATAATTGTGAGGGGGAGGGAATACATTTCAGTACTGCCTTATCAAACTTTATATTAACACAGAAAAAAAACATTGGAAAAGTCAATATAAAGTTTTTCTTATCTGTAGATAATTCTATGAATGTATTTCTTGTTTCATATCCTGAAATGTTCCCAGGAGAGACCATCAGTGAAATCTCCCCGGTTTTGTTATGTCACTTGTCTTTGTAACGTTCCATCTATAAAAGGATCACCCAGAAATACCCTTATGTCTCGTCTATATCTCAGACAAGAACATTTTTTTTCTCTGTTACACAAAGAAGAATTGAAGTTTTCCATTCTCAGATTCACACATCAATGTTTATTATTTGTGTCCTACCAGAAATGTATATAGGTGATTTATTCTGATCTGCTCTGGCATTTTGAGGAACAAAAATGTAGTTATTTTTTGGATGTTCTGTTCTTATTTTATTTAGAATAGCTGTACATATGCTGAAAAAAATATCTGCACAATATGTGTTATTATGTAATGCTTTGCATTGTTTATTTTATATTTTTATATGTCTTTAGCGATTGTATATACAGTATAAATTATATATTTCGATGTAATTCATTCTCATGTTTCCTTTTTTCCCCGAATCATTAACTGGTTTTAAAATAAAAAAGGTGGACTCAACGTAAAAACTATTTTTCTACATTATCATAAACTTATTAAGGTCAAGAAATCGACTCATTTTGATAAAAATACAAGGAGAAAAAAGACCATCGTCCATATGATACGATAGCAGCTCTTTCACACTAGTGAGCCACAGAGAAGAAATTCCATCATTTACTTGTTTTACATTTTTTATTTCTACGTAGACATTTTTTTCCTGACTATGCCACACAGCAATTCCAGCCTGGTGATTGAGATTTTCCTCTTGGGATTTAATAATTTACAAAGTATTAAGATTTTTTGCTTTCTTTTACTTCTGATCATCTTCTGTGTGACGGTATGTGGAAACCTCCTCATCATCCTGGTGGTGTCCTACAGCAGATCTCTCCACTCTCCCATGTACTTCTTCCTCACTCAGCTCTCCATCACAGATATTCTACTCTCTGCCAACATCGTACCTAACATGCTCCGTGTTGTGTTGTATGAAGGCAGTTTTGTGTCTTTTATTGGATGTTTGATTCAATTTTATGTTTTTTCAGCCTCAGAAGCTTCAGAAAGTTTTCTCCTGAGTGTGATGTCCTATGACCGGTATCAGGCCATCTGTAACCCTCTACATTACAATATGGTCATGGACCTCACATTTTGTATGAAGGCCGTTCTCTTGTGTTGGGTGATGATTTTTGCTGTTATATTGGCTCTTTCAGTAACAATGAATTTTTTGTGGTTCTGTGGACCAAACGTCATTGACCATTTCTTCTGTGATTTTGATCCATTAATTGAACTTTCCTGCACAGATCCATTTTTTTTTAAAGTAGAAGACATGATATTGGCCATACCATTTGCAGTTTGCCCATTTTTTGTTATTCTGGTCTCATATGTGTATATTATCATCACCATATTGAAGATCCCATCTGTGAGCGGGAGGCAGAAGACCTTCTCCACCTGCAGCTCTCACCTGGCCGTGGTGTCTTTATATTACGGGTCACTTCTCAGTATCTATTTATTTCCAAATAAGAAAAGTGTAAAGAAAATCATCTCCCTGCTCTACACTGTAGTGACTCCGCTTCTCAATCCTATGATCTACAGTCTGATTAATAGAGACATTAAGCAGGCCTTTAAGAAGCTCAAGAGCAAAATGTCTTCTGCCCTTAAAATGTATTTACTTGTGGGATTTCTACCTTTCCTGTCAACTAGCAGTAGAGTACAGTAGGTACTGAGGGTACAAATTACACAGCAATACATACAAAAGCACTGATTGATTGGTTAACCACTTCCAAACCGGGCCATTTGCCCCCTTTCTGACCAGGCCGAATTTTGCTAATCTGACGAGTCACTTTATGTGGTAATAACTTTGGAACACTTTTATTTATCCAAGCAATTCAAAGATTGTTTTCTTGTGACACATTGTACTTCATGTTAATGGTGAATTTGAGTCAATTTGTTTTACCTTTATTTATAAAAAAAATCAAAAATTTTACAAAAATTTAAAAAAATTCACTGTTTCCTAAATTTGAATCTCTCTGCTTTTAAGACAGATAGCGATGCCTCATAATCATAAAATATTTATTAATTAACATTCCCCATATATCTAATTTATGTGGGCATCATTTTGGTAATGTCATTATTTTTTTTAGGACGTTGGAAGGTTTAGCATTTTTGAAGCAATTTTTTAAAATTTTTAAGAAAATTTCCAAAGTCAACTTTTTAACCACTTAAGGACCACAGGTTTATACCCCCCTAGTGACCAGGCCCTTTTTTACAAATCGGCACTCCACAACTTTAGCGGTTAATTGCTCGGTCATGCAACTTACCACCCAAATGAATTTTACCTCCTTTTCTTTTCACTAATAGAGCGTTCATTTGGTGGTATTTCATTGCTGCTGACATTTTTACTTTTTTTGTTATTAATCAAAATTTAACGATTTTTTTGCAAAAAAATGTCATTTTTCACTTTCAGTTGTAAAATTTTGCAAAAAAAACGACATCCATATATAAATTTTTCGCTAAATTTATTGTTCTACATGTCTTTGATTAAAAAAAAATGTTTGGGTAAAAAAAAAATGGTTTGGGTAAAAGTTATAGCGTTTACAAACTATGGTACAAAAATGTGAATTTCCGCTTTTTGAAGCAGCTCTGACTTTCTGAGCACCTGTCATGTTTCCTGAGGTTCTACAATGGCCAAACAGTAGAAAAAACCCACAAATGACCCCATTTCGGAAAGTAGACACCCTGAGGTATTCGCTGATGGGCATAGTGAGTTCATAGAACTTTTTGTTTTTTGTCACAAGTTAGCGGAAAATGATGATTTATTATTATTATTTTTTTTTTCTTACAAAGTCTCATATTCCACTAACTTGTGACAAAAAATAAAAACTTCCATGAACTCACTATGCCCATCACGAAATACCTTGGGGTGTCTTCTTTCCAAAATGGGGTCACTTGTGGGGTAGTTATACTGCCCTGGCAATTTAGGGGCCCAAATGTGTGAGAAGAACTTTGCAATCGAAATGTGTAAAAAATGACCGGTGAAATCCGAAAGGTGCTCTTTGGAATGTGTGCCCCTTTGCCCACCTAGGCTGCAAAAAAGTGTCACACATCTGGTATCGCCGTACTCAGGAGAAGTTGGGGAATGTGTTTTGGGGTGTCATTTTACATATACCCATGCTGGGTGAGAGAAATATCTTGGCAAAAGACAACTTTTCCCATTTTTTTATACACAGTTGGCATTTGACCAAGATATTTATATCACCCAGCATGGGTATATGTAAAATGACACCCCAAAACACATTGCCCAACTTCTCCTGAGTACGGCGATACCAGATGTGTGACACTTTTTTGCAGCCTAGGTGGGCAAAGGGGCCCACATTCCAAAGAACACCTTTAGGATTTCACCGGCCATTTTTTACAGATTTTGATTTCAAACTACTTCGCACACATTAGGGCCCCTAAATTGCCAGGGCAGTATAACTACCCCACAAGTGACCCCATTTTGGAAAGAAGACACCCCAAGGTATTCCGTGAGGGGCATGGCGAGTTCCTGGAATTTTTTTTTTTTGTCACAAGTTAGTGGAATATGAGACTTTGTAAGGGAAAAAAATAAATAAAATAAATCATCATTTTCCGCTAACTTGTGACAAAAAATAAAAAATTCTAGGAACTCGCCATGCCCCTCACGGAATACCTTGGGGTGTCTTCTTTCCAAAATGGGGTCACTTGTGGGGTAGTTATACTGCCCTGGCAATTTAGGGGCCCAAATGTGTGGTAAGTAGTTTGAAATCAAAATGTGTAAAAAAGGACCTGTGAAATCTGAAAGGTGCTCTTTGGAATGTGGGCCCCTTTGCCCACCTAGGCGGCAAAAAAGTGACACACATCTGGTATCGCCGTACTCAGGAGAAGTTGGGGAATGTGTTTTGGGGTGTCATTTTACATATACCCATGCTGGGTGAGAAAAATATCTTGGTCAAATGCCAACTTTGTATAAAAAAATGGGAAAAGTTGTCTTTTGCCGAGATATTTCTCTCACCCAGCATGGGTATATGTAAAATGACACCCCAAAACACATTCCCCAACTTCTCCTGAGTACGGCGATACCAGATGTGTGACACTTTTTTGCAGCCTAGGTGGGCAAAGGGGCCCACATTCCAAAGAACACCTTTAGGATTTCACCGGCCATTTTTTACAGATTTTGATTTCAAACTACTTCGCACACATTAGGGCCCCTAAATTGCCAGGGCAGTATAACTACCCCACAAGTGACCCCATTTTGGAAAGAAGACACCCCAAGGTATTCCGTGAGGGGCATGGCGAGTTCCTAGAATTTTTTTTTTTGGGCACAAGTTAGCGGAAATTGATTTTTTTTGTATTTTCTCACAAAGTCTCCCTTTCTGCTAACTTGGGACAAAAATTTCAATCTTTCATGGACTCAATATGCCCCTCACGGAATACCTTGGGGTGTCTTCTTTCCAAAATGGGGTCACATGTGGGGTACTTATACTGCCCTGGCATTTTAGGGGCCCTACAGCGTCAGAAGAAGTCTGGAATATAAATGTCTAAAAAAATTTACGCATTTGGATTCCGTGAGGGGTATGGTGAGTTCATGTGAGATTTTATTTTTTGACACAAGTTAGTGGAATATGAGACTTTGTAAGAAAAAACAAAAACAAACAAAAAATTTCCGCTAACTTGTGCCCAAAAAAATGTCTACATGGAGCCTTACAGGGGGTGATCAATGACAGGGGGGTGATCAGGGAATCTATATGGGGTGATCACCCCCCTGTCATTGATCACACCCCTGTCATTGATCACCCCCCTGTAAGGCTCCATTCAGACATCCGTATGATTTTTTACGGATCCACGGATACATGGATCGGATCCGCAAAACACATGCGGACGTCTGAATGGAGCCTTACAGGGGGGTGATCAATGACAGAGGGGTGATCACCCATATAGACTCCCTGATCACCTTCGTCATTGATCACCCCCCTGTAAGGCTCCATTCAGACGTCCGTATGATTTTTTACGGATCCACGGATACATGGATCGGATCTGCAAAACACATGCGGACGTCTGAATGGAGCCTTACAGGGGGGTGATCAATGACAGAGGGGTGATCACCCATATAGACTCCCTGATCACCTTCGTCATTGATCACCCCCCTGTAAGGCTCCATTCAGACGTCCGTATGATTTTTTACGGATCCACGGATACATGGATCGGATCCGCAAAACACATGCGGACGTCTGAATGGAGCCTTACAGGGGGGTGATCAATGACAGAGGGGTGATCACCCATATAGACTCCCTGATCACCTTCGTCATTGATCACCCCCCTGTAAGGCTCCATTCAGACGTCCGTATGATTTTTTACGGATCCACGGATCGGATCCGCAAAACACATGCGGACGTCTGAATGGAGCCTTACAGGGGGGTGATCAATGACAGGGGGTGATCAGGGAGTGTATATGGGGTGATCACCCCCCTGTCACTGATCACCCCCCTGTAAGGCTCCATTCAGACGTCCGTATGTGTTTTGCGGATCCGATCCATGTATCCGTGGATCCGTAAAAATCATACGGACGTCTGAATGGAGCCTTACAGGGGGGTGATCAATGACAGGGGGGTGATCAATGACAGGGGGTGATCAGGAAGTCTATATGGGTGATCACCCCTCTGTCATTGATCACCCCCCTGTAAGGCTCCATTCAGACGTCCGTATGTGTTTTGCGGATCCGATCCATGTATCCGTGGATCCGTAAAAATCATACGGACGTCTGAATGGAGCCTTACAGGGGGGTGATCAATGACGGAGGTGATCAGGGAGTCTATATGGGTGATCACTCCTCTGTAATTGATCACCCCCCTGTAAGGCTCCATTCAGACGTCCGCATGTGTTTTGCGGATCCGATCCATGTATCAGTGGATCCGTAAAAATCATACGGACGTCTGAATGGAGCCTTACAGGGGGGTGATCAATGACAGGGAAGTGATCAGGAAGTCTATATGCGTGATCACCCCCTTGTCATTGATCACCCCCCTGTAAGGCTCCATTCAGACGTCCGTATGCGTTTTGCGGATCCGATCCATGTATCCGTGGATCCGTAAAAATCATACGGACCTCTGAATGGAGCCTTACAGGGGGGTGATCAATGACAGGGGGGTGATCAATGACAGGGGGGGTGATCAGGGAGTCTATATGGGCTGATCAGTGGTTTATAAAGGGTTAATAAGTGACAGGGGGGGGTGTAGTGTAGTGTAGTGGTGTTTGGTGCTACTTTAGTGAGCTGCCTGAGTCCTCTGGTGGTCGATCCTAACAAAAGGGACCACCAGAGGACCAGGTAGCAGGTATATTAGACGCTGTTATCAAAACAGCGTCTAATATGCCTGTTAGGGGTTAAAAAAATCACATCTCCAGCCTGCCAGCGAGCGATCGCCGCTGGCAGGCTGGAGATCCACTCGCTTACCTCCCGTTCCTGTGAACGCGCGCGTCTGCGTGCGCGCGTTCACAGGAAATCTCGGCTCACGCGAGATGACGCCTATTGGCGTTAGCGTAGCCTGGGAGAGCCGCCGCGATGACGCCTTTCGGCGTTAGCGTAGCGCTAAGTGGTTAAGGACAAGTTCATTTCTGAAGTCACTTTGTGGGGCTTACATAGTGGAAACCCCCCATAAACTCCAACTCACCCTGGCAACAGCCTTTTCACTCCCCTACCCTCTGGTAGGCGTCTTAGAGCCCTACATGCCCGCACCAGAGGGTTATTGCCCCTTCCTAGCATAGCAACTACCACAGACTGAAAGTGACTGCTGCATTCATGACCCCATGGTGATCTCTTGTCTGCAGTGGTGTCTGAATCAGTGTATATATATATATACTCACAAGCACTTCCTACTTTGCTCTTGCTATATATATATGCTGTGAATTGTGACTAGTAATGCCTTCTAGTGCAATGTTTTGTTTTTGTTTTTTCTAGTGTAATGCTTTAGTTTAAATGTCAGTTCTTGTTCCTCTGTCCATGGCATCTAGGATGTCCATGGCATCTAGTATTACATTGTATTGTACAAAGAAAAAGGAAAAAGTCTGGTAGAGTGTTAGCCAATAGAAAATTAGTTCAGTGCTCTCATTAAGAGAAACAAAATAAGAGTATTGCAGGTTTGATACCTTTTAATGGCTAAAGAAAATACAAGTAATGATGTTACAGAGCGAGCTTTCGAGACATCACCATTCTCTTCATCAGGCGTACTACAAGAATATATGAAGAAACAGCAATATATATACAATAAGAACAGAGGCATTCCCCCCGAATGAATGGACATTTGAAAAAAAAAAAAACAGAACAACATATTAAAGATCTTGAGAATGAGTCCTTAATTATCTTACAGATAAGGGGTGTGAAAGTTTTATGGTCTCTAAATTGATGTTATCTCAGAGACCTGGTGCCCCGACTATGTCTATAGAAGACTCTTTAGATCTTGTAGTGTGTCATAAATCCCGGGGACAAAATCAGTCCAGTATTCAAAGTGTCAAGCAGTGTTATAAATTTGTATTCCCAAATTCTTCTAGCATTTTGGGATTTGAAGTTACCTTTTAATATGAGAACTTTCACGTGTTCTTCATTGTGTCCTGGGCTACAGAAATGCTTAGCAACAGGAAAGTGTAGCTCCTTCTCTTTAATTGTGTGGTGGTGGGACCTCATACTTGCATTGAGTCTCTGTCCTGTTTCTCCAACGTAGAGGCCTCTAACAGGACATTTTGTGCAGAGAATCAGATAAACCACATTAGATGTAGAACATGTGAATGTCCCAGGGATCCTATATTTCTGCTGTGTGTTGGGGATCCGGATCTTATCTGTTGTCATTATATGGGAACAGGTTTTGCATCTTCTTATATTACAGGGATGGGTTCCTTTTTCTGTGGTACATGGCCTTGAACATGATCTGATCAGAATGTTCCTTAGATTTGGAGGTTGTCGGAAAGCTAGTAGGGGGGGTCTGGGAAGATTGTTTTTAGTCGTTCATCCTTACATAAGACATGGTGTAATTTTTTGGCAGTTTTCCTCAGTACCTCTAGTTGTGGGTTGTAGGTCATAAGCAGAGGTATGCGCTGGTTCTGTTTCTTTTCATTGTATTGGAGAAGTTGACTTCTGGGGATCTTGATGGCTCTTGTGATCTGATCTTCAATCGAAGCAGGATGATAGCCCTGGTGTAAAAATGTCCTTTTCAGATATTGTAAATGCTCATCCCTTGGCCTTAAGAACGAGGGAGATGTCACCACAGTTAATGACCCTGTTCTCAGGGAGATCTTGTGAGGCGATAAGGACGGAAGCCAAGTTCACATCCTTCCCAGCCAGGATGTCTTTTTTGATTCCGTCCGGGATGAAATGGGCCGGGGCCACCTGGGGAGTGAAAATGGTAATACCTAGGGGGGCCCCCTGAGGAACGCCATACCCTGCCGGAGGGTGTGACGCCAGGGGGGGGGCCGGGGGCCCGAGATTCCAGCACCGACACCCTGGACTGAGCATCTGCCACCGAGCAGACCAAGGAGTCAATAGTGTCTTGTAAATGTGACAGCGACAGCTCAATGGACGTGGTCCCTGGCTGGACACCTGACGGGCCCGGGGTGGTCATCAACTGTTTTTATAGTTCTGCTTTGCAAGCAGAGTCCGGGTGAGGGATGCCTCTCCTATTAAGTTCTGCGGTGAGTCTGGGAATCTTCCAGTTTCTCAGGGACAGGGTGCCAGACTGGCCAGAGACGGACGTTCCAGGGAGTGACATGGTGTCATCCATATCTGAAGCATGCGACATGCTTAACCTGAGGTTGACGGATGATACCTGTGCCGATGTCTTGGGTCACCTGACCTCGGCCAGATGTCGGATAAATGAGACAGGCAAGAAAACGTTCCTGGGAGACAAAACCATAAGAGTCGGAAGGGGGACTAGCTGGGAAGATGACAGCCTGGGCGATCCAGGAGACAGAGGTAGGTGCGAGCCTGGGCGATCCAGGAGGCAGAGGTAGGTGCGAGCCTGGGGCAATCCAGGAGACAGAGGCAGGTATGAGCCTGGGCGATCCAGGAGACAGAGGCAGGTATGAGCCTGGGCGATCCAGGAGACAGAGGCAGGTATGAGCCTGGGCGATCCAGGAGACAGAGGCAGGTATGAGCCTGGGCGATCCAGGAGACAGAGGCAGGTATGAGCCTGGGCGATCCAGGAGACAGAGGCAGGTATGAGCCTAGGCGATCCAGCGGAAAACAGGAAAACAACGGCGTACAAATAAAAGCACATACACATACTGCACGGTCCTGCCGCCCCTACAAATCGGTACCGATAGCGGCGGGCAGATCAGTGAGCAGTGAGGGAGTATGGAGTTTAGTCCGAAGCTGCGAGTTTCCAACCCAGGTCGGTCGAGCTCATGGCAACTGGACTTTCCAATAATCTGCCGCGGCCATGTATGCAAGCTAAACAGAGTAAACCTGTGCTGAGAAGCTATATCTAAGCCCTGAGTTGTATTGTCTGTGTTGACCAAACCTAACGAGTTTGGTACTATCGGCTAATCTGTAGTATCTAAACCTACCATGTGTGACAATTTACCTGAGCAGTGTAACTAACCATATAACGTTTATGAGGTTAAGCCCTAATCTACATCTGGTGAGACCCCCAGATATCCTCATGTTTCATTACGAAGACTCCCTGTCATAAAATGCATCTGCATGTGACCCCCAGACCTAAAATGTGGTATTGTATGTGCTGATGCCCGGACTAGATCTACCCAGATATACTCTATGAACCAGCTACATGCGTCCCACCGAACGCATGAATAGGATTGCTTGGACTCCCCAACCTACACTATCTATAGCAGAGGGTTATCGACATGCGTTCCACACTGGAACGCACGCCGCCCCCACAACCAGGAGAGTGGAGAGTGAGTGGCAGACTGTATGTGGAAACCTCCTCATCATCCTGGTGGTGTCCTACAGCAGATCTCTCCACTCTCCCATGTACTTCTTCCTCACTCAGCTCTCCATCACAGATATTCTACTCTCTGCCAACATCGTACCTAACATGCTCCGTGTTGTGTTGTATGAAGGCAGTTTTGTGTCTTTTATTGGATGTTTGATTCAATTTTATGTTTTTTCAGCCTCAGAAGCTTCAGAAAGTTTTCTCCTGAGTGTGATGTCCTATGACCGGTATCAGGCCATCTGTAACCCTCTACATTACAATATGGTCATGGACCTCACATTTTGTATGAAGGCCGTTCTCTTGTGTTGGGTGATGATTTTTGCTGTTATATTGGCTCTTTCAGTAACAATGAATTTTTTGTGGTTCTGTGGACCAAACGTCATTGACCATTTCTTCTGTGATTTTGATCCATTAATTGAACTTTCCTGCACAGATCCATTTTTTTTTAAAGTAGAAGACATGATATTGGCCATACCATTTGCAGTTTGCCCATTTTTTGTTATTCTGGTCTCATATGTGTATATTATCATCACCATATTGAAGATCCCATCTGTGAGCGGGAGGCAGAAGACCTTCTCCACCTGCAGCTCTCACCTGGCCGTGGTGTCTTTATATTACGGGTCACTTCTCAGTATCTATTTATTTCCAAATAAGAAAAGTGTAAAGAAAATCCTCTCCCTGCTCTACACTGTAGTGACTCCGCTTCTCAATCCTATGATCTACAGTCTGAGTAATAGAGACATTAAGCAGGCCTTTAAGAAGCTCAAGAGCAAAATGTCTTCTGCCCTTAAAATGTATTTACTTGTGGGATTTCTACCTTTCCTGTCAACTAGCAGTAGAGTACAGTAGGTACTGAGGGTACAAATTACACAGCAATACATACAAAAGCACAGATTGATTGGTTAACCACTTCCAAACCGGGCCATTTGCCCCCTTTCTGACCAGGCCGAATTTTGCTAATCTGACGAGTCACTTTATGTGGTAATAACTTTGGAACACTTTTATTTATCCAAGCAATTCAAAGATTGTTTTCTTGTGACACATTGTACTTCATGTTAATAGTGAATTTGAGTCAATTTGTTTTACCTTTATTTATAAAAAAAATCAAAAATTTTACAAAAATTTAAAAAAATTCACTGTTTCCTAAATTTGAATCTCTCTGCTTTTAAGACAGATAGCGATGCCTCATAATCATAAAATATTTATTAATTAACATTCCCCATATATCTAATTTATGTGGCCATCATTTTGGTAATGTCATTATTTTTTTTAGGACGTTGGAAGGTTTAGCATTTTTGAAGCAATTTTTTAAAATTTTTAAGAAAATTTCCAAAGTCAACTTTTTAACCACTTAAGGACCACAGGTTTATACCCCCCTAGTGACCAGGCCCTTTTTTACAAATCGGCACTCCACAACTTTAGCGGTTAATTGCTCGGTCATGCAACTTACCACCCAAATGAATTTTACCTCCTTTTCTTCTCACTAATAGAGCTTTCATTTGGTGGTATTTCATTGCTGCTGACATTTTTACTTTTTTTGTTATTAATCAAAATTTAACGATTTTTTTGCAAAAAAATGTCATTTTTCACTTTCAGTTGTAAAATTTTGCAAAAAAAACGACATCCATATATAAATTTTTCGCTAAATTTATTGTTCTACATGTCTTTGATTAAAAAAAAATGTTTGGGTAAAAAAAAAATGGTTTGGGTAAAAGTTATAGCGTTTACAAACTATGGTACAAAAATGTGAATTTCCGCTTTTTGAAGCAGCTCTGACTTTCTGAGCACCTGTCATGTTTCCTGAGGTTCTACAATGGCCAAACAGTAGAAAAAACCCACAAATGACCCCATTTCGGAAAGTAGACACCCTGAGGTATTCGCTGATGGGCATAGTGAGTTCATAGAACTTTTTGTTTTTTGTCACAAGTTAGCGGAAAATGATGATTTATTATTATTATTTTTTTTTCTTACAAAGTCTCATATTCCACTAACTTGTGACAAAAAATAAAAACTTCCATGAACTCACTATGCCCATCACGAAATACCTTGGGGTGTCTTCTTTCCAAAATGGGGTCACTTGTGGGGTAGTTATACTGCCCTGGCAATTTAGGGGCCCAAATGTGTGAGAAGAACTTTGCAATAGAAATGAGTAAAAAATGAACGGTGAAATCCGAAAGGTGCTCTTTGGAATGTGTGCCCCTTTGCCCACCTAGGCTGCAAAAAAGTGTCACACATCTGGTATCGCCGTACTCAGGAGAAGTTGGGGAATGTGTTTTGGGGTGTCATTTTACATATACCCATGCTGGGTGAGAGAAATATCTCGGCAATGACAACTTTTTCCATTTTTTTATACCCAGTTGGCATTTGACCAAGATATTTATATCACCCAGCATGGGTATATGTAAAATGACACCCCAAAACACATTGCCCAACTTCTCCTGAGTACGGCGATACCAGATGTGTGACACTTTTTTGCAGCCTAGGTGGGCAAAGGGGCCCACATTCCAAAGAACACCTTTAGGATTTCACCGGCCATTTTTTACAGATTTTGATTTCAAACTACTTCGCACACATTAGGGCCCCTAAATTGCCAGGGCAGTATAACTACCCCACAAGTGACCCCATTTTGGAAAGAAGACACCCCAAGGTATTCCGTGAGGGGCATGGCGAGTTCCTGGAATTTTTTTTTTTTGTCACAAGTTAGTGGAATATGAGACTTTGTAAGGGAAAAAAATAAATAAAATAAATCATCATTTTCCGCTAACTTGTGACAAAAAATAAAAAATTCTAGGAACTCGCCATGCCCCTCACGGAATACCTTGGGGTGTCTTCTTTCCAAAATGGGGTCACTTGTGGGGTAGTTATACTGCCCTGGCAATTTAGGGGCCCAAATGTGTGGTAAGTAGTTTGAAATCAAAATGTGTAAAAAAGGACCTGTGAAATCTGAAAGGTGCTCTTTGGAATGTGGGCCCCTTTGCCCACCTAGGCGGCAAAAAAGTGACACACATCTGGTATCGCCGTACTCAGGAGAAGTTGGGGAATGTGTTTTGGGGTGTCATTTTACATATACCCATGCTGGGTGAGAGAAATATCTCGGCAAAAGACAACTTTTCCCATTTTTTTATACAAAGTTGGCATTTGACCAAGATATTTTTCTCACCCAGCATGGGTATATGTAAAATGACACCCCAAAACACATTCCCCAACTTCTCCTGAGTACGGCGATACCACATGTGTGACACTTTTTTGCAGCCTAGATGCGCAAAGCGGCCCAAATTCCTTTTAGGAGGGCATTTTTAGACATTTGGATCCCAGACTTCTTCTCACGCTTTCGGGCCCCTAACATGCCAGGGCAGTATAAATACCCCACATGTGACCCCATTTTGGAAAGAAGACACCCCAAGGTATTCCGTGAGGGGCATGGCGAGTTCCTAGAATTTTTTTTTTGGGCACAAGTTAGCGGAAATTGATTTTTTTTGTATTTTCTCACAAAGTCTCCCTTTCTGCTAACTTGGGACAAAAATTTCAATCTTTCATGGACTCAATATGCCCCTCACGGAATACCTTGGGGTGTCTTCTTTCCAAAATGGGGTCACATGTGGGGTACTTATACTGCCCTGGCATTTTAGGGGCCCTACAGCGTCAGAAGAAGTCTGGAATATAAATGTCTAAAAAAATTTACGCATTTGGATTCCGTGAGGGGTATGGTGAGTTCATGTGAGATTTTATTTTTTGACACAAGTTAGTGGAATATGAGACTTTGTAAGAAAAAACAAAAACAAACAAAAAATTTCCGCTAACTTGTGCCCAAAAAAATGTCTACATGGAGCCTTACAGGGGGTGATCAATGACAGGGGGGTGATCAGGGAATCTATATGGGGTGATCACCCCCCTGTCATTGATCACACCCCTGTCATTGATCACCCCCCTGTAAGGCTCCATTCAGACATCCGTATGATTTTTTAAGGATCCACGGATACATGGATCGGATCCGCAAAACACATGCGGACGTCTGAATGGAGCCTTACAGGGGGGTGATCAATGACAGAGGGGTGATCACCCATATAGACTCCCTGATCACCTTCGTCATTGATCACCCCCCTGTAAGGCTCCATTCAGACGTCCGTATGATTTTTTACGGATCCACGGATACATGGATCGGATCTGCAAAACACATGCGGACGTCTGAATGGAGCCTTACAGGGGGGTGATCAATGACAGAGGGGTGATCACCCATATAGACTCCCTGATCACCTTCGTCATTGATCACCCCCCTGTAAGGCTCCATTCAGACGTCCGTATGATTTTTTACGGATCCACGGATACATGGATCGGATCCGCAAAACACATGCGGACGTCTGAATGGAGCCTTACAGGGGGGTGATCAATGACAGAGGGGTGATCACCCATATAGACTCCCTGATCACCTTAGTCATTGATCACCCCCCTGTAAGGCTCCTATTCAGACGTCCGTATGATTTTTTACGGATCCACGGATCGGATCCGCAAAACACATGCGGACGTCTGAATGGAGCCTTACAGGGGGGTGATCAATGACATGGGGTGATCAGGGAGTGTATATGGGGTGATCACCCCCCTGTCACTGATCACCCCCCTGTAAGGCTCCATTCAGACGTCCGTATGTGTTTTGCGGATCCGATCCATGTATCCGTGGATCCGTAAAAATCATACGGACGTCTGAATGGAGCCTTACAGGGGGGTGATCAATGACAGGGGGGTGATCAATGACAGGGGGTGATCAGGAAGTCTATATGGGTGATCACCCCTCTGTCATTGATCACCCCCCTGTAAGGCTCCATTCAGACGTCCGTATGTGTTTTGCGGATCCGATCCATGTATCCGTGGATCCGTAAAAATCATACGGACGTCTGAATGGAGCCTTACAGGGGGGTGATCAATGACGGAGGTGATCAGGGAGTCTATATGGGTGATCACTCCTCTGTAATTGATCACCCCCCTGTAAGGCTCCATTCAGACGTCCGCATGTGTTTTGCGGATCCGATCCATGTATCAGTGGATCCGTAAAAATCATACGGACGTCTGAATGGAGCCTTACAGGGGGGTGATCAATGACAGGGAAGTGATCAGGAAGTCTATATGCGTGATCACCCCCTTGTCATTGATCACCCTCCTGTAAGGCTCCATTCAGACGTCCGTATGCGTTTTGCGGATCCGATCCATGTATCCGTGGATCCGTAAAAATCATACGGACCTCTGAATGGAGCCTTACAGGGGGGTGATCAATGACAGGGGGGTGATCAATGACAGGGGGGGTGATCAGGGAGTCTATATGGGCTGATCAGTGGTTTATAAAGGGTTAATAAGTGACAGGGGGGGGTGTAGTGTAGTGGTGTTTGGTGCTACTTTAGTGAGCTGCCTGAGTCCTCTGGTGGTCGATCCTAACAAAAGGGACCACCAGAGGACCAGGTAGCAGGTATATTAGACGCTGTTATCAAAACAGCGTCTAATATGCCTGTTAGGGGTTAAAAAAATCACATCTCCAGCCTGCCAGCGAGCGATCGCCGCTGGCAGGCTGGAGATCACTCGCTTACCTCCCGTTCCTGTGAACGCGCGCGTCTGCGTGCGCGCGTTCACAGGAAATCTCGGCTCACGCGAGATGACGCCTATTGGCGTTAGCGTAGCCTGGGAGAGCCGCCGCGATGACGCCTTTCGGCGTTAGCGTAGCGCTAAGTGGTTAAGGACAAGTTAATTTCTGAAGTCACTTTGTGGGGCTTACATAGTGGAAACCCCCCATAAACTCCAACTCACCCTGGCAACAGCCTTTTCACTCCCCTACCCTCTGGTAGGCGTCTTAGAGCCCTACATGCCCGCACCAGAGGGTTATTGCCCCTTCCTAGCATAGCAACTACCACAGACTGAAAGTGACTGCTGCATTCATGACCCCATGGTGATCTCTTGTCTGCAGTGGTGTCTGAATCAGTGTATATATATATATACTCACAAGCACTTCCTACTTTGCTCTTGCTATATATATATGCTGTGAATTGTGACTAGTAATGCCTTCTAGTGCAATGTTTTGTTTTTGTTTTTTCTAGTGTAATGCTTTAGTTTAAATGTCAGTTCTTGTTCCTCTGTCCATGGCATCTAGGATGTCCATGGCATCTAGTATTACATTGTATTGTACAAAGAAAAAGGAAAAAGTCTGGTAGAGTGTTAGCCAATAGAAAATTAGTTCAGTGCTCTCATTAAGAGAAACAAAATAAGAGTATTGCAGGTTTGATACCTTTTAATGGCTAAAGAAAATACAAGTAATGATGTTACAGAGCGAGCTTTCGAGACATCACCATTCTCTTCATCAGGCGTACTACAAGAATATATGAAGAAACAGCAATATATATACAATAAGAACAGAGGCATTCCCCCCGAATGAATGGACATTTGAAAAAAAAAAAAAACAGAACAACATATTAAAGATCTTGAGAATGAGTCCTTAATTATCTTACAGATAAGGGGTGTGAAAGTTTTATGGTCTCTAAATTGATGTTATCTCAGAGACCTGGTGCCCTGACTATGTCTATAGAAGACTCTTTAGATCTTGTAGTGTGTCATAAATCCCGGGGACAAAATCAGTCCAGTATTCAAAGTGTCAAGCAGTGTTATAAATTTGTATTCCCAAATTCTTCTAGCATTTTGGGATTTGAAGTTACCTTTTAATATGAGAACTTTCATGTGTTCTTCATTGTGTCCTGGGCTACAGAAATGCTTAGCAACAGGAAAGTGTAGCTTCTTCTCTTTAATTGTGTGGCGGTGGGACCTCATACTTGCATTGAGTCTCTGTCCTGTTTCTCCAACGTAGAGGCCTCTAACAGGACATTTTGTGCAAAGAATCAGATAAACCACATTAGATGTAGAACATGTGAATGTCCCAGGGATCCTATATTTCTGCTGTGTGTTGGGGATCCGGATCTTATCTGTTGTCATTATATGGGAACAGGTTTTGCATCTTCTTATATTACAGGGATGGGTTCCTTTTTCTGTGGTAGATGGCCTTGAACATGATCTGATCAGAATGTTCCTTAGATTTGGAGGTTGTCGGAAAGCTAGTAGGGGGGGTCTGGGAAGATTGTTTTTAGTCGTTCATCCTTACATAGGACATGGTGTAATTTTTTGGCAGTTTTCCTCAGTACCTCTAGTTGTGGGTTGTAGGTCACAAGCAGAGGTATGCGCTGGTTCTGTTTCTTTTCATTGTATTGGAGAAGTTGACTTCTGGGGATCTTGGTGGCTCTTGTGATCTGATCTTCAATCGAAGCAGGATGATAGCCCTGGTGTAAAAATGTCCATTTCAGATATTGTAAATGCTCACCCCTTGGCCTTAAGAACGAGGGAGATGTCACCACAGTTAATGACCCTGTTCTCAGGGAGATCTTGTGAGGCGATAAGGATGGAAGCCAAGTTCACATCCTTCCCAGCCAGGATGTCTTTTTTGATTCCGTCCGGGATGAAATGGGCCGGGGCCACCTGGGGAGTGAAAATGGTAATACCTAGGGGGGCCCCCTGAGGAACGCCATACCCTGCCGGAGGGTGTGACGCCAGGGGGGGGGGGGGCCGGGGCCCGAGATTCCAGCACCGACACCCTGGACTGAGCATCTGCCACCGAGCAGACCAAGGAGTCAATAGTGTCTTGTAAATGTGACAGCGACTGCTCAATGGACGTGGTCCCTGGCTGGACACCTGACAGGCCCGGGGTGGTCATCAACAGTTTGTATAGTTCTGCTTTGCGAGCAGAGGCCGGGTGAGGGATGCCTCTCCTATTAAGTTCTGCGGTGAGTCTGGGAATCGTCCAGCTTCTCAGGGACACGGTGCCAGACTGGCCCGAGACGGACGTTCCAGGGAGTGACATGGTGTCATCCATATCTGAAGCATGCGACATGCTTAACCTGAGGTTAACGGATGATACCTGTGCCGATGTCTTGGGTCACCTGACCTCGGCCAGATGTCGGATAAATGAGACAGGCAAGAAAACGTTCCTGGGAGACAAAACCATAAGAGTCGGAAGGGGGACTAGCTGGGAAGATGACAGCCTGGGCGATCCAGGAGACAGAGGTAGGTGCGAGCCTGGGCGATCCAGGAGGCAGAGGTAGGTGCGAGCCTGGGGCAATCCAGGAGACAGAGGCAGGTATGAGCCTGGGCGATCCAGGAGACAGAGGCAGGTATGAGCCTGGGCGATCCAGGAGACAGAGGCAGGTATGAGCCTGGGCGATCCAGGAGACAGAGGCAGGTATGAGCCTGGGCAATACAGGAGACAGAGGCAGGTATGAGCCTGGGCGATCCAGGAGACAGGGGCAGGTATGAGCCTGGGCGATCTAGGAGACAGGGGCAGGTATGAGCCTGGGCGATCCAGGAGACAGGGGCAGGTATGAGCCTGGGCGGTCCAGGAGATAGAGGCAGGTATGAGCCTAGACGGTCCAGGAGATAGAGGCAGGTATGAGCCCGGGCGATCCAGGAGACAGAGGTAGGTATGAGCCCAGTCGATCCAGGAGACAGGAGCAGGTATGAGCCCGGGCGATCCAGGAGACAGAGGCAGGTATGAGCCTAGGCGATCCAGCGGAAAACAGGAAAACAACGGCGTACAAATAAAAGCACATACTGCACGGTCCTGCCGCCCCTACAAATCGGTACCGATAACGGCGGGCAATTGATTAGTGAGCAGTGAGGGAGTATGGAGTTTAGTCCGAAGCTGCGAGTTTCCAACCCAGGTCGGTCGAGCTCATGGCAACTGGACTTTCCAATAATCTGCCGCGGCCATGTATGCAAGCTAAACAGAGTAAACCTGTGCTGAGAAGCTATATCTAAGCCCTGAGTTGTATTGTCTGTGTTGACCAAACCTAACGAGTTTGGTACTATCGGCTAATCTGTAGTATCTAAACCTACCATGTGTGACAATTTACCTGAGCAGTGTAACTAACCATATAACGTTTATGAGGTTAAGCCCTAATCTACATCTGGTGAGACCCCCAGATCTCCTCCTGTTTCATTACGAAGACTCCCTGTCATAAAATGCATCTGCATGTGACCCCCAGACCTAAAATGTGGTATTGTATGTGCTGACGCCCGGACTAGATCTACCCAGATATACTCTATGAACCAGCTACATGCGTCCCACCGAACGCATGAATAGGATTGCTTGGACTCCCCAACCTACACTATCTATAGCAGAGGGTTATCGACATGCGTTCCACACTGGAACGCACGCCGCCCCCACAACCAGGAGAGTGAGTGGCAGGAGCGCAGCATAATCCATTATCATCTCGGGCATCAGGGCTCCTGGTGCCCCAGATAATGCTGAACCTACAGGGTAACCAGATCAAGATGCCCCAGGAGGAGATGACTGTATTACAGATGTAGCAGAGCTCATGTTCCCTTTTAGCAGGGAAACATCAGATAATGGATCGGTGGGGCCCTTGTGGAGGGGGTGAACTGAGGGATGGAGCTTACCCGTCCTGAGCCGCATGTGAGCGGTGGAAGACCCGAGTCCGGGAGCGGATATCCACGTGCGTTCCACGCCGCGACCGGAAGCCCGGAGACATCAGTGAATGGATCGGTGGGACCCTTGTGTAGGGGATGACCTGCGGGACGGAGCTTACCGGTCCTAAAGCCGTCTGAGAGTGGTGGGATAGCCGGATCCGGGAGCGCATCTCGACGTGCGCTCCACACTGGAACGCACGCCGACCCCGTCGCCGGAAGCATGTGACCGCTGCCCGGGGAGCCTTGTGGAGGGGACGGACCTGCATGAAATTAGTTACCTTCCTTGGGGACGAAAACCTGCGGTCTACAAGCGGCGGACATAGCGGGTTGTAGCAGCGAGCGGGCGACTTCTTATCCAGGATGTGAACAGAAGCGCCCTGAGGAGCTGGGGGCCGGCGTTTATGAAGGTCAGAAACCCCTCCCACAAATTCAGGCTGACTTTTCAGCCTTCCAACATATTCAGTCCCATCAGGCTTATGTCTGGCTGCACAGGGACCTTGGTTGCATTGTTTTTTCCTGATTCATGAATGTAAGTGACTTAATGCGGTCTTTCGTCCTCTCAGTCTTACCCTTTAGGTAGGGGAGCACCACCGCACCGGAACGTTTCTGCCTGGCATTATCGGCTCCCCACGCGGCAGTCTCTCAGGTTGCAGGAGTCAGCACGACTCCGCTCTTGACACATTGTAATGTATAGCACGGGCCGCCGTGCTAGTAGTAAGGCAGGGGTGCATGCAAGGCTGTTTTGCTTCCCTTAGGCTCTTGATTCATCTGGTCTGCTGGAGCCTCCAGGCAGCAGGTGATAATGGTTCAAAGAAAGAGAGAAAATAATAAAATAAAAAAAATTGGTGTGGGTTGAAAAAAAAATAATAATAATAATTAAAATCATCTCCCCACGCGGCAGTCTCCCAGGTTGCAGGAGTCAGCACTACTCTGCTCTCGACACATTGTAATGTATAGCACGGGCCGCCGTGCTGGTAGTGAGGCAGGGGTGCAAGCAAGGCTGTTTTGCTTCTGGTAGGCTCTTGATTCATCTGGTCTGCTGGAGCCTCCAGGCAGCAGGTGATAGTGGTAGTAGGATGTCTCAAGAATCATTGATGGGCGATACATCATCCCGTGGGAGTGTGGTGTCACATTCCGCAAGAGACTCCACACCATCATTAAGGTCATGGACAGTGCCCAAGTTGATGGCAGAGTTATCCAAAAGAGGCATTTCATTTCCAGATTCTGCAAGGAAGGCGGAACTGTTCCGTCTTCTGTCTTCAGTTCCGGAGGTCCAAAATCCACAGGTGGTGTCCATGGACACTATTCAGACCTCGCTTACGCAACTGCACGCGGCCATCAACTCCATGGTGTCATCAATGTTGAACTTTCAGGCCAGGCTAGAGTCGGTCGAGGCAGGCAATACAGCTGCCCGTTTGGTGTGCCAAAGTCCGTCAGGTTCTTCTAGCCTCCAGGCTAGTGTTGCTGGTGGGTCAGGTTCTGTACCTACTATCGCACCGTTCCACTTCGTTCGAGCCAACATTTGACAGGAAATAATTGACGGCAAGGACGTGAACTTAGCGTCCTTACTCATAACAGCTCATGAGGCGCCAGACAACAAGACCATAGTCTGTGGGGAGGTCTTGGTGGTCCTCAAATCTAAGGATGTGAGTTGAATAAAAACTCAGCATACCAGAGTTTGTCTTAGCCTTCAGTCTGTACAGGGATGTTATCTTATCCTGTTAGGGTCCCATCCACATGCAGACTGGGTACAGTATGTTATCAATGGTCTTTACGCGGCTTTCCATATAGAGCTATTGAATCTTCTCTTTTTTTCAGGTCTCTCCACAAGAAGACCGCGTACCATCACCAGTGCCCAGGCTCGACCAGCTAGTGATGGACTAACGGTTAATTTCCCCACCGCCAGGTCCGTTATGATTAAAGCCCTGTCCTGTAACACCCTGTGGATATATAAGAAGGCATGGACCTCGTTCTGTAATTTTAACAGAACCCATTCTTTGGCAGGAGTGGGCAACATCTCTTACCAACTGGCCTTTGCGCATTTTTTGCCACTCTCACCACAAGCTGTCATTTAGCACTATTAAGTTATTCCCGGCTGGGATTCAATATTATTTGTATCTACGGCATCCTAATCAACCCTCCTTGTTTTCAGCCCATCCAATTAGAATGCTACTGAAGGGTATCCAGAAGGGGTCCGCTGTGGCCCGCCCTACACGACAGCCATTTACAGGGTCAATGTTCAGATTGCTTTCAGATAGACTACGCAAAACCCCTTCAGTAAGCACACTAGTTTATTGATCAGACAACCATGTACCTAGTCTTCTACAGCTTCCTCAGACCAGGCGAGTTCACCTGCACCACAACATGCAAGAGCTATCTGAGGAAGGATCAGCTGTCATGGGATGGGCTAAGTTCTTACTTTAAAGGTCCACAAAGGCCCAAGCGGGTCAGCTCACAGAGGTTAGATAATTCCCCACTGGTAATAAGTGGTGCCCAGTTATGGCAGTGCAGGATTGTCAGAACTTTCTCAAATTTATCCGAATATTGTTGAGGAATGTTGGGGTCAGTCCCAGTTCCATCACAGGGCATTCCTTTCTCACTGGTGCAGCTTCGCATCAGTGCATGTCTCAGTGCATGTTATTAAGAAGTTGGGCAGATGGCAACTTCTGCCCGATATATACCAAATCTGCAGTGTGAAATGTTTAATGCTTTCAGGAATCTGGTAGGGTAATTTTGTTAATAACACTATTGCCCTGAGCTATCTTTGTTATTTTTGGCCCCTTTACCCTACCCTCCGTACAGCAGTCTCTGCATACCCCTACTGCTTAGCATAGTAGGTAGGTAGGTAGGCGTACTTATCTTGAGCCGACCCGAATATAAATATTTCACTGAATTTGCACCCAGTTCTCTTGTCTGCGGCAGAAACCGTTTATCACAGCGCATTGCATTTCTATACCGTCTGAGTGCTTCAATCCCATATATTGGAAAAAGTGGAAAATCAATATATATACAAATTTCACTGAAGCTGCACCCAGTTTTCTTGTCTGCACTAGAAACCGTTTATCACGGCGCGTTACATTTCTAAACAGTCTGAGTGCTTCAGGCCCATAAATTGGGAAAAAGTGAAAAACAATATATATATATATATACAATACAGACCAAAAGTTTGGACACACCTTCTCATTCAAAGAGTTTTCTTTATTTTCATGACTAGGAAAATTGTAGATTCACACTGAAGGCATCAAAACTATGAATTAACACATGTGGAATTATATACATAACCAAAAAGTGTGAAACAACTGAAAATATGTCATATTCTAGGGTCTTCAAAGTAGCCACCTTTTGCTTTGATTACTGCTTTGCACACTCTTGGCATTCTTTTGATGAGCTTCAAGAGGTAGTCACCTGAAATGGTTTTCACTTCACAGGTGTGCACTGTCAGGTTTAATAAGTGGGATTTCTTGCCTTATAAATGGGGTTGGGACCATCAGTTGCGTTGTGGAGAAGTCAGGTGGATACACAGCTGATATTCCTACTGAATAGACTGTTAGAATTTGTATTATGGCAAGAAAAAAGCAGCTAAGTAAAGAAAAACGAGTGGCCATCATTACTTTAAGAAATGAAGGTCAGTCAGTCCGAAAAATTGGGAAAACTTTGAAAGTGTCCCCAAGTGCAGTCACAAAAACCATCAAGCGCTACAAAGAAACTGGCTCACATGCGGACTGCCCCAGGAAAGGAAGACCAAGAGTCACCTCTGCTGCAGAGGATAAGTTCATCCGAGTCACCAGCCTCAGAAATCACAGGTTAACAGCAGCTCAGATTAGAGACCAGGTCAATGCCACCCAGAGTTCTAGCAGCAGACACATCTCTAGAACAACTGTTAAGAGGAGACTGTGTGAATCAGGCCTTCATGGTAGAATATCTGCTAGGAAACCACTTCTAAGGACAGGCAACAAGCAGAAGAGACTTGTTTGGGCTAATGAACACAAGGAATGGACATTAGACCAGTGGAAATCTGTGCTTTGGTCTGATGAGTCCAAATTTGAGATCTTTGGTTCCAGCCACCATGTCTTTGTGCGACGCAGAAAAGGTGAACGGATGGACTCTACATGCCTGGTTCCCACCGTGAAGCATGGAGGAGGAGGTGTGATGGTGTGGGGGTGCTTTGCTGGTGACACTGTTTGGGATTTATTCAAAATTGAAGGCATACTGAACCAGCATGACTACCACAGCATCTTGCAGCGGCATTCTATTCCATCCGGTTTGCGTTTAGTTGGACCATCATTTATTTTTCAACAGGACAATGACCCCAAACACACCTCCAGGCTGTGTAAGGGCTATTTGACCATGAAGGAGAGTGATGGGGTGCTGCGCCAGATGACCTGGCCTCCACAGTCACCGGACCTGAACCCAATCGAGATGGTTTGGGGTGAGCTGGACCGCAGAGTGAAGGCAAAAGGGCCAACAAGTGCTGAGCATCTCTGGGAACTCCTTCAAGACTGTTGGAAGACTATTTCAGGTGACTACCTCTTGAAGCTCATCAAGAGAATGGCAAGAGTGTGCAAAGCAGTAATCAAAGCAAAAGGAGGCTACTTTGAAGAACCTAGAATATGACATATTTTCAGTTGTTTCACACTTTTTTGTTCTGTATTTAATTCCACATGTGTTAATTCATAGTTTTGATGCCTTCAGTGTGAATCTACAATTTTTATAGTCATGAAAATAAAGAAAACTCTTTGAATGAGAAGGTGTGTCCAAACTTTTGGTCTGTACTGTATATATATTGTAAGGGATCGCCTCTTATTTGGGGGTCATTCTCACAGATACGACTTTAGGACACCAGGTTTCAGGTCCAAACCATGCATTTATTGTGCACACTCCAACCAATACAGGTTATCATGAAGTCGCAGCTTCAACTAACACATGTGACATCCACATAAAATAATAAGCACTTGCCCAGCTAGGCTCTAACTAACACAGAGTTTCCTGACTCACCTAAGTCCTTGTTCACACCCCGTGAACACATGCGGTTTTCTCAGCCAATGTCCCACAGCCTCCTGGCTGTACAGAGCACAGTACGCCCACTGCCTCCAGTCCAGTGTCTCAGCACACATGGGGAATAGTGGTCTCTCAGCCCTCCTGGCTTGGACCACACAGAGCCTCCAGGCCTCTGTACACAGGCAACACACTCCCCCCTTGCTGACACCCTGGGAGGTGCTTTGTGCCAGCCAGATTACTTCCAGCTGGTCTCACCTGTGGTGAAATAGGGGTGTGGACCAAACTATCCACCCCTTCCTTGCCTCTAACCTGCGTGAGACCTGTCACTGTCTCACAACATATATATAAATATATATATATAAAAAAAGGCCTTGCCGTTCCCCCGGCGGGCATTTTGCTGCGAACTTTGCATGTTCGCGATTCGCAGAACATGCGAACATATGGAGAAAAACACATCCATCAGGTGG
The DNA here is from genome assembly GCF_014858855.1 of Bufo gargarizans. Taxonomy (NCBI): domain Eukaryota; kingdom Metazoa; phylum Chordata; class Amphibia; order Anura; family Bufonidae; genus Bufo; species Bufo gargarizans. The sequence goes on along the minus strand of NC_058081.1, from coordinate 4,265,586 downwards.
TACAGGACAGCCAATTGAGACGTTTCAGCACATGGACATACCCTCTACCTTCTAAATAAACCTGATCTGGCCGCCATTTTACATTCAGTGTTTTGCCAGTCTAGGGAGAGGTTGATGTGTGGAGCAGGGACAGGCTGTTAGGGACACCAAACACTAGCTAATAGGGCCACAAAAGTCATTTTAAGGACTAGTATAGGTGTGTTATCTATATGTGTGATACACAGAGGGGTGCGATATACTTATACTTTTATAATGAGTCAAAAACACATAGATCTATATAGTAATCACCTGGAAGTCAGGGGCCTAGGGGCTAGGGGCTTACTAGGGCCATTTTTATATAGGGTAATGTTCCGGACGTGGTCGCTCTTATCAGGGCGGGTGGTCTGTGGTTAGGCTATCAGGGCCAGTATAGCCCTGCACATTACCGGTGTCCGTGTTTTGCGGATCCGCAGAACACTTACTGACGTATGAATTGACTCTCATAGTTAAATTATTAAAGGTTATGTTTTATCTTTATGTATATTCTAATGAATTGCCTTCCTTGTACAATGTTATAATACACTTTCTATGTTAGACGGTATATTATAGTGCATTTGTATTTAGAGATGTAGCAAACATAAAATTTTCAGTTCGCGAATGGCGAACGCGAATTTCCTCAAATGTTCGCGAACGGACGAACCGCCATAGAACTTCAATAGGCAGGCAAATTTTAAAACCCACAGGGACTCTTTCTAGCCACAGTAGTGATGGAAAAGTTGTTTCAAGGGGACTAACACCTAAGCTGTGGCATGCCGGAGGGGGATCCATGGCAAAACTCCCATGGAAAATTACATAGTTGACGCAGAGTTGGGTTTTAATCCATAAAGGGCATAAATCACCTAACAATCCTAAATTTTTGTAAACAACGTGGTTTAAAACATCCAGTGTGTGTATACGATCAGGTATGATGTTGTATCGATCAGGTAATGTAAGGGTTACGCCCGCTTCACAGACATTGACAGACCAAACTCCCCTTTTAATGCACCGCAAACAACCGCAAACTCCCCATTTGCACAAGGTTGGATACCAAGCCAGCCATGTCCCGTTGATGTCATTGAATGTTTCTTTCTCCACCCAGCCACGTACAACACCAAGGGTCCCCGAATCTAAGGCTGGATCCCGAAGGGCTGTGGCGATGTGTAAGACTGAAAAAGCTCTGCATGTCCTCCATCAACAACACAGCTGTAAAGCGTCCTGTCCTTGCCGCCGTGGTTGTGGTAGGAGGAGGATTGCTTTCTCCTCTTCCCCAGTTAGATTCCCGTTGTGTTGTGACATCCCCCTTATAAGCTGTGTAAAGCATATTTTTTAGTTTGGTTTTGAACTGCTGCATCCTTTCCGACTTCCGGTAATTTGGTAACATTTCCACCACTTTCTGCTTATATCGGGGGTCTTGTAGCGTGGCCACCCAGTACAAGGTCGTTCTCCTTCATCCTATTTATACGAGGATCCCTCAACAGACATGACAGCATGAAAGACCCCATTTGCACAAGGTTGGATGCCGAGCTACTCATTTCCTGTTCCTCGTCCTCACTGATGTCATTGACGGTCTGTTCTTCCCCCCAGCCACGTACAACACCACGGGTCCCAGATAGGTGACAACAACGAGCACCCTGGGATGCCTGCTATGGTTGGTTCCTCCTCCTCAAAGCCACATTCCGTCTCTGACTCCTCTTCCTCATTCTCCTCTTCCAGTGTTGCTGCAGGTCCGGCAAGCAATGATGACAAGGCTGTTTCTGGTGGTGATGGTGACCACAACTCTTCCTATTACTCTTCACGCTCATCTACAGCCTGATCCAGCACTTTCAGGAAGAAAACAAATGGGATGAGGTCACTGATGGTGCCTTCGGTGCCACTGACTAGGTTTTTCACCTCTTAAAAAGGACGCATGAGCCTACAGGCATTGCGCATGAGCGTCCAGTAACGTGGCAAAAAAATTCCCAGCTCCGCTGTCCTAGCACCACAGTCATACAACTACTCGTTGATGGCTTTTTCTTGTTGAAGCAGGTGGTCGAACACTAGGAGTGTTGAATTCCAACGTGTCGGGCTGTCGCAAATCAAGCGCCTCACTAGCATGTTGTTTCGCTGCTGAATATCCGAAAAGTGCTCCATGGCAGTGTAGGAACGCCTTAAATGGCCAAACACCTTCCTGGCCTGCGTGAGGACGTCCTGTAAGCCTGGGTACTTAGACACAAAGCGTTGTACGATGAGATTCAACACATGTGCCATGCACGGCACATGTGACAACTTGGCCAAATTCAATGCCGCTAACAAATTGCTTCCATTGTCACACACCACTTTGCCAATCTCCAGTTGGTACGGGGTCAGCCACTGATCCACCTGTGCGTTAAGGGCGGACAGGAGTGCTGGTCCGGTGTCGCTCTCTGCTTTCAGGCAAGTCAACACCAAAACAGCATGACACTGTCATATCCGGGATGTGAAATAGCCCCTGGGGAGCTGAGGGGATTCAGTTGATGTGCAGCCAGACACCGCTGCAGAAGAGGACTCAGCCGAGGAGGTTATCGAAGAGGATGGAGTAGAGGAGGTGGCAGTAGGCCTGCCTGCAAGTCGTGGCGGTGTCACCAACTCCGCTGCAGAGCCACGCATTCCATGCTTGGCAGCCGTCAGCAAGTTGACCCAATGCGCAGTGTACGTGATATAACTGCCCTGACCGCGCTTTGCAGACCAGGTATCAGTGGTCAGATGGACCCTTGCCCCAACACTGTATGCCAGAGATGCCATGACTTCCTTTTCAATCACAGAGTAGAGGTTTGGGATTGCCTTTTTTGAAAAAAAATATTGTCCGGGTACCTTCCACTGTGGTGTCCCAATAGCGACAAATTTTTTGAAGGCCTCAGACTCCACCAGCTAGTATGGTAAAAGCTGGCGGCTAAGAGTTCCGTCAAGCCAGCTGTCAGACACCGGGCAAGGGGGTGACTCTGTGACATTGGCTTCTTACGCTCAAACATTTCCTTGACAGACACCTGACTGTGGGCAGATGAGATGGAACTGCTGAAGGTGAGAGGCGGAGTGGCGGGTGGTTAAGAGGGGGCAAGGAGGACAGCAGTGGTTGATGTGGCTGAAGATGCTGGACCAGGAGGAGGATGGTGGCTTTGAGTTTGTGTGCTGCTTGTACTCATGTGTTGATCCCATTGGCATTTGTGATGTGAGATCATGTGCCTTCGCAAAGCAGTTGTACCGAGGTGGGTGTTGGACTTCCCATGACTCAGTTTCTTTTGGCACAGGTTGCAAATGGCATCGCTGTTGTCAGAGGCAGACACACAAAAAAAATGCCACACTGCTGAGCTTTGCAATGACGGCATTCTGGTGGTGGCAACAGCATGCGTTGATTGGTGTGCTGTCTGGCTGACCCCGGATGCCGATACATGCTGTCTGACTGTGCCACTAGCTCCTTGCGACGACCTCTCCCTGCTTCCAACTCGTCTCCTCCTTCTCTCTGTCTCCCCTTCTGAACTTTCCCCCTCTTCTTTTTCTCTTCGAGCAGGCACCCACGTGGCATCCACGGACACATCGTCATCATCAACCACTTGACTTGTATCTGACACCTCAGCAAAGGAAGCAGCAGCGGGTACAACATCATCATCATCATCATCACACTGTACGTCCATGTGTGTAATGCTGCCTGATTGAGACATATCCCTGTTATTTACATCCTCTGGCAATAATGGTTGCACATGACTAATTTCATCCAACTGATGTATAAATAACTCCTCTGACCGATCAAGTGAAGCGGCTGTGGTGGCTGTGGTGGTAGTGGTGGTGGTGGCGGCGGGGGGGAGAGTGGTAACTTGAGAGTAGGTGACTGAAGCTGAGCTGGAGGATGGTGCGTCAAGGTTCTTAGCGGAAGCTGTTGAAGATTGGGTGTCCTGTGTAAGCCAGTCAACTATGTCCTCCGAATTTTTCGGGTTTAGGGTATGTGGCCTCTGAACACTGGGCATTATTCCAGGGCCAGTGGAAATCACAGCACCATGACCACGACGGCCCCTGTGGGGTAGCCTGCCCCTGCCTGTCATTTTTTTTTAGATAAGTGGTACTATGCGTGCAAGGTACTGTGCCAACCTATATGAGTGATGGGCAGTGGGCACAGTACAGTCTGTGTGGGCCTGACACACACTCGCTTGCAACTGCGATTATATCACAGAGAAAAAATAAATTGACTTTAGTTTTATCTGCAAGGTATTGTGACACCCTGTAACGGTATGAGTGGTGGCCTGACCAGTGGCCACAGTACAGTCTGTGGGCCAGACACTCACTGGCTTGCAACTGCGATTATATTTATTACAGAGAAAAAAAATAATTGACTTTAGTTTTATCTGCAAGGTATTGTGACACCCTGTAACGGTATGAGTGGTGGCCTGGCCAGTGGCCACAGTACAGTCTGTGGGCCAGACACTCACTGGCTTCCAACTGTGATTATATTTATTACAGAGAAAAAATGTATTGACTTTAGTTTTATCTGCAAGGTATTGTGACACCCTGTATGAATGGTGTGCACACAGTACAGTCTGTGAGCCTGCAGCCTCTCACTGTCTGGCAACTGTGATTATATAAATAAAAATAAAAATAAATAAAAAATATAATTTTTTTTATCTGCAAAGTACTGTGACACCCTATATGAGTGGTGTGCACAGTACACAGTACTGCCCTAGCTATCTATTTTCCTATTAAATCAGCAGCAGCTACACTGTCCCTCCTCTCACTGTGAATGCAGCTTCTGAATGAATCTAAAATGGATGCAGTCCAGGAGGTGGGAGGGTCTGGGAGGGAGGGTCTGCTGCTGATTGGCTGGAATGTGTCTGCTGACTGTGAGGTACAGGGTCAAAGTTTGCTCAATGATGATGTATAGGGGCAAACCGAACATCGCATATGTTCGCCCGCCGCGGCGAACACGAACAAGCCATGTTCGCCGTGAACTGTTGTCCGGCGAATAGTTTGGGACTTCACTATTTGTATTGTGTGGCAGTTGTGTGCGGTTCTGCTGCGACACTGCAGGTATATAGAGGGACAAGCGTTATTGGAACAAATAATTTCTACTGGTATGGTATGCCAGTCCCCCCCCCAAAAAAACTGATTGAAGCTGGATGTTATATACCAATATGCTTTCTTTATAGTGCATTTGGGTACTGTATAGTGCATTTGCGCATGCGCGTACACGAAAATTATATTGCTGATATTTTGCATTGAAAAAAAATAATGAATGGAGATCGCAAATTGGAATAATACATCTGGTGTCACTGTGCATGTTGTGGGACTATTTGTGCACTTCTAGTAATTATTTCTTGGCTGCAAATATGAGCTGAAGGTTTTTCAGGTTCGCCTGCCATTAAAATGAATGGGACCCGCCGCGAACTTGCGGTTCGCGAACATTTGATTGCTTTAGCGAACCGTCCCGGCAGATGTTCGTTCATTACTATATTGATGTCAGACCTATGTGAGTTTTTAAAAAACTTTGAAGAAGATGGTTAGTGGCGATAACACACAGATGGTTAGTGGCGATAACGCTATTATCAGAATAACCATCCCACTCAAACGATGGCTGCTCACAATTAAGGACGACGCTCTGAATGTGGGAGACGAGGACCTAGGGGAGGACATCTCACAGGGTAATACCCAGACCACCCACAGTTCGTCTTCTCAGCACAATTTTGACCGTGAAGAGGAGGAGGAGCTGGAGACAGTTGCCTCTGCTACAGAGGGTAGTACCCATGGAACTTTAATTCCATCTGTTCAGCGTGGATGGGCCCAAGAAGAGGAGGAGGAGGAGGAAGAGAAGATGGAGAGTCATCCTGATGTCGACATCTTAACTGTTGGTACTCTGGCACAAATGGCTGAATTCATATTAGGCTTCCTTACCCATGACCCTTGCGTTATACGCATTTTAGATAACACGGATTGGGACTATTTGTGCACTTCTAGTAATTATTTCTTGGCTGCAAATATGAGCTGAAGGTTTTTCAGGTTCGCCTGCCATTAAAATGAATGGGACCCGCCGCAAACTTGCGGTTCGCGAACATTTGATTGCTTTAGCGAACCGTCCCGGCAGATGTTCGTTCATTACTATATATATACAAATTTCACTGAATCAGTACACAGTTTTTTTGTCTGCGGCAGAAACCGTTTATCGCAGCGCATTGTATTTCTATACCGTCTGAGTGCTTCAATCCCATATATTTGGACAAAGTGAAAATCAGTATATACAGTATATACATTTCACTGAATCAGCGCCCAGTTTTCTTGTCTGTGGTTTAAAACCTTAATCGCAGTGCATTGCATTTCTGTACCGTCTGTGCTTCAGGCCTATATATTGGGAATAATATAGTCATAAATATAAACAACATCATAAAACAGTGTCTGTACTGCAGATTACAATAATCATAGTCATATACTGTTCCGAGTTCAGGTGTTCCGCAGTATGGTGCTTTTTTATAGTTTTAAGTGCAGACGACAAAAGAGTTGTAGTTTGCAACCTGTGCGGTACCAAAATGAGCCGAGGCATGAACAAAAGCAACCTCACCACCACCAGCATGATTCGCCACATGGCATCCAAGCACCCTACTTATTGGGGCGAACGCCTGGGTGCACAATCTGGGTCTGCGGGTCACACCACTGCCTCCTCTTCCCCTGTGTTACGTGCTGTCCAATCCCCTGTCCAAGACGCAGGCCCAGATGCCTCTCGCCCTGCACCTGTACCTTCGAATGAACCAGCAGCAACAACATCCACTTCCATGTCTCAGTGCAGCGTCCAAATGTATATACCACAGTTATTTGAACGCAATCGCAAATACCCACCCACCCACAGGCCATAGCACTTAATTGGCAACTTTCTAAATTACTGGCCCTTGAAATGTTTCCATATAAGCTTGTGGACACTGGGGCCTTCCGCAGCCTGATGTCGGTCGCGGTCCCTCGGTACGCAGTCCCTAGCCACCACTATTTTTCACGGTGCGCCGTGACCGCCTTACACCAGCATGTGTCCCATAACATCACCTGTGCCCTGACCAATGCAGTTACTGGGAAGGTCCACTTAACAACGGACACATGGACAAGTGCTGGTGGCCAGGAATGCTACAGTTCCCTGACAGCACACTGGGTGAATGTGGTGGAGGCTGGGAGATAGTCGTACCCTGGGATGGCACAGGTGCTACCCACGCCCAGGATTGCGGGTCCTACGTCGATCAGGGTCTCCGCAAGCAGCTATGTTACTGGCTCCAACCCCCACTTCTCCTCCTCTTCTGCCTCATCCTCCTCCACTTCCACCTCCAGCAGCCATCAGTCGCTAGATGGAAGCAATGTAGCACTGCTGTGGGTAAGTGTCAACAGGTGTCATGGTGGGGAGTGGGGGAAACCCCCCACCGTACAATGTCAGGAAAAATGGGGAAGCAGCTAGGCCAGGATACCGGAATCAGGGACCAGGTCACCTCCTAAAGAGTCCCTAATCTTCGCCCTAACTCCTCACCATATGAGCGGACCTGGATGGTAGGACGGCTCATACCCAGGATACCTAGGACCCTGATAATCCCTCACATAGGAGCAGGGAAGAGAGGACCCATTCTTCCACGAATCGGATGAACAGGAGTCTCAACGGTCCTAGTTGCAGAGAAATGCCAATTGGAACAGCAGGTAAGTTCCCAGTGGCGGGGATAACCACTGAACCTAGAACCCAAGAAGGCATGGTAACTTACCCCTGGCAGCTGCTGGATGGCACAACAGAAGACCACACCAAGGTAAACTGGAACCCATAAAAACATACTGCAATCCAAACACCAAACAGATACAATATGTACTGACACACAGGAACCAGCACTGGTTCCTGTGTGTCAGTACATATTGCATGTCCTAGTAGGACATTGATGTCTCCAGTGATGTCTTCCTTATGTCTCCTCCTTTTTTCCTACCTTACCTGGGTATATGTTCTGGGGTGGTTGTTCGTCTAGTTGTTGTTCTGTGTCTGGTCAGTGTTTGGTGTATTATTCTGTCCGGCATGGATGCTAGATGTTCGCCTGTTTGTCTGTCGTGGCCTTCGGAAGGGGGTCTCATGGTTTCCCAGAGGGGTGAACCAAATGTCAAGTCTGTGACACTGTCCCCGCATGCTGAAACAGCAACAAGTTGCCACGGGCAACAGCAAGCGTGGCATAAGTGTCACAGCGGACACCAAAGGCCGTGACAACAGGCCGTGCTGAAGTTGATCTGCTTAGGGGACAAACAGCACACCTGCCACAGAGCTTTGGCAGGGTATAAGGGAACAGACCGAGCTGTGGCTCTCTCCACTCAACCTACAACCAGGCATGGTTGTGTCTGACAATGGCCGTAACTTGGCGGCAGCTTTGGAGCTCGGCAACCTGACACACATCCCATGCCTAGCCCACGTCTTAAACTTAGTGGTTCAGCGGTTTATAAAAACATACCCCAATTTGCCTGAGCTACTAGTGAAGGCCCGCGTGTGTGCCCATTTCTGCAAGTCGTCCACAGCTTCAGCCGGCCTGTCAACGCTGCAGTAGCACTTGCGGCATCCAGCTCACCGACTGTTATGTGACGTGAGCACGCGCTGGAACTCTACGTTCTATATGTTGTCCAGGCTTTGTGAGCAGCAGTTGGCAGTTGTGGAATACCAGCTGCAACATGGTCGTCGCCTTTCAAGTCAACTGCCACTATTCACAAGCGAGAAGTGGGCATTGATGTCAGACCTATGTGAGTTTTTAAAAAACGTTGAATAATCCACACAGATGGTTAGTGGCGATAACGCTATTATCAGAATAACCATCCCACTCAAACGATGGCTGCTCACAATTAAGGACGATGCTCTGAATGTGGGAGATGAGGACCTAGGGGAGGACATCTCACAGGGTAATACCCAGACCACCCACAGTTCGTCTTCTCAGCACAATTTTGACTATGAAGAGGAGGAGGAGATGGAGACTGTTGCCTCTGCTACTGAGGCTAGTACCCATGGAAGTTTAATTCCATCTGTTCAGTGTGGATAGGCCAAAGAGGAGGAGGAGGAGGAGGAGGAGGAGGAGGAGATGGAGACTGTTGCCTCTGCTACTGAGGCTAGTACCCATGGAACTTTAATTCCATCTGTTCAGCGTGGATGGGCCCAAGAAGAGGAGGAGGAAGAGAAGATGGAGAGTCATCCTGATGTCGACATCTTAACTGTTGGTACTCTGGCACAAATGGCTGAATTTATATTAGGCTGCCTTACCCATGACCCTCGCGTTATACGCATTTTAGATAACACGGATTACTGGGTGTTCACCCTTCTCAACCCCCGCTACAAAGAAAACTTCTTATCTCTTATTCCTGTAGTGGAGAGAACAAGTAAAATGGTGCAATACCAGAAGGTACTTGTTGAGAGATTGCTCCGGAATTTTCCATCTGACAACGCTGAAGGCAGACTCCATGCTTCCTTAGGCAACGGGGAACGGGAGACTATGGGAACACACAGCAGTTCCAACAAAGGCAGGGCAACTCTCTCCAAGGCATTGGACACTTTCATGACACCCCCGCTAGCAACCTCACCCTGAAGCGCCACCTAGTGGTACAAGGAGGGAAAAGTTTTGGAAAATGGTGAAGTAATACATAGTAGACCGTGTCAGCGTCCTAAATGATCCCTCAGTGCCTTACAACTACTGGGTGTCCAAACTGGACACATGACATGAACTTGCGCTCTATGCCTTGGAGGTGTTGGCCTGTCTTGCCGCCAGCGTTTTGTCTGAACATGTATTTAGTGCTGCTGGTGGCATCATAACAGATAAGCATATCCGCTTGTCCACTGGCAATGCTGACAGGTTAACTCAGATAAAAATGAACAAGGCCTGGATTGCCCCTGACTTCTCCACTCCAACAGAGGAACGCTGAGCTAATGAGGAACAAACATGCAATTGAAATGTATGCTTTACAATGTACTTAATCCACAAGATTCAGATGCACCCTTTTCACCTCCAAAAAAGGGAATATGTTTGAATCTTGTTTACTCATCCTCCTCCTGTTCCATACAGAATATATGCCCTCAGTACAATGTTTCATACGGTCTGCTCACCTGTAGGCCCTCACTCCAATGTTTCATACGGTCTGCTCACCTGTAGGCCCTCACTCCAATGTTTCATACGGTCTGCTTAGCTATAGGCCCAAACCTCTAATGTTTCATATGGTCTGCTCAGCTGTAGGCCCTCACCTCCAATGTTTCATACGTCTGCTAAGCTGTAGGCCCTCACTCCAATGTTTCATATGGTCTGCTCAGCTGTAGGCCCTCACTACAATGTTTCATATGGTCTGCTCAGCTGTAGGCCCTCACGTTGAATGTTTCATACAGTCTGCCCACCTGTAGGCCCTCACTCCAATGTTTCATATGGTCTGCTCAGCTGTAGGCCCTCACTCTAATGTTTCATACGGTCTGCTCAGCTGTAGGCCCTCACTACAATGTTTCATACGGTCTGCTCAGCTGTAGGCCCTCACCTCCAATGTTTCATACGGTCTGCTCACCTGTAGGCCCTCGCAACAATGTTTTATGGGGTTTGCTCACCTGTAGGCCCTCACCTCCAATGTTTCATACTGTCTGCTCAGCTGTAGGCCCTCAATACAATGTTTTATGGGGTTTGCTCACCTTTAGGCCCTCACCTCCAATGTTTCATACGGTCTGCTCAGCTGTAGGCCCTCACCTACAATTTTTTGGGGGGTCAGCTGACATGGTATATTATTTTCTATGTTTCAGACTTGGAAGGAAACATAATTTATTTGGTTTCCTTCAGTGGTGAATCTTTCATGCATGTGTTTTTTTTTTAAAGGATTCTGGTTTTATATAGTGGCACAGGGGTAAAAATGTCAATGTTTTTTTTTTTTTTATATGTCAGGCTTGACTCCATTTTCTCCTCTCTCCTTTGCATATGCCTTTTCAGGAGATATTAGACACTTTCACATTTGTGGCCTGGAGGAATTACAATGGTATTTTTTTTTTTCATTGTATGTGCCATTTTCCCTAGATCTTTTTTTTTTGGGGTAGACAATAGAATTCAAAGATAGTCAGATAGCAGCTTGTAATTGTGATACAGTTCCATAATGTAAAGAGGCAACAAATGCTGACCGCCATTCCCTGTGCTAACTCTGCTATGTGACGTTCTCTGGAAACAAAAGGAACATTACAATTAGAAATTGGTCATTATTTCTTGGTAGCCTGTGCTGACCTGGTCAATTAACTTCTGAGGTTTTTAGCTCAGCAGGCCCTTGCTCCTAATGTTTTTGAGGGTCACCAGCAGGCCATCAATGATAATTTTACAAGGCTGTGTATAATGCCCTCCTTTATGTGTAATAAAGGGTGTATTGGAGCGCCGGTTCCTTGTAATTTTTGGAAGCCCTTTCACTTAGTGCATAGGCTGTATGAGTGTAGGAGTCCCACTACATGAACAATTGTACTACAGTGTGAATGGTGCCCTCCTTTATGTGATATAAAGATTGTATCGGAGTGCTTCTTCTTTGTAATTTTTTGGCAGCACTTTATATACAATTGAATCTACAGGAAAGGATGTTTCCTAACAATTTTTCCTCTAAAAAGATTTTTTTTTTTTTTGTGTGGGCGTTTTGTGTGGGCGGGGTTTTGGGCTTTTTTTTTGCCAGTCTGTAAAAGTGGCGTACAACTCGGACAACATGATTCCCAGCAGTGATATTGGTGTCCAAGATGCATCTAGACATGGTCCCCCTGCTGTTCCTGACTGATTTCAGAGGTGTTTCCATCACTTTCAGACCATTTCCTATGAACCAGGCCCCCTCCCATCATCCGAGCAGCGGGTGCCTGGCCATTATAATCAGGTGCTCGGCCGAGCGCACGAATATCGCAATGTGTTCGGACCGAACACCCGAACACTTTGGTGCTTGCTCATCACTAATAGCATTATATTCTAGATCTTCGTGAATTCATGAAATGCCGATATTCACAATAAAAATTGGGATTTAGAATATTTGCACTCAACTTTAATTACATTTTCAGTCACATATGTCACCCACCGAACTAACAGACGGATTAACTATTATATTTTTGTGTCAGGCAGGGCCGTCTTTTCCAAGGGGCAAAAGGGGCAGCCGCCCCGGGCCCAGTTGCTCCTGGGGGGTCCAAGGCAGCTGCCTCTTGAGCCTTGCTAGCCACTGCCATGGGTGTCAGGCCGTCAGCTACACAGGGGGTGCTGCCATGCAATGCCTGCCGGCACTGAGTCCAGGCAGCGTACTGTGAGTGAGAGCTGTGATCTAGGACCTGAGATGACATCATCACCATGTCACCAGTAACCTAGCAATATTACTGGTTACATGGCTATGAGGTCATCACAGGTCCTACCAGGAGTGTTGCAGGAGACGTTTGCCTTAACTGTGGAGCTTTTTTTATGAAGATTACATCAGAAAAAGGTGACAGGGGCTGTTATGCTAATATACTGTAAACTACTGTATAGTGGGGTGCTGTATACTGTGTGGGGGCCTGTATACTGTGTTGGGGGGGCTGTATACTGTAGGGGGCTGTATACTGTGTGGGGGGCCTGTATTCTGTGTGGGGGGCCTGTATACTGTGTAGGGGGCTGTATACTGTGTGGGGGCCTGCATACTGTGGGGGCCTGCATATGGTGGGGGCCTGTATAGTGTGGGGGGCCTGTATAGTGTGGGGGCCTGTATAGAGTGGGGGGCCTGTATAGTGGGGGGGCTGTATATTGTGTGGGGGCTGTATACTGTGTGGGGGCTGCATACTGTGGGGGCCTGTATAGTGTGGGAGGCCTGTATAGTGTGGGGGCTGTATACTGTGTGGGGGGGCTGTATACTGTGTTGGGGCCTGTATACTGTGTGGGGGCCTGTATACTGTGTGGGGGCCTGTATACTCTGTGGGGGCCTGTATACTGTGTGGGGTCTGTATACTGTGTGGGGTCTGTATACTGTGTGGGGGCCTGTATACTGTGTGGGGGCCTGTATACTGTGTGGGCCTGTATCGTGTGGGGGGGCCGGTATAGTGTGGGGGGCTGTATACTGTATACTGTGGGTGCTGCATATTGTGGAGTGCTACACTGCTGTACCGTATACTGTGGGGGGCTGTATACTGTATACTGTGGGTTCTGTATAGTGTGGAGTGCTATACTGCTGTACTATATAGTGTGGTGGGCTGTATAGTGTGGGGTGCTGTATACGGTGAGGTGCTATACTGCTCTACTGTATACTGTGAGGTGTTGTATACTGTGGGGTGCTGTATACTGTGGGCTGCTATACTGCTCTACTATATACTGTGGGGTACTGTATAGTGTGGGGTGCTATACTGCATACAGTGTGGTGCTGTATACTATAGGGTGCTATACTGCATACTGTGGGTTGCTGTATACTATAGGGTGCTATACTGCATACTGTGGGTTGCTGTATACTATAGGGTGCTATACTGCATACTGTGGGTTGCTGTATACTATAGGGTGCTATACTGCATACTGTGTGGTGCTGTATACTATAGGGTGCTATACTGCATACTGTGGGTTGCTGTATACTATAGGGTGCTATACTGCATACTGTGGAGTGCTGGGCTGCACTGTAACACTAGGGTGAGCCCCAGTCTCCTTCCTGCAGAGCGGTGCCCACTTCCAGCCTGAGCCCAGCTGCCCAGGGCACTGATCCTGAGCCGCTGGAGTCTTCAGAACTGGGAGTATTTACCGTCATTCACTGGACTCAACCAGATGTGTGGATTTTTTGTGTGTGTGTTGTGGTGGAGAGCGTGATTGTCTGCAAAGGTCTGGGAAGGCGGGATCCAGGGGGCCCAAGTAAATTTTTGCCCAGGGTCCAATCAATATTAAAGACGGCCCTGGTGTCAGGGGTACAAAGATGGTGCATTGCACCCACAAAAAAATTGCTATAGGTCACCCACATAATTAGCATCCAGATTAATTATTATATTTCTGTAAATGGAAGTCAATTTGACCACTGAGGAAGGGACCATAAGCGTCCCGAAACGCGTCTGGTCGGAGGAACGAGTGAGGACCTAAAGGATATCTAAGATTTGGAACTGCTTAGCATCGGAAGACAACATACTCGCATCGGCGCTATTCCATTCTTTCATATTTCCCGCAGCAAAAAGGATTGGCCAATCAGGAACCGAAACACCGTGTGACGTGCATCTGCATCATCATCACGTGCTACATCACATGGTAAGGCGAGAGATCACGTGGGACGCCACGCAGGTCCTTGCATAAAGGAACATATCGTAACGGAAGAAGAGGGGTAATGTAAAACTTTCAAACTCCATATTATTCCTCCTTATGTGATTACAACTACCAGACTCGCCGATCGTGACGGACAAATGAAAGAGCTATATTGGGAAACTTTATAACAGATTCATTTATTTATATATTGCCATTAAGATATCTGCTCTTCTACCAAAGGGCGGACGTTTTAGCAGGGCGGACGTTTTAGCAGCAAGAAACCGGACAAATAGAAGAACTAATTCCTAACCAGCAAATATCCAACATTGTTTTTACTATTTATCAACATCATGGTTCACCACCTTGAATAATTATTATATTTTTTAAAAAAAAGAACACTTATTTTCCAACTTTTTTGTGCACAATAGCTACTCGAGTGAATGATCACTAATTTTTTTATATATAATTTTTATATTTCTTATATTTTCTCCTGATTGAATATACACCGTATTTTTTCACATATATATCACGCTTGTTCTTGATTGGATATATACAGGACTGCCTTCTATCTGCAACTTTTTCTGCATATCTAGCGAAAAAATAACAACAATCCGCTTCAACAAACCATTTTATTGAAATTTGATGACCATTTTTTCTAGGATTTATCGAATAGACTGTCTCAATACCTCGAACACTAGACATAACTCCGTCTATTTTTCCTAGTTTTTCATAGTAGCTTTATTTATTTAGTTATATGTCCATACAATTTTATATAAACAAATAGCTATATACCACAACGTAAATCACATATTCAACTAATAATAATAAATATAGTTCTTTAAACCAAATGTGAGTGTGCCATCACAAC
Source organism: Bufo gargarizans (assembly GCF_014858855.1). NCBI lineage: Eukaryota > Metazoa > Chordata > Amphibia > Anura > Bufonidae > Bufo > Bufo gargarizans. The sequence goes on along the minus strand of NC_058081.1, from coordinate 4,250,517 downwards.
TTTCTTTTCCAACACTATTATATTTCTGTGTCAGGGGTGCAAATCTGGTGTATTGTACCCACAAAAAACACTATAGGTCACACACAGAATAAATAGCCAGATGAGATTCCTAACACTTTCCCTCGCTTCAACTGCCTGCTTCCTGTCCCTGCACTACTGCCTGTCCCTGATCCAACTTTTATAAAGGCTGCGTCACATGATGCACCGGCCAATCACAGCCATGCCATTAGTAGGCATGGCTGTGATGGCTTCTAAGTGCCCACAGCTTAAAAGCTTGTTGATTTGCTGACCTGCAGCCTTTCAACAAACTTTATTAAATGCCGAACTCCATCCCAAACTTTTGCTGCAAAGTTCGGTACGCTCAATACTAGTCACAAATCAATTTTTTTTTTCAAAAATTCTGCAAAGAAGTTGAATCGAATTTTCTCAAGTAGACATCTATGTGGAATCTACTGACAACAGTGTGAAAAGAGGTGCGCTTCTTCCAGGTGCTAACATCGACCTGTAAGGCTGAGTTCATACCGTACTTGAGTTATTTGGTCAGTTTTGGCCCCCGTGACTGCCCAAATAAGTGAAGTGTGCAGTGATTCTAAGAGCGACGCCTGTCATCTGCATGTCATACTGACTCACAGTGTTATGTCACTACCACAGCAGACTCCCCATGTGTGTTACTGCAAGGCACAGTGTTCTACACCACTATACAGGCTCTCTACAGCCAGGAAATAGTCATTTTTAAAACAATTCACTGCAAATAAATTCGGATCGAACCAATTTTAAAAATGAAAAAATACGGGGAAACAGTGAATAGAATTTTTGAAAAATTAGCTGGGCCACCTCTTGCCCTGGGCCCCATAGGAGTCGCATGGTCTGCCGCTATGGTAGTTACGCCCCAGCTTAAGTACCTACTGTACTCTACTGATTTTATGCTGGCGGGTGGTGCAGGGGGGGGGGGTTGTGGGCGGTGGGGGCGGTGAAAATTCATTGGTGGCCAGTGGTTATACCAGAGTGTCAGCACATTGCTGACACTCAGGTATAAACGGCTGACATCTGTGCAGATGTCAGCCGTTTAACCTTTTCCATACCGTGGTCCGTACGGACCGCTGTATGGAAAAGGTTAACTGTCAGGGTCAGGGAGCCTCCTCCCTCTCCCATCGGGGGGCTGCTGTGCCTTTGCAGACCCCCGATGGAGAGGGAGAGAGCCCCCAGACAGCCCCCGTCCTTACCCTTCCCCGTCTGTGAAGTTGTGGCAGACGGGGAAGGTTCCCATGGCAACAGGACACCTTCTCAGGCATCCTGCTGTCCATGGTGCTGAACAGATCTGTGCTAAAGGCATAGATCTGTTCAAACAAAGTGTAAGTAAAATACAGTACAATACACTATATAGTGTACTGTACTGTATTATACAGACATCAGACCCACTGGATCTTCAAGAACCAAGTGGGTCTGGGTCAAAAAAATAAAAAAAAGTGAAAAAAACACATTTATCACTGAATAAAAATAAATAAAAATAAATACACTACACATATTAGGTATCGCCGCGTCTGTAACGACCTGATCTATAAAACGGTCATGTTACTTTCCCCGCCATAAAAATAAAAAAATGAAAACTATGAGATAATTGAAATTTTGCCCACCTTACTTCGCAAAAAAGGTAATAAAAGTGATCAAAAAAGTTGCATGTATGCCAAAATAGTACCAATCAAACCTTCATCTCATCCCGCAAAAATCATACCCTACCCAAGATAATCGCCTAAAAACTGAAAAAACTATAGCTCTTAGACTATGGAAACACTAAAACATGATATTTTTTTGTCTCAAAAATGAAATCATTGTGTAAAACTTACATAACTTAAAATAAAGTATACATATTAGGTATCGCCGCATCCGTATTGACCGGCTCTATAAAATATCACATGACCTAACCCCTCAAGTGACCACTGTGAAAAAAATAAAAATAAAAACGATGTAAAAAAAGCAATTTTTTGTCATCTTATGTCACAAAAAGTGTAATAGCAAGCGATCAAAAGGTCATATGCACCCCAAAATAGTGCCAATCAAACCGTGATCTCATCTCGCAAAAAATGAGACCCTACTTAAGATAATCGCCCAAAAACTGAGAAAACTATGGCTCTTAGACTATGGAGACACTAAAACATTTTTGGGGTTTTAAAATTCATCATTGTATAAAACTTACATAAATAAAAAACATTGTATACATATGAGGTATCACCGCGTCCATGACAACCTGCTCTATAAAATTACCTCATGATCTAACCTGTCAGATGAATTTTGTAAATAACAAAAAAAGTGCCAACAAAGCTATTTCTTGTTACCTTGCCGCAAAAAAGTGTAATATAGAGCAACCAAAAATCATATGTACCCTAAACTAGTACCAACAAAACTGCCACCCTATCCCGTAGTTTCTAAAATGGGGTCACTTTTTTGGAGTTTCTACTCTAGAGGTGCATCAGGGGGGCTTCAAATGGGACATGGTGTCAAAAAAAACTGTCCAGCAAAATCTGCCTTCCAAAAACCGTATGGCATTCCTTTCCTTCTGCGCCCTGCCGTGTGCCCGTACAGCAGTTTACGACCACATATGGGGTGTTTCTGTAAACTACAGAATCAGGGCCATAAATAATGAGTTTTGTTTGGCTGTTAACCCTTGCTTTGTAACTGGAAAAAAAAATATTAAAATGGAAAATCAGCCAAAAAAGTCACATTTTGAAATTGTATCTCTATTTTCCATTAAATCTTGTGCAACACCTAAAGGGTTAACAAAGTTTGTAAAATCAGTTTTGAATACCTTGAGGGGTGTAGTTTCTTAGATGGGGTCACTTTTATGGAGTTTCTACTCTAGGGGTGCATCAGGGGGGCTTCAAATGGGACACAGTGTCAAAAAACCAGTCCAGCAAAATCTGGCTTCCAAAAACAAAACGGCGCACCTTTCCCTCTACGCCCTACTGTGTGTCCGTACAGTAGTTTACGGCCACATATGGGGTGTTTCTGTAAACGGCAGAGTCAGGGCAATAAAGATATAGTCTTGTTTGGCTGTTAACCCTTGCTTTGTTAGTGGAAAAATGGGTTAAAATGTAAAATTAGGCAAAAAAATTAAATTCATAAATTTCAGCCCCATTTGCCAATAACTCTTGTGCAACACCTAAAGGGTTAACGAGGTTTGTCAAATCAGTTTTGAATACCTTGAGGGGTGTAGATTATAGAATGGGGTCATTTTTGGGCGGTTTCTATTATGTAAGCCTCGCAAAGTGACTTAAGACCTGTAGTGGTCCCTAAAAATTGGGTTTTTGTAAATTTCTGAAAAATTTCAAGATTTTCTTCTAAACTTCTAAGCCTTGTAACATCCCCAAAAAATAAAATATAATTCCCAAAATAATTCAAACATGAAGTAGACATATGGGGAATGTAAAGTCATCGCAATTTTTGGGGGTATTACTATGTATTACAGAAGTAGAGAAACTGAAACTTTGAAATTTTCAAATTTTTCCACATTTTTGGTAAATTTGGTATTTTTTATGCAAAAAAATAAAGTTTTTTTACTTCATTTTACCAGTGTCATGAAGTACAATATGTGACGAAAAAAACAATATCAGAATGCCCTGGATAAGTCAGTGTTTTAAAGTTATAGATTTGCAAAAAATGGCCAAGTCCTTAAGGTGAAATAGAGCTGAGTCCTTAAGGGGTTAAAGGGCAGAAGACATTTTGCTTTTGAGCTTCTTAAAGGCCTGATTAATGTCTCTATTACTCAGACTGTAAATCATAGGATTGAGAAGCGGAGTCACTACAGTGTAGAGCAGGGAGAGGATTTTCTTTACACTTTTCTTATTTGGAAATAAGTAGATACTGAGAATTGACCCATAATATAAAGACACCACGGCCAGGTGAGAGCTGCAGGTGGAGAAGGTCTTCTGCCTTCCGCTCACAGATGGGATCTTTAATATGGTGATGATAATATACACATATGAGACCAGAATAACAAAAAATGGGCAAACTGCAAATGGTATGGCCAATATCATGTCTTCTACTTTAAAAAAAAATGGATCTGTGCAGGAAAGTTCAAGTAAGGGATCAAAATCACAGAAGAAATGGTCAATGACGTTTGGTCCACAGAACCACAAAAAATTCATTGTTATTGAAAGAGCCAATATAACAGCAACATTCATCACCCAACACAAGAGAACGGCCTTCAAACAAAATGTGAGGTCCATGATCATATTGTAATGTAGAGGGTTACAGATGGCCTGATACCGGTCATAGGACATCACACTCAGGAGAAAACTTTCTGAAGATTCTGAGGCTGAAAAAACATAAAATTGAATCAAACATCCAATAAAAGACACAAAACTGCCTTCATACAACACAACACGGAGCATGTTAGGTACAATAATGATGGAGAGTAGAATATCTGTGATGGAGAGCTGAGTGAGGAAGAAGTACATGGGAGAGTGGAGAGATCTGCTGGAGGACACCACCAGGATGATGAGGAGGTTTCCACATACAGTCATACAGAAGATGATCAGAAGTAGAAGAAAGCAAAAAATCGTAATACTTTGTAAATTATTAAATCCCAAGAGGAAAATCTCAGTCACCACGCTGGAATTGCTGTGTGGCATAGTCAGGAAAAAAAAATTCTTTGTAGAAATTAAAAATGCTAAAACAAGTAAACAATGGAATTTCTTCTCTGTAGATCACTAGTGTGAAAGAGCTGTGATCGTATTATATGGAATAATGGTCTTTATTCCCCTTGGATATTTTTTAAAATGAGTAGATTTCTTGACTTTAATAAGCTTATAATAATGTAGAAAAATAGTTTTTACGTTGAGTCCACCTTTTTTTTTATTTAAAACCAGTTAATGATCCGGGGGGAAAAAAATAATACAGTGTAACCGATTATAAGGAAACATGAAAATGAATGACATCTAAATATATAATTTATACTGTATATACAATCGCTAAAGACATATAAAAATATAAACTAAATAGTGCAAAGCATTACATAATAACACATACCGTCAGGTCCATAAATATTGGGACATGGACACAATTCTAACATTTTTGGCTCTATACACTACCACAATATATTTGAAATGAAACGAACAAGATGTGCTTTACCTGCAGACCCTCAGCTTTAATTTGAGGGTATTTACATCCAAATCCGGTGAACGGTGCAGGAATTACAACAGTTTGCATCTGTGCCTCCCACTGGTTAAGGAACCAAAAGTAATGGGACAGAATTATAATCATAAATCAAACTTTCACTTTTTAATACTTGGTTGCAAATCCTTTGCAGTCAATTACAGCCTGAAGTCTGGAACACATAGACATCACCAGATGCTGGGTTTCATCCCTGGTGATGCTCTGCCAGGTCTCTACTGCAGCTGTCTTCAGTTCCTGCTTGTTCTTGTGGCATTTTCCCTTCAGTTTTGTCTTCAGCAAGTGAAATTCAGCTCAATCGGATTCAGGTCCGGTGATTGACTTGGCCATTGCAGAACATTCCACTTCTTTCCCTTAAAAAACTCTTTGGTTGCTTTTGCATTATGCTTCAGGTTATTGTCCATATGGACTGTGAAGCGCCTTCCAATGAGTTCTGAAGCATCCGAAACACTTCATAATCCATCCTGCTGCTTTTGTCAGCAGTCACATCATCAATAAATACGAGAGAAGCAGTTCCATTGGCAGCCATATATGCCCACGCCATGACACTACCACCACCATGCTTCACTGATGAGGTGGTATGCTTAGAATCATGAGCAGTTCCTTTCCTTCTCCATACTCTTCTCTTCCCATCACTTTGGTAGAAGTTGATCTTGGTCTCATCTGTCCATAGGATGTTGTTCCAGAACTGTGAAGGATTTTTTAGATGTCGTTTGGCAAACTCTAATATGGCCTTCCTGTTTTTGAGGCTCACCAATGGTTTCTATCTTGTGGTGAACCCTCTGTATTCACTCTGGTGAAGTATTGATTGTTGACTTTGACACACATACACCTACCTCCTGGAGAGTGTTCTTGATCTGGCCAACTGTTGTAAAGGGTGTTTTCTTCACCAGGGAAAGAATTCTTCAGTCATCCACCACAGTTGTTTTTTGTGGTCTTCCGGTGTTGGTGAGATCACCGTTGCGTTCCTTCTTTTTAAGTTTGGCCACGCCTAATTTTTTTGCTATCTCTCTGATGGGTTTGTGGTGTTTTTCAGCCTAATGATGGCTTCACTGATAGTGGCAGCTCTTTGGATCTCATCTTGAGAGTTGACAGCAACAGATTCCAAATGCAAATCGCAGACTGGAAATGACCTCTGGACCTTTTATCTGCTCATTGTAATCGGGATAATGAGGGAATAACACACACCTGGAACAGCTGAGAAGCCAATTGTCCCATTACTTTTGGTCCCTTAACAAGTGGGACGCACATATGTAAGCTGTTGTAATTCCTACACTGTTTACTTAATTTGGATGTAAATACCTCAAATTACAGCTGACAGTCTGCAGGTAAAGCACATCTTGTTCATTTCAAATCCATTGTGGTGGTGTATAGAGCCAAAAATTTTACAATTGTGTTGCTGTCCCAATACTTATGGACCTGACTGTATTGTGCAGATATTCTTATTTTTTTCTTTTCAGCATACAACTATTCTAAATAAGAAAAGAACAGAACATCCCAAAAAAACTACATTTTTGTTCCTCAAAATGCCAGAGCAGATCAGAATAAATCACCTATATACATTTCTGGTAGGAAACAAATAATATACATTGATGTGTGAATCTGAGAATGGAGGACTTCAATTCTTCTTTGTGTAACAGAGAAAAAAAATGTTCTTGTCTGAAATATAGACGAGACATAAGGGTATTTCTGGGTGATCCTTTTATAGATGGAACGTTACAAAAACAAGTGACATAACAAAGCCGGGAGATTTCACTGATGGTCCCTCCTGGGAACATTTCAGAATATGAAACAAGAAATACATTAATAGAATTATCTACAGATAAGAAAAACTTCAAATTGACTTTTTAAATGGTTTTTGCTGTGTTAATATAAAGTTTGATAAGGCAGTACTGAAATGTATTCCCTCCCCCACACAACTATATTACAGCTCATCTAATACACTGACCCATAATAGTGAAAACTTCAAAAACCTGGTAAAAGCAACTCCCACAAGGGTCAACATTCTAACAATCTATAATGTCAAGGGAAATAAAAATTCCATTATGCTAAAGGTTTTAAAAGGAGGGGTCCCTCCCACACAATTGGTGACCATTCGAGATCAGCGAATTTCTCAAAACTTTGATTCGGCCGATTCGCCAATTTTTCCGAAAAGATATGATGATTTCGTAGTAAAGAGGTCACAGAGGCACGGAGCATTATCAGTCATGTTAATGCTCCGTGCCTCTGCAGTCTGCATCGGGTCTTTGCACTCTTTCACAAAGCGGATGTCACTCACGGCATCCGCTCGTGTGAAACAGCCCTTTGAATCGCTGCACACTTCACTTATTTGGGCAGTTATGGGGCCAAAACTGTAAAATAACTCAAGTATGATGCTAGAGCCAGGTATAAAGAACCATGCAGAGGCCCAAGATCCGACTACAGCAGGAAAGAGAGCACTGCTTTTACACCGTCGTCAGCTGATTCCATATAAATGTCTACAGAACCTGTTCTATTAAACACTTATACAAGCAGTGCGGAGAGGGGGTCAGCAGTAAGTTTGTGTTGACGTCACTGATTATTTTGACCTTACTCTGATCCGTCGGAACAATAACCCCAAAAAAAACAGATCCTGTCTGAGCATCCGCCCGGTCAGCATTTGGTCAGTAATCCATCAGTATTGATAAAAAAAAAACAAAAAAACCAGGAGTGGAACCAAAACAGAGATGACACGTGAATGAAATATTTGCATGTCTTCTGTGTTTTGTGCCCACTCCTGTTTTTGGCTACCAAATCATAAGCCAATTCTGATGGGACCATGTAGGCCTTACAGCTGCTACACAGACAACATCCGTTGAGTGTCTCAATTGTCCTTCCTTTTGACAGATCAAGAGAAAGGTCAAATAAATGATTATGTCAACCAGGCAAAAAAAGGCAAAATAGTGACCAGTCATAAAGTGGGTACGGTGGGAGAACAGCTTGAGAAGTCAACAGATTGGTCCAGTGACAGTGTTGAGGAAGCAGCAGCATGAGGAGACCACAGAGTGGCCCAGTGACATAGTGGGGAGGTGACAGCAGCATGAGGAGACCACAGAGTGGCCAATTGAAATAGTGTTCAGGTGGCAGCAGCATGAGGAAGCCACAGAGTGGCCCAGTGATATAGTATTTAGTTAGCAGCAGCATGTGGAGGCCATAGAGTGGCACAATGCTAGAGTGTGGAGGTGGCAGTAGCAACATGAGGAGACCTGAGTGGTGAGGTGGCAGCAGCATTAGGAGACCACAGAATGACCCGGCGACAGAGTGGGGAGGTGGGTGGCAATAACAGTACCCACTGACAATGGTGTGTGTTAGAAGAAGCAATTTGCATCAGCTGTTTGGCATCAGACGGGTGGCAGCGTCAGAATAGTAGCTTAAGCAGGTAGCCAGAAGAAACCGTTATCTTGAGTCAAGGTTTGGGTGTGGCAGCATGGATTATCTAATCTGATGCATCAGGCATTGGCGGGTGGAAATCCTGGCTGATCCATGCCTGATTTATCTTGATAAAGATATATGTAAAGAATAAATCAAGGCAACTGGACTTACTGTAGATTTCTTGAAAACGTTTCACTCGTTCTTCCAACGAGCTTTCTCAATTCTGAGTGACTGTACAAGATTCTCTGGGAATAAATATGTAACTGAAACAACATCTGGTAATTATACCCAGCAAGGGGTCAGAGGTCATTTTACCCAGCATGGGGTCAAAGGTGTTGATGCCGTTATCCTAATTGGAGTCAGTAGGTGACAATGACCTCCCAGAAAAAGGTGTCAAGACAGCATTGTACGTGGCAGACAATAGATGTCTAACACCCGCCTCTATTCAAGCTTGGCTTCTCCCTTTTTACGTAGATGACCTCCTTCACACCTTGTTTGTACTAATCGGCCAGAAGGAGGCCATCTACGTAAAACTGGAGAAGCCAAGCTTAAATAGAGGCGGGGGTTTAGACATCTATTGTCTGCCACATACAATGCTGTCTTGACACCTTTTACTGGGAGGTCATTGTCACCTACTGACTCCAATTAGGATAATGGAATCAACATCTTTGACCCCATGCTGGGTATAATGACCTCTGACCCCTTGCTGGGTATAATTACCAGATGTTGTTTCAGTTACATATTTATTCCCAGAGAATCTTGTACAGTCACTCAGAATTGAGAAAGCTTGTTGGAAGAACGAGTGAAATGTTTTCAAGAAATCTACAGTACGTCCAGTTGCCTTGATTTATTCTTTACAGATATACCATGACCTGGATAAATGAGAACCTTCACAGACATATCTTGATAAAGGTCAGTCTCTTCACATTTTGGGTTGACAGGTGAGTTTCTCTAAACACCCGCTCTGATGCCACACTACTGGCCGGGCAGGACAGCTTTTCCAGTGCAAACTCGGCCAGTTGCTGCCACAAATTCAATTTGGCTGCCCAGTAGTCCAGCGGATCTTCAATGTGGGGTGGCAGGTTGCTGTCCAAGTATTCCACCACCTGCTGGTTCAGGTTCTGCTCCATATTTAGCTGCTGGTATGTAGTTTCTTCACCAGACGGATAAAGAAATCTACTCATTATCGACTCCAGACTCAAGCTGCTGCTGATGGAGTTGGTACTGCTCCTACCCTCCACCCCCCACAGCAGCCTTGGCAGTGTAACAAGAGTGCAAAAGCCCCCCCTCAGTCAGACCTGCGAGAGGATGGATGATGACACACAAAGGCAGTGGCCAACTGACCAAACAGTATGTCTCTATAGCAGTTCATTTTGTCCTCCCTCTCAGCGGGTGTAAAAAAAAGGCCCCCATTTTGGTCTGGAGCAAGGGCACAACCAAGGTGGAGAGCCAGAAGTCATCCTTCTGCCGAATGGTGACAATTCGGCTGTCACTACCCAAGCAAGTGAGCATGCATCGGGCCATTTGCGCAAGTGACTCGGAGGGACTCCCTGCCTCCATTTCCAATGCATGCGGCCACGGTCTGCCTTGGTCATCTGCCTTGTCCTACTCATCTCCCTCTTGCTCCTCCGGCTGCTCCTCCTCTCCTGTCACCTGTGTGTAAAAACCACCCATTTTGCTACACATTGCTTGTGCTCCAATGTCCTCCTCCTCCTCCTCCAGATCTGCCCCCATAGGGCTCATGCGGCCGTGAGATCTAGACACAACGTCTCCAGTCCCCTGACCAGCCAGATTTACAAGCATCTGTTCCATGACATGAAGCGGTGGAATAATAGGAAAAAATGCGTATAGCAGCACAACGAAAACTTAAAGTCTTATCTTGTGGTGGTGCCAGCCGTGTTGGGAGCCAGTCAGAAGTTCCCCCTTGGATGCGTCATATAGAAGAAACCGCAGCACTCTCCTGTCTTCAATTCAGTGGAATTTATTTCACCAGCAAAAAAAATGCGACGTTTCGACCGTAAAGGTCTTTCTCAAGCAACCATTGAGAAAGACCTTTACGGTCGAAACGTCGCATTTTTTTTGCTGGTGAAATAAATTCCACTGAATTGAAGACAGGAGAGTGCTGCGGTTTCTTCTAGATGAAGCGGTGGAATGACGTTGTTCATCCTGTAGTCCTGGCAAATGACAAATAATGTGGCCTCCACAAAGGGCCTGAGAAAGTGGCAGGTGTCACTCATGAGCTGCCTCTGGCTGACATCGAAGTTACACAGAGGAGTACTCTTGTCCGCTTGGATCACCAAGAAATCGTTTATGGCCTTTCTCTGTTCGTATAGTCTGTCCAACATATGGAGGGTGGAATTCCAACGGGTGGAAACGTCGCATATCAGCTTATGTTGGGGATGCCGTTCTGCCACTGCAGCTGAAGGAGGGTGTGCTTTGCGGTGTACGAGTGGCTTAAGTGCATGCAAAGTTTCCTGGCAATTTTAGGATGTCTTGCAGATGGGTGGAAGACTTCAGGAACCGCTTGACAACCAGATTGAACACGTACACCATGCTGGGCGCATGACTAAGCCCTCCTTGACGCAGTGCCGACACCATGCTCTTCCCATTTTCAGTCACTATGATTCCGATTTTTAGTTGTCACGGAGAAAGCCAAGATTCGATTTCTTGATTAAGGATGCAGCAAACAAGGAGTAGAACAGTGTGACACCGCCGTGCTCTGCACATGTAGTATGCTGGAGGGGCACTGTGAATTGTCCCTGTAGTGGAGGCTGAGGGCACGGTGGAGGCTGAAACGGTGGGCATTGTTGCGGGACCAACAGCGTGAGAACATGGATGCGGAAGCGGTGTAACCTGGCCAAGTTGCTGGTTTAGCTTGACAGGAACCTCATTTACCCAGGACTGGACCACCTTCTGTATTACATATGTGTGCAGGGGTGGTACTGCTTTTTTCACAAAGAAATAATGGCTTGGGACTCTCCACCTCGGCTCGGCATAAGTCATCAGTTCTCTGAAATTTGCAGAGTCCACCACTTGGAAAGGGAGAGACTGCAACACCAGCAACTTGGCCAGGAGCATGTTCAGCTTCTTTGCAGTTGGATGAGTGCACGCATACTGTTGTCTCTTGGCAATGGCTTCGGTGATCAATTGCTGACATAATGACTGATGAGGAGGAGCAGGAGCATCAGGACTAGCAGTTGATGAAAAGGACAGACAGCTCCCTTCGGCTGAGGTGGTGGAGCATTGACTGCCTTAAATCGGGTGCGTGCAATTGGGTGATGCAGTGGCTGCTGTGGTAGGCTGGACCACCACATCGGAGCCACAGTTCTCCCAGGCAACTTTATAATGACGCTGCATATGTTGACGCAGGTCCGTGGTGCCAATATTGGCACCCTAGCCACGCTTCACCTTCTGCCCACAGATTTGACAAATAGCCATGTTCACCTTTTCCGGCGGCTTAGCAAAAAACTGCCACACAGCGGAGTGGGTGATTTTACCACCAACACTGTCCACTGACTGACAGCTAAGGCCGCTGTCTCCTTGAACCGCTGCACCACTGCTTTCCGGGCAGGTAGTGGGTGGTCTACAGCGGGCACGTTTGGCTCACGACCTCCCACTTCTGCCACCCTGCTGACTCCCGGCCACGCTACCAACTTACTGGCTCCTTCATCACCCGGCTCCCAAATGCGATCGGCTACATCATCATCGAGTTCTGTCTGCATGTCACTGATGTCCTCCTCAATGGTCTCTTAGCCAGGAGCCTAACCACTTACAACACCAGCTCCCATGCCACTCTCCTCATCACTACTTGCCCGCCTATCAGAGGAAGCGGTGGATGTCTCCTCCAGATCTTGGCTGGGCAGTAACTGCTGACTGTCCTCTAGTAGCTCGTCCTCACTGTATAGTGGAGCTGAGCCCACAGCATATAAGACTTCTCTGGCTGAGGGAACAGAAAATTAGAGGCAAGTTGAGGACAGGTGAGGGCACAGGGCCTGCTCCCAGGCCATGTCAACTAACGGTTGTGTCTGACAAACCCACCGACTCTTGGCTGGGGGTGTCTGATGTCTCGAAGTGGATGACCGAGTCAACCAAACAAGGATGTAATTATCTCACTTCACCAAAACAACGGCTAATAATCCTTTTTTTCCCCACTAATACACACCAAAAAAGGCTTTAGAACATATAACTGCACCGCTGATCAGCAAATAATACTTTTTGTTTTTCACTAATACACACCAAAAAAGGCTGTCATTTCCTCACTTCACAGCACAAGAGCTAATAAGCCCTTCTGGTTCCACTAATACACACCAAAAAAGATTTTAGAACATATAACTGCACCGCTGAATAGCAAATAAGCCCTTTTTTCCACTTATCCTTGCCAAAAAAGGCTTTAGAACATATAACTGCACCGCTGAGCGGCAAATAAGCCCTTATTTTTTTCCACTAATACACCCCAAAAAAGGCTTTAGAAGATATAACTGCACCGCACAAGGGCTAATAAGACGTAGAAATATTTCCTAGTAATACATCCAATAACAAGCAAGGCTTGCTGGAACTACAGAGGTGTCATCTATTGCAAACCTGAAAGCAGCAGTATAATGACAATTTGGATCCCCAGTCAGTGCAGCAAGGTGTAATAGGATTGTTCCTATTACCCAGGCTGTAACCTCCCCTACTGAGCCATGTTCTACATAAATGCTGTGGAATGATTCCTCCTTATCCTTTCCCTGACCGTCTATATTTTCATGTCTTTCCTAGCACTGTCCCTAGCGCCTGCTGACGTCTCTCCCTGCACTAAGTACAAGGGAAAAAGGCTGAATCCAAGATGGCTGAGGCTATTTATAGGGCTGTGACATCACAGGGCTGGCTGGCTGCTGATTGGCTGCATGCATGGCATTGTAGGTGATCCCTTGTTCCCAGAGTTATATGCTTCATGTCCTAACACTTGCAGCAGCCATTTTAGGAAAATATGAAATTCGTTACCACGAAGCGTGAGGAAATTCGGATTTGGTTCGAATAAATGTTTTCCTGAAATTTGGGTCAAATTCCACTTCGTCAACTTTGATTCGCTCATCTCTAGTGGCCATGTGTAAAGGCCGCACAGGTTCATTAAAATGCGATATGAAACCAATTTTACATCTGTCACAGTCCATATTTTGGCACCACTTGCAGCCAATCAGGTGCTGGAAGGTGCCACGGCTATGCCCCATTAGCAAATTTCTTGAAATTCATTTTTGGTCCAAATGTCAAGTATTATATATATTTTTTAAATGGTTTGTGCATGAATTATAGATTAACGAAACACTTGAGATGTGGTTTGCTGAATTTTTAAAAAAGCATAGTTCAGGCCCCGAATTGATTCAGAATGAACCAAAGTTGCTCCAATTGCCCTAAAAATTTGTAAATAGGCGGCTCTTGTCTCCCAAGACTCAATTTGTTTATTTTTTGTGTATTTTTATCCTCCCTCCTCTGCAAGCTCTGGAACGTAATGACTACAAGATGAGAGAATTTCAAAAAAAATTGATTGGGAGGGTACGCCAAATTCCCCAAAAAGATTCGATCTGAATTTATTTGTGATAAATCCCATTAAAAAACGTCTATTTCCTGGCTGCAGAGAGCCTGTATAGCGGTGTAGAACACTGTGCCTGTATAGTGGTGTAGAACACTGTGCCTGTATAGTGGTGTAGAACACTGTGCCTGTATAGTGGTGTAGAACACTGTGCCTGTATAGCGGTGTAGAACACTGTGCCTGTATAGTGGTGTAGAACACTGTGCCTGTATAGCGGTGTAGTACACTGTGCCTGTATAGTGGTGTAGAACACTGAGCCTGTATAGTGGTGTAGAACACTGTGCCTGTATAGTGGTGTAGAACACTGTGCCTGTATAGTGGTGTAGAACACTGTGCCTGTATAGCGGTGTAGAACACTGTGCCTGTATAGCGGTGTAGAACACTGTGCCTGTATAGCGGTGTAGAACACTGTGCCTGTATAGCGGTGTAGAACACTGTGCCTGTATAGCGGTGTAGAACACTGTGCCTGTATAGCGGTGTAGAACACTGTGCCTGTATAGCGGTGTAGAACACTGTGCCTGTATAGTGGTGTAGAACACTGTGCCTGTATAGTGGTGTAGAGCACTGTGCCTGTATAGCGGTGTAGAACACTGTGCCTGTATAGCGGTGTAGAACACTGTGCCTGTATAGCGGTGTAGTACACTGTGCCTGTATAGTGGTGTAGAACACTGAGCCTGTATAGTGGTGTAGAACACTGTGCCTGTATAGTGGTGTAGAACACTGTGCCTGTATAGTGGTGTAGAACACTGTGCCTGTATAGTGGTGTAGAACACTGTGCCTGTATAGCGGTGTAGAACACTGTGCCTGTATAGCGGTGTAGAACACTGTGCCTGTATAGTGGTGTAGAACACTGTGCATGTATAGCGGTGTAGAACACTGTGCCTGTATAGCGGTGTAGAACACTGTGCCTGTATAGTGGTGTAGAACACTGTGCCTGTATAGTGGTGTAGAACACTGTGCCTGTATAGCGGTGTAGAACACTGTGCCTGTATAGCGGTGTAGAACACTGTGCCTGTATAGTGGTGTAGAACACTGTGCCTGTATAGTGGTGTAGAACACTGTGCCTGTATAGTGGTGTAGAACACTGTGCCTGTATAGCGGTGTAGAACACTGTGCCTGTATAGCGGTGTAGAACACTGTGCCTTGCAGTAACACGCATAGGGAGTCTGCTGTGGTAGTGAAATAATACTGTGAGTCAGTATGACATGCAGAAGACAGACGTCGCTCTTAGAATCACTGCACACTTCACTTATTTGGGCAGTCACGGGGCCAAAACTGACCAAATAACTCAAGTATGAACTCAGCCTTACAGGTCAATGTTAGCGACAAGAAGAACCGCACTCCTTTCACATCATCGTCAGCTGAATCCACATAGATGTCTACAGAACCTGTTCTGTTACACGCTGATACAAGTAGTGCCCCCATGACCGAGTGGAGAGGTGGCAACAGCATAAGGAATCAACACACTGGCCCAGTATCAGAGTGGTGAGGGTGGGAATCGCATAAGGAAATGCATGAGGATTCAATAGTAATGAGCGAACCTGGACTGCCACGTTCAGGACTGTACCTTACAATTGGGTGTCCATGTACCGAACCTGAACATGGATTTTGCCGCTGTGTCCGGGTTTGTTCTTCGTACTTTAAATATAGCTTGTTGAATAGCTGAAGCGTAGCAAATCAACAAGCGTTTAAGCTGTGGGCACCTAGGAGCCATCACAGTCATGTCTAGTATTGGCATGGCTGTGATTGTCTGGCGCATCATGTGACCATGCATGAATAAATGCTGGATCACATGGTGCACCGCCATTCTGCTCTAACTAGCGTAGGGACAGGACGCTGCAGCTGGTAGGGGTGACCTGTAGGCATTAGTGATGGGTGAAATACAGCTTATTTGCACCAGTGAGACAGAAATATCAGACTTAATCCTGCTGCTCAGTCTGAGGGTGACCTGTGACAGATAAGTATAATAGGTAATCAGTCTGTTAATTGTGTGGGTGAGACATAACAGATTTTTTAGGGTAAAAGAGAAATGTTACTTGCCACTGTCACAGGGAAATATAATAGTTACAGTATTCAGCCTGTTAATTGGGTCGTTGTGACCTTTATATTTGGGGTATTTAAAACACTGTACTTGCCACTGTCACAGAGATATATAATAGTTACAGTATTCAGCTGGTTAATTGGGTCGGTGTGACCTATATATTGTTTTTATCAACAAAACACTATAATTGCCACCGTCACAGGGAAATATAATAGTTATTCAGCCCGTTAATTGGGTCGGTGAGACCCACCTATTTTTTGGTTGACAAAATACTGTACTTGCCACCGTCACAGGGATATATAATAGTTATTCAGATGTTTAATTGGGTCGGTGTGACCTATATATTTTTGGTGTTTTAAACACTGTACTTGCCACCTTCACAGTAATATATAAAAGTAATTCAGTCCGTTAATTGGGTCGGCGAGACCCACCTATTTTTTTGCTTGAAAAAACTCTGTACTTGCCACCGTCACAGGGATATGTAAGACTTGTTCAGTCAATTAAATGAATCGGTGGGACCTACCTATTATTTGCTTGAAAAAACACTGTACTTGCCACCTTCAAAGGGAAATACAGTCCTGATCAAAGGATTAAGACCACTTGAAAAATGGCAAAAAATCCTATTTAGCATGGCTGGATCTTAACAAGGTTCCAAGTAGAGCTTCAACATGCAACAAGAAGAAATGGGAGTGAGACAAAACATTTTTTGAGCATTCAATTTAATGAAAACAACAAATAAACTGAAACAGGCTGTTTTTCAGCTGATCAAAAGTTTAGGACCCCACCTCCCAAAACAGAAATCCAACTTCCAAACATGAACTCAGTAATGAGTAGCTCCGCCATTATTGTTTATCACTTCCAAAATTTGTTTTGGCATGCTTGATGCAAGCGTTTCCATGAGGTGAGTGGGAAAATTTCTCCAAGTGGTGAAGACGACCGCACGAAGGCCATCTACTGTCTGGAACTGTTGTCCATTTTTGTAAACTTCCCTTGTCATCCATCCCCAAAGGTTCTCAATTGGATTTAGATCAGGGGAACATGCAGGATGGGCCAAAAGAGTGATTATTCTCCTGGAAGAAGTCCCTTGTCCTGCGGGGCATTGTGTACTGTAGCGTTAACCTGTTAAAAAACCCAGTCGTTACCACACAGATGAGGGCCCTCAGTCATGAGGAATGCTCTTGGCAACATCTGGACATAGCCAACGGCCGTTTGACGCCCCTGCACTTCCTGAAGCTCCATTGTTCCACTGAAGGAAAAAGCACCCCAGACCATTATGGCGCCGCCTCCACTGTGGCGCGTAGAAAGCATCTCAGATGGAATCAGCTTGTCATGCCAGTAACGTTGGAAACCATCAGGACCATCAAGGTTACATTTTCTTCTACCTTTGAATGTCCCATGTCCCACGAGCAGTTCTGTGGCGTTCAAGGAGACAAGGTCTTTGAAGACGTTTTTTGTTTTTGAAGCCCTTCAGTCTCAGATGCCGTCTGATGGTTATGGGGCTGCAGTCAGCACCAGTAAAGGCTTTAATTTGGGTCCAGGATCATCCAGTGTCCTGACTTTTTTGTTCCATAACCCTCAGGATCATTTAAGAAATTCCAAATGACTGTCCTACTGCGTCCCACCTCAGCAGCGATGGCGCGCTGTGAGAGACCCTGCTTATGCAGTTCAACAACCCGACCACGTTCAAAAAGGGAGAGGTTTTTTTTTGCCTTTGCCATCACAACGTGTGACTATCTGACAGAAAATGACAATGAATCCACATCTTTGCACAGATTTGGCCTTTTAAAGACATGTGGTTCCAAAATTTGGATCAGCTGAAAAACAGCCTGTTTCAGTTTAATCGTTATTATCAATTAATTGAATGCCCCAAAAATGTTTTGTCTCACTCTCATCTCTTCTTGTTGCATGTTGAAGCTCTACTTGGAACCTTGTTAAGATCCAACAATGTAAAATATAATTTTTTGCCATTTTTCAAGTGGTCTTAAACTTTTGATCAGGACTGTATAATAGTTATTTAGCTGGTTAATTATGTCGGTGAGAAATACCTATTTTTTGGGTTGACAAAATACTGTACATGCCACTGCCACAGGGATATGTAATCGTTATTCAGCCGGGTAATTGAGTAGGTGTGACCTATCTATTTTTTGTGTTTAAAAAACGGTACTTGTCACCGTCACAGAATATATAATAATATTATTATATATTATATATTAAATAATATATAGTAATTCAGCTGGTTAAATGGGTCGTTGAGACCTACATATTTTTTGCATGCGGGGGCGGAGCCAGCGCCTGCAGTGGATGGCTGTGCGTGTAAGAAATCGCCCCACCAGCTTGCAGTGGCAGTTTTTTGTTAAGCCACCGGAGGAGGTGAACATTGCCATTTGCCAAATTTGTGGTCAGAAGGTGAAGCGTGGCCAGGGTACCAATGTTGGCAACACGGCCCTGCATCAACATATGCAGCGTCACCATAAAGTGTCCTGGGAGAACCGTGGCTCCAATGTGGTGGTCAACCTGCCATACCCAGTGGCACGCACCAAATTTCATGCAGTCAATGCTCCACCACCTCAGCCGAAAGGAGCTGTCTGTCCTTCCCATCATCTGCTGGTCCTCATGCGCTTGCTCCTTGTCTTCCTACTCCTTGTCAGTCATTCTGTCAGCAATCGATCACCGAAGCGATTGCCAAGAGACAACAGTATGTGTGCACTCGTCCAACGGCGCAGAAGCAAAACCTGCTCCTGTCCAAGTTGCTGGTGCTGTAGTCCCTCCCTTTCCAAGTCGTGGAACTGATGGTTTGTTCTGAGTGAAGTTGGAGAGTCCCAAGCCGTCATTTCTTTGCGAAAAAGGATGTGCCAGCCCTACACACATATGTAGAACAGAAGGTGGGCCATTCCTTGAACCTGTCGGTGTCTGTTAATGTGCACAGCAGCGCTAAATTGTGGAGCTGTAACTACAGTCAAAATAAACATATGTCTGTTACAGCCCACAGGGTAAATGTGGTTTCTGCTTATCCACACCAGCAACTTGGCCAGGTGACACAAATGCCGCCCCCACGTTCTCAAGCTGTGGGTCCTGCGCCAATGTCCATCTCTGCCTCCTCATTCTCCACTGTGTCCTTAGCCTCCACTGCAGGAAAGATTCGAACTGCACCTACAGCATACCACATGTGCAGGGCACAGCAGTGTCACGTTGTTCTACACCATTGTTTGGGGCTTATTATTCTGAGGTGTCTTGGTGTTTACCATCTTGTATTCTTTTCCCTGCTTGTTGGTGTGCTGACCTCTCGGCTCCCCTCTGGATCTTGTTCCTCATCTTCGTGTTCCACCTTTGTGCTGCCTTTTACCCTCATGTATGTATTTATGTGTTATCAATAAAGCTTATCGATTTTCACTTTGTGAAGATTATGGTTCAATTTTTTGGCGACATTTATGGCTCCTTGTGGGTTGGTATTTTTTCAATATTTATCTCTGTCCGGTAATAATTGCGTGGCTCTACACCTAGTTTGCCTGGACAATCTGAGTCACACAGGGGAGGAACTGCTCCTCATCCTTCATCAAGAAGTCAAATCCTGGCTTTTTCCGTGACAACTCAAAATCTGAATTATGGTAACAGACAACGGGAAGAACATGGTTTCGGCGCTGCTGTGTTCAACCTGGTTGTAAAGTGGTTCCTGAAGTCTTCACCCCATCTGCAGGACATCCTGAAAATGGCCAGGAAACGTTGCATGTACTTCAGCCACTTGTACACCGCAAAGCAAACCCTCCTTGAGCTGCAGCGTTAGAGAGGCGTCCCACAACATAGGCTGATATAGGAAATTTCCACCCATTGGAATTCCACCCTCCATATGTTGGACCAATTATATAAACAAAGAAAGGCCATAAACAATTTCTTGATGATACAGGCGAACAGAGGTACTTCCCTGTGCAAATTTTATGTTATCCAGTGGCAGCTCATCCGTGACACCTGTCGTTTGCTCAGGCCCTTTGAGGAGGACACTTTATTTGTCAGTTGGCAAACCTATGGGATGAACAATGTCATTCCACTGATTCATGTCCTGGAACAGATGCTCCTAAATCTGGATGGCCAGGGGACAGGAGACGTGGCGACTAAATTTCACGGCCACTTGAGCCAATGGCGGATCCAGAGCCTGGTCTCGGGAGGGGCACTTCCAGATTATTTTCTGTCCGCCACCACAAAACATTGTGGTGCTTAATGCTTATAGAACAGACTACACAATGTAGCGGTATACTGTATATTGTGGGGCACAGTGTAGAGGTATACTGTATATTGTGGGGCACAGTATAGCGGTATACTGTATATTATGTGGCACAGTGTAGGCTATATGCATATAACAAACATATTTCACATGAAAACTTACAATTACTTGGCTTGGCCCTTGGGGATCTCGGACACCACTTCAACACTTTGGGCGGGGGCTCGGCGGAGCTGATGTTGTGTTTTATCCTAATGAGAAAGATTTCAGAGAGATAGCAGAGCAGAGAGAGGCTGGTGCTACCATGGGGGAGTAATAAAGCCCACCATAATGCCCCCTCAGTAGAAATAATTATCCTTATAATGTGACAGTGCAAAAAATACCCCCTTGTAATGCCCCCAGTTGAGCTAATGTCCCCATAGTGCCCCCATAATGTGCCAGTATCAAATACCCCTATATAGTGCCCCCAGTAAATTCTCCCATAGTGTTCATCTCCCCCCTTCCTCCTAGTGCCCCCCATAATGTACCAGTATAAAATGCCCCTATATAGTGCCCCAGTAGATGCCCTCAGAGTTCCCCATAATTTTTAAGTATAAAATACCCCTTCTTAGTGCCCCCGTAGATGACCCCATAGTACTCCTCTCCCCCCTTCCCTATAGTACCCACCATAATGTGTCCCAGTATAAAATGCTATGGTACAGAGCCCTCCATATAAAATACCCCTTCTTTGTGGCCTCAGTAGATGCCCCTGTAGTGCTCAACAATAATGTGCCAGCAAGAAGTGCCCCCAACAATGTGCCAGTAATAAGTGCCCCCAATTACGTGCCAGTAAAATGTGCCCCCAATCATGTGCCAGTAACAAGAGCACCCCCATCATGTGCCAGTAATAAGAGCACCCCCATCATGTGCCAGTAATAAGAGCCCCCTATCATGTGCCAGTAATAAGAGCCCCCCATCATGTGCCAGTAATAAGAGCACCCCCATCATGTGCCATTAATAAGAGCACCCCCCATCATGTGGCAGTAATAAGAGCCCCCCCAATCATGTGCCAATAATAAGAGGACCCCCAATCATGTGCCATTAATAAGAGCACCCCCCATCATGTGCCAGTAAAATGTGCCCCCATAGATGCCCCCCAATCATGTGCCAGTAATAAGAGCCCCCCATCATGTGCCAGTAATAAGAGCCCCCATCATGTGCCAGTAATAAGAGCCCCCCATCATGTGCCAGTAATAAGAGCCTCCCCCATTATGTGCCAGTAACAAGAACCCCACCAATGTGCCAGTAAAAGTATTGTACATATAAAAAATAAAACACACTTATACTTACCTCCATGTCAGCGATGCGATGCAGGCCTCTTCCGGCCTGTGTCCCGCGCTGTACGGTTTAGGGGGCGCGATTACTTCATTGCGCCACCTGCACCGGCCTCTGATAGGCTGCCTAATGCCTGCAGCCTATCAATGGAAGCACTCATCTCCCTGTGCCCTGCCGCCGCCGCCCCCCACTTGTGTAGGGCCGCGCCGCCATCTCGAGAAATGGCTAGTTTTTCTACAATTTCTACACAGGTGACAGAAGAGGAGAAGCAGGAGCAGACAGTGCAGCTACAGGGCGATGAGGAAGACAATGCACATGACCCAGATACACTGTGGCTGTATGCAGTGGAGATGAAGGCAGGGAGTCCCTCGGAGTCACTTGCGCAAATGGCCCAATGCATGCTCAGTAGCTTGCGTAGTGACAGACAAATTGTCACCATTCGGCAGAGGGATGACTACTGTCTCTCCACCATGTTGGACCCTCTCTACCAGTCCAAAATGGGGGCCTTTTTTACACACACTGAGAGGGAGGACAAACTGAACTACTATCAAGGCATCCTATGTAGTCAGTTGGCTTCTGCCTATGTGCGCCATCTCCCATCTTCTCGCAGGTCTGACCGGGGGGCCATCTGCACTCTCATTCCACTGCCATGGCTGCTGGATGGGGGTCAGGAGCAGTACCAGCTCTAGCAGCAGCAACTTATGTCCAAACACAATATACCATCCAGGTCCCACTCTGACAATACAAGCACACTCCCCATCCCAACCAACCCACCTGGGGAAACAAGCAGCATCCACAATAGCCACTGCAAAAAAAGACTGCATAACGTCACCCCGACCATAGAAGAAACCAACCTCCTATTGGACACCTCAATCACCAATATAACGGTACATGAGACATCATCATACAACATCATGAGTACAGCCGGCCATACCATCATTGATAACACCATCCCCGGAGCCACTGCCCTGGTTCCTTTTTTAGGCTCTGCAAGAACTCTACCTGCCATACATATACCACCCAACCTACAGACGCCGAGAAAGCCCCCCCAAAAAATCACCCCATCCCTTATCACCCAGTATTACAAACCCAACCCGGGAAAAAGAAAATTAGAAAACGAGGGTGTAGGGGAGGCAAACAACAAGAAAGGAAAGTCTTTTTAGACACAACCAAACAGAACAAATGCTCCCCTGAGAAAAACGAAACACCCCAAAAAGACCAAGCAACCACTGTAAAAATATTCAACCTTTCTTCACACACCCTTTCCACATTTGAATATAAACTATTACAGAAAGGACTCTCCTTCTGTCCATATAACCCAGTCGACCCATTTGTACTTTATTTAGACATACAAAAATTCAGAAAAAAATCTCACAATCAAAAGACATTTTGAATCCAAAAACACAAAAAACACAAAAACCTCGCCACAAAACCCTGAAATCCCCCATGACCCCTCGATCTATATACATCAGGAAGTACACCCGAAGTCCAATTTTTTCTCCTTACAAAGCCAGGGACATTTCATACCAACCTTCTTTGACCTGATCTCAACAGACATAAAAAAGATGACGGCAAAAACAAAAAGATCTATTTATGCAGAAAAATAGCCAAGAAAAAACTGCCCTGAAAAAAATTAAAAGAAAACACTGAGATTATAATCCGTCCAGCTGACAAGGGAGGGGGCATTGTCCTACAGGACTATATAGACTATGAAAATGAGGCACAGAACTTAAGAGACCCAACCTATTATGAAACAGTCCAAGAAAACCCCTTCCCAGCTCTTACTAAAGAGCTGACCACCCGAATTAAAGGTGCTTATGAGCAACAGCTCATAAATAAGAAAGAAAAAAAAATTCTAACACCAAAATCCCCATGCATCCCATATTTCGATCACCTTCCAAAAATTCACAAAAATACTAAAAAACTTCCAGGCAGACCAATTGTATCCAAATCAGCCAACAGCAACCTGTCCCATTACTTAGATCTGTTCCTACAACCATATGTTCGCACGCTCCCCAGTTATCTACACGACTCTTGCCAACTGATCCGAGAATTGAGCGGAATTCCATATAAAGACACATACTCTCTGTTCACTATGGATGTCACTGCATTGTATTCAAACATACAACACGACCTAGGGATAAAATGCATAAATAGAGTACTATCAAACGATGAAAAATTAAAACCACCACAGATAACCTTCCTCCTAGAAAGCCTAAAATTCATTTTGGAAAATAACTTCTTTATCTATAACCACACCACATATCATCAGTGCAGGGGGACCGCCATGGGGACGAAAGTGGCACCGTCTTTCGCTAATCTGTTCATGGGCGAATTCGAAAAAGAATACATCTCAAACAGCTCCAAACCTAATAAACACATCATCTACTACAGAAGATATATAGATGACCTGTTCATCATCTGGGATGGTAATGAAAAACAAGCCCAAGACTTCTGCACCCAACTAAACGCCACAGACTGGGGAATTTCTTTCACCCCAAATTTCAACAAGACACAGATTGATTTTCTCGATATTACAATCACCAGCGTAAACAACCATTTCATAACCAAAACATACTTCAAAACAGTAGACACAAATAGTTATATACATTTCACAAGTTTCCACCACAAAAAATGGCTCCAAAATATCCCCTACAGCCAATACAAACGAATCAGACAAAACTGCACACAAAGGGAAGATTTTATCCTACAAGCTAAAATAATACAAAAAAGATTCAAGGAAAAAGGGTACCCCAAGAAACTAATAAAGGACGCATATGAAAAAAACACACAAATATCACAAAAAACCTGCCTAGAGAAGGGGATTAAAAATGAACAAAAATCCAACATGCACCTAAGCCTAATCACCCAATATAACACATCTAACAAAACCATCCGTTCAATATTAGCCAAACACTGGCATATTTTACAACAAGATCCCTATCTTGATAAATACCTGCCATCACAACCAAGAATCATCTACAGAAGAGCCCCCACTATGAAAAACATGCTAGCCCCCAGCAAACCAAAACAACATGAAAAAACCTCAGAAAGGGATAGGCCAGACCAGAAAGGTAGCTTCAAATGTGGAACAAAAACCTGCCTATGCTGTAAGGCTATCACACATAACCGCACACACTTCTCCTCAGACATCATATGACATGCCAAACCTGCTATGTGGTATACCTCATCGAATGTAAATGTGGCCTCCAGTACGTCGGACGCACAACCCAGGCCCTACATAACCGTCTAAACCAACATAGATACAACATACGCAGACAATACCTCAAACACAGCCTCTCCAGACACTGCGCATCAACAACGGAAAAAGAAAAACATCCTCTAACCATCACCCCAATTGATTTCATACCAGAAAATCCCTTTAACAGATTCAATACCTTACAAAAGAGAGAAGTATACTGGATATACCAGCTGGACACCCTTGCACCATATGGGCTCAATGAAATTTCAGAAACCATACTATAAACAAAAATATGAATTAACAAAAATTGTCATCTAAATAAATAAATAAAAAAATATACCCACAACCTTCTCATCACAATAAACTAACATACATACCCATACCCCTAGTGCCCCCCCCCCACCCATCTCCTTGTATATGTATGTGCGTATATATATCATTACCATTTCCATTGTCATCTATTTATTTCTATATTTTATTTTCATTTTTATTATTATTTTTATACTTATTTTTATATATTTATTATTTATATTTATTTATATTTATTTTTATATTTATTTATTTATTTTTATTTATTTTCACTTTTATCTAATCCATTTTTATTAAAATATAATATATATTGTCTCCTCCCCCCCCCCCTTTTCCCGCTTTCCTTCTCCCCCACCCCTTATCGTTCCATCTCATGACCCAAATATAATTAATAGTGTACCCGACCAGGTTAATAAAAATATATGAACACACTATAACAAAATGGTGCCACATCAAAACATATTGATTAAAATATACCTTCCCTTCCTCCCTACCTCCCCCCCCCCCTTTTTTTTTTGTGCACCGGTTGCTACATAATAAACGCTAATACAGCGACACTACCTGCTGACTATATGTCTACTGCCGGCCGCTTTCAGCCCAGAATGCTAGTAAAAACACAATCTATATAAAAAACAAATAAACAAAAAGAAAAAAAAACATCAAAACTGACCCATAGTGCATCCCCCCCTCCTCTCTGTAAGTGCCAGACCGGCACACCGAGGCGAACATTACCCATCTCTAGACCTGACTACAGACCGCAACTGACGACCTGCAGCTTACAAATCCACTGCCGATAAACCAGAATACTAGGAACAAACATCACTCTCTCCCACTAGAATACCCATTAAAATATGATTATACAAAACATGATAGGAGAGAACCATGAGACGCAACCCCTAACCAGAAATAACCACCGCACCCCTGTTCTACCAGAGTAATCCTTTTCAAAACAATCCCAAAGAATATACCCTCCATCCTCCACAAGAAAATAAACACTGGGACACTGCTGTATCCACAAAAATGCTGCGACCTGTGATGCGCCTCCCCCGCTGTTCTTTAGTGCCAGATCTGCTCACCAGAAGAACTTCGATCACCCTGAGACCTAGCAGCAGACCACAGTCCGCTACTTACAGTAAAGCATAGCGCCAACACAGTCCGCCACCTGCTGTACTCTAGAGCGCAACCCAGGACGGACCCCCCCTACCTTACCATGCCGTCATTCACAATAAATCATAGCGCTACCACAGTCCACCACTTACAGGTTTTCAGAGCGCTACCCAGGACTGACCCCCTTACTTTACAGTGCTGTCAGCAGCTCAATATACACACAACATTAGATTGTGAATTTTAATATGCCGCATACCACCCTAACATGAAAAGACGGCCAGCTCATATAAACACCAATCTAAAGTCACGCATACCTTATAGATAACAATCAGCCATTATACAACAGCGATCACCAAACCCCCAGTGACAGTTAGATAACTGTGGGCGTTCTTTACCTGACGTCATGAGTAACGTCATACACACCAGTTCCCCGCCCAGCAAACCACTAGCCTGCGCGCCAAAATACCTTTTAAAAGACGATGTTTTAATGTGACTCAACATATGCTTTTATTGTCCTGATGAAGAGGGCTGTGAGCCCTCGAAACGCGTTGACAAAAGAAAAAAATTGCTACTTTCCTTTTTTTAAAAATACTACATGAGAATTTGGCTCCTGTTTTCAGCGCCGCAAAAAAAGGTTCAGAAAAACAATTCCTTTTTTATCTATGTCTCTAGTAGAGCAGTTTTCTTCACCCGCCTTCTGAAGAAACTACCCACCAGCAGCAGCAGCTAGACCTGGAGCAGAACATGAACCAGCAGGTTGTGGCATACTTGGAGTCCACCCTGCCACCCCACATCGAAGATCCCCAGGACTATTGGGCAGCCAAACTCGATTTGTGGCCACATTTGGCCGAGTTTGTCCTGGACAAGCTTTCCTGCCCGGCCAGTAGTGTGGCATCAGAGAGGGTGTTTAGTGCGGAAGGGGCCATAGTTACCCCAAGGAGAACTCGCCTGTCCACCCAAAATGTGGAGAAACTGACCTTTGTGAAGATGAATCAGGTGTGGATCAGCCAGGATTTTCAAACACCAGTGCCTGATGCATCAGACTAGATCATCTATGGTGCCAAACCTAAACTTTGTCAAAAGAGACCTGTTTCTTCTTGCTACCTGCTTCAGCTACTATTTTGATGCTGCCACCCTCCTGATGCCACACCTGCTGCCAGGTGCGCCTACTGCTACCCACCATTTTCAGCTGGTACTGGTATTGCCCACACCTGCCCACTCTGTCACTTGACCACTCTGTGGTATCCTTGTGCTGCTGCCACTGCACCACTCTGTGGTCTTCTCATGCTGCTGCCCCTTCAACACTATGTCACTGGGCCACTCTGTGGTCTACTCATGCTGCTGCCCCCTCAACACTCTGTCACTGGGCCACTCTCTGGCCTCCTCATGCTGCTGCCACCTCCCCACTCTTTCATTGGACCACTCTGTGGACTTCTCATGCTGTACCCACCCTCCCCACTTCTTGTCTGGGCCACTATTTTGCCTTTTTTGCTGGTTTACATAATTATTAGTTTTGAGCGAAATCGAACTGTAAAGTTTGAGTCCATACCAAACTTTGCGTGTTTGGATACCCAGACCTAAACCCGAACTTTGCAGCAAAAGTTCGTGTTCGAGTTCGGTGTTTGGGTATATAATAAAACTTGTTGAAAGGCTGCAGGGCAGCCAATAAGCAAGCTTTTAAGCTGTAGGCACTTAGAAGCCATCACTTAGATGCCCCATTAGTAGGCATGGCTGTGGTTGGCCGGTGCATCATGTGACTCAGCCTCTATAAAAGGTGGATCACTTGTAGCACCGCCCATCAGCTCTGAGTCTTGCAGGGACAGGAAGCAGGCATTTGAAGTGAGGGAGAGTGGTAGAAATTAGAGTTGAGCGAACCCGAACTGTAAAGTTCGGGTTCGTACCGAACTTTAGGTTTTTCGGCACCTGGACCCGAACATTTACGTAAAAGTTCGGGTTCGGTGATTTTATTTTTATTTTTATAAATTCTTTATTTTCCGAATTTTTAATATAGATACAAACAGAAAGTATCCTGAAGGCAATGATTTGAAATCTATAGAAAGGGAGTTACAAATTTTTACAGGCATGACAATATTAGGTAACACATGGCAATGTCATAGTCATTCAGAGAGAAGCAGCCAGCTATGATGTAGAAGGTACATAACCATGCGCTACATCTAAATAAGCATTCCTAGTTCCAAAGTACCATAAGTCTGACTATTTAGGGTCATCCTGGCAATATGACGTTGTGCAGGTCATATGTTAAATATATGCAGTAGAAGACATAGACATTGGTATAAAGAAAGTAATATAAAAAGAAAAGTTGAGATGGGAAAAGAGGGAAGGGGGGGGGGGGGAGATGTATACGCCGATTCATAAGACTATTGAGTCTATCAATATCCTGAGAAACCTTACGACTGTTTGCCCTGTTGGTTACGTGATGGTCTTTTTCTCTGAACGTACTCTCGGTCCAACCCTAGATCAAGCCACCTCACTCACCCTCATTCAGTGCCCTCCAAGGTTGCCAGGTTTTTAAGAATTTCTCATGACTTCTATTAATCCAACTTGTTATTTCCTCGAATTGGGATATTTGATTAACTTTGGCTTTCGATTCCTGTATAGAAGGAGTATTGGTATTTCTCCAGTGGAGAGGGATAATGGCCTTAGCTGCTGAAATGAGATGGGTCACTAAATTGCGTTTAGATGGCCTATATAGGTCAGTTGGTAGGGAAAAGAAAACCATTTCTGCTGTGATCTTGAGCTCAGGGGTGGTAACTTTATTAATTATCTTGGAGATATTCTCCCAGAAGGGTATGATCAGTGGGCAAGACCACCATATGTGAGATAGTGAACCTGTAACCTCTGCCACATCTCCAGCACAGTCGATCAGGGGCCACACCACATCTATGTAAGAACTCCGGAGTTCTATACCATCTGGTAAGAAGCTTGAAGTGGTTTTCCTGTAAGCGAATACATGGTGACGTTCCATGTGAGAAAGCTAGAATCTTTTTGAGATCCTGATCAGAGAAGACAGTGTCAAGCTCTCTCTCCCATTCCCTGACGTAGAGTGGTTTTTTCGCCTCGCCCTCAGCTCCCACCAAAGCATAGAGTGATGCGATTCTCCTCTGCTTAGGGAGTGGTGAGATTATGATCTTTTCAAAGTCAGTTAAAGATCTACCTGGGGTGCACCTCTTTCCCAGTCCACCGCACACAGCACCTAAGTATGCTTTTATTAGGAAAAAGCCCGGTGAGTCTTTAATTCACTCCGGAAGTCTGCTCAATATAGCTGCTTCTGTGTCCGGGAATAAATCGCCTATTCTAGTTTGGGTTAATGAAGACCAGATTTCCGGGTGAATATCACTGCTTTTACCTAGTAGGTCAGGGATGAGGTTTGCTGGCAACAGTGGAGATGGGTTAGGGGATAGTGTATTATTTAGCTCTTTCCAAGTCTTTTTGATCCCTTTCAATAAGCGGTCGAGATCCTTGTTCTTATTGTGGTTTATGTCGGGCAACCAGAGGAGTCTCTGGAGCATGGGTCCTACATTTTGTTGCATTAAGTCTTGTACATCTGGTTGTCTCTTTGGATCTACTGATTCTAGCCATCTGTTTAGCTGTATAGCCTGGTAATATTTTGAAACATCCGGGAGGCCCAAACCCCATCTATCTTTATGTCTAACTAAAAGATTGTGTGAGAGTCTAGATCTCTTTCCGTTCCATAAGAACTGAGAAAAGATTCTTCTTATCTCCTGGAAGAATGTTTTTGGCAAGTGGATCGGGACCATTTGCATTACATACAGGATCTTGGGAAAAACATAGGCTTTAATCACATTCTTCCAGCCCATCCAGGATAAGTATTGCAAATTGTACTTTTGTAACAGTTGTGAAGTGTCGCTTTTGAGAGGCGTAAAATTGCATCTAAATAAATCCTCCAAGCTTCTTGGTATCAATATCCCAAGATATTTTAAAGGACCCTTGGTCCAATGAAATGGAAGGTGGGACTGTAGGGAAGTTGCTCGTGATTCAGAGAATGAGATGTTTAATATTTCGGACTTAGAATGGTTGACCTTAAAGTCTGAGATTTGGCTAAAAGTCTCGATCTTTTCGGTTAAGTGATCTAGTCCTGTCTCAGGGTTAGTCACCAGAAATAAAAGATCATCTGCGAAAGCAGTGCATTTCAAGTCCGCTTGACCATGACTAACTCCTTTAATTCCCGGGGCCTGTCTGACTAACTGAATGAGCGTTTCTACAACCAAGATGAATAGAGAGGGGGACAATGGGTATCCCTGTCTTGTGCCGTTTGAAATCTCAAAGGTCGGAGACAGCGTGCCATTGACCTTCAGTCTAGCATGAGGTTGCTGATAGAGAGTGAGTATTGAGTGTATAAAAGGTTCTGGTATGGCAAATTTTTCTAGTGTCATTTCCATGAAGTTCCAGTTGACCCTGTCAAACGCCTTCTCCGCATCTATGCTTAACAGAGTCAACGGGAACTTTTTTGTTTTAGCTGCATGAATTGCATGGAAGATTCTGTGGGCGTTATCTTTCCCTTCTCTACCCTGAATGAATCTCGACTGTTCTGGGCCTATTAGGTAGGGAAGTAGCTTGCCTAGTCTGGTTGCTAAGATTTTGGCCCAAATCTTCAGGTCCAGATTCAAGAGGGAAATCGGCCTGTAGCTTCTGCAATTCTGGGGGTCTTTGCCTTCTTTATGTATGAGGGAGACATAAGATTCTTGTGTCTGCCTAGGCAACTGGCCTCCTTGTAATAGCGTATTGCATACGTCAGTAAGTCTGGGTAATAGGATATCTTGAAAACTCTTATAGTAGAGAAGAGGCAGACCGTCTGGTCCTGGGCTCTTTCCCGGTGGGAAACTGCTCACAATGGAGTTCACTTCCTCTAGTGTGATTGGGGTAGTCAGGGAGTCTAAGTCAGCTGTGCGTACTACCGGAAGCTTTAGTGAGTCTAGAAAGTTTTTGATGTGCGTCCGCTTGGTTTCATTTTGGTGTAGGGGTTTATCTTTATTTAGGTTATAAAGGTCTTCATAGAATTTTTGAAAGGCCTCAGCTATTTCAGGAGTTTCCTGTGTGACGGTTCCGTCTGCCTTCCTTATTTTGGGAATGTGTGACATATTTTTAGTCTTTTCTAAGATCGCTGTCATCATTTTGCCTCCCTTATCACCATGTGCATACACTTTGTGCTGAAAGTTTAGCCACTGTTTGCTCACTCTCTGGGCTAACAGTTTTTTAAGCTGGGTTCTGAGCTCCACAAGTTCCTCTTGTTTTTTTTTACATGCAGACAATTTGTTTAGTTTTTCAATCTTCGATATCTGGTCTAGTATGGAATCGAGAACCTTCTGCTGCTCTTTTTTGACCCTCGTCCCAATAGAGATGAAGCAGCCCCTAATGTATGCCTTATGTGCTTCCCATTCTATAGGAGAGGTGCTGTGTGCGGTGGAATTGGTCTCGAAATACAGCTACAGTTGAGATCTAACCTGTTTAATGTGTAGTCTGTTGTTCAGAAGGGATTCGTTAAGTTTCCAGTTCCACTCTCTTCTTGGTAGGGAGGCCAGGGCGAGGGTCACGTGGCAGGGAGCATGGTCAGAGATGGTGATGCTCCCAATCTCGGCTGCGCTGAAGACAGGCAAAAGAGAAGCAGAAATTAAGATGTGGTCAAGTCTCTGATAGGAACCGTGCGGATTAGAGAAAAAGGAATAGTCTTTAACAGAGGGGTTGCTAGTTCTCCATATATCAATCAGTTGCAAGTTCTGTAGTTTTTTATGTAACCTGCTAATGTGTTTCTGAGCGATGTGTGACTTGGCGGTAGAGGAATCGAGTCCCGGGTTCAGAACCAGGTTAAGATCAGCGCCCAGAATCACCTGACCCTCTGCAAAATGTTTAATGGTTTTCAAAACTTTGAGAAGCCATTGGACCGTAGCCTTGTTGGGGGCGTATAGGTTAGCTAAGGTGTATTTTCGCGAGGCAATCTCCCCTTTCAGGATCAGAAGTCTACCCTCTTCATCTGTGTGTTGCTGGTGTAGTATGAAAGGTATAGAATGATGGATGGCAATAGAGACTCCCTTGGAGGCTGAAGTAGGCTGGGCGCTGTGAAACCATTGGCTAAATACACGAGATGGAAGTTTTGGCATTTTTTTCTGTCGTAGGTGTGTCTCTTGTAGGAAGACTATGTGAGCGCCCATTTTCCTTATAGCTAGCATCACCTGATCTCTCTTTTGAGGTGAGTTGAGGCCTTTGACATTAAATGTTGTTATTTTCACTTCCGCCATTATCTCTTAGGTGACAAGACTCTGGTTATCCTTACTAGTGTAGTAAAATCGTGGGCGTTAACGGTGTGGTGAGGGGGGATAGTAGTGGGTAGAGTAGAACTAAGCAGAAATTATACAAAAATGCAAGTAATAAACAGTACAACAGTATCTAGTAAGTAGGAGTCGGGAGAGAGTAAGAAACTTGACTTACCCCTCGCACTCCAAGCCTGCAAACCAGGCTACATTTTACTAACTGGTTGGTAATCCCACTAAACTGAGCAAGTTTTCCCTTCTCCTAGGGGTGGATAAAACATTTTTTGTCTGTAACTTGCTAATGGGTCATAAACCTACGTGAGGCAGGCGGAGGTGTATATCAACGTGTATTCTTTTCATCATCAACATGTTGGGGTTATATTAGCCATTTTATGGCCTAAGTGCAAAAAAAAGGGATATGGGGAGGAGAGGTGGGAGAGAAGGAGGGGGGATGAGGAATAGGGAGAGAGGGAGGGGAAAGGAGGAGGGGGAGGGGGAAGAGGGATATGTAGTAGTGGTTCGACTGCTGGGAAGCATTAGAGTACCACATTATAAGTGGGGTAATGACAGTACAAACATTTTTGTATCTATCTGTTCGAATACAATATAGATATACATTGGGGTCTAGAGTAAACGTACAAGCCCCATTTTTTTTGAACAAACATCAGAGTCCTAATCACACTCACACACTGACATGTTAAGTTAAGTAACAGGTGACTAAAACAAAAGAGAAAAACTCAGAGCTCAAACCCTGCAAGAGGTAGCAGCTCTCTAAGGGCCGGCGATCAGATATTGCTCTCCGACCGTCCTTCATAGGATGTGGTCTGCGATCTCAAGTTCCTCTTTCAGGTCGGAGGGGAACGCATCTCAGCCGCCGCTCTGTTCATCTTGGACTTCTGTTTCTGTATCTTCCTCCAGGGTTCCATCTGCGGGAGGCTCGGTAAGTCAATAGATTGCGCTATCGGCATCCATGAGGCGACTTCTACTGGGCGAATACCGATGGCATCCCAGGCTCTTTCCAGGTCGTCTGGGGTGTGGATCACGATGCGCTTTCCATTTTTTATAATCGCAATTCCGAAAGGGTACAGCCAAACATATGGAATCTTTTGCGCTCTCAGTTCATCCAGAAGTGGCTTCATTATGCGCCTCTTTGCGAGCGTGGTAGGCGCAATGTCTTGGTACAGAGCTATGTCAGTTCCACAATAAACTATTTGCCGTTTTTCTCTGGCAGCCGCCATTATGCGAGCGGTATCCACAAATGATAACAGGCCACAGATAACATCTCTGGGCCGTTCAGTCGGCTTTGGGGCAGGCCTTAGTGCCCTATGGATCTGCTCGATTATTATCGAGCCAACAGACTCCTCGCCCAAGAGATCAGCGAATATTTGCAGGGCAACTTTGCGCAAGGATTCGGCGGCCCATGATTTGGGTAGCCCTTTAATGCGAACATTTCGCCTCCTGCTTCTGTTCTCTTGGTCTTCGAGCATTAACATTGCTCTGTTAAGCTCTGCAGTGTGGAAGTCCAGATATTCCGCCACTCCTGTGGAGTGTGACACTATCTCCTGTGTTGCGGTTTCAAGAGATTCTACTCTATGCCCCATTTGTGTTATCTCCGATTTGATGTCGGACAGTTCATTTAGCACTGGTTTTATTGCCTTTTCCAGTGCCTGCCCCAGTACCTTTGTGAGAAAGGACTTCGAAACTGGTGAGGGGTCACGGGATTCCACTGCGTCTCCTTGAAAGCTTGCTGCATCTGAGTCTTCACCTTCTTCGGCACATGCTGCTGCCGCCGCCATCTTAGGTCCCGCGCCTGGAGAGATGAGGGCTTTCTTTTTGAGAAATCTCTGCATGGCTTGCTGGCTCTTTTGGGTTTTCGGGGTGTCAGGTGTGTCAGCACCCCTATCTCTCCCATATTTGACCATTTTGAAGTGGGTCACTGCTGTATATATGGTTTGAATTCGCTTGAGTGCGGAGGAGCCGAGGTCTCACACAGCCATCTGCAGTCACGGCTAGGCTCCGCCCGGTGTTCGGCGATTTTTATGGCGCTTTTTGAAAAGCTGCAAAGCAGCCAATCAACAAGCGTCATACTACTTGCCCCAAAAGGCCATCATAGCCATGCCTACTATTGGCATGGCTGTGATTGGCCAACTGCAGCATGTGACCCAGCCTCTATTTAACCTGGAGTCACATAGCGCCGCCCGTCACTCTGCTCGGATTAGTGTAGGGATAGGCTGCAGCTGCTGTGAGGGAGAGATCAGGGAGAAATCTTATCAAGAACTAGCTTATGTTCTCAGCGATCTACAGAAAAAGTGTTTTGTGGGTGCAGTGCACAATTTTTTTAAGCCTGCCCTGAGCCAACTACTGCTGAAAACAAACTTTTTTTTCTTCATTTCATCAATATCAATACCTGATCGGCAGCCATTTTATGCAACGATAGTGCATCAGCATAGGCTATCTGCAAGTCCAGAAACACAGCTTTGGCATATTGGGGTGAAAAAACCCTCAAATATACTGCACATCTGGGATTAGACAAGCATAAGTGACTGTCACATTTAGGACAGAAATACAGCTTTGTGCTTACTGGGGTGAAAAAACCCTCTGATATACTGCATATGTAGGATTAGACAAGCATAAGTGACTGTCATATTTAGGCCAGAAATACGGCTTTTTGGTTACTGGGGTGAAAAAACCCTCTGATATACTGCACATCTGGGATTACATGTGCATAAGTGAGTGTTGCATTTAGTCCACAAATACCGCTGTCATATAGAGTTTAAAAAAAATATGGAGTGCAATACCCTACAGCAGGGTTTATATTGGCGGTTATTATTTTTAACATACTTAACCACTTTTTACTTTGCTTTGTGAATGCTAACTATGAGGCAAACATCTAATAAGGGACGCGGTCATGGTCGTGGGGGTGGTGTTGGTGGACCCTCTGGTGCAGGGAGAGGACGTGGCCATTCTGCCACAGCTACACGTCCTACTGAACCTACTACCTCAGGTCTCAGTAGCCACCAGAATCTACAGCGATATTTGGTCGGGCCTAATGCCGTTCTAAGGATGGTAAGGCCTGAGCAAGTACAGGCACTAGTCAATTGGGTGGCCGACAGTGGATCCAGCACGTTCACATTATCTCCCACCCAGTCTTCTGCAGAAAGCGCACATGTGGCGCCTGAAACCCATGCCCATCAGTCTGTCACATCACCCCCGTGCATATCGGGGAACCTGCCTGAGCCTCAAGTCATGCAGCAGTCTCTTATGCTGTTTGAAGACTCTGCTGGCAGACGCACAACCACTTATGTTTCCTGATGATGAGGACATGGGAATACCACCTCAGCATGTCTCTGATGATGGTGAAACACAGGTGCCAACTGCTGCGTCTTTCTGCAGTGTGCAGACCGAAAAGGAGGTCAGGGAGGAAGACTGGGTGGAAGACGATGAAGGGGACGATGAGGTCCTAGACCCCACATAGAATGAAGGTCGTGCCACTGACTTTCAGAGTTCGGAGGAAGAGGCAGTGGTGAGACCGAGCCAACAGTTTAGCAAAAGCGGGAGCAGGGTGCAAAAGCAGAGCAGCCGTCGCCAAAACAGTACGCCTGCTACTAGCCACTGTCAACAGGGACCAAGCACACCAAAGGCAGCTTCAAGGAGTTCCCTGGCATGGCACTTCTTCACACAATGTGCTGACGACAAGACCCGAGTGGTTTGCACGCTGTGTCATTAGAGCCTGAAGCGAGACATTAACGTTCTGAACCTTAGCACAACCTGCATGACCATGCATCTACATGCGAGACACGGGCTGCAGTGGAGTAAGCACCTTCAAAACCAAAAAACGGCTCAGGCTTCTCCTGCTTCCTCTTCTGCTGCTGCCTCAGCCTCTTCCTCTGCCTCTGGAGGAACGTTGGCACTTGCCGCCCAGCAAACAGAGGATGTGCCACCAACAACACCACCTCCGTCACCAAGCATCTCCACCATGTCACACGGAAGCGTTCAGCTCTCCATCTCACAAACCTTTGAGAGAAAGCATAAATTCCCACCTAGCCACCCTTGATCCCTGGCCCTGAATGCCAGCATTTCTAAACTGTAGGGATGAGCGAACTCGAACTGTATAGTTCGGGTTCGTACCGAATTTTGGGGTGTCCGTGACACGGACCCGAACCCGGACATTTTCGTAAAAGTCCGGGTTCGGGTTCGGTGTTCGTCGCTTTCTTGGCGCGTTTGTGACGCTTTCTTGGCGCTTTTTGAAAGGCTGCAAAGCAGCCAATCAACAAGCGTCATACTACTTGCCCCAAGAGGCCGTCACAGCCATGCCTACTATTGGCATGGCTGTGATTGGCCAGAGCACCATGTGACCCAGCCTCTATTTAAGCTGGAGTCACATAGCGCCGCCCGTCACTCTGCTCTGATTAGCGTAGGGAGAGGTTGCGGCTGCGACAGTAGGGCGAGATTAGGCAGATTAACTCCTCCAAAGGACTTAATTATTGATCGATCTGCAGCTGTGGGTCATTGAGCTGCTGATACTCAATTGCTCACTGTTTTTAGGCTGCCCAGACCGTTTGTCAGTCACTTTTTTCTGGGGTGATCGGCGGCCATTTTGTGTCTTGTGGTGCGACAGCACAAGCTGCGACCAAGTGCATTTAACCCTCAATGGTGTGGTTGTTTTTTGGCTAAAGCCTACATCAGGGTGAAGCTGTCACACCAAGTGCATTTAACCAGCAATAGTCTGTTTATTTTTTGGCCATATACTACATCAGGGGCAAGCTGCGCCTGTCACCAAGTGCATTTAACCCTCAATAGTGTGGTTGTTTTTTGGCTAAAGCCTACATCAGGGTGAAGCTGTCACACCAAGTGCATTTAACCAGCAATAGTCTGTTCATTTTTTGGCCATATACTACATCAGGGGCAAGCTGCGCCTGTCACCAAGTGCATTTAACCCTCAGTAGTGTGGTTGGTCAAGCTGTCACACCAAGTGCATTTAACCAGCAATAGTGTGGTTATTTTTTGGCCATATCCCAGTCTAATTCTGTCACTAAATCCATACCGGTCACCCAGCGCCTAAATACTAGGCCTCAAATTTATATCCCGCTAAATCTGTTGTTACCGCTGTACTGTTGTGGATGGGCAAGTTATTTAGTGTCCGCCAAAGCACATTTTTTGTTCTGGGTTGAAATACAATTCCCAATTTAGCAATTTCATAATTTAGTGGTTTCTGCTATATCAGAGCTATTTGAAATCTATCCCTAAAAGGGTATATAATATTCA
Organism: Bufo gargarizans; assembly: GCF_014858855.1. Taxonomy (NCBI): domain Eukaryota; kingdom Metazoa; phylum Chordata; class Amphibia; order Anura; family Bufonidae; genus Bufo; species Bufo gargarizans. The sequence goes on along the minus strand of NC_058081.1, from coordinate 4,212,651 downwards.
AGGTGCACATTGGGTCATTCAGAATAACTTCACACACACGCTACTGTGCATTTCCAAGTCTAATTCTGTCAGTAAATCCATACCGGTCACCCAGCGCCTAAATACTAGGCCTCAAATTTATATCCCGCTGAATTTGAATACAATACATTGGGCCAAATAATATTTTTGTTGGTGTGGTGAACCATAACAATGAGGAAAACATCTAGTAAGGGACGCGGACGTGGACATGGTCGTGGTGGTGTTAGTGGACCCTCTGGTGCTGGGGGAGGACGTGGCCGTTCTGCCACATCCACACGTCCTAGTGTACCAACTACCTCAGGTCCCAGTAGCCGCCAGAATTTACAGCGATATATGGTGGGGCCCAATGCCGTTCTAAGGATGGTAAGGCCTGAGCAGGTACAGGCATTAGTCAATTGGGTGGCCGACAGTGGATCCAGCACGTTCACATTATCTCCCACCCAGTCTTCTGCAGAAAGCGCACATATGGCGCCTGAAAACCAACCCCATCAGTCTGTCACATCACCCCCATGCATACCAGGGAAACTGTCTCAGCCTCAAGTTATGCAGCAGTCTCTTATGCTGTTTGAAGACTCCGCTGGCAGGGTTTCCCAAGGGCATCCACCTAGCCCTTCCCCAGCGGTGAAAGACATAGAATGCACTGACGCACAACCACTTATGTTTCCTGATGATGAGGACATGGGAATACCACCTCAGCATGTCTCTGATGATGACGAAACACAGGTGCCAACTGCTGCGTCTTTCTGCAGTGTGCAGACTGAACAGGAGGTCAGGGATCAAGACTGGGTGGAAGACGATGCAGGGGACGATGAGGTCCTAGACCCCACATGGAATGAAGGTCGTGCCACTGACTTTCACAGTTCGGAGGAAGAGGCAGTGGTGAGACCGAGCCAACAGCGTAGCAAAAGAGGGAGCAGTGGGCAAAAGCAGAACACCTGCCGCCAAGAGACTCCGCCTGCTACTGACCGCCGCCATCTGGGACCGAGCACCCCAAAGGCAGCTTCAAGGAGTTCCCTGGCATGGCACTTCTTCAAACAATGTGCTGACGACAAGACCCGAGTGGTTTGCACGCTGTGCCATCAGAGCCTGAAGCGAGGCATTAACGTTCTGAACCTGAGCACAACCTGCATGACCAGGCACCTGCATGCAAAACATGAACTGCAGTGGAGTAAACACCTTAAAACCAAGGAAGTCACTCAGGCTCCCCCTGCTACCTCTTCTGCTGCTGCCGCCTCGGCCTCTTCCTCTGCCTCTGGAGGAACGTTGGCACCTGCCGCCCAGCAAACAGGGGATGTACCACCAACACCACCACCACCTCCATCACCAAGCGCCTCAACCATGTCACACGGCAGCGTTCAGCTCTCCATCTCACAAACATTTGAGAGAAAGCGTAAATTCCCACCTAGCCACCCTCGATCCCTGGCCCTGAATGCCAGCATTTCTAAACTACTGGCCTATGAAATGCTGTCATTTAGGCTGGTGGACACAGACAGCTTCAAACAGCTCATGTCGCTTGCTGTCCCACAGTATGTTGTTCCCAGCCGCCACTACTTCTCCAAGAGAGCCGTGCCTTCCCTGCACAACCAAGTATCCGATAAAATCAAGTGTGCACTGCGCAACGCCATCTGTAGCAAGGTCCACCTAACCACAGATACGTGGACCAGTAAGCACGGCCAGGGACGCTATATCTCCCTAACTGCACACTGGGTAAATGTAGTGGCAGCTGGGCCCCAGGCAGAGAGCTGTTTAGCGCACGTCCTTCCGCCGCCAAGGTTCGCAGGGCAACATTCTTTGCCTCCTGTTGCCACCTCCTCCTTCTCGGCTTCCTCCTCCTCTTCTTCCACCTGCTCATCCAGTCAGCCACACACCTTCACCACCAACTTCAGCACAGCCCGGGGTAAACGTCAGCAGGCCATTCTGAAACTCATATGTTTGGGGGACAGGCCCCACACCGCACAGGAGTTGTGGCGGGGTATAGAACAACAGACCGACGAGTGGTTGCTGCCGGTGAGCCTCAAGCCCGGCCTGGTGGTGTGTGATAATGGGCGAAATCTCGTTGCAGCTCTGGGACTAGCCAATTTGACGCACATCCCTTGCTTGGCGCATGTGCTGAATTTGGTGGTGCAGAAGTTCATTCACAACTACCCCGACATGTCAGAGCTGCTGCATAAAGTGCGGGCCGTCTGTTCGCGCTTCCGGCGTTCACATCCTGCTGCTGCTCGCCTGTCTGCGCTACAGCGTAACTTCGGCCTTCCCGCTCACCGCCTCATATGCGACGTGCCCACCAGGTAGAACTCCACCTTGCACATGCTGGACAGACTGTGCGAGCAGCAGCAGGCCATAGTGGAGTTTCAGCTGCAGCACGCACGGGTCAGTCGCACTACAGAACAGCACCACTTCACCACCAATGACTGGGCCTCCATGCGAGACCTGTGTGCCCTGTTGCGCTGTTTCGAGTACTCCACCAACATGGCCAGTGGCGATGACGCCGTTATCAGCGTTACAATACCACTTCTATGTCTCCTTGAGAAAACACTTAGGGCAATGATGGAAGAGGAGGTGGCCCAGGAGGAGGAGGAGGAGGAAGAGGGGTAATTTTTAGCACTTTCAGGCCAGTCTCTTCGAAGTGACTCAGAGGGAGGTTTTTGGAAACAGCAGAGGCCAGGTACAAATGTGGCCAGACAGGGCCCACTACTGGAGGACGAGGAGGACGAGGATGAGGAGGAGGTGGAGGATGATGAGGATGAAGCATGGTCACAGCGGGGTGGCACCCAACGCAGTTCGGGTCCATCACTGGTGCGTGGCTGGGGGGAAAGGCAGGACAATAACGATACGCCTCCCACAGAGGACAGCTTGTCCTTACCCCTGGGCAGCCTGGCACACATGAGCGACTACATGCTGCAGTGCCTGCGCAACGACAGCAGAGTTGCCCACATTTTAACCTGTGCGGACTACTGGGTTGCCACCCTGCTGGATCCACGCTACAAAGACAATGTGCTCACCTTACTTCCTGCACTGGAGCGTGATAGGAAGATGCGCGAGTACAAGCGCACGTTGGTAGACGCGCTACTGAGAGCATTCCCAAATGTCACAGGGGAACAAGTGGAAGCCCAAGGCCAAGGCAGAGGAGGAGCAAGAGGTCGCCAAGGCAGCTGTGTCACGGCCAGCTCCTCTGAGGGCAGGGTTAGCATGGCAGAGATGTGGAAAAGTTTTGTCAACACGCCACAGCTAACTGCACCACCACCTGATACGCAACGTGTTAGCAGGAGGCAACATTTCACTAACATGGTGGAACAGTACGTGTGCACACCCCTCCACGTACTGACTGATGGTTCGGCCCCATTCAACTTCTGGGTCTCTAAATTGTCCACGTGGCCAGAGCTAGCCTTTTATGCCTTGGAGGTGCTGGCCTGCCCGGCGGCCAGCGTTTTGTCTGAACGTGTATTCAGCACGGCAGGGGGCGTCATTACAGACAAACGCAGCCGCCTGTCTACAGCCAATGTGGACAAGCTGACGTTCATAAAAATGAACCAGGTATGGATCCCACAGGACCTGTCCATCCCTTGTGCAGATTAGACATTAACTACCTCCCCTTAACCATATATTATTGGACTCCAGGGCACTTCCTCATTCAATCCTATTTTTATTTTCATTTTACCATTATATTGCGAGGCTACCCAAAGTTGAATGAACCTCTCCTCTGTCTGGGTGCCGGGGCCTAAATATATGCCAATGGACTGTTCCAATGTTGGGTGACGTGAAGCCTGATTCTCTGCTATGACATGCAGACTAATTCTCTGCTGACATGAAGACAGATTCTCTGTTACGGGACCTCTCTCCTCTGCCAGGGTGCTGGGCCTAAATTTATGAAAATGGACTGTTGCAGTGGTGGGTGACGTGAAGCCTGATTCTCTGCTATGACATGAAGACTGATTCTCTGCTGACATGAAGCCAGATTGTCTGTTACGGGACCTCTCTCCTCTGCCTGGGTGCTGGGCCTAAATTTATGAAAATGGACTCTTACAGTGGTGAGTGACGTGAAGCCTGATTCTCTGCTATGACATGAAGACTGATTCTCTGCTGACATGAAGCCAGATTGTCTGTTACGGGACCTCTCTCCTCTGCCTGGGTGCTGGGCCTAAATTTATGAAAATTGACTCTTACAGTGGTGGGTGACGTGAAGCCTGATTCTCTGCTATGACATGAAGACTGATTCTCTGCTGACATGAAGCCAGATTGTCTGTTACGGGACCTCTCTCCTCTGCCTGGGTGCTGGGCCTAAATTTATGAAAATGGACTCTTACAGTGGTGGCTGACGTGAAGCCTGATTTTCTGCTATGACATGCAGACTGATTCTCTGCTGACATGAAGCCAGATCCTCTGTTACGGGACCTCTCTCCTCTGCCTGTGTGCTGGGCCTAAATATATGCCAATGGACTGTTGCAGTGGTGGCTGACGTGAAGCCTCATTCTCTGCTATGACATGCAGACTAATTCTCTGCTGACATGAAGCCAGATTGTCTGTTATGGGACCTCTCTCCTCTGCCTGGGTGCTGGGCCTAAATTTATGAAAATGGACTCTTACAGTGCTGGGTGACGTGACGCCTGATTTTCTGCTATGACATGCAGACTGATTCTCTGCTGACATGAAGCCAGATCCTCTGTTACGGGACCTCTCTCCTCTGCCTGTGTGCTGGGCCTAAATATATGCCAATGGACTGTTGCAGTGGTGGCTGATGTGAAGCCTCATTCTCTGCTATGACATGCAGACTAATTCTCTGCTGACAAGAAGCCAGATTGTCTGTTACGGGACCTCTCTCCTCTGCCTGGGTGCTGGGCCTAAATTTATGACAATGGACTGTTGCAGTGGTGGGTGACGTGAAGTCTGATTCTCTGCTATGATATGAAGACTGATTCTCTGCTGACATGAAGCCACATCCTCTGTTACGGGACCTCTCTCCTCTGCCTGGGTGCTGGGCCTAAATTTATGAAAATGGACTGTTGCAGTGGTGGGTGACGTGAAGCCTGATTCTCTGCTATGACATGAAGACTGATTCTCTGCTGACATGAAGCCAGATTGTCTGTTACGGGACCTCTCTCCTCTGCCTGGGTGCCGGGGCCTAAATATCTGAGAATGGACTGTTCCAGTGGTGGGTGACGGGAAGCCAGATTCTCTGCTATGGGACCTCTCTCCAATTTATTTTGGTTAATTTTTATTTATTTAATTTTTATTTTAATTCATTTCCCTATCCACATTTGTTTGCAGGGGATTTACCTACACGTTGCTGCCTTTTGCAGCCCTCTAGCCCTTTCCTGGGCTGTTTTACAGCCGTTTTAGTGCCGAAAAGTTTGGGTCCCCATTGAAGTTCGGGTTCGGGACGAAGTTCGGATCGGGTTCGGATCCCGAACCCGAACATTTCCGGGAAGTTCGGCCGAACTTCTCGAACCCGAACATCCAGGTGTTCGCTCAACTCTACTAAACTGCTGGCCTTTGAAATGCTATCATTCAGGCTGGTGGAGACGGACAGCTTCAATCAGATCATGTCGCTTGCTGTCCCACAGTACTTCGTTCCCAGCCGCCACTACTTCTCCAGGACAGCATTGCCTTCCCTGCACAACCAAGTATCGGATCAAATCAAGTGTACACTGCGCAACGCCATCTGTGGCAAGGTCCACCTAACCACAGATACGTGGACCAGTAAGCACGGTCAGGGACGCTATATCTCCCTAAATGCACAGTGGGTAAATGTAGTGGCGACTGGGCCCCAGGCGGAGAGCTGTTTGGCGCACGTCCTTCCGCCGCCAAGGATTGCAGGGCATCATTCTTTGCCTCCTGTTGCCTCCTTTTCCTACTCGGCTTCCTCCTCCTCTTCTACCACCTTCTTATCCGGTCAGCGACAGACCTTTACCACCAACTTCAGCACAGCCAGGGGTAAACGTCAGCAGGCCGTTCTGAAACTCATATGTTTGGGGGACAGGCCCCACACCGCACAGGAGTTGTGGCGGGGTACAGAACAACAGACCGACGAGTGGTTGCTGCCGGTGAGCCTCAAGACCGGCCTGGTGGTGTGCGATAATGTGCGAAATCTCGTTGCAGCTCTGGGACTAGCCTGTTTGACGCACATCCCTTGCCTGGCGCATGTGCTGAATTTGGTGGTGCAGAAATTCATTCACAACTACCCCGACATGTCTTAGCTTCTGCATAAAGTGTGGGCAGTCTGTTCGCGCTTTCGGCGTTCTAACCCTGCTGCTGCTCGCCTGACAGTGCTGCAGCGTAACTTCGGCCTTCCCGCCCACCGCCTCATATGCGACGTGCTCACCAGGTTGAAATCCACCTTGCACATGCTGGACAGACTGTGCAAGCAGCAGCAGGCCATAGTGGAGTTTCAGCTGCAGCACGCACGGGTCAGTCGCTCTGCGGAACAGCACCACTTCACCATCAATGACTGGGCCTCCATGCGAGACCTGTGTGCCCTGTTGCGCTGTTTCGAGTTCTCCACCAACATGGCCAGTGGCGATGATGCCGTTATCAGCGTTACAATACCACTTCTATGTCTCCTTGAGAAAACACTTAGGGCGATGATGGAAGAGGATGTGGCCCAGGACGAGGAGGAGGAAGAAGGGTCATTTTTAGCACTTTCAGGCCAGTCTTTTAGAAGTGGCTCAGAAAGAGGATTTTTGCAAAAGCAGAGGCCAGGTACAAATTTGGCCAGCCAGGGCCCACTACTGGAGGAGGAGGAGGATGTGGTTGAAGCATGTTCACAGCGCGGTGGCATCCAACGCAGCTCGGGACCATCACTGGTGTGTGGCTGGGGGGATACGGAGGACGCAGACGATACGCCTCCCACAGAGGACAGCTTGTCCTTACCTCTGGCAGCCTGGCACACATGAGCGACTACATGCTGCAGTGTCTGTGCAATGACTGCAGAGTTGCCCACACTTTAACGTGTGCTGACTACTGGGTGGCCACCCTTCTGGATCCCCATTACAAAGACAATGTGCCGTCCTTAATTCCATCACTGGAGCGTGATCGGAAGATGCGCGACTACAGGAGCACACTGGCAGACGCACTCCTGAGAGCATTTCTGACTGACGCCGGGGGACAAGTGGAAGCACAAGGCAAAGGCAGGGGAGGAGGAAGAGGTCGCCAACGCAGCTGTGTCAGCGCCAGCACCTCAGAAGGCAGGGTTAGCATGGCCGACATGTGGAAAAGCTGACTGATGGTTCTGCCCCATTCAACTTCTGGGTCTCCAAATTGTCCACATGGCCAGAGCTTGCCCTGTATGCCTTGGAGGTGCTGGCCTGCCCTGCAGCCAGTGTACTCTCTGAATGTGTATTTAGCACGGCAGGAGGCGTCATTCCAGACAGACGCAGCCGTCTGTCCACAGCCAACGTAGACAAGCTCACGTTCATTAAAATGAACCAGGCTTGGATCCCACAAGACTTGTCTGTACCTTGTGCAAAATAGACATTTATAACACCATCAAATATACATTCAAGTGCAATGATTCTTTGTTTTCATTTTTTTATTTGGCCCAATATTTTGGGGGCTACCTACCCAATAAAATAAAAAAAATAAAACATTGTTGGCTATCTGTTCCTCCTCCTCCATTGCTGCCTCCACCTACAACACCACATTCACCGCCTCATCAACCTCCGACTCCATATCCACCTCCTTTTCTGAGTTGCAGGTTAATAATTTGTAATTTTTAGTTATTTTATTTCATTTTAAGTTATTTCCCTATCTATTTGTTTGCAGAGCAGTTGCCAGGCTCTTCAGCACATTTTACTGCCTTTTACATCCCTCTAGCCTTTTCAAGGACTATTTTAGAGCCATTTTAATTTTAAAAAAAGTGGCAATTTTAGTGCCCTAAATTGAAAAAATTATAATTTTCAATTGTCGGGTGACATTTTACCATTTTTGGCGTATACAAACCCCTGCTGTGCCTGGGTGACATGGGCCTCGTTCTCTTAAAATCCTCTGTTCTATTGCTGGGTGACATGAACCCCCTTTTGCCGTGAATGAACCCCTGCTCTGCATTGCTGACAGGGAACTAATTTTAACATTTGTTACTGATCGGACGATGCACGACTACAAGCGCACGCTGATGGCATTCCCACCTGACAGCGGGGACACAGTGGAAGCACAAGGCAAAGGCAGAGGAGGAGGAAGAGGTTGCCAACGCAGCTGGGGCACCGCCAGCACCTGAGAAGGCAGGGTTAGCATGGCCGAAATGTGGAAAAGCTTTGTCAGCCTTGGAGGTGCTGACCTGCCCTGCAGCCAGTGTATAGTGTGAACGTGTGTTTAGCCGGCAGAGCATTATCACAGGCCGCAGCCAATGTGGACAAGATTACGTTTATTAAAATGAACCAGGCATGGATCCCACAGGACTTGTCCGTACCTTGTGCAGAATAGACATTTATACCGGCCTCAACCATCCATTCTTGTACTCAAGTGCACTTATTCTTAGTTTTATTTTGTTATATGTCCCAATATTTTGGGGAATACCCCAATTTAAAAACAAAAAATAACACAAATCAGTGTTTGCTACCTATTCCGCTTCCACCTACACCGCAACGTCAACCTACACCGCCACATCTACCCATCCACCGCCTCCTCAACCTCCTACTTCTAGATCCAGATTGTTATTTTAAATTTTTCAGTATTTTATGTTATTTTAAGTCATTTCCCTATCCACGTTTGTTTGGAGAACAGTTGCCATGCTCTTAAGCACATTTTGATGCCTTTTGCAGTCCTCTAGCCCTTTCCAGGACTATTTTAGAGCCATGTTAGTGCCCAAAAGTTCGGGTCCCCATTGACTTCAATGGGGTTCGGATTCGGGGTCAAGTTCAGGTCCCGAACCCAAACTTTTTTTTCAAGTTCGGCCGAACCTGCCGAACCCGAACATCCAGGTGTCCGCTCAACTCTAGTAGGAATCTCATCTGACTATTTATTCTGTGGGTGACACCAGCTTTGCACCCCTGACACAGAAATATAACAATTAATCTGGCTGTTAATTCTGTGGGTGACTAACAGTGATTCTTTTTACCCCTGACACAAAAATATAATAGTTAATCTGTCAGTTAGTTCGGTGGGTGACATATACCCATTTTTTGGTGTGAGGTACACCTGCACTGTATATGTGACAGGGAAAGTAATATAGTTAAAAGGGTTCTGCAGTTTTGTTTAAACTATTGATCTATCCTCTGAATAGATTATCAGCATCTGACCGGCGGTGGTATATGACACCCGGGACCCAGGCCAATCAGCTGTTTGAGAAGGCAGCAGCGTTCCAGCAGCGACGCATCCTTCTCCCTGTTTACCGCTGGCCCAGTGACGTCACAACTAGTATCAACTGGCCCGGGCGAGGCTAAGCTCCATTCAAGTGAACCTGCACTGCATCCGTGACAGGGAAATTAATAAAGTGAATCCTTCTGTTAGTTTTGTCGGTGACCTCAAAAAGAGCATTAAATAAGGGACGTGGCCCTGGTCGTGGTGTTGCTGGTGAAGCTCCTGTTGCAGGGAGAGGACGTGGTCGGTCTGTGCCAGCTACACTTACAAATGAAACACCTTCCTCCGGTGCATGTAGACGACAGAACGTTCAGCGTTATTTTGTAGTATTGAATACCAGTGTGCGAATGGCGAGGCCAGAACAAATAGAGGAGGTAGTAGATTGAGTGGCTGGCAGTGCCTCCAGTTCTTTCACATTGTCTCCCACCCCGTCCACTGCTGAAAGCGCAGAGTTGGCACCTGCAGCCCATGGGCATCAGTCTTTCACCTTAACCCCTTGCAAATCAGGCAACCAGTCTGAGCCCCACGTCATGCAGCAGTCTCTAATGCTTTTTGATGACTCTGCTGGCAGTGTTTCCGTGGGTCATCCACCTAGCCCTGCCCCAGAAGTGCAAGAGATTGAGTGCACTGATGCCCAACCACTTATGTTTCAGGATGTGGACATAAGAGGACCACCGCAGTACCTCTATAATGATGACGAAACACAGGTGCCAACTGCTGGGGGTTTCTGCAGTAGTAATGGATGAACATTGGTCGGGATGATTCGCGAACGTGATCGCGCAAACATGATCAAATGTTTGCGAACCGCAAGTTCGCCGCGGGCCCCTTTCACTTTAATGGCAGGCCAACCTGAAAAACCTTCAGGTCATATTTGCAGCCACCAAATACTTACTAGAAGTGCACAAATCACCCCACAACATAGACGGTGACATACCAGAGGGGGATCAATGGCAAACATTCCCACAAAAAATATGTATTTTAATCAGGGGCCATTTTGTGCATTTTAAAGGGAAACTCTCAAAAATGTGCCCTGCTGGAGCCTAGAACAATTTTATTTTAGGCCAAGGAAGTACAGGCCCCAAACATTAGGCATTCACCGGACAGAACACATCAAGTGATTATGTGGCTGGAGGTATAGATGGTCATTGGATAACAATTTTACTGCAGGTCAGTACAAATATATGTCAAATACATATGTTTAAAAGAACTAAAAATATACAATTGGATTAAAAACATGGCTAACAAAATCCCCCCTCTTGAATAAGCCCCAAATGATAATAGGTAAAATTCGATAACACGTGGTCGTCGCAGGTGTTGAATTCCTCCGAGGCCCCAACAATTAGGCATTCACCGGATAGAAAAGATCAAGTGATTATGTGGCTGGAGGTACATTAGGCAGTCACCGTATAGGAATTTTACTGTTGGCCAGTTAGATTAACCCCTTAAGGACTCAGCCCTATTTAACCTTAAGGACTTGGCCAGTTTTTGCAAATCTGACCAGTGTCACTTTAAGTGCTGATAACTTTAAAACGCTTTGACTTACCCAGGCCGTTCTGAGATTGTTTTTTTGTCACATATTGTACTTCATGACACTGCTAAAATTGGGTCAAAAAAGAAAATTTTTTTGCATAAAAAATACCATATTTACCAAAAATAGAGAAAAATTTGCAAATTTCAAAGTTTCAGTTTCTCTACTTCTGTAATACATAGTAATACCCCCAAAAATTTTGATGACTTAACATTCCCCATATGTCTACTTCATGTTTGTAGCATTTTGGGAATTATATTTTATTTTTTGGGGATGTTACAAGGCTTAGAAGTTTCAGAAATCTTCAAAATCCCACTTTTTATGGACCAGTTCAGGTTTGAAGTCATATTGTGAGGCTTAGATAATAGAAACCTCCCAAAAATGACCCCATTCTAGAAACTACACCCCTCAAGGTTTTCAAAACAGTTTTTTCCAACTTTATTAACCCTTTAGGTGTTCCACAAGAGTTAATGGCAGATGGAGAAACAATTTTGAAATGTGTATTTTTTGGAAAATTTTCCAATATAATCAATTTTTTCCAGGAATAAAACAAGGGTTAACTGCCAAACAAAACTCAATATGGGTTGCCATGATTCTGTAGTTTGCAGAAACACCCAATATGTGGTCGTAAACTACTGTTTGGCCGAACGGGAGGACATAGAAGGAGGGGAACACCATATGGATCTTGCAAGGCAGATTTTGCAGGACTGGTTTTGTTTATACCATGTCCCATTTGAAGCCCCCTGTTGCACCCCTAGAATAGAAATTTCAAAAAAGTGACTCCATCTAAGAAAGTACACCCCTCAAGGTATTCAAAACTGGCGTTACAAACTTTGTTAACCCTTTAGGTGTTCCACAAGAGTTAATGGCAGATGGAGAAACAATTTCGAAATTTCTATTTTTTGGAAAATTTTCCAATATAATCATTTTTTTCCAGGAATAAAACAAGAGTTACCTGCCAAACAAAACTCAATATGGGTTGCCCTGATTCTGTAGTTTGCAGAAACACCCCATATGTGGTCGAAAACTACTGTTTGGCCGAACGGGAGGACATAGGAGGGGAACACCATATGGGTTTTGCAAGGCAGATTTTGCAGGACTGGTTTTGTTTATACCATGTCCCATTTAAAGCCCCCCGTTGCACCCCTAAATTTCAAAAAAGTGACTCCATCTAAGAAAGTACACCCCTCAAGGTATTCAAAACTGGGTTTACAAACTTTGTTAACCCTTTAGGTGTACCACAAGAGTTAATGGCAGATGGAGAAACAATTTAGAAATTTCTATTTCTTGTGAAAATTTTCCATTTTAACCCTTACTTTATTACTGGAAAAAATGGGTTAACAGCCAAACAAAACTCAAAATGGGTTGCCCTGATTCTGTAGTTTGCAGAAACACCACATATGTGGTCGTAAACTACTCTTTGGCTAAACGGCAGGACATAGAAGAAGGGGAACGCCATATGGTTTTTGGAAGGCAGATTTTGCTGGACTGGTTTATTTACACCATGTACCCTTTCAAGCCCCCTGATGCACCCCTAGAGTAGAAACTCCATAAAAGTGACCCCATCTAGGAAACTACGGGATAAGGTGGTTGTTGTTTTGGGACTATTTTAGGGGTAAATATAATTTTTGGTTGCTCTATATTACACTTTTTTGAGGCAAGGTAACAAAAAATTTAAATTCTAAAATTGTTTATACATTTGCAATTTAGTTTTGTAGAACACCTAAAGGGTTAACATAGTTTGTAAAGTAACTTTTGAATACCTTGAGGGGTGTAGTTTCTTAGATGGGGTCACTTTTTTGGAGTTTCTAGTCTAGGCTACATCAGGGGGGCTTCTACGTTTAGACAATGGGACATGGTGTAAAAAAAAGAAAAACAGTCCATCAAAATCTGCCTTCCAGAAACCGTATGGAGTTCCCTTCGTTCTATGCCCTGCCGTGCGGCTAAATAGCCATTTACAACCACAAATGGGGTGTTTCTGCAAACTACAGAATCAGGGCAATAAATATTTAGTTTTGTTTGGCTGTTAACCCTTGCTTTATTACCGGAAAAAAGGATTCAAATGGAAATTTTACCCAAAAATGGGTGTTTTGGCACCGTTTTTATTTTATATTTTTAACGCTGTTCATCCGAGGGGTTTGGTCAAATGTTATTTTTATAGCGACGACTTTTACGCACGCGACGATGCCCAATATGTATGGCTCTCAGACTTTGGAGGCACTAAGCAGGCATCCTAAAAACTGCGGCCCTCCAGATGTTGTAAAACTACAATTCCCACCATGCCATGCTGATGGCTGTAGGTTGTCTGGGCATGCTGGGAGTTATAGTTTTACAACATCTGGAGGGCCGCAGTTTGAGGATGCCTGCTCTAAAACTAATATTTTTTTTGGGGAAAAAAATTGTTTTTGTGTCTCCAAAGGCTGAGAGCCATAGTTTTTTATGTTCTCTAGTGGACTGTTGGGGATTATAAAAATTTTGTACTCCATGGAAGTGTGATACTCCCTGAAGCAATCGATAACGCAGAGGCCCGGATGATCGGGGCAAGTGTCACACTGAGTGGTGGTATCCTTCCGTATCCCCCTCTTGTGACACACTCTGCATCTTTTTTGGGTTTGTCCCTTCTTTCCAGTATGGGGGACCACACCTGGAAAGTGTTGGCCAGGGACGATCCGGTCACCTCCAGTTCCCGAGGTACTCCCGCCTGCTCTTTCCCGGTCCGAAAAGATCAGGGCCTTGAGGACTGCCTCATAGAACTGGAGGAATGTCCCTGTGCTGCCAGCGCTTCGGGATAGTACAAAAGAGTTGTACATGGCAACCTGCACCAAGTAGACCGCAACTTTTTTGTACCATGCCCGGGTTTTGCGCATGGCATTATATGGCTTGAGGACTTGATCAGAGAGATCAACTCCTCCCATAAACCGATTGTATCCCATATTGTCGACGATACAATCGGGCTTGAGGACCGTTGCCGCGGTACCTCGCACAGAGACGGGGGTGGTGCTGTTACCGTGGATTGTGGACAGCATAAGGACATCCCTCTTGTCCTTATACCTGACCAGCAACAGGTTTCCACTGGTAAGTGCACGGGTCTCACCCCTGGGGATAGGTACCTGGAGGGGGTGGGCAGGGAGGCCGCGTTGATTTTTTCACACGGTCCCACAAGCGAACGTGGATCTGGCGACAAGGGACCTGAACAAGGGAATGCTGGTATAAAAGTTATCCACGTACAAGTGGTAACTGTTATCCAGCAGTGGGTACATAAGGTCCCACACGAGTTTCCCGCTAACACCCAGAGTGGGGGGACATTCTGGGGGTTGAATACGGGAATCTCGCCCCTCGTACACATGAAATTTGTAAGTGTACCCTGAGGTACTCTCACAAATTTTGTATAGCTTCACGCCATACCTCGCCCGCTTTGTGGGAATGTATTGGCGGAAACTGAGTCTCCCCTTGAACGCAACGAGAGACTCATCAACTGCGACCTCCCTTCCAGGTACGTAGGCCTCCATGAATTTGGCCCCAAAGTGATCGATGACCGACCGTATCTTATACAGACGGTCATAGGCAGGATCACCTCGGGGGGGACATGCTGCATTATCGGAATAATGCAGACATTTCCGGATGGCCTCAAACCGGGGACGTGTCATAACCATACTGTACAGTGGGGTCTGGTATAGGACGTCCCCACTCCAGTATTGCCTGACACTGGGTTTTTGCACTAGACCCATATGCAGCACGAGGCCCCAAAATGTCCTTATCTCGGCTGCACTGACCGGCGTCCAGCCACCGGGTCTAGCCAAAAATGAGCCTGGGTTTTGAGCGACGAACTGTTGGGCGTACAGATTCGTCTGCTCCACCATCAGATTCACCAGTGGGTTACTGAAAAAAAAAACTAAAAAAGTCCGGCCTGGTGCACCTGCCCGACCCTTACAACCTCTGCGGAACAGCATGCCTCTTTCTCTGCATGTCATTTTCAAAATAAACCTTTGCCTAAGTCCCTAGAGAAGAGAAGTATTAGTGGAAGTAGGTATATTGCAGGTCTCAAGCAATATTTAGTGAAAGCAGGTATATCAAACCCTTTAATCAGTATTTTGTGGAAGCAGGTCTCTCGCAGGCCTCAATCAATATTTGGTGGTGGCTGGTATATCAATCTCCTTAATTAGTATTTTGTGGAAGCATGTATATCAATCCTCTTAATCAGTATTTTGTGGAAGCAGGTATATCGTAGGCCTCAATAAATATTTGCTGGAAACAGGTATATCAAACCCTTTAATCAGTATTTTGCGGAAGCAGGTATATCGTAGGCCTCAATAAATATTTTGTGGAAGCAGGTATATCAAACCCCTTAATCAGTATTTTGTGGAAGCAGGTATCTCATACGCCTCAATCAATATTTGGTGGATGCAGGTATATCAATCCCCTCAATCAGTATTTTGTGCAAGCAGGTTTCTCAGAGCCCTCAATCAGTATTTAGTGGAAGCAGGTATCCCAAACCCCTTAATCAGTATTTTGTAGAAGCAGGTATATCGCAGGCCTTAATCAATATTTGGTAGAAGCAGGTATATCAATCCCCTTGATCAGTATTTTGTGGAAGCATGTATTTCACAGGCCTTAATCAATATTTTGTGGAAGCAGGTATATCAAACGACTTAATCAGTATTTTGTGGAAGTAGGTACATCGCAGGCCTCAATCAATATTTGGGGGAAACAGGTATATTGAAACCCTTAATCAGCATTTTGTGGAAGCAGGTATATCCAACCCCATAATAATTATTTTGTGGAAGCAGGTATATCAATCCCCTTAATCAGTATTTTGTGGAAGCAGGTATATCGCAGCCCTCAATCAATATTTTGGGGAAACATATATATCAATCCCCTTAATTAGTATTTTGTGGAAGCTAGTATATAGTAGGCCTCAATCAATATTTGGTGGAATCAGGTATATCAAACCCCTTAATCAGTATTTTGTGGAAGTAGGTATCTCGCAGGCCTCAATCAATATTTGGTGGGAGCAGGTATATCAGACCCCTTAATCAGTATTTTGTGGAAGCAGGTATTTTGCAGGCCTCAATCAATATTTTGTGGAAGCAGGTATATCAGACCCCTTAATCAGTATTTTGTGGAAGCAGGTATTTTGCAGGCCTCAATCAATATTTTGTGGAAGCAGGTATATCAAACCCCTTAATCAGTATTTTGTGGAAGCAGGTATATCGCACACCTCAATTAATATTTGGTAAAATTAGGTATTTCACACTTCTCAATATATTTTTTTTTTGCCACAACAGTTATATCACACCACCCTGTTTATTTCGAGCAACAGGTACAGTACAGACCAAAAGTTTGGACACACCTTCTCATTCATAGAGTTTTCTTTATTTTCATGACTATGAAAATTGTAGATTCACACTGAAGGCATCAAAACTATGAATTACCAGATGTGGAATTATATACATAACAAAAAAGTGTTAAACAACTGAAAAAATGTCATATTCTAGGTTCTTCAAAGTAGCCACCTTTTGCTTTGATTACTGCTTTGCACACTCTTGGCATTCTCTTGATGATCTTCAAGAGGTAGTCACCTGAAATGGTTTTCACTTCACAGGTGGGCCCTGTCAGGTTTAATAAGTGGGATTTCTTGCCTTATAAATGGGGTTGGGACTATCAGTTGCGTTGAGGAGAAGTCAGGTTGTAAAAACTTTGAAAGTAAGGGCTTTTTGACCATGAAGGAGAGTGATGGGGTGCTGCGCCAGATGACCTGGCCTCCACAATTTTCCAGGAAACAACACGTTTGAAATAAAAAAAAAATCACCAATAAAATTATAAAGGAATTCGGTTCATACAGAAGAAAGTCTATAATCACCCATCAATTTTCCCAAAAAAAGCCAGTTTCACATAAAAAATTTCACCATTACGTAATTCGGTCTATACAGCAAAAGCAGGTCTACAATCACCCATCAATTTTGCAGGAAACAACATGTTTGCAATAAAAAATGTCACCAATAAAAGGATAATGGAATACAAACCTATTATCCTTTCATTGGTGAAATACAGAAGAAAGTCTATAATCACCCATCAATTTTCCTAAAAAAAAAAGCTGTTTCACATAAAAAAAAATTGCCACTACACAATTCGGTCCAGACCGCAAAAGGAGGTTTACAATCACCCATTAATTTTCCCAAAAAAAGCCTTTTTTACATAAAAAAAATTCACTACTACGTAATTCGGTCCAGACCGCAAAAGGAGAGCTACAATTACCCATCAATTTTCCAGGAAACAACATGTTTGAAATAAAAAATGTCACTAATTAAAGGATAATGGAATTTGGTTCATACACAAGAAAGTTTATAATCACCCATCAATTTTCCCCAAAAAAGACAGTTTCACATAAAAAATGTCACTACTACGTAATTCGGTCCAGACCACAAAAGGAAGTGTATAATCACCCATCAATTTTCCAGGAAACAACATGTTTGAAATAAAAAATTTCACCAATGAAAGGATAATGGAATACGTTTCATACAGAAGAAAGTCTAAAATAACCCATCAATTTTCCCCAAAAAAGCCAGTTTCACATAAATTCGTAATTCGGTCCATACAGCAAAAGGAGGTCTACAATCACCCATCAATTTTTCAGGAAACAAAATGTTTGCAATAAAAGATTTCACCAATGAAAGGATAATGGAATACGATTCATACAGAAGAAAGTCTATAATCACCCATTAATTTTCCCAAAAAAAGCCTGTTTCACATAAAAATTTCACCACTACGTAATTCGGTCCAGACCGCAAAGGAGGTCTACAATCACTCATCAATTTTCCAGGAAACAATAAATGAAATAAAAAATGTCACCAATAAGAGGATAATGGAATTTGGTTCATACAGAAGAAAGTCTATAATCACCCATCAATTTTCCCCCAAAAAGCCAGTTTCACATAAAATGTTTTACTATTACGTAATTCAGTCCATACAGCAAAAGCAGGTCTACAATCACCCATCAATTTTGCAGGAAACAACATGTTTGCAATAAAAAATGTCACCAATAAAAGGATAATGGAATACAAACCTATTATCCTTTCATTGGTGAAATACAGAAGAAAGTCTATAATCACCCATCAATTTTCCTAAAAAAAAGGCTGTTTCACATAAAAAAATGTCACCACTGTATAATTCGGTCCAAATTGCAAAAGGAGGTTTACAATCACCCATCAATTTTCCAAAAAAGCCTTTTTCACATAAGAAAATTTCACTACTACATAATTCGGTCCAGACCGCAAAAGAAAGTCTACAATCACCCATCAATTTTCCAGGAAACAACATGTTTGAAAAAAAAAATGTCACCAATGAAAGGATAATGGAATAAGAAGAAAGTCTATAATCACCCATCAATTTTCCCCCAAAAAGCCTGTTTCACATAAACATTTTCACTACTACTTAATTGATTGGGTCCATACAGCAAAAAGGGATTTACCACATATAACTGCACCGCTGAATGGCAAATAGGCCCTAATTTATTTCCACTTTTACACCACGCAAGGCTTTTCAACATATAAGTGCAACGCTGAACGGCGAATATATTTTTCTTTTGCCACTAATACTCGGCAGACAGGGCTTTAGAATATATAACTGCACCTCTGAACGGCAAATATATATTTTCTTTTTACAGTAATACACGCCACAAAAGGCTTTAAAACATATACGGTAACTGCACCGCTGACCGGCAAATATATGTTTGGTTTTCCACTAATACACAGCAAAAATGGCTTTAAAACATATAACTGCATCGGTGACAGGCAAATATATTTTACCACTAATACACTGCAAAAAGGGCTGTCATTTTCTAACTTCACCACTCAACAGTTAATAATGTGAAACTGTAGAAAAGGTGTATCAGTGGCACTACACCAGCCTATGTGCTATATGAAATGGATACCGAGGAGTGATGCCTTGCGGTGGTGCTCAGCCTGTAAGCAGCAGTGCGTATGCAAAATAATCTTCAAAGGAGAGAAACAAAAACGAGCGGCACTCACCGATTTGTAGAAAAGGTATTCTTTAATCCAGAGCAGGAGGGGGGTGCATAGAGTGCAAACACAGCATCAAACGACAGCCATTTCGCGCAAAAGCCAGAAGAAGAGCACATACGCGCAAAACAGCTGTTGCTTGATGCTGTGTTTGCACTCCATGCACCCCCCTCCTGCTCTGGATTAAAGAATACCTTTTCTACAAATCGTTGAGTGCTGCTCGTTTTTGTTTCTCTCCTTTGAAGATTATTCAACAGTTAATAAGCCCTTTTTCCCACTAATACAAGCTAAAAAATGCTTTAGAACATATAACTGCACCGCACAAGGGCAAATAAGATATAGAAATATTTCCTTGTAATAAACCCTGGTAATGGCGGTATCACACAGCACTTGCACCCCAATAAGAAGAACTGTTTGCTGGAATTACAGAGCTGTATAATGGTAATTTGGGTCCCCAGTCAGTGCAGCAAGGTGTAATAGGATTGTTCCTATTCCCCAGGCTGTAACCTCCCCTACTGAACCCTGTTCTACATAAATGCTGTGGAATAATTCCTCCCTGTCCTTTCCCTGCACATTGAATCATTTTTCCCTGCACTGGTAAATCTTTTTTTCTGCACAATTAAATAGTCTTTCCTTGCACTGTCCCTAGCGCCTGCTGACGTCTCTCCCTGCACTCAGTACACTGGTATTTGGCAGAATCCAAGATGGCTGAGGCTATTTATAGGGCTGTGACATCACAGGACTGGCTGGCTGCTGATTGGCTGCATGCATGTCAATCTGGGTGATCCCTCGTTCCCAGAGTTCCTTGCTACATGTCCTCACACGTGCAGCAGCCATTTTAGAAAAAAAATGTGATTCGTTACCACGAAGCGCAAGAAAATTCAGCTTCGGTGCAAATTGAATTCCACTTCGGCAGCTTCAATTTGCTCATCTCTAATCAACACAAACTTACTGCTAACACCCTCTTTACTCTGTCGGGGGCTCTACTTGTATAAGCGTTTAAAAGAACAGGTTCTGTAGACATCTATGTGGAATCAGCTGATGGCGGTGTAAAAGGAGTGCGCTCTTTCACACTACAGTAGGATCTTGGGCCTCTGCACGGTTCTTTATACCTGGCTCTAAAATCGACCTGTAAGGTTGAGTTCACACATGAGCTATTTGGTCAGTTTTGGCACCTTAACTGCCCAAAAGTGAAGTGTGCAGTGATTCTAAGAGCGACGTCTGTCATCTGTATGTCATACGGACTCACAGTATTATTTCACTACCCCAGCAGACTCCCTATGCGTGCTACTGCAAGGCACAATGTTCTACACCAGTATACAGGCTCGGATCGGATCAAATTTAATCTTTTCGCAAAATTTGGCGAATCAGCCGAATCAAATTTGCTGATCTCTAATGGCCACCAAAAGTGTGGGAGGGACTCCTTGTTTTAAAACCTTTAGCATAATGGAATTTTAATTTCCCTTGACATTATAGATTGGTTGAATGTTGACCAGGATTTTGAAGTTTTCAGTGTTACTGGTCAGTGTATTAGATGAGCTGTAATATACAGTCCTGATCAAAAGTTTAAGACCACTTGAAAAATGGCCAAAAATCATATTTTACATCGTTGGATCTTAAAGGGCTTCTGTCACCCCCCCAAAACTCATTTTTCATTTTTGGGCATATTTAAATCCTTATTGGACGACTATTCCCTATATAGGGCTCTTACCTTGTTCTGTGATTTGGTTTCACTAAAAATCAAGCTTACCTTGATTTTTGCTGGTAGCCGCCGCATCCTCCTTTCAAAAAAACGCCCCCTCCTCCTGTTGATTCACAGGGCCAGCTAGCGCTCTCCTCCTCCGGCTGGCCCTGTCTGCAATTCAAATCCCGCGCCTGCACCTTACGTGTCTTCATTCAGCGCAGAGGCTCTGAGAGAAGGACGCTCGCTTCCTCAGCACTCCCTCAGTGCGCCTGCGCCGATGACATCACCTCTAAACCCGAAAGCGAAGACGTCATCGGCGCAGGCCCACTGAGGAAGTGCAGAAGAAGCGAGCGTCCTTCTCTCAGAGCGCCTGCGCCGAATGAAGACAGGTAAGGTGCAGGCGCGGGATTTGAATTGCAGACAGGGCCAGCCGGAGGAGGAGAGCGCTAGCTGGCCCTGTCAATCAACAGGAGGAGGGGGCGTTTTTTTTAAAGAATGATGCAGCGGCTACCAGCAAGTAGACGCCCTACTTGCTGGTAGTGAAGTCATTTGCATATTTTAAAAGCTCGATTTCTAGTGAAACCAAATCACAGAACAAGGTAAGAGCCCTATATAGGGAATAGTCGTCCAATAAGGATTTTAATATGCCCAAAAATGAAAAATTAGTTTTGGGGGTAACAGAAGCCCTTTAACAAGGTTCCAAGTAGAGCTTCAACATGCAACAAGAAGAAATGAGAGTGAGACAAAAAAATTTTTGAGCATTCAATTAATTGAAAATAACGATTAAACTGAAACAGGCTGTTTTTCAGCTGATCCAAATTTTAGGACCACATGCCTTTAAAAGGCCAAATCTGTGCAAAGATGTGGATTCATTGTCATCTTCTGTCAGGTAGTCACACGTTGTGATGGCAAAGGCAAAAAAACTCCCTTTTTGAACGCGGTTGGGTTGTTGAACTGCATAAGCAAGGTCTTTCACAGCGCGCCATCGCTGCTGAGGTGGGACGCAGTAAGACAGTCATTTGGAATTTCTTAAATGATCCTGAGCGTTATGGAACAATAAAGTCAAGTGGAAGACCCAAAAAAATGTCACCAGCACTGAGCCGGAGGATCCAATTGGCTGTCTGTCAAGACACTGGACGATCCTCGACCCAAATTAAGGCCCTTACTGGTGCTGACTGCAGCCCCATAACCATCAGATGGCATCTAAGACTGAAGGGCTTAAAAAAAAAAAAAAAACGTCTTCAAAGACCTCGTCTCCTTGAACGCCACAGAACTGCTCGTTTTGGACTTTGCAAGAGAGCACCAAACATTAGACATTCAAAGGTGGAAGAAAGTTTTATTCTCTGATTAGAAAAAATGTAACCTTGATAGTCCTGATGGTTTCCAATGATACTGGCATGACAAGCAGATCCCACCTGAGATGTTTTCTACGCGTCACAGCGGAGGTGGCGCCGTAATGGTCTGGGGGTGCTTTTTGCTTCAGTGTAACAATGGAGCTTCAGGAAATGCAGGGGCGTCAAACGGCCGCTGGCTATGTCCAGTTGTTGCAGAGAGCATTCCTCATGACTGAAGGGCCCTCGTCTGTTTGGTAACGACTGGGTTTTCAAGAGGACAACGCTACAGTACACAATGCCCGCAGGACAAGGGACTTCTTCCAGGAGAATAACATCACTCTTTTGGCCCATGCTGCGTGTTCCCCTGATCTAAATCCAAATGAGAACCTTTGGGGATGGATGGCAAGGGAAGTTTACAAAAATGGACAACAGTTCCAGACAGTAGATGGCCTTCGTGCGGCCGTCTTCATCACTTGGAGAAATGTTCCCACTCACCTCATGGAAACGCTTGCATCAAGCATGCCGAAACAAATTTTTTGAAGTGGTAAACAATAACGGTGGAGCTACTCATTACTGAGTTCATGTTTGGAAGTTGGATTTCTGTTTTGGGGGGTTTAGTTTTTTTTTGGAAGTGTGGTCCTAAACTTTTGATCAGCTGAAAAACAGCCGGTTTCAGCTTATTCCTTGTTTTTATTAAATTGAATGCTCAAAAAAAAATTGTCTCACTCTCTTCTTGTTGCATGTTGAAGCTCTACTTGGAACCTTGTTAAGATCCAGCCATGCTAAATATGATTTTTTGCCATTTTTCAAGTGGTCTTAAACTTTTGATCAGGTCTGTAATTGTGTGCGGGAGGGAATACATTTCAGTACTGCCTTATCAAACTTTATATTAACACAGCAAAAACCATTGAAAAAGTCAATTTGAAGTTTTTCTTATCTGTGGATAATTCTATGAATTTAATTCTTGTTTCATATTCTGAAATGTTCCCAGGAGAGTCCATCAGTGAAATCTCCCGGCTTTGTTACGTCACCTGTTTTTGTAACGTTTCATCTATAAAAGGATCACCCAGAAATCCCCTTATGTCTCGTCTATATCTCAGACAAGAATTTTTTTTTTCTCTGTTACACAAAGAAGAATTGAAGTTTTCTATTCTCAGATTCACACATCAATGTTTATTATTTGTTTCCTCCCAGAAATGTATATAGGTGATTGATTCTGATCTGCTCTGGCATTTTAAGGAACAAAAATGTAGTTAGTTTTTGGATGTTCTGTTCTTATTTAGAATAGTTGTATAATATCTGCAGAATATGTGTTATTATGTAATGCTTTGCATTGGTTATTTTATATTTTTATGTGTCTTTAACGATTGTATTTACAGTATAAATTATATATTTCAATATAATTCATTCTCATGTTTCCTTTTTTTCCGGATCATTAACTGGTTTTAAATAAAAATAAGGAGGACTCAACGTAAAAACTATTTTTCTACATTATTATAAGCTTATTAAAGTCAAGAAATCTACTCATTTTGATAAAAATCCAAGGAGAAAAAAAGACCATCGTCCATATGATACGATCGCAGCTCTCTCACACTAGTGAGCCACAGAGAAGAAATTCCATCATTTACTTGTTTTACATTTTTAATTTCTACAGAAGTCCTTTTTTTCCTGACTATGCCACACAGCAATTCCAGCGTGGTGACTGAGATTTTCCTCTTGGGATTTAATAATTTACAAAGTTTTAAGATTTTTTGCTTTCTTCTACTTCTGATCATCTTCTGTATGACTGTATGTGGGAACCTTCTCATCATTCTCGTGGTGTCCTACAGCAGATCTCTCCACTCTCCCATGTACTTCTTCCTCACTCAGCTCTCCATCACAGATATTCTACTCTCCATCACCATTGTACCTAACATGCTCCATGTTGTGTTGCATGAAGGCAGTTTTGTGTCTTTTATTGGATGTTTGATTCAATTTTATGTTCTTTCAGCCTCAGAAGCTTCAGAATGTCTTCTCCTGAGTGTGATGTCCTATGACCGGTATCAGGCCATCTGTAACCCTCTACATTACAATATGATCATGGACCTCACATTTTGTATGAAGGCCGTTCTCTTGTGTTGGGTGATGATTTTTGCTGTTATATTGGCTCTTTCAGTAACAATGAATTTTTTGTGGTTCTGTGGACCAAACGTCATTGACCATTTCTTCTGTGATTTTGATCCATTAATTGAACTTTCCTGCTCAGATCCATTTTTTTTTAAAATAGAAGACATGATATTGGCCATACCATTTGCATTTTGCCCATTGTTTGTTATTCTGGTCTCTTATGTGTATATTATCATCACCATATTGAAGATCCCATCTGTGAGCGGGAGGCAGAAGACCTTCTCCACCTGCAGCTCTCACCTGGCTGTGGTGTCTTTATATTACGGGTCACTTCTCGGTATCTATTTATTTCCAAATAAGAAAAGTGTAAAGAAAACCCTCTCCCTGTTCTACACTGTAGTGACTCCGCTTCTCAATCCTATGATTTACAGTCTGAGTAATAGATATATTAGAAAGGCCTTTAAGAAGCTCAAGAGCAAAATGTCTTCTGCCCTTTAAATGTATTTACTTGTGGGATTTCTACCTTTCCTGTCAACTAGCAGTAGAGTACAGTAGGTACTGAGGGTACAAATTACACAGCAATACATTCAGTCCTGATCAAAAGTTTAAGACCACTTGAAAAATGGCAAAAAATCATATTTAGCATGGCTGGATCTTAACAAGGTTCCAAGTAGAGCTTCAACATGCAACAAGAAGAAATGAGAGTGAGACAAAACATTTTTTGAGCATTCAATGTAATGAAAACAACGAATAAACTGAAACAGGCTGTTTTTCAGCTGATCAAAAGTTTAGGACCACATGCCTTTAAAAGGCCAAATCTGCGCAAAGATGTGGATTCATTGTCATTTTCTGACACGTTGTGATGGCAAAGGCAAAAAAACTCTCCCTTTTTGAACGTGGTCGGGTTGTTGAACTGCATAAGCAGGGTCTCTCACAGCGCGCTATCGGCTGCTGAGGTGGGGCGCAGTAAGACAGCAATTTGGAATTTCTTAAATGATCCTGAGGGTTATGGAACAAAAAAGTCAAGTGGAAGACCCCAAAATTTTTTATCAGCACTGAGCCGGAGGATCTGATTGGCTGTCCGTCAAGACACTGGACGATCCTCAATCCAAATTAAGGCCCTTACTGGTGCTGACTGCAGCCCCATAACCATCAGACGGCATCTGAGGCTAAAGGGCTTCAAAAGCAAAAAACTTCTTCAAAGACCTCGTCTCCTTGAACGCCACAGAACTGCTCGTTTGGGTTTTGCAAGAGAGCACCAAACATGGGACATTCAAAGGTGGAAGAAATTTTTATTCTCTGATGAGAAAAAATTTAACCTTGATGGTCCTGATGGTTTCCAACGTTACTGGCATGACAAGCAGATCCCACCTGAGATGTTTTCTACGCGCCACAGTGGAGGGGGCGCCATAATGGTCTGGGGGTGCTTTTTCCTTCAGTGGAACAATGGAACTTCAGGAAGTGCAAGGGCATCAAACAGCTAAGTCCAGATGTTGCAGAGAGCATTCCTCATGACTGAGGGCAATGGTCTGTGTGGTAACGACAGGGTTTTTCAACAGGACACCGCTACAGTACACAATGCCCGCAGGACAAGGGACTTCTTCCAGGAGAATAATCACTCTTTTGGCCCATCCTGCGTGTTCCCCTGATCTAAATCCAATTGAGAACCATTGGGGATGGATGGCAAGGAAAGTTTACAAAAATGGACAACAGTTCCAGACAGTAGATGGCCTTCGTGCGGCCGTCTTTACCACTTGGAGAAATGTTCCCACTCACCTCATGGAAACGCTTGCATCAAGCATGCCGAAATGAATTTTTTAAGTGATAAATAATAACGGCGGAGCTACTCATTACTCAGTTCATGTTTGGAAGTTGGATTTCTGTTTTCGGGGGGTTTATTTTTTTTTTGGAGGTGTGGTCCTAAACTTTTGATCAGCTGAAAAACAGCCGGTTTCAGTTTATTCGTTGTTTTCATTAAATTGAATGCTCAAAATTTTTTGGGTCTCACACCCATTTCTTCTTGTTGCATGTTAAAGCTCTACTTGGAACCTTGTTAAGATCCAGCCATGCTAAATAGGATTTTTTGCCATTTTTCAAGTGGTCTTAAACTTTTGATCAGGACTGTACAAAAGCACAGGTTGATTGGTTAACCACTTCCAAACAGGGCTATTTACCAGGCCTAATTTTGCAAATCTGACATGTGTCAATTTATGTGGTAATAACTTTGGAACGCTTTTACTTATCTAAGCCATTCAGAGATCGTTTTCTCGTGACACATTGTACTGCATGTTAATGGTAGATTTGAGTCAATATGTTTAAGCTTTATTTATTTAAAAAAAATCCCAAATTAACAAACATTTTAAAAAATCACTGTTTCCTAAATTTTAATCTCTATTCTTTTAAGACAGTGATGCCTCATAAAATATCCATTAATTAACATTCCCCATATATCTACTTTATGTGGGCATCATTTTGGTAATGTAATTCTTTTTAGGACGTTGGAAGGTTTTGAATTTTTTAAGCAATTTTTGAAATTTTTAAGAAAATTTCCAAAGTCAACTTTTTTAAGGACCAGTTCAGTTCTGAAGTCACTTTCTGGGCTTACATAGTGGAAACCCCCCATAAATGACCCCAATTTATTTTAGAAAGTTTAAAGGTTTAGAATTTTTGAAGCAATTTTTTAAATTTTTAAGAAAATTTCCAGTCAACTTTTTTAAGGACCAGTTCAGTTCTGAAGTCACTTTGTGGGCTTACATAGTGGAAACCCCCCATAAATGACCCCATTGTAGAAACTGCACCCCTCAAGTTACTTAAAACTGATTTCAAAAACTTTGTTAATCCTCTAGGTGTTCCACAAGAATTAAAGGAAAATGGAGATGAAATTTCTAAATTTCACTTTTTGGGCAGATTTTTAATTTTAATAAATTTTTTTGGTTTAACACATCGAGGGTTAACAGCCAAACAAAACTTAATATTTATTACCCTGATTCTTCGGTTTACATAAACAGAAGAAAAGGAGCGCCATATGGTTTTTGGAAGGCAGATTTTGCTGAACTGGTTTTTAGATGCCATGTCCCATTTAAAGCCCCCCTGATGCACCCTTACAGTAGAAACTCCCAAAAAGTGACCCCATTTTGGAAACTAGGGGATAAGGTGCCAGTTTTATTGGTATTATTTTGGGGTACATATGGTTTTTTATTGCTCTATATTACATTTCTTGTGAGGCAAGGTAACCAAAAAATGGCTGTTTTAGCACTGTTTTTATTTTTTGCAACATTTATCTGACAGGATAGATCATGTGCTATTTTTATAGAGCAGGTTGCTATGGACGCAATGATGTCAAATATGTCTACTTTCTTTGTTTGTTTGTTTCAGTTTTACATAATAAAGAATTTTTGAAAAAATATATATGTTTTTGTGTCTCCATTTTCTGAACACCATATTTTTTATTTTTTTGCCGATCGTTTTGTGCAGGAGTTAGTTTTTTCCAGGAAGAGTTGATGTTTTTATTGGTACCATTTTTGGGTACATATGATTTTTTGATCATTCATTATTACACTTTATAGGGCAAGATGACAAAAAGATTTTTTGTTTTAGCACAGTTTTTATTTATTTATTTTTACAGCATTAACCTGAGAGGTTAGGTCATGTAACATTTTTGTAGAGCAGATCTTCACGGACGTGGAAATACCTAATATGTATACTTTTTTTATTTATTTAAGTTTTACACAATAATAGCATTTTTGAAACAAAAAAATGATGTTTTAGTGTCTCCATAGTCTCAGAGCCATAGCTTTTTTTTTATTTTTTGACCGATTGTCTTAGGGCCTCATTTTTTGCAGGATGAGGTGACGGTTTGATTGGTACTATTTTGGGGGGGCATACACCTTTTTGATCGCTTGGTGTTGCAATTTTTGTGATGTAAGTTAACAAAAAATAGCTTTTTTGGCACTGTTTTTATTATTATTATTTTTTATGGTGTTCATCTGAGGGGTTAGATCATCTAATTTTTTTTTTAGAGCTGGTTGTTACGGATAGGGAGATGGGGAGATATCTAATATGTGTACTTTTTTTATTTATTTCACTTTAACACAATAATAGTATTTTTGGGAAAAAAATGTTGTTCTGGAGAGCTGCATTTTTGTACTTATTTTTTTAGCAATTTTCTTATTTAGTGGCTCATTTTTTGCGGAATGAGGTGACGGTTTTATTGGTACCATTTTGTGGGACATATGCCTTTTTGATCACTTGGTGTTGCACTTTTTGTAAAGTAAGGTGACAAAAATGGCTTTTTTTGACAGTTTTTATCTTTTTTTATAGTGTTTATCGCACGGAGTGGATCATGTGGTATATTTACACAGCCATCCATCATGGACGTGGCAATACCAAATATGTTTTTTTTTTTTCTATTGTTAACATTTTTTTTATTACTTTATAAGGGATTTATTAATTTTTTTATTTTTTTTTATAAAACTTTATTTTTTTATCTTTTTTTCATTTTTTATTTTACACTTGCGTCCCCCATAAGGTTATACAAGACCATTAGGTTATACAAGACCTTTGGGGGACATTTAACTTCACTTTTTTTTTTCCAATAATAATTTCTCCTGTAACTGGCGCTGACATAGTAGCCCCACTTACAGGGGAAATACACCCCCCAGAGAGGCTGTACTGCATAATACTGCGCTGTACAGCCTCAGTGCAGGCCTTATCGAGGTCTGTGGAAGACCTGACAGCTCCTGCACTCTCCCGGCCGGGACATTGCACTTCCTGATCTGTTGAGCGTTGTGTACCCTGGAACGGTCCCTGCCTTCTCTCTGGGTTGCCTTGCTGTCACTGACAGCGGGCCCCCCACTCGGCAGCTGCATGATTAGAGTGCAGCTGCCATCTCTGAATGGACGTTTCAGAACATCCATTCAGAGATAAACGACCTCCCATAGGACGTTTATAGTCAATGGGTGGTCGTGAAGTGGTTAGCAAACCTTTGTGCCTATTATGTGTTGGAGTATTACACCATACACTCACTATTTTCTTGAAAACAGTGCATGTTTTTTTTATGAATTACCTTCCTCTCATGATCAGAGATGGACTATGGTCATGTTGACCTGATGTCACGGACGGTGTAACAGAAAACAAGAAGTTACAAATAAGAATCCGACTGGCTTGATCCGAAACTAAGGAACAAAAGGGTGACCCCCTATTTAAGCCCTGAAACTCTCCCTGTCTTCTCAGCCCATGCAAAGATCTCTATGATAGAAAATGGCATGCCCTCGTGCCTCGACTGTATGACACCTGAACACCCTATAATAGTGAGGGGACAAGACCACCGGCTCCCTACACTTAATACGGAGGGAGTCAGGGTCACCTAGGATCAAGCAAACAGGAAAACACAAATCAAAGAACAGACTTATCTGTAGAAGGTTCAGTTGTAGCACCCAGCATGTACACACTCCAGGAAGTTGTATAAACCGCAAAGTGATGCAGTATGGGAAGGGATTTAAAGGGATGCAATCAGTGCAACTACATGACAGCTGAGAGAGGCTAACGAGATGACAAAATGAAAGCAAAACAAAAGAACCTCAAGCAGGAGGTTCTGAAGAACGTCTGTCAGAGCTTCTCAGATGACTGGTGGTGTGTCACAACCAGACAGCTGAGAAGCTCTGACAGAGGCCTTTCAGAACCTCCTCCTTGAGTTTCTGTGTTGTGGTATTCAGCTCCTCCTCTCGTTAGCCTCTCTCAGCTGGCATGTGTTGGACTAATTGCTTCCCTTTAAATTCTTCCCCAGAAGGCTTTTCTGGGCGGCTTATACTACTTCCTGGAGTGTGTGTGCACGCTGACTCTGTCCTCCTGTTTGCTTCAAAGCTAAGTGTTGTACCTTTATCTGTTATTTTCTGTTTGCTGGATCCCAGGTGACCCTGACTCCCTCCGTATCTTGTGTAGGGAGCCGGTGGTCGTGTCCCCTCACTATTGTAGGGTGCTCAGGGCTTTATAGTCAAGGTTCGTGGATATGCAAACCTCCACCATTCGGATCTTTGCATAGGCTGAGCAGCCAGGGAAAGTGCCAGGTCTTCTGCAGGGGTCTCCCTTGGTTCCTTAGTTTTTGGATCCAGCGAGTCGTTTATACATGTTGCTTTGCCTTGTTTCCTGTACACCGTCCGTGACAGGTGAGGATTGTGTTGACCAGACTCTTGGCTACTGGGACTGGACTTATAGGTGAGGTCCTGCTGCGGCTTTGTTGACTCTAGATAACTTCTAGGCGATCGCGCGTCCCCGTGACGGCGATGATCCATTTGGATGTCTGCCCTATCAACTTTGGAGCAATTTTTCAACAAAGACCTTCTGGTATTGCACCGTTTTGCTTGTCCTTTTCACCTGAGGAATGAGAGATGAAAATTGCTCTTTTAGCGGGGGACGAGAAGGGTGAACAACCAGTGTTGGTTAAAATGCGTATAACGTGCGGGTTGCAGGAAAGGCAGCCTAACATAAAGTCAGCCATGTATGCTAGAGTACCAACAGGCAAGACTTTTCTGTCGTCATCAGGAGGATCACTCTCAATCTCCTCATCCTCTTCCTCCACTTCTGCCCACCCACGCTGAACAGATGGAAGTAAACTTCCATGGGTACTACCCTCTGTAGCGGAGGCAACCGTCTCCTGCTCCTCCTTCTACTCCTGATCGTACAATTCGCGCTGAGAAGACGAACGGAGGGTGGTCTGGCTATCACCCTGTGTAATGTCTTCTTCCCCCATTTCCACCTCTTCCACATGCAAAGTGTTGTCCTTAATTGTGAGCAGCGAGCGTTTGAGTAGACACAGAAGTGAGTTGTTTACACTGATAATAGCATTATCTGTGTTGATTCCTCAAAGTTTCTTAAAACGTCACAGAGGTCAGACATCCCTGCCCACTCCTCGCTTGTGAATAGCAGAAGCTGACTGGAAAGGTGACAACCATGTTGCAGCTGGTATTCCACTACTGCCTTCTGCTGCTCACAAAGCCTGGCCAACTTGTGGAACATGGAGTTCCAGCGCGTTCTCACGTCGCACAACAGCTGTCGAGCTGGCAAGACCGGCTGAAGCTGTCAATGTTTTGCTGAAACCTTCAGTAGCTCAAGCAAATTGGGGTAGGTTTTGAGAAACCACTGAACCACTAAGTTTAAGACATGTGCTTGGCATGGGATGTGTGTGAGCTTGCCGAGCTCAAAAGCCTCCACCAAGTTACGGCCATTATCACACACAACCATGCCTGGTTGTAGGTTGAGTGGCGAGAGCCACAGCTCAGTCTGGTCTCTTATCCCCTGAAACAGCTCTGCAGTGATGTGTTTTGTCTCCTAAGCATATCAGCTTCATCATGGCCTGTTGACGCTTCCCCACTGCCGTGCTACACTGCTTCCAGCTACCGGCTGATGGCTGACTGGTGCTGCACACGGATAATTCAGAGGTGGAAGTAGAGTAGAAGGCAGAGGAGGAGGTGGGGGTTGGAGCCACTAACCTAGGTGCTGGTGGAAACCCTGATGGAATTAGGGCCCACAATCCTCAGCGTCAGAAGCACCTGTCCCATCCCAGGGTACAACTCGCTCCCAGCCTCCACAATGTTCACCCAGTTTGGCATCAGGGAAATATAGCATCCTTTGCCAATGCACTTGTCCATGTATGCTTGGCTAAGTGGACCTTCCCTGTAACTTGGTCAGGGCACGTGTGACGTTTCGGGACACATGGTGGTGTGAAGCTGGCACGGCACACCTTGAAAAATATTGGCTGCTGGGGACAGAGTACCGTGGCATGGCCAACGACATCAGGCTGCAGAAGGCCTCAGTGTCCACAAGCCTAAATGGAAACATTTCCAGGGCCAGTAATTTTGAAAGGTGCATTTTTTGTGCTATGGCCTGTGGGCGGGTGGCTGGGTATTTGTGCGTTTAAATGCCTGGGGTAATGATATTTAGATGCTGCGCTGGGACAGGGAAGTGGATGTGTTCACTGATGATGCTTGTGAAGGTCCAAGTGTTGGGCAGGAGGCATCCTCGCCTGCGCCTTCGACAGGCATTTGGCCAGCATGTATCATAGGGGAAGAGCAGACACAGATTGTGGACCCAGACGTTCATCTTACTTATTACGGTGCTTGGATGCCATGTGGCGGATCATGCTGGTGGTGATGAGGTTTCTAGTGTTCATGCCCCGGCTTATTTTGATGTGGCACAGGTTGCAGACTACTATTCCTTTGTCGTGCACACTTTCCTCAAAATAGTGCCATACTGCGGAACACCTACCCCTTGGCAATGGAGATTTACGCAAGGGGTTGCTCCATGGAACAGTTGCGGGACTGTTTGGTGTGGCACGCCTTCTCCCTTTTGCCACCCAACTGCCTCCTCTAGCCTGTTGTGGTGCTGAAGATCCTTCCCACTCTGTACTGCTGTCCTCACTTGGCTTTCCACCTTCCCAGGTTTGGTTAGTAACCTCATCATCCATCACCTCCTCTTACATAACCTCTTGATTTGTTGAGCTAAGCACAACCTCAGTAATTGACAACTGTGTCTCATCCTATTCATCATCTTCTTGAGTAATTGCGGTTGACTCATTGGCAACTGTGTCTCATCATCATCCACCTCAGCCCCCCAAGCTTAAACACCCTTAATGACCAGACCACTTTTTACAATTCTGCACTACACTATTTTCACGGTTTATTGCTCGGTCATGCAACTTACCAACCAAATTAATTTTACCTCCTTTTCTTCTCACTAATAGAGCTTTCATTTGGTGGTATATCATTGGTGCTGACATTTTTACTTTTTTTGTTATTAATCGAAATTTAATGAAATATTTGCAAAAAAATGACATTTTTCCCTTTCAGTTGTAAATTTTTTTTAAAAAAACGACATCTATATATAATTTTTTCTCTAAATTTGTTGTTCTACATGTCTTTGATAAAAAAAAAATGTTTGGGTAAAAAAAAATTGTTTGGGTAAAAAAAAATTGTTTGGGTAAAAGTTATAGCGTTTACAATCTGTGGTACAAAAATGCGAATTTCCGCTTTTTGAAGCAGCTCTGACTTTCTGAGCACTTGTCATGTTTCCTGAGGTTCTACAATGCCCAGACAGTAGAAAAACCCCACAAATAACCCCATTTCGGAAAGTAGACACCTGAAGGTATTCAATGATGGGCATAGTGAGTTCATAGAACTTTTTATTTTTTGTCACAAGTTAGCGGAAAATAATGTTTATTTTTTTTTTCCTTACAAAGTCTCATATTCCACTAACTTGTGACAAAAAATAAAAACTTCCATGAACTCACTATGCCCATCATGAAATACCTTGGGGTGTCTTCTTTCCAAAATGGGGTCAATTGTGGGGTAGTTATACTGCCTTGGCATTTTAGGGGCCCAAATGCGTGCAAAGTCGTTTTAAATAAAAATCTGTAAATAATGGCCTGTGAAATCCGAAAGGTGCTCTTTGGAATGTGGGCCCCTTTGCCCACCTAGGCTGCAAAAAAGTGTCACACATGTGGTATCGCCGTACTCAGGAGAAGTTGTGGAATGTGTTTTGGGGTGTCATTTTACATATACCTATGCTGGGTGAGATAAATATCTGGGTCAAATGCCAACTTTGTAAAAAAAAATGGGAAAAGTTGTCTTTTGCCAAGATATTTATCTCACCCAGCATGGGTATATGTAAAACGACACCCAAAAACACATTCCCCAACTTCTCCTGAGTACGGAGATACCACATGTGTGACACTTTTTTGCAGCCTAGGTGGACAAAGAGGCCCACATTCCAAAGAGCACCTTTCAGATTTCACGGGCCATTTTTTACAGATTTTCATTTTAAACTACTTTGCATGCATTTGGGCCCCTAAAATGCCAGGGCAGTATAACTACCCCACAAGTGACCCCATTTTGGAAAGAAGACACCCCAAGGTATTTCATAATTCTCACGCTTTAGGGCCCCTAAAAAGCCAGGGCAGTATAAATACCCCACATGTGACCCCATTTTGGAAAGAAGACACCCCAAGGTATTCAATGAGGGGCATGCCGAGTTCATAGAAAAAAAAATTTTTTGCCACAAGCGGAAATTGATTATTTTTTGTTTTTTTCTCACAAAATCTCCCTTTCCGCTAACTTGAGACCAATATTTCATTCTTTCATGGACTCATTATGCCACTCAGCAAATACCTTGGGGTGTCTTCTTTCCAAAATGGTGTTATTTGTGGGGTGTTTGTACTGCCCTGGCATTTGGGGGTCTCCGCAATCATTACATGTGTGGCCAGCATTAGGAGTTTCTGTTATTCTCCTTATATTTAGCATACGGGTAATGAGATTTTTTTTTTTCCGTTCAGCCTCTGGGCTGAAAGAAAAAAATGAACGGCACAGATTTCTTCATTCGCATCGATCAATGTGGATGAAAAAATCTCTGCCCAAAAAAAAAATAAAAGGAGGGGAAAGGCGTCTGCCAGGACATAGGAGCTCCGCCCAACATCCATACCCACTTAGCACGTATGCCCTGGCAAACCCGATTTCTCCATTCACATCAATCGATGTGGATGAATAAATCATTGCCGGGATTTTTTTTTTTTTTTTATATACAAAGTGTTTGCCAAAGCATAGGAACACCGCCTCCTCCTCAGCTCATATGCCTTGGCAAATGTATCTTTTACTGCAGAGGAGAAATCTCGTCTTGCAGCGCCGCATACACCTACTTGTGTGTAATCTGACAGCAGCGCAATGCTTCTGTCAGAATGCACATCAGTGCTGCAGCTGGTTCATCGGTTGGTCCACCTGGAAGGTAAAAAAAAACAAAACAAAAAAGAAAAAACCAGGCCGCAACGCAATACATTTTATTAACTTTATAATAACTTTAGAACAGAACATATAAACTTTATTTAACTTTTGAAACTGAACGTTAACTTTTTTGCTTACTGTTTTTTTTTTTGTTTTTTTTTTACCTTTATAGGACAAACCTCTCCTTCCCCATGGGACAATGTGCAAAGCGCAAATCGCCCAAAGATGTGGCGAAGTGCGTTATGCACTTTGTCCCAGGTGAAAGGAGAGGTTTGCAGCAGCTGTGTGTGTATGGGCCCTAATAGCCCTGTGTGCCTGTCCTCTGAGATGCAATCTCTATGCTAAGTGTACCTGTGTGTGGTACTTTCGGAAACACTCTCCAAAGCATAGGGCAGGGTGGTCAGGGCAGTCAGGACAGAAATAGCGGGTGTCATGCCTTATTCCACTCCTGCTACAGACACGACATCTTTTTCGGGGTGACGGTTGGGTTAAGGTACCAGGAACGACACTGGGGAAATGTCGCTCGTGTAGATGGCTAACTACACTGGTGGATGGGGCCACGGAACCTCCTGGATACAGGAGGTTCTTGATGATCTCTTCCTGAAATTTGAGGAAGGATCCTGTTCTCCCAGCCTTACTGTAGAGAACAAAACTATTATATGCAGCCAATTGAATTAAATATACAGACACCTTCTTATACCAGCGTCTGGTGCGTCCGGAAACTAAATACGGAGACAACATCTGGTCATTGAAGTCCACCCCTCCCATGAGCAAATTATAGTCGTGGACACAGAGGGGCTTTTCAATGACTCTGGTTGCTCGCTCAATTTGTATTGTCGTATCTGCGTGAATGGAGGAGAGCATGTAAACGTCACGCTTGTCTCTCAATTTCACCGCGAGCAGTTCTTCGTTACACAAGGCAGCCCTCTCTCCCCTTGCAAGACGGGTGGTAACGAGCCATTGGGGGAAGCCCGCGCGACTAGTTCGCGCGGTGCCACAGCAGCCAATCTGTTTTAGAAACAAATGCCTGAAGAGGGCCACACTTGTGTAGAAATTGTCCACATAAAGATGGTACCCCTTGCCAAATAAGGGTGACACCAAGTCCCAGACTGTCTTCCCACTGCTCCCCAGGTAGTCAGAGCAACCGACTGGCTCCAGGGTCTGATCTTTTCCCTCATAGATCCGAAATTTGTGGGTATAGCCTGTGGCCCTTTCACAGAGCTTATACAATTTGACCCCATACCGGGCGCGCTTGCTTGGGATGTATTGTTTGAAGCCAAGGTGCCCGGTAAAATGTATTAGGGACTCGTCTACGCAGATGTTTTGCTCAGGGGTATACAAATCTGCAATTTCCTGGTTGAAGTGGTCTATGAGGGGCCGAATTTTGTGGAGCCGGTCAAAAGCTGGGTGGCCTCTGGGACGGGAGGTGGTGTTATCACTAAAGTGCAGGAAACGCAGGATGGCCTCAAATCGTGCCCTGGACATGGCAGCAGAGAACATGGGCATGTGATGAATTGGGTTCGTGGACCAATATGACCGCAATTCATGCTTTTTGGTTAGACCCATGTTGAGGAGAAGGCCCGAGAAATTTTTTAATTCGGAAACTTGGACTGGTTTCCACCGGAAAGGCTGGGCATAATAGCTTCCCGGGTTGGCGATATAAATTGTGTGGCATACCGGTTTGTTTCTGCCACGACTATGTCCAGAGCTCCGCAGTCAAGAACAGCTCAAAAAATTCCCAGGGCCGAACCGATCTGAGCTGTCTCAACCCGAACTCCAGACTGGGCGGTGAAAGGGGGAACTAATGGTGCGGCTGAAGTTGGGGACTGCCAATCAGTATTTGCCAGCACCTCAGGGATTCTAGGGGGTCTACGGGCCTGTCTGTGCGGTGGCTGCGACGGGGTAACTACTGCACGTGCCACCGTACCAGCTTCAACTGCCCTTCTGGTGCTCGCCACTTCACCATGTTGTACGGCAGTGCTGGTACTAGGTCCAGGGAGGGCTGCGCTGCTGGTGTATGCCTCACTACGTAATCCGACAGCGCCAGCCCCACTCTGCTGCCCTTGAAGCAGATCCTGCGCAACCTGTGGTCTAGCAACACTGGGCCGGGTACGCCTGGTGCTATCAGGGACCTCAACCTCCTCGTCCGAACTTTGTGTCAGACTGCCACTGCTTTCTACAGGTTCATATTCTGACCCGCTAGATTCGTCAGATGAGGGTTCCTATTCCTCATCCGACTGGGTCATAAGCCTATAGGCCTCTTCAGAAGAATACCCCCTGTTTGACATTTGGGCTACTAAATTTAGGGGTATTCCCTGAGACTACCTAGGAAAAAAGCAAGCCTGTCTTACAAATGGGAGGCAAGCGAAGTACCGGAGGCCACTGCGATTGATAAAAAATATCAAAACTGATTTTTTTTTATCGCTGCAGCGCTTGTAAAGTGATTGTGCAGTGATCAAAAAAAATAATTTTTTTGTCACTGCGGCGGGGCGGGCGTGGGTGAACACACGTGTGGGCGACCGATCAGGCCTGATCGGGCAAACACTGCGTTTTGGGTGAAGGGCGAACTAAAGTGACACTAATACTATTATAGATCTGACCGTGATCAGTTTTGATCACTTACAGATACTATAAAAGTACAAAAGCTGATTAGCGATACGCTAATCAGCGAATAAGTGACTGCGGTGATGTGGGCTGGGCGCTAACCGATCCCTAAACTACCTAACCAAGGGGCCTAAACTATCCCTAAAACCTAACAGTCAATACCAGTGAAAAAAAAAGTGACAGTTTACACTGATCACTTTTTTCACTTTCACTAGTGATTGACAGGGGCAAGAAGGGGTGATCAAGGGGTTAATTGGGGTGATAGGGGGTGATCTGGGGCTAAGTGTAGTGTTTGGTGCTACTCACTGTGATGCCTGCTCCTCTGCTGAGACCAACCGACGAAAAGGACCAGCAGAGGAGCAGGGAAGCCATTTAACACATCATATTTACAAATATCATGTGTTAACTGGCTTCTGAATGGAGATTTTAAAAATCGACAGCTTGCCAGCAACGATCATTGGCTGGCAGGCTGGTGACGTGACCCCCCTCTAACTTTTTCCGGCTCGCGATGCGCATGCGCATGCCGGCTAAGCGCGTCATCTCGCGTCTCGCGAGATGACGCGTATATGCGTGACTGTGTGCAGAGCTGCCGCCTACGGAACGCGATCCTGCGTTAGGCGGCCCAGAGGCGGCTAATATGCC
Source organism: Bufo gargarizans (assembly GCF_014858855.1). Taxonomy (NCBI): domain Eukaryota; kingdom Metazoa; phylum Chordata; class Amphibia; order Anura; family Bufonidae; genus Bufo; species Bufo gargarizans. Next base: position 4,174,660 of record NC_058081.1, on the reverse strand, counting down.
GAAGGCGGGCAGTAAGGGACGAAAAAGTGTCCGTGCTGCTTATGGTGCACGCAGAGGCCGTGACCCTGGGCGTGCTGAAACTGTGCCTGCTTCCAGAGCACAAGAAACACACTCATCCACGATACCTAGCTTCATGTCCCAGTTTGCAGGGCGGTGCAGGACACCACTCTTGACGTCAGACCAGTGCGAGCAGGTGGTCGGTTGGATTGCAGCAGTTAATGCTTCCAGTCGGTTAAGCACCACCCTGTCTTCCATAAAGTCCAGGCTCAGTAGCCAAGAGTCTGGTCAACAGAATCCTCACCCTGAAACTCTTTCCTCCCACCATGGAGAGTCTTGGCAAGCAAATGATCCCACACTCGGAGCCCGGACCTGGACCCTTGCAAGCATCATCAGCTAGCACATCCACTTCTGTGTCCCAGTGCAGTATACAGATGTCCATACCCCAGGCCTTTGAACGAAAGCGCAAATAGGCAGCCACCCACCCATAGCATAGGCCAGCATTAAATGCGCACTTTTCCAAATTGCTGGCCCTGGAAATGTTGCCATTTAGGCTACTGGAAACAGAGGCTTTCTACAGCCTGATGGTGGCGGCCTCCCTCGTTACTTAGTACCCAGCCGCCACTATTTTTCCCGGTGTGCTGTCCCCGACTTACACCAGCATGTGTCCCGTAGCATCACCCGTGCTCTGACCAACGCAGTTATTGGCAAGGTCTACAACGACTGACACATGGACAAGTTCTAGTGGCCAGGGATGCTACATTTCCCTGATGGCACACTGGGTGAAAGTTGTGGAGGCTGGGAGCGAGTCGTACCCTGGGATGGCACAGGTGCTACCGATGCCAAGGATTGTGGGCCCTACTTCCATATTTCCGCCACCACCTACATTAGTGGCTGCAACACCCCCCCTTCTCCTACTCCACCTCCTCCTCCACTTCCACCTCTGAATTATCATCTTGCAGCACCAGTCAGCCTTCAGTCAGTAGCTGAAAGCAGTGTAGCACTGCAGTGGGGAAGCGGCAACAGGTGACAAACAGTGTATAAGGGACCAGACTGAGCTGTGGCTCTTGCCACTCAACCTAGAACCAGGCATAGTTGTATCTGATAATGGCCGTAACTAGGTGGCGGCTTTAGAGCTCGGCAAGCTCACCCACATACAGTGCCTGTCCAAAAAAAAAGTCGCCACCTGGATTTAACTAAATAAATAGTTATGAGCCTCCTATTCGATAATTACTGCAAGTGCGATTATCATTTTTAAGCTGTTAATAAGTTTGTTTAGCCCCAACTAGTGCAATGAGTTGCTTCTCATTTCTTAAACAACCATGTCGAAAGACACATCTCATGGTCGTAGAAAAGATGTTAGTCTGTTTGAGAAGGGTCAAATCATTGTCAGGCATCAAGCAGAGAAAACATCTAAGGATATTGCAGAAACTACTAAAATTGGGTTATGAATTGTCCAACATATTATTAAAAACTGGAAGGAGAGTGGGGACCCATCATATTCAAGGAAGAAATGTGGCGGTAAAAAAATCCTGAATGATCGTGATCGGCGATCACCTAAACGTTTGGTGAAATTAAATTGAAGAAAAACAGTAGAACTCAGGGCTATGTCTAATAGTGAAAGTAAGAGCATTTCCACACACACAATGTGAAGGGAACTCAAGGGATTGGGACTGAACAGCTGTGTAGCCGTAAGAAAACCACTAATCAGTGAGGCAAACCAGAAAAAAAGGCTTCAATTTGCTAGGGAGCATAAAGATTAGACTCTGGAGCAATGGAAGAGGGTCATGTGGTCTGATGAGTCCAGATTCACCCTGTTCCAGAGTGATCGGCAGTGTACGATGCCTAGCCCACGTATTCGACTTGGTGGTTCAACGGTTTCTCAAAACCTACACAAATTTGCCTGAGCTACTGGTGAAGGTGCGTCGCGTGTGTGCCCATTTCCGAAAGTCCTCTACAGCTGCCGCCGGTCTGGCAAGGCTGCAGCAGCACTTGAAATTGCCAAATCACTGACTGTTGTGCGACATGAGCACGCGCAGGAATTCCACATTCCACATGTTGGCCAGGCTTTGTGAGCAGCAGAGGGCAGTAGTGATATACCAGCTGCAACAGGGTCGTCGCCTTTCCAGTCATCTTACACTCTTCACAAGCGATGAGTGGGCATGGATGTCTGACCTCTGAGGTTTTACACAACTTTGAGGAATCAACACAGATTGTGAGCGGCAATGCCGCTATTATCAGCGTAACCATCCCACTTCTGTGTCTACTGAAACGCTTACTGCTCACAATGAAGGCGGACACTTTGCATGTGGAAGAGGTGGAAATGGGGGAAGAAGACATTACACAGGGTGATAGCCAGACCACTCTCTATTCGTCTTTTCAGTGCAAATTAGATGATGGTGACGAGGAGGAGGAGCAGGAGATGGTTGCCTCAGCTACAGAGGGTAGTACCCACAGCAGATTTATTCCATCTGTTCAGTGTGGATAGCTCGAAGAGGATAAGGAAATTGAGAGTCATCCTCCTGATGAGGACAGCAAAGTCTTGTCTGTTGGGTCTCTGGCACACATGGCTGATTTTATGTTATGGTGCCCATTTTGGCCAACACCGATTACTGGTTGTTCATCCTTCTCGACCCCCACTACAAAGAGAACTTCTCATCTCTCATTCCTGTGGTGGAGAGGATGACCAAAATGGTGCAATACCAGAAGTTCTTCGTGGAAAAATTGCTCCAAAAATTTCCAGCTGACATCGCTGGCGGCAGAATCCGTAGTTCCTTTGGCAACCGAGGAGAGGAGATGAGGGGAACACACAGCAGTTCCAACAGAGGCAAGGCAACACTCTCCAGGGCCTGGGACAGTTATATGACACCCCGCCAGCACCCTCACCCTAATGAGTGGCCTAATGTCACAAGGAGTGAAAAGTTTTGGATGGTGAAGGAGTACATAGCAGACCGTGTCAGCGTACTCAATGATCCCCTTTGCCTTACAACTATTAGATGTCCAAGCTGGACATGTGGAATGAACTTGCGCTCGACGCCTTGGAGGTGCTGGCCAGTGTTTTGTCAGAGCGGGTATTTAGTGCTGCTGGGGGCATCATAACTGATAAGTGCATCCGACTGTCAACTGAAAATGCTGACAGGTTGACTCCTATCAAAATGAACAAGGCCTGGATTGCCCCTGACTTCTCTACTTCACCAGAGGAAAGCGGCTGAACCTAAAAACACTTTAAATGTGGCTTTTATGGTGTATTGAATACACTGTATTCCCATGCACCCCTTCCACCACAAAAAAAGGTTTCTGGTTCAATCTTCCTTTTCTCATCGTCCTCCTCCTGCTCCTCCATCATATCAACATGCTTATTATCAGCAGCAGCAGGCCCTCGCCCCTAATGTTTTAGATGGTCAGCTCAGCAGCAGACCCTCACCCTTAATGTTTTAGATGGTCAGATCAGCAGCAGACCCTCACGCCTACATTTTTTAGATGGTCAGCAAAGCAGCAGAACCTCACCCCTAATGTTTTAGAGGGTCACCAGTAGGCCCTTGCTACTAATGTTAAGGGTGTGTATGATGCCCTCATTTATGTGTAATAAAGGGTGTATTGGAGTGCCGGTTCCTTGTAATTTTTGGAAGCCCTTTCACTTAGTGCATAGGCTTTATGAGTGTAGGAGTCCCACTAACTGAACTATTGTACCACAATGTGAACGAGGCCCTCCATTATGTGATATGCAGGCTGTTTCGGAGTGCCTCTTGCTTGTAATTTTTTGCAGCACTTGCACTTTATATACAATTGAATTTACAGGAAAGAATGTTTCCTAACAATTTTTCCTCTAAAATCGTTTTTATCTTTGGTTTTGTGTGTATTATTGTCAGTCTGTAAAAGTGACGTACTACTCGGACAACATCGTTCCCAGCAGCGACCTGGGAGTCCAAGATGCATCCAGACATCCTCCCCATGCTGTTCCCGAACCATTTCAGTGGTGTTTCCATCAATTTCTGACCTTTTCCTATGAACCAGACACCCTTCCCTCTTCAGAGCAGGGGGTGCCTGTATGAATGCTTGGGTTCTCCCATTGATTTCCATTGTGCTCGGGTGCTCTGTAGAGCACCCGAGCATCCCAAAGTGTTCTACTCAAGCACCTGAGCACTTTGGTTCTTGATCAATACTACTTATTAGCCGTTGTGTGGTGAAGTGCGAAAATTATAGCCCTTTTTGTTGTGTATTAGTGGCACAAAAAAACATTTTATTTGCCATTCAGCGGTGCAGTTATATGTTCTAAAGCCCTTTTTGTTGCGTATTAGTGGCAAAAGTAAAAAAAAACGAATCCGTTCAGCGGTGCAGTTATATGTATTAGTGGCACAAAATAAGTATTTGCCGTTGTGTGGTGAAGTGAGAAAATTAAAGCCCTTTTTGGCGTGAATTAGTACAAAAAATTGGCTTATTAGCCATTGTGTGGTGAAGATTGCAGACTTTTTTTTACATGTTTTAATTTCCTTATTTACTTATTTGATCTAAGAGTATGTCAGACAGAGAAGTGTCAGGCCCTGCACAGGGGAGTAGCAGAGGCCTAAATGTTTCTGGCGCAGGCACAGGTCGCAGCAGAGTAAGAGGGTGTGGCAACAGGAGTCGCAGCGAGAGACCTGAGCTTCCAGTGTCATCTGGTGATCGTGTCTTGACCAGCAACCCAGCGACTCGGTCATCCACTTCGTTCCATGTGACATCAGACATCCCCAGCCAAGAGTCGGAGGGTTCGTTAAACACAACCCTTAGTTGGAATGGCCCGGGAGCAGGCCCTGTGCCCTCATCTGTCCTCAACCTGCCTCTGTCCTTTTCTGTTCCCTCAGCCAGAGAAGTATTATACAGCGAGGACGAGCTACTAGAGTACAGTCAGTAGCTACTGGCCAACCAAGATGTGGAGGAGACATTCGCTGCTTGCTCCGCTAGGCAGGCAAGTAGTAATGAGGAGAGTGGCGTAGGAGCTGGTGTTGCTGACCCAGAAACCGTTGAGGAGGACATCAGTGACGTGATCGTACTTGGGAGCCGGGTGAATTAGGGGCTTCATCGTCATCGGGAGAAGAGGGTGGCAGCTTTCCCGTGAGGCAGCAGTGGAGCCAGCAATTCACTAGCGTGACCACGAGTCAGTAGGGTGGCAGCAGTGGGAGGTCGGTAGCCAAACATGCTCGGGGTAGACCATCTGCTTCGCAGGAGCCTACCTGCCCGGAAAGTAGTGGTGCACGAGTTCACGAAAGCAGCGGCAGTAGCAGTCAGTCAGTGCGTAGTGTTGTGGATAATATCACCTACTCGGCGGTGTGGCAGTTTTTGTTTAGCCGCCAGAAGAGGTGAATATAGTCATGTAGAATCTGTGGGCAGAAGGTGAAGAGTGGCCAGGGTGCCAATGTTCGCACCATGGTCCTGCACCAACATATGCAGCGTACCATAAAGTGGCCTGGGAGAACCGTGGCTCCGGTGTGGTGGTCTAGTCTGCTGCAGCAATCGCTACATCACCCAGTGGCACGCACCTGGTTTCTGGCAGTCAAGGCTCCACCTCCTCAGCCGAAGGGTGCTGTCTGTCCTTCCCATCATCTTCCGGTCCTGATGCTCCTGCTCTTCCTCCTCCTACTCCTCGTCGATCATTCCGTCAGCAATCCATCACCGAAGCGATTGCCAAGAGGCAACAGTTTGCGTGCACTCATCCAACGGCGCAGAAGCTTAATATGATCCTGTCCAAGTTGCTGGTGCTGTTGTCCCTCCCTTTCCAAGTGGTGGACGCTGCACCTTTCAGAGAACTGTTGGCTTGTGCGAGCCGAGGTGGAGAGTCCCAAGCCGTAATTTCTTGTCCAAAAAGGCAGTACCAGCCCTGCACACACATGTAGAACAGAAGGTGGGCCATTCCTTGAGACTGTCGGTGTTTGCCAAAGTGCATGGCGGCGCCGATGTGTGGAGCTTTAATTACGTCTAGAGACAATACCTGTCCTTTACAGCCCACTGGTTGAATGTGGTTCCTGCACAGCCACAGCAGCAACTTGACCAGGTGACGCTGCTGTGACAATGTCCGCCTCTGCCTCCTCATCCTCCACCGTGTCCTCGGCCTCCACTGTAGGGACAATTCACAGTACTCCTTCAGCATACCCCATGTGCAGGGCACAGTGGTGTCACACTGTTCTGCACCTCGTTTGCCTGGGTGAATGGAGTCCTTCATCAAGAAATCAAAACATGGCTTTATCTGCAACAACTCAAAATCGGAGCTATGATGACCGACAACGGGAAGAACATGGTGTCGGTGCTGCATCAAGGAGAGCTGAGCCATGCGCCCTTAGTTCAATCATGGCACACTAGTTCAATCTGGTTGTCAAGAGGTTCCTGAAGTCTTCCACCCATCTGTATGACATCCTAAAAATGGCCAGGAAACACTGCATGCACTTCAGCCACTCGTACGCCGCAAAGCACACCCTCTATGAGCTGCAGCAGCAGAACGGGCACACCCTCTGTGAGCTGCAGCAGCAGAACGGCATCACCCAACATAGGCTGATATGCAACGTTTTCACCCATTGGAATTCCACCCTCCATATGTTGGGCCGACTGTACGAACAGAGAAAGGCCATCAACGATTTCTTGATGATCCAAAAGGACAAGAGTCACCAGGACTACGCGATGAACAATGTAATTCCACTGCTTCATGCCTGGAATAGATGCTGGTCAATCTGGATGGTCAGGGGACTGGAGATGTGGCACCTAGATCTCGCAGCCACATGAGTACTGTAGGGACTGAACTGGAGGAGGAGGAGGACGAGGACATTGGAGCACAAGCAATGTGTAACGAAATGGGTGGTTTTTACACTCAGGTGACAGGAGAGGAGGAGCAGGAGCAGCCAGAGGAGCTACAGGGCGATAAGAAAGACGAGGAAGAGGACCCAGACACACCGTAGAAGTATGCAGTGGAGATGAAGGTAGGGAGTCCATCCGAGTCACTTGCACGAATGGCCCGTTGCATGCTCACTTGCTTGGGTAGTGACAGCCGAATTGTCACCATTTGGCAGCAGGTTGACTTCTGGCTCTCCACCTTGTTGGACACTCGCTACCGGTCCAAAATGGGGGCTTTTTTTACACCCGCTGAGAGGGCGTACAAACTGAACTACTATAAAGACATCCTATGTACTCAGTTGGCCTCTGCATTTGTGTGCCATCATCCATCCTCTTGCAGATCTGACCAGGGGGGACCTCTGCACTCTCGTTCCGCTGCCATTGCTGCTGTGGCGGGGTGGGGGGTAAAAGCAGTAGCAGCTCCATCAGGAGCAGCTTGAGTCTAGAGTTGACGATGAGCTGCTTTCTTAACCAGCCTAGTAAAGAAACTGCTCACCAGCAGCAGCTAGACCTGGAGCACGACCTGAACAAGCAGGTAGTGGCATACTTGGACAGTACCCTGCCACGCCATATTGAGGATCTGCTGGACTACTGGGCATCCAAACTGATTTGTGGCCGCAACTAGCAGAGTTTTCCCTGGAAAAGCTGTCCTGCCCGTCCAGTAGTGTGGCATCAGAGCGAGTGTTTAGTGCAGGCCATAGTTACCCCAAGAAGAACTCGCCTGTTCACCCAAAAGAGATTGACCTTTGTCAAGATGAATCAGGCGTGGATTAGCCAGGATTTCCACCCACCAATGCCTGATGCATAAGACTAGATCATCTATGGTAGCACACCAACACTTTGACAAAAGAGACCGGTTTCTTCTGGCTACTTTTCTCAGCCACTATTCTGATGATGCTACCCACCTGATGCCACACATCTGATTCCAAGTGCTCCTTCTTTTACCCACCATCTTCAGCTGGTACTCGTATTGCCACCCACCTCCCCACTCTGTCACCGGGTCACTCTGTTGTCTCCTAATGCTGCTGCCACCTCCACACTATGTCACCTTCCCACTCTGTGGTCTCCTGATGCTGCTGTCACCTCCACACTATGTCACCTTGCCACTGTATGGTCTCCTGATGCTGTTGTCACCTCCACACTTTGTCACCTTGCCACTCTGTGGTCTCCTGATTCTACTTCTGCCACCTCCACACCGTCATTGTGCCACTCTGTGGTCTCCTCCTGATATTGCTGCTGTCGCCACTTCCACACTCATTGTGCCACTATGTCATTGTGCCACTATGTGGCCTCCTGATGCTGCTGCCACTTCCACATTCTGTCATTGTGCCAATCTGTGGCCTCCTGATGCTGCCACCACCTCCACATTTTGTCATTGTTACACTCTATGGCCTCCTGATGCTGCCGCCACCTCCACACTATGATTTTGTGCCACTCTGTGGCCTCCTTATGCTGCCGCTACCTCCGCACTCTGTCATTGTTCCACTCTGTAGCCTCCTCCTGATGCTGCCGCCACCTCCAGACTCTATCATTGGGCCACTCTGTAGTCTCCTCATGCTGCTTCCGCCTCACCACTATGTCATAGGGCCACTCTGTGGACTTCTCATGCTGTTCCCACCCTCCCCACTTTATCCCTGGGTTACTATTTTGTCTTTCGGCCTGGCTGACATCATCATTCATTTGACCCTTCTACTGATCTGTCAGAAGGAAGTAAAAATGAGAAGCACAACTGATCCTGTCTGTGTAGCAGCTGAAAGGCCTGTATGGTCCCATCAGAATTTGCTTATGATTTGGTAGCCAAAAGCAGGAGTGGGTACAAAACACAGAAGACATGCAAATATTCCATTCACGTGTCATCTCTGTTTTAGATCCACTCCTGTTTTTTTTGGCATTAGCAATACTGATGAACTATTGAGCAAATGTTGACTTCGTGAAGGCGGATGCTCAACAGACAGGTTCTGTTTATTGTTAGTTATTGTTCTGACGGATCAGAGGAAGGGCAAAATAATCAGTGACGTCAACACAAACTTACTGCTGACCCTCTCTGCACTCTGGGGGCTCTACTTGTATAAGTGTTTAATAGAAGAGGTTCTGTAGACATCTAAGTGGAATCAGCTAAAGACGGTGTAAATGGAGTGCGCTTTTTCTTGGCTGAGTTCATACTTGAGTTATTTAGTCAGTTTTGGCCCCATGATTGCCCAAATAAGTGAAGTCGGCGGTGATTCTAAGAGTGACGCCTGTCATCTGCATGTCATACTGACTCACAGTATTATTTCACTACCACAGCAGACTCCCTATGCGTGTTACTGCGAGGCACAGTGTTCTACATCACTATAAAGGCTCTCTGCAGGAAATAAAAGTTTTTTTAACGCGATTTGGCGCCAAAAAATTTGGATCGAACCAATTTTTTTCTAAAATGTTGTCGAATCGAATTTTTAAAAAATTTGCTCATCTCTACTCTTTGTCTTAGCCTTTTCATCTGTGACTCATTATTATAATCTGTTCTATACCCAAGAGTGTTATGTGTTCCCCGCTGCATTTCCAGTAAACCTATAAAATGCATTCACTCCGGCCTGTTCTGTTAACATTCACTTTCCTGAGATGATTTCAAGTGCTATTTCTATTAGATGACACAATCAGTAGGAAATAACGTAACTGTTATGTTTCTGTTCTTCTGATCTGATCCATCAGAAGAACAGAAAAAAAAAGAAGAAAAAAAAAAGCTCAAACCGATGCACAGGTTGAATTTTTTTTTACTAGATCATATTTTTTTTTGGGTGTTTTTCTGATGGATCCGAAGATTGAAAATATAACAGTGATGTGAACTCTCCCTAAGTCGTCTGTAAGTCGGTTTCCTGTTTTTCATTTTCAGGCCAAATGGTAAAACACATGTCACGTCAATAGAAATAACGACTTGTATATATTTTACTATGTTATATGTATGGAGTCACATTTCAATGTGTCATAAAGTGGTTCTTCTTCTGTGCGGCCAATTTTCTCTATTTTGCTCTTTATTGGTAACATTTTGCTTTTGGAAAATATACAGGTGAAACCTCGGAAATTTGAAAATCATGCAAAAGTCCGTTTATGCCAGTACTGCAAATTAAAAGAAATTGCATTAATGCAGCTTAAAATTTAAATTTAATGAAAAGGTTCAATATTCTCGGCTCAAAGTGTCAGACTCTCGTCAGCTAATAATCCATACCCCCTGAGCAAAGGGGACCTCAAAATGAAGACTTTGGGGTTTCATAAGCTGTAAGCCATAATCATCCAAATTATAACAAGTAAAGGCTTGAAATATCTCGCTTTGCATGTAACGAGTCTCAGATGTTAGTTTCACCTTTAAGTTAGCATTACTGAAATAAATGAACTTTGCACAATATTCTAATTTTTGGAGTTTCACCTGTACTTTATGTGTATTTCATGCATCTCCCATGTTGTCTGCTTTTACTGTCAGGTGTCGCTCTCTTCCATCTGTCTCTGCTTCTATTTTCTATAGATTCTGTAGAGTCAGATGGAAGACAATAAATCTTAACCCCTTCAGGGTCCGTTTGTAGTCTCTAAACAGAGAGTATCTGCCTAGGAACTGTTCTTACAAACGTCAGGTTTTCTATAATGGCTGGTACATTGCAAAATCGTAATATTGCTGTTGGAATTTTAAAATTGCACATTTCAGGGACTTTAATCAAACTTACTAGTAAAGACCCCTTTACATGGTCCAATTGTGTAGGCAATTATTGCTGCCTTTACATGCAGCAATCCTCTCCATTCTACGGTTACACTGCAATCGCTCTTCCTCATACATATTTACAGGTGAAGCTCGAAAAATTTGTTTAATTTATTTCAGAAATGCAACTTAAAAGGTGAAACTATCATACGTGATAGACTCATTCAATGCAAAGCGAGATATTTCAAGCCTTTATTTGTTATAATTTGGATGACTATGGCTTACAGCTTATTAAACCCCAAAGTCACAATTTTGAGGTCCCCTTTGCTCAGGGGGTATGGAGTAATTAGCAGACTAGAGTCTGACACTTTGAGCCTAGAATATTGAACCTTTTTGTTAAATTCAAATTTTTTGCTACATTAATGAAATTTTTTAAAATTTGCATTACTGAAATAAATGAACTTTTGCACGATATTCTAATTTTTAGAGTGTTACCTGTATTGTTTCCAGGCAGTAGATCCTGGTTACAGAGAGTGAGCTACAGACAAAAATTTTTTTAGGTGACCGCATCAACCATGCTTTCAGAAAATAAACAAGCACTTACTCATTCATCCGGTAATGAGAGGCAATTTTACGCACAGCAGTTAGTGAGAAGGATTGATAGGAAAACTCCTTCCCAATAATTACCCTGATAGTTTGTCCTATACAAACTAGGTATAACTAGGGATGAATGTAGCAAGCTTTGTGGTAGGACTATGTTCTCATTACAGGCATCTATGCCCCTTTTGTTGCAACCCATTATCTTATTAGCCTCGGCAGCAGCTGCCTGACACTGGTTTCTACAGCTCAGTTGCGGTCCTTTTCCATGTCAGTGTTAGCCAATGTTTTACCATTTAGTATGTACGAGTGACTTGCATTATTCCTTCCCATGTGCATAACCTTACATTTGTCAGTGTTAAACCTGATCTGCCACTTCTCTGCCCAAGCCTCCAATCTATCCAGATCCCTCTGTAGTAGTATACTGTCCTCTCTCTGTAGTATTTATACAGTATACTGTCTTCTGTAGTATATATACAGTATACTGTTCTCTTCAGTGTTAATTACTTTACAGAGTTTAGTGTCATCTGCAAAAAAATGATATTTTACTATGCAAGCCTTCTACAAGATCATTAATAAATATATTGAAGAGAATAGAGCCCAACATTGACCCCTGAGGTACTCCACTAGTGACAGTGACCCAATCTGAGTATTTACCATTAATAACCAGCCTCTGTTTTCTATCATTGAGCCAGTTACTTACCCACATACAGACGTTTTCTCCCAGTCCAAGCATTCTCATTTTATATACTAACCTTTTATGTGGTACAGTGTCAAATGCTTTGGAGAAGTCCAGATACAGATGTAGCAGGGTTAGCACTTCAGCTCTTAACTCAAATTTATTAACTCATCATGTTATCTTGAGACAAAAGCCATTGAAAAGCAATTGAAGGTGTTTGCTTAGATAAGATAATACAACTCAGAAAACAGGAGTGTTAACTCTAATCCATCCATATATGACATCCATTGATTTGCCGCTGTCAAGTCCAGAACTTACCTCCTCATAGAAACAGAATAAATTACTCTGACATGACCGATCCCTCATGAAGCCATGCTGATGTGGCGTTATTTGCTTATTTTCATTGAGGTACTCCAAGATAGCATCTCTTAGAAAACCTTCAAACAGTTTACCCATGACAGATGTTAAACTTACCAACCTATAGGCTTTGTTTTTGAACCCTTTTTGAATATTGGCCCCCCATTTGCTATGCACCAATCCTGTGGAACACTCCCTGTCAGTATAGAGTCCTTAAATATCAGATATAAGGGTCTGGCTATGACATTACTTAATTATTTTAGGATACAGGGGTGTATGCCATCGGGGCCTGGCGATTTTTCTATTTTAATCTTTTTAAGACACCGCTGTACTTATTCTGGGTCAGACAGGGCACTTTTAATGGGGAATTTACTTTTACATTCTGCATTTCATCTGACAGTTTATTTTTTTCTCATTAAGTACAGTGGATAAAAAAATAATTTAATAGCTTTGCTTTCTCCTTATCGCTCTCTGCAACTCCCCCCTCATTACTCTGTAAAGGGCTGATGCTTTATTCTCATCGCTCTCTGCAAATCCCCCCTCATTACTCTGTAAAGGGCCGACACCAATAGATTAAGGTTCCGTTTTCTTTCTTTCCAGGCGATGAATGAGCCGAACCATACAACAGTCAGTGAAATATTTCTTCTTGGCTTCAAAAACATCCACAAGTTCAAAATACTTATTTTTATTCTGCTCCTTGTGGTTTACTGTGTAACAATATGTGGAAATCTGTTGATCATCACCCTGGTGTCCTACAGCAGGACCCTCCACTCTCCCATGTACTTCTTCATCTCCCAATTATCTATGTTTGATATTTTGCTAAGCACAGACATTGTCCCTAACACTCTTGCCAGTATAATTGCTGAAGGGTTGGTCATGTCATTTTCAGGTTGTATCACTCAGTTTTATATCTTTGGGTGCTCCGAGTCCCTTGAGTGCTTCATACTAGCAGCAATGGCTTATGATCGGTATCTGGCTATCTGTAACCCCCTCCGCTACACCACAATCATGAATTTTTCTTTGTTTTTGAAAATGATCCTGATTTCTTGGATTTTGGGAGCTGCATTAATCCTTGTAACGACATTATCCATTTTTGGACTGGAATTCTGTGGACCAAATGTCATTGACCATTTCTTTTGTGATTTTGCCTCGATAATACAACTATCTTGTTCAGAAACATCTACAGTGGAGATGGAAGTTTTCTATATGAGTGTGTTTGTCATGATTTTACCCTTTTTTATGACTGTGACATCATATGGGTGCATTGTGAACACCATCCTCAACCTCTCATCCAATCTTCAGAGGAGTAAAGCCTTCTCCACTTGTAGTTCTCACCTAATAATCGTCTGTATCTTCTATGGGACGTTGATCTCCATTTACATAATTCCTACAAAAGGGGTTTCATTGACTATTAACAAGGTTGCCTCTCTGTTGTATACTGTGATAACACCCATGCTGAATCCAATCATATATAGTCTAAGAAATAAGGACATCAAAGACCTAATCAGGAAGCTGCAGAACTGACCTGGTTTACAACTGATTAACTTATGATATTAACTAATAAACAGGTGTACGACTCACACAACACAAAGAAACATAGAAACATAGAATGTGTCGGCAGATAAGAACCATTTGGCCCATCTAGTCTGCCCAATATACTGAATACTACGGATAGCCCCTGGCCCTATCTTATATGAAGGATGGCCTTATGCCTATCCCATGCATGCTTAAACTCCTCCACTGTATTTGCAGCTACCACTTCTGCAGGAAGGCTATTCCATGCATCCACTACTCTCTCAGTAAAGTAATACTTCCTGATATTACTTTTAAACCTTTGCCCCTCTAATTTAAAACTATGTCCTCTTGTAGCAGTTTTTCTTCTTTTAAATATTATTTCCTCTTTTACCTTGTTGATTCCCTTTATGTATTTAAAAGTTTCTATCATATCCCCTCTGTCTCGTCTTTCTTCCAAGCTACACATGTTAAGGTCCTTTAATCTTTCCTGGTAAGTTTTATCCTGCAATCCATGTACCAGTTTAGTAGCTCTTCTCTGAACTCTCTCCAAAGTATCAGTATCCTTCTGGAGATATGGTCTCCAGTACTGAGCACAATACTCTAGATGAGGTCTCACTAGTGCTCTGTAGAGCGGCATGAGCACCTCCCTCTTTCTACTGGTAATTCCTCTTGCTATACACCCAAGCATTCTGCTAGCATTTCCTGCTGCTCTATGACATTGTCTGCCTACCTTTAAGTCTTCTGAAATAATGACCCCTAAATCCTTTTCCTCAGATACTGAGGTTAGGACTGTATCACTGATTGTATATTCTGCTCTTGGGTTTTTACGCCCCAGGTGCATTATCTTGCACTTATCAACATTAAATTTTAGTTGCCAGATTTTTTACCATTCCCTTAGTTTTCCTAAGTCCTTTTCCATTTGGTGTATTCCAGGAACATCAACCCTGTTACAAATCTTTGTGTCATCAGCAAAAAGACACACCTTAGCATTGAGGCCTTCTGCAATTTCGCTGATAAAGATATTAAACAATATGGGTCCCAGAACAGATCCCTGAGGTACCCCACTGGTAACAAGACCTTGGTCTGAATATACTCCATTGACTACAACCCTCTGTTGCCTGTCCCTCAGCCACTGCCTAATCCATTCAACAATATGGGAGTCCAAGCCCAATGACTGCACTTTATTGATAAGCCTTCTATGTGGGACAGTATCAAAAGCCTTACTAAAGTCTAGATAAGCAATGTCTACTGCACCTCCTCCATCTATTATTTTAGTCACCCAATCAAAAAAATCTATAAGATTAGTTTGACATGATCTCCCTGAAGTAAACCCATGCTGTTTTTTATCTTTCAATCCATGAGATTTCAGATGTTCCACAATCCTCTCCTTAAAGGGGTTGTCCGGGTTCAGAGCTGAACCCGGACATACCCTTATTTTCACCCCGGCAGCCCCCCTGAGCCTAGCATCGGAGCATCTCATGCTCCGATGCGCTCCAGTGCCCTGCGCTAGATCGCGCAGGGCAAGGGCTCTTTTGTTTGCAATAACACACTGCCGGGCGGTAACTTCCGCCCAGCGGTGTGTTCGGTGACGTCACCGGCTCTGAGGGGCGGGCTTTAGCTCTGCCCTAGCCCTTTACGGCAGAGCCAAATCCCGCCCATCAGTGCCGGTGACTTCACCGAGGTTCCTGTCAGCCCCATAGAGAACCCCGGTACGTCACCGGAACTCAAAAAAATGCCTTTGCCCTGTGCAATTTAGCACAGGGCAAAGGAGAGCATCGGAGCATGAACTGCTCCGATGCTCATGTCAGGGGGGCTGCCTGGGTGAAAATGGAGGTATGTCCAGGTTCAGCTCTGAACCTGGACAACCCCTTTAAGTATGGTTTCTATTCATTTCCCCACTATTGATGTCAGGCTTACTGGCCTATAGTTGCCCGATTCCTCCCTACTACCTTTCTTGTGAATGGGCACAACATTTGCTAATTTCCAATCTTCTGGGACGACTCCTGTTGCCAGTGATTGGTTAAATAAATCTGTTAATGGTTTTGCTAGTTCACCGCTGAGCTCTTTTAATAGCTTTGGGTGTATCCCATCAGGCCCCTGTGACTTATTTGTATTAATTTTAGACAGTTGACTTAGAACCTCTTCCTCTGTAAAGACACATGCGTCAAAAGATTTATTAGTCTTCTTTCCTAACTGAGGACCTTCTCCTTCATTTTCCTTTGTAAAAACTGAACAGAAGTATTCATTGAGGCAGTCAGCTAGTTCTTTATCTTCTTCCACATACCTTCCTTCTTTAGTTTTTAATTTGGTAATTCCTTGTTTTAGTTTCCTTTTTTCATTTATGTATCTGAAGAATGCCTTATCACCTTTTTTTCCCTGACTGAGCTAATTTCTCTTCTGCCTGTGCTTTAGAAGCTCTTATAACTTGTTTGGCCTCTCTCTGCCTAATCTTATAAATTTGCCTGTCATCCTCGTTTTTTTTGTTTTTTTTTATAATTCCTAAATGCTATCTTTTTGTTTTTAATGATTTTGGCCACTTCTGCTGAGTACCACAGTGGTCTCTTCCTTTTTTTTGCTTTTACTGACAAGCCTAATGCAATTTTCTGTTGCCTTCAATAGTGCCACTTTTAAGTAGTCCCATTTCTCCTGGACTCCAATGAAACTGTTCCAGTCTGATAGGGACTCGTATACCACTAATCTAATTTTAGAAAAGTCAGTTTTTCTAAAATCTAAAACTTTAGTTTTTGTGTGGTGTGACTCAGTCACTGTACTTATAGTAAACCACACTGACTGGTGATCACTAGATCCGAAGCTTTCCCCTACAGTAATATCAGATACCAAATTCCCATTTGTGAATACTAAATCTAAAATGGCCTCCTTCTGGGTTGGCTCCTCCACTACTTGCTGTAGAGATATCCTGTCTTGGGATCCCTGTTTTCTGGGAGCTCCTACTAACACAGCCTTCCCCTAGCAGGGGGGCAGGTACACTGACTAGAACTTTCTTTCCTCCCCATGAGGCAGGAAGTGGGAACAGGGTTCAGTAGGGGAGGTGACAGTCTGGGTAATAGGAACCATCCTATTATGACTGGGGACCCAAATTACCATTATGCAGCTCTACAATTCCAGCAAACTGTTCTTGTTATTGGTGTGTAAGTGCTGTGCAGCCATTAACAGGGTTTATTACAAGAAAGTATTTCTATATCTTATTTGCCCTTGTGCAGTGCAGTTAAATGTTCTAAAGCATTTTTGGCTTGTATTACTGGGGGAAAAAAGGGGCTTATTAGCCGTTGTGTGGTGAAGTGTGAAAATTACAGCCCTTTTTGGCGTGAATTAGTGGCACAAAAAAAATATATATTTGTCGTTCAGCGGTGCAGTTATATGTTCTAAAGCCCTTTTTGTTTGTGTATTAGTGGCAAAAGAAAAAATATATTTGCCATTCAGCGGTGCAGTTATATGTTCTAAAGCCTTTTGTGTCGTGAATAAGTGGAAAAAAATAAGGGCTCATTTGCAGTTCATCTGTGCAGTTATATGTTCTAAAGCCCTTTTTGTCAAGTAGTCGTGTGAAAGAAGAAAATACGTGTATTTCCCATTCAGCGGTGCAGTTATAGATTCTAAAGGATTTTTGTGGAGTGTATAAGTGGAAAAAAGAAAAATATATTTGGCGTTCAGTGGTGCAATTGTATGTTATGAAAGCCTTCTGTGTCATGCATAAGTGGAAAAAAAATAAGGGCCTATTTGCTGTTAAGCAGTGCAGTTATATTTAGGGATGAGCGAACCCGAACTGTATAGTTCGGGTTCGTACCGAATTTTAAGGTGTTCGTGACACGGACCCGAACCCGAACATTTACGTAAAAATTCGGGTTCGTTGTTCGGCGATTTATATCGCACATTTTGAAAGCCTGCAAAGCAGCCAATCAACAAGCGTCATACTATTTGCCCCAAGAGGCCATCACAGCCCTGCCTACTATTGGCATGGCTGTGATTGGCCAACTATCGCATGTGACTTAGCCTCTATTCAAGCTGGAGTCACGTAGCGCCGCACATCACTCTGCTCTGATCAGTGTAGGGAGAGGATGCAGCTGCTGTTAGGGCGAGATTAGGCAGGGATTAACTCAGCAAAAACAATTACTGAAGTGATCTATCTACAGCTGTGAATCATTCAACTTCTGCTAGTTAATTGCTCACTGTTTTTAGGCTTTTCTGGGGTGATCGGCGCCCATTTTGTGTCTTGTGGTACGCCAGCACAAGCTGCCACCAAGTCCATTTAACCATCAATAGTAGTTGTGGTCGTGGCAACCAGGAACGTACCGAGATCTACCTGTGATGCCCTACTCTAAAGCGGTCAGAGTTGTGCCGTAACCGCGTCGTGGAGGGACGCCTGAAAGAGGGCATCCCCTTTGAGAGTAACAGGTGAAAAGGGTGGGTGGGAGGGGAAACTCTGCACGTCGTACGATTTGTGGGAGGGCACTGGCCGTTGAAGTAGGCAACCAAGCCCCTCCCACAAATACAGGCCAATGAATCGGCCTTACACTTGTGGTCGTGGCAACCAGGAACGTACCGAGATCTACCTGGGATGCCCTACTCTAAAGCGGTCAGAGTTGTGCCGTAACCGCGTCGTGGAGGGACGCCTGAAAGAGGGCAAAAGACATACCGGTAGGCAGGAGTACTTTATTACAACGTGATTACAAACCAGACTCTGAAAGCTATTGACATCTCAGTTTCGGGTGAGGTATGTAACGGCTAAAACACGTGGAGCGCCAACGCCCTAATTTCTGAATGACATGCGCTGGCACCTGATTCTTGGAAGCCGCGGACGCAGCACCTATGCGGAACGAATGTCCCGAGATCGCGGTGGCGTCGCCGCCCAAGCTGGCCACCAGGGAGCGTACGTGGGACACGAACTGATGGGTGGTGAGTGACGCCACCCCAAAGGGCAATAATGGACTATCTGGCCCGGACCCTGACAAGGCTGATAGTAGTTGACAGAACTGTGACAGGGCACCATTGATGAGACGCGGGAAATAAGACACCGGTACTGGGGGCCCCACCTGTGAGGTTTTGGACGTCCTCAGCAGCAGCACGTAACCTTCGGCGTTTTGGACCAGCTGGTCGACTGTGAGAAACCTGCTGCTGCCAGGAGAACAAGTGAACTCCCCAGGCCTCAAGAAGCCATAAAGCTAGATAGATGGCGGATTTGAGCACCAGGTTGGGTAGAACCCCAAAAGGATTCCTATCCAGAACGTCATAAAGTCTACGAAAAGGAGCCCTGTGACAGCCTGCCTACGTACTTGGCCCTGGGGCCCGCATTTGCTCAAACCCTCGAGTGCGGCTTTGACAGCATGCATGGAGAACACCGATGTCCGTTCGGGATGATTGATGGAGAAGAAATGTTGCACTCCCGACAGGTATGATCTCACGGTGTTATGAGAGAGTTTTAGTTCTGAGTGGCAGTAGCCAATGAACGCCAGGATGTATTCTACAAAACTAGATTCCTCCTGAGGACATTCCCCCTGAAACTTGCAAAACGCCTTCCACCCGGTGGTATATGCCCTGGTGGTGTTGGGGGAAAGGGACTTGGAAATCAAGCCGTGGGCCGTCTCTAGGTGACTAGTCACGCTAGGATTAAGGATTCGTGAGGAGGGACGGTAGCGCCCACTACATCTGCCTCTGGCATGACCTGTAAGAAAAGGGAGAAATTAGCCCTTGATAAGGCATCGGCAGCCACGTTTTGTGAACCTGGCACATGCGCGCTATGGACATGGAAGTGGTGATGTAGGGAGAGTAGTACTAGTCGTCTCAAGAGACACATAACATGGGATGATCTAGACGACCCACTGTTTACAATGTCTACCACTGCTGCATTGTCAGACACAAACAGAACAGACTGATTTACCCAACGATTGCCCCATATGTAGGCAGCTACCACAATGGGGTACAGTTCGAACAGTACCGAGGAGTGGAGGAAACCTGGGATCTGTCTCACCTCGGCAGGCCATTCGCCCGCGACCCAGTGGGTGCCAAAAATAGCGGCCAAACCTGAGCTTGCGGCCGCATCTGAAAATACTACAGGAGAATTACACGACAACTCGGGACTGAACAAGGACACCCCATTCCATTGACAAAGAAATTGATCCCACATGTGGAGATCAGCTAAGGCCTGACTATCCAGACACACTGGGCTGTCCTGCTCCGGGCCGTGGCCAGGAGCGCCAACAGGCGGGATATGAACGCCCTGCCCTGCGGAATGATGCGCATGGCAAAATTTGACATGCCCAGTAGTGACTGCAAATCGGCCTTAGTGACCACGGTCGTGACTGCAAACCTGTGGATAACTTCTCTGATCCTTATCAATTTGTCCGAAGGTAACCTGGCTAACATGTCTTGTGAGTCTGGTTCAATGCCCAGAAAGGTGATAACTGTGGACGGGCCCTCAACTTTCGTCACGGCCTCTCAGCACCACCGAGACTTCCCCGCAAGCTATGACTTTGTTGTCAGACAAGTCTCTGGAGGCTATCAGCAATGAAGCGAGGTTAACATCCCTACCCTCAAGGATGTCTTTCCTGATGCTGATTGGCACGAAATGAGATGGAGCCACGTTGGGGATGGCCTGGACAGAACGGGTATCCCCTACGGCAGAGGTGGCAACGACCGGGACCTCAGGGGCAGAAATCGGAACGACCGGGACGTGAGACTCGATTAATTCCAACCTAGCCTGTATCGAGGTGACCGCCGAAGTCAGACTGTTCAACATGACGTGCAACTGCGCGAGTGACGTCTGCACCGTGGCCATAGGGGGATCGTCACTACTGGGCACTAAAGAGTCTTTCCACAGTCGATACAACTCTGCCTTCCTGGCGGAAGCCGGGAAAGGGACGCCCTTCTTCGTTAGCTCCGACATGAGCTTGGGAATGGTCCATGCACGTAGGGACGGAATACTGCCCCCCTCAGACATTCCTGCTGCGTTTTCGTCCACGGACGCCTCGATGATGTCTGATGCGTGTGACATCACAGCTGTGGAAACAGTAACATAAGTGACCGGCTAAACTGGACGACCACCAGTATCCGTGAAACTGCACGCAAAGCAAGGAAAGGTGTACTGCCCCGTGTAGCTATGCACACTGACACAAAAGGAACCGTGAGGGAGTGGCCAGGAACCGCCACCCGGAAATACAACACAGGGGAAATGATCTACTTACCTACTCAGAAATCTACACTGACCACCCCAGAAAGTTCGTGAAACAGCACAACCTGGACGTGAGACAATGCGTGAGACACATAACCCACTGATGGGCACTTCCTTTCCCCTCCCCCACGTGAACCCCTACTACCTTACCGATAAGCCACAATTACGTAATGAGATCAAGACAACTTGGACCCTGGAAGCAAACAATGAAGGTGTCAACTGTGGATCGTGCCTGCCATACGGAACCGTAAAGGTAAAACATGGAATGATTGGACATGAGCTGTAAGCTGCAGGTGACCGGTAGAAGGGGTTAGTCACTGGCTAAGATGTACCCCCCACGACCGTTCCGGCGTTGTCACGGATCCCTGCCTATCTAGGTGGCACGGCGGCCCGTGCCAGACTTTAGTGAAAACGCAGAGCATGGCCAATGCGCCCCCCGCATTCCACCACGATAACCGCGTGGGGAGCGCGGAGCTCCCTGGCACCGTGGCCCAAATGGGGGGACCCTCTAGCGCACTGGCCCCTGCCCCACGCCAACACAGAACGTGAGCCACGTGGAGGGCTGCGCGGCTCCCTGGCAGAGTGCCCAGTGCGGGGGGTGCCCTCCGTCGCTCAGGGCCTGCCCACCTGCCGGCTGAGCACTTCTACCGCGTGGGGAGTAGCGTAGCCCTCTGGCCTCAACGCGGGCCCCGCCACATCGGTCAAATGAATGTTGCCGCGTGGGGGGTCACGCCGTTCCCTGGCAGGGTGCCCAGTGCAGGGGTGCCCCCCTTGCTCGAGGGGCCGACCCGCCGCCGGCTGGGCACACCCACCACGTGGGGAACCGGCGCAGCCCCCTGGCATTTAGGAGCCGGGACAGGGGGGGCCTTATATGAGCCGGCCCCCACCCTTCACCGGTTGAGACGAGCCGCGTGGGGGGTCACGCCGCTCCCTGGCAGGGTGCCCAGTGCAGGGGTGCCCCCCTTGCTCGAGGGGCCGACCCGCCGCCGGCTGGGCACACCCACCACGTGGGGAAACGGCGCAGCCCCCTGGCATCTAGGAGCCGGGACAGGGGGGAGGCCTCATGTGACCCAGCCCCCCCCTATCCGGATAAACTGTGGCCCCGTGGCGCCGCACTCGCTCCCTGGCAGGGCGCTCAGTGCGGGGGCGCCCCCCCTCATCTGGGGGCCAACCCACCGCCGGCTGAGCCCGCCCACCACGTGGGGAGGTAGTGCGACGCTGGCCAGATCGGAGGGGTAGGGGGGGGGGGGCCCCTGCTCCATCGAGTGTCCCGCCCCCCGCTGGTGAAGTGGAACGTGGTGGACCTGTAAGCGGGGAAGGAGGGGAGCGCCGCCACCGTCGTGGCCCCGCCCCCCCCGCCGTGGCTCCGCCCCCCCGCCGGAGGAGGGCAGTGTTAGGGAACCCTGTGTGGACGGGAGGAGGGGAGCTCGTCATCATCGTAGCTCCGCCCCCCCGCCGAGGCTCCGCCCCCCGCCGGAGGAGGGCAGTGAACCCTGTGTGGACAGGAGGAGGGGAGCACGTCACCGCCGTGGCTCCGCCCCCCGCCCTCCGCCCCCCCCGCGCCGGAGGAAGGCACTGTTCAGGAGCCCAGTGTGGAGGGGAGGAGGGGAGCTCGTCACTGTCGTGGCTCCGCCCCCCCCGCCGTGGCTCCGCCCCCCCGCCGGAGGAGGGCAGTGTTCGGGATCCCTGTGTGGACAGGGGGAGGAGGGGGGCGCAGATACCGCCGCGGCTCCGCCGCCGCCCTCCTTCCCCCTGAATGACGGCCAGACATGGTGCATGAGGGAGCCTGGCCTCCGTGCGGTCCGCCCCCAGCCTGGACGAAAAGAAGCGACGCGGTCCGGAGCATAGCCCCACTCACCTAGGGGCCAGCCGACCGGACTCCACTCACCTGCCTGCTGAAGACAAAGATGCCAGGTACGAGCGCACGCTTCCTGCAAAACTCTGCACGTCGTACGATTTGTGGGAGGGCACTGGCCGTTGAAGTAGGCAACCAAGCCCCTCCCACAAATACAGGCCAATGAATCGGCCTTACACGTATTCTTTTTTTTTGGGGGCTATATCCTACATCAGGGGCTTGGCTTATTGTCACCCCTAGAAACTCAGGATAGAATTTTCTATATTTTATTGAGGGGTGAAATTCACTTGCAAAAATAGCAATCCCCTAAATCTGGTGTTCCAGCTGTGGCTGGACAAGTTTCATAGTGTCCGTCAAAGGATAGCTTTTGTTCTGGGGTGAAATTCAATTGGCAAAATAGCAATACCCTAAATCAGTTGTTTCTGCTGTTGCAGGCCAAGTGTAAATCTGGCCGTAAAAGGGTATATTACACAAAGTGTTAAATTACATTTGCTGAAAGCATAATTCTATATATTTTTTCACACGCTACCGTGCATCTCCAAGTGTAATTTTGTCCGTAAAAGGATACCAGTCTTCCAGCGCCTAAATACTAGGCCTACAATTAATATTCCCCTAAATCTGTGGTTAATGCTGTGCCTGTATTAGTGTAATACGGTACCTAAATAGATAGCCAGATAGTGTTAGGTGCCTCTAAAAAAAGGCCTGAATTTGAATTCAATACATTGGGCCAAATAATTATTTTCTTATTGTGGTGAACGGTAACAATGAGGAAAACATCTAGTAAGGGACGCGGACATGGTCGTGGTGGTGTTAGTGGACCCTCTGGTGCAGGGAGAGGACGTGGCCGTTCTGCCACAGCCACATGTCCTAGTGTACCAACTACCTCAGGTCCCAGTACCCGCCAGAATTTACAGCGATATTTGGTGGGGCCCAATGCCGTTCTAAGGATGGTAAGGCCTGAGCAGGTGCAAACATTAGTCAATTGGGTGGCCGACAGTGGATCCAGCACGTTCACATTATCTCCCACCCAGTCTTCTGCAGAAAGCGCACAGATGGCGCCTGAAAACCAAGCCCATCAGTCTGTCACATCACCCCCATGCATATCAGGGAAACTGTCTGAGCCTCAACTTATGCAGCAGTCTCTTATGCTGTTTGAAGACTCTGCTGGCAGGGTTTCCCAAGGGCATCCACCTAGCCCTTCCCCAGCAGTGGAAGACAACCACGCACAACCACTTATGTTTCCTGATGATGAGGACATGGGAATACCACCTCAGCATCTCTGATGATGACGAAAAATAGGTGCCAACTGCTGCGTCTTTCTGCAGTGTGCAGACTGAACAGGAGGTCAGAGAGGAAGACTGGGTGGAAGACGATGCAGGGGACGATGATGTCATAGACCCCACCTGGAATGAAGGTCGTGCCACTGACTTTCAGAGTTCAGAGGAAGAGACAGTGGTGAGACCGAGCCAACAGCGTAGCAAAAGAGGGAGCAGGGGGCAAAAGCAGAAAACTCGCCACCAAGAGAGTGTGCCTGCTTTTGGCCACCGCCACCTGGGACCGAGCACCCCAAAGGCAGCTTCAAGAAGTTCCCTGGCATGGCAGTTCATCAAACAATGTGCTGACGACAAGACCCGAGTGGTTTGCACGCTGTGCCATCAGAGCCTGAAGCGAGGCATTAACGTTCTGAACCTTAGCACAACCTGCATGACCAGGCACCTGCATGCAAAGCATGAACTGCAGTGGAGTAAACACCTTAAAAACAAGGAACTCACTCAGGCCCCTCCTGCTACCTCTTCTGCTGCTGCATCGGCCTCTTCCTCCACCTCTGGAGGAACGTTGGCACCTGCCGCCCAGCAAACAGGGGATGTACCACCAACACCACCACCTCCATCACCAAGCATCTCCACCATGTCACACGGCAGCGTTCAGCTCTCCATCTCACAAACATTGGAGAGAAAGCGTAAATTCCCACCTAGCCACCCTTGATCCCTGGCCCTGAATGCCAGCATTTCTAAACTACTGGCCTATGAAATGCTGTCATTCAGGCTGGTGGACACAGACAGCTTCAAACAGCTCATGTCGCTTGCTGTCCCACAGTATGTTGTTCCCAGACGCCACTACTTATCCAAGAGAGCCGTGCCTTCCCTGCACAACCAAGTATCCGATAAAATCAAGTGTGCACTGCGCAACACCATCTGTGGCAAGGTCCACCTAACCACAGATACGTGGAAAAGTAAGCACGGCCAGGGACGCTATATCTCCCTACCAGCACACTGGGTAAATGTAGTGGCGGCTGGGCCCCAGGCGGAGAGTTCTTTGGCGCACGTCCTTCTGCCGCCAAGGATCGCAGGGCAACATTCTTTGCCTCCTGTAGCTTCCTCCTCCTACTCGGCTTCCTCCTCCTCTTCTTCCACCTGCTCATCCAGTCAGCCACACACCTTCACCACCAACTTTAGCACAGCCCGGGGTAAACGTCAGCAGGCCATTCTGAAAATCATATGTTTGGGGGACAGGCCCCACACCGCACAGGAGTTGTGGCAGGGTATAGAACAACAGACCGACGAGTGGTTGCTGCCGGTGAGCCTCAAGCCCGGCCTGGTGGTGTGCGATAATGAGCGAAATCTCGTTGCAGCTCTGGGACTAGCCGGTTTGACGCACATCCCTTGCCTGGCGCATGTGCTGAATTTGGTGGTGCAGAAGTTCATTCACAACTACCCCGACATGTCAGAGCTGCTGCATAAAGTGCGGGCCGTCTGTTCGCGCTTCCGGCGTTCACATCCTGTCGCTGCTCGCCTGTCTGCGCTACAGCGTAACTTCGGCCTTCCCGCTCACCGCCTAATATGCGACGTGCCCACCAGGTGGAACTCCACCTTGCACATGCTGGACAGACTGTGCGAGCAGCAGCAGGCCATAGTGGAGTTTCAGCTGCAGCACGCACGGGTCAGTCGCACTGTAGAACAGCACCACTTCACCACCAATGACTGGGCCTCCATGCGAGACCTGTGTGCCCTGTTGCGCTGTTTCGAGGACTCCACCAACATGGCCAGTGGCGATAACGCCGTTATCAGCGTTACAATACCACTTCTATGTCTCCTTGAGAAAACACTTAGGGCGATAATGGAAGAGGAGGAGGAGGAGGAGGAGGAAGAGGGGTCATTTTTAGCACTTTTAGGCCAGTCTCTTAGAAGTGACTTAGAGGGAGTTTTTTTTGCGACAGCAGAGGCCAGGTACAAATGTGGCCAGCCAGGGCCCACTACTGGAGGACGAGGATGAGGAGGAGGTGCAGGAGGATGGGGATGAAGCATGTTCACAGCGGGGTGGCACCCAACGCAGCTCGGGCCCATCACTGGTGCGTGGCTGGGGGGAAACGCAGGACGATGACGATGCGCCTCCCACAGAGGACAGCTTGTCCTTACCCCTGGGCAGCCTGGCACACATGAGCGACTACATGCTGCAGTGTTAGCAGGAGGCAGCATTTCACTAACATGGTGGAACAGTACGTGTGCACACCCCTCCACGTACTGACTGATGGTTCGGCCCCATTCAACTTCTGGGTCTCTAAATTGTCCACGTGGCCAGAGCTAGCCTTTTATGCCTTGGAGGTGCTGGCCTGCCCGGCGGCCAGCGTTTTGTCTGAACGTGTATTCAGCACGGCAGGGGGCGTCATTACAGACAAACGCAGCCGCCTGTCTACAGCCAATGTGGACAAGCTGACGTTCATAAAAATGAACCAGGCATGGATTCCACAGGACCTGTCCATCCCTTGTGCAGATTAGACATTAACTACCTCCCCTTAACCATATATTATTGTACTCCAGGGCACTTCTTCATTCAATCCTATTTTTTTACAAACCGGATTCCAAAAAAGTTGGGACGCTAAACAAATCGTGAATAAAAACTGAATGCAATGATGTGGAGATGGCAAATGTCAATATTTTATTTGTAATAGAACGTAGATGACAGATCAAACGTTTAATCCGAGTAAATGTATAATTTTAAAGGAAAAATAAGTTGATTCAAATTTTCACGGTGTCAACAAATCCCCAAAAAGTTGGGACAAGTAGCAATAAGAGGCTGGAAAAAGTA
Source organism: Bufo gargarizans (assembly GCF_014858855.1). Classification (NCBI taxonomy): domain Eukaryota; kingdom Metazoa; phylum Chordata; class Amphibia; order Anura; family Bufonidae; genus Bufo; species Bufo gargarizans. The sequence goes on along the minus strand of NC_058081.1, from coordinate 4,147,866 downwards.
AATTTGAGCATAACGAAGAGCTAGAAGACCAATTAACACTAATTAGGTCAATTGGCAACATTATTGGGTATAAAAAGAGCTTCTCAGAGTGGCAGTGTCTCTCAGAAGCCAAGATGGGTAGAGGATCACCAATTCCCACAATGTTGCGCAGAAAGATAGTGGAGCAATATAAGAAAGGTGTTACCCAGCGAAAAATTGCAAAGACTTTGCATCTATCATCATCATCAACTGTGCATAACATCATCCGAAGATTCAGAGAATCTGGAACAATCTCTGTGCGTAAGGGTCAAGGCCGTAAAACCATACTGGATGCCCGTGATCTCCGGGCCCTTAAACGACACTGCACCACAAACAGGAATGCTACTGTAAAGGAAATCACAGAATGGGCTCAGGAATACTTCCAGAAACCATTGTCAGTGAACACAATCCACCGTGCCGTCCGCCATTGCCAGCTGAAACTCTACAGTGCAAAGAAGAAGCCATTTCTAAGCAAGATCCACAAGCTCAGGCGTTTTCACTGGGCCAGGGATCATTTAAAATGGAGTGTGGCAAAATGGAAGACTGTTCTGTGGTCAGACGAGTCACGATTCGAAGTTCTTTTTTGGAAATCTGGGACGCCATGTCATCCGGACCAAAGAGGACACGGACAACCCAAGTTGTTATCAACACTCAGTTCAGAAGCCTGCATCTCTGATGGTATGGGATTGCATGAGTGCGTGTGGCATGGGCAGCTTGCATGTCCGGAAAGGCACCATCAATGCAGAAAAATATATTCAGGTTCTAGAACAACATCTGCTCCCATCCAGACGTCATCTCTTTCAGGGAAGACCCTGCATTTTTCAACAAGATAATGCCAGACCACATTCTGCATCAATCACAACATCATGGCTGCGTAGGAAAAGGATCCGGGTACTGAAATGGCCAGTCTGCAGTCCAGATCTGTCACCTATAGAGAACATTTGGCGCATCATAAAGAGGAAGGTGCAACAAAGAAGGCCCAAGACGATGGAACAGTTAGAGGCCTGTATTAGACAAGAATGGGAGAGCATTCCTATTTCTAAACTGGAGAAACTGGTCTCCTCGGTCCCCAGACGTCTGTTGAGTGTTGTAAGAAGAAGGGGAGATGTCACACAGCGGTGAAAATGGCCTTGTCCCAACTTTTTGGGGATTTGTTGACTCCATGAAATTCTGATTCAACATATTTTTCCCTTAAAATGGTACATTTTCTCAGTTTAAACTTTTGTTCCGTGATTTATGTTCTATTCTGAATAAAATATTAGAAGTTGGCACCTCCACATCATTGCATTCAGTTTTTATTCACGATTTGTATAGTGTCCCAACTTTTTGGGAATCCGGTTTGTAATTTTACCATTATATTGCAGGAAACACTAAGTTGAATGGACCTCTCCTCCGTCTGGGTGCCAGGGGCCTAAATATCTGAAAGTGGTCTGTTCCAGTGGTAGGTGACATGAAGCCTGATTCTCTGCTATGCGACCTCTCTCCTCTGTCTGGGTGCTGGGGCCTAAATAAGTAAAAGTGGCCTTCTCCATCGGTGGGTGACATGAAGCCTGATTCTCTGCTATGCAACCTCTCTTCTCTATCTGGGTGCCGGGGCCTAAATATCTGACAATGGACTGTTCCCGTTTTGGGTGACGTGAAGCCTGAATCTCTGCTATGACATGAAGCCTGATTCTCTGCTATGACATGACGCCTGAATCTCTGCTATGGGACCTCTCTCCTCTGTCTGGGTGCCGGGGCCAAAAAATATCTGATAGTGGCCTGTTACAGTGTTGGGTGACATGAAGCCTGATTCTCTGCTATGACATGCAGACTGATTCTCTGCTGACATGAAGCCTGATTCTCTGCAATGGGACCTCTCTCCTCTGTCTGGGTGCCAGGGCTAAAATATCTGACAATGGCCTGTTCCAGTGGTGGGCGACGTGAAGCCTGATTCTCTGCTATGCGACCTCTCTTCTCTGTCTGGATGTCAGGGGCCTAAATAAGTAAAAGTGGCCTTCTCCATTGGTGGTTGACATGAATACAACAGATAAGGCGGCTCTCCACTGGTTTTCTGGTAGCAGGTGCTCTTGCCCAATTTGACTCACCCTCGTCAATAAATAGATTTAAAATGTAGAATAATAGCGGGCAGGCACTCTATTTATGGGTTCATGAAAAGGCAGTTTTTATTATTTAAAAATACCAATATAACAACAATAAAATAACAGTAAAATATATAAGAATTAATAATTAATAACAATCTCAATATAGCAGCAAATAGTTAAAAAATGGCAATTGATGGATAGCAGCAATGTTCGCAACAATTATAATGAAAGATAGCAGAAGGTCTCTATGGTTAGTTTGATGACAAGTCCATATATCAATCTCCCTGTATAAACCACTGTTTAGTGGAGATCAGGTATGTAACAGTGTTGCAACAACGTTCTTAGTAATTACATTAAATAACTTCTTATCCTCCTTTCATATGTCTTCATATATCACTTGAAAAAATAGCAGTTAATGGATGGCAGCAATGTTCGCAATAATTGTGAAAAAATACAGCAGAAAGTCTCTATAATTGATTTGGTCACAAGTCCATGTACCACTATATATATATATAGCAATGTTGCAACAATGTTGTTAGTAGTTGTAAAATTGACAGCATTCGATCATTATGTATCTTCTTATCCTCCTTTCATATATCTTATAGATCATCAGTAGGTTTCCTTTTTGTCTAGGAAGTCTCTTATTGAATGCATTCAATACTTTAAATATTTCTATTACTCACGGTTAGGCTGTTTCTCTGGTGCGGCATCCCGCTCCTATTCTGGCAAACAGACTGACCTTTACAGCTCGGATCTTTCAATCGCAGCTTGTTCAGAAGTCGGCGTGCCACATGCTATGGCGGCGTCTCTCTTGGTCATTGATTCCGCCCCCTTAGTGTTCAGGTCGCCTCTTGACTTCTTGGTTTTAGCTGCTAGAATTCCGCTTTTCCAGGTAACAGGTCAGTTTTTCGTGAGTGCTTTAAATTCAAATCCTATTAGAGCGCTCCAGCAGTGTGAATTCATTCAAAGTATGCTTTTTCAGTCAAACATGTTTCGGAGCTCAACTCGCTCCTTCCTCAGTGATCAAGCATACTTCACATCCTGTCTTCCTTCTATTCTGTGCCGATCTATCAGAAAAGCAGGAATCTGATCCAGAATTGTCTCTTTGTATATTCCATTGTATACATTCCATTTCTCTATTGTAGAGATATTAGAATCATATCTTATTAAGCACCGCTGCTTATGAATATTTTTAGAAATCTTTGAATATTCTTCAATTACTTTCAAAAGCATTTTTAATAAATAGTTGAACAAAATATATATAAATATATAAAAAATATATAAAAAATTTAGAGAGGTATATATAAATACATATAATTAAAATACAAACGTAAAAACACAAATGCAATCGCACTCTGCAACCAGCACTCTGCCCTACCTTTATGCTGGATGTTGAATAAGGCATTGGTGTACATTTTGGCCAAAGCGTAATAAGCCACTCACCACGTCAAGGTCGCCTTAATGAGTGGGCCCTAACACTCACGCCAAGCAGGTACAGCATGCACGCCAAGCACACGTGCATGCTGTACCTGCTTGGCGTGCATGCTGTACCTGCGCTCCCTGGACTTTGTGTGGCTGTCATGGCCCATAAAAGGTAGGAACTAGTGTTAGGGACCACTCATGGAGGCGACCTTGACGTGGTGAGTGGCTTATTACACTTTGGCCAAAATGTACACTAATGCCTTATCCAACATCCAGCATAAAGGCAGGGCAGAGTGCTGGTTGCAGAGTGCGATTGCATTTTGTGTTTTTACGTTTGTATCTGTATTTCGCCATAGCAATCTGCACCTGCATACTGGGTTGTGCGAGCTGAATCTCCCATATTTTTTCTTTGTAGTATATATTGGAGGCGTGGCGATCTCCAAGCAGTCATGCACACCTGACCAGTTAGTCTGCCCTGGAGGCTGGTTTTAAAGTCAGTATAAAACTGAGTCTGCTTATATGGCACCTACCAGTAGCCATTTGGCTTCAGGAGAAGTATATAGTGGGCTCAGCATGCATGTTGGTACTTGCATCCCTGGATCCGATGAAAGCTGTAATGGCACCGGACGGGGTTAAAAGCAGAGTGTGCTTGGCGTGCATGCTGTACCTGCGCTCCCTGGACTTTGTGTGGCTGTCATGGCCCATAAAAGGTAGGAACTAGTGTTAGGGACCACTCATTAAGGCGACCTTGACGTGGTGAGTGGCTTATTACACTTTGGCCAAAATGTACACAATGCCTTATTCAACATCCAGCATAAAGGCAGGGCAGAGTGCTGGTTGCAGAGTGCGATTGCATTTTGTGTTTTTACGTTTGTATCTGTATTTCGCCATAGCAATCTGCACCTGCTAGGGGTTGTGCGGGCTGAATCCCCCATATTTTTTCTTTGTAGTATATAATTAAAATACCCTATTATAAAATAAATGTTATAGAGACATCTAAAAAATATTTTATAAAGACATCTCTGCTATGCGACCTCTCTCCTCTGTCTGGGTGTCAGGGGCCTAAATAAGTAAAAGTGGCCTTCTCCATCGATGTGCGACATGAAGCCTGATTCTCTGCTATGACATGAAGCCTGAATCTCTGCTATGCGACCTCTCTCCTCTGCCTGGGTGCCGGGGCCTAAATATCTGAGAATGGACTGTTCCAGTGGTGGGTGACATGAAGCCTGATTCTCTGCTATGGGACCTCTCTCTAATTGATATTGGTAAATTTGTATTTATTTTATTTTAATTCATTTCCCAATTCACTTTTGTTTGCAGAGGATTTACCTACATGTTGCTGCCTTTTGCAGCCTTCTAGTGCTTTCCTGGGCTATTTTACTGCCTTTTTAGTGCCGAAAAGTTCGGGTCCCCATTGACTGGGAACCCGAACATTTTTTGGGAAGTTCGGCCGAACTTCTCGAACCCGAAACATCCAGGTGTTCGCTCAACTCTAGTTATATGTTCTAAAGCCCTTTTTGTTATGTATTAGTGCAAAAAAAGAATATATTTTCCGTTCAGTGGTGCAGTTATATACTCTAAAGCCTTTTGTGGAGTGTCATGTATAAGTGGAAAAAAGAAAAATATATTTGCCATTCAGCGGTGCAGTTATATGTTATAAAGCCCTTTTTTGTGTGTATTAGTGGCACAAAAAAAGTACTTGCCATTGTGTGGTAAAGTGGGAAAATTACAGCTCTTTTTGGCATGTATTAGTGGAAAAAAAGGGCTTATTAACCATTGTGTGGTGAAATTATCAAATTACAGACTTTTATAGGGTGTTTTAATTTCCTTTTTATTTATTTATTTGATCTAACAGTATGTCAGACAGAGAAGTGCCAGGCCCTGCACAGAGGAGTGGCAGAGGCCTAAATGTTTCTGGTGCAGGCACAGGTCACAGCAGAGTAAGGGGGCGTGGCAGAAGGAGTCGCAGCGAGAGGCCTGAGCTCCCGGTATCAGCAAGCAGTCGTGTCTTGACCAGCAACCCAGCGGTTCTTGAATGGTTAACTCGATCTTAGACGTCGTCGCAACTGACATCAGACACCCCCAGCTAAGAGTCGGTGGGCTCGTTAGACACAACCCTTAGTTGACATGGCCCGGGAGCAGGCCCTGTGACCTCACCTGTCCTCAACCTGCCTCTGTCCTTTTCTGTTTCCTCAGTCAGAGAAGTATTGTATGCTGTGGGCTCAGCTCCACTATACAGCGAGGATGAGCTACTAGAGGACAGTCAGCAGCTACTGGCCAGCCAAGATGTGGAGGAGACAACAGCCGCTTCCTCCGCTAGGCGGGCAAGTAGTGATGAAGAGAGTGGTGCAGGAGCTGGTGCTGCGAGCAGTGAGACTCCTGACCCAGAGACAGTTAAGGACGACATCAGTGACTTGCAGACAGTATTCGATAATGATAATGTAGCTGATCGCACTTAAGAGCCGGGTGCATTTGGGACCTTATCATCATTGGGAGAAGAGGGTGGCAGCTTGGCCATGAGGAAGCTGCGGAGCCAGCATGTCGGTAGCATGGCCGGGAGTCAGCAGGGAAGCAGCAGTGGGAGGTCAGTGACCAAACGTGCCAGGGTAGACCACCCGCTTTGCAGGAGCCTACATGCCCGGAAAGTAGCGGTGCACGGGTTCAGCGACGGTAGAAGTCAGTCAGTGTGCTGTGTTGGGGGTAAAATCACCTAGTTTATTGCTAAGCCGCCATACGAGGTGAACATGGCCATATGCAGAATCTGTGGGCAGAAGGAGAAGCATAGTAAGGGTGCCAATGCGTTAACATATGCAGCATCACCATAAAGTGGCATGAGGGAACCGTAGCTCCGATGTGGTGTTCCAGCCTGCCGCAGTAACCACTGCATCACCCAGTGGAACGCACCCAGTTTCAGGCAGATAAGACTCCACCACCTCAGCTGAATGGATCTGTCTGTCCTTCCCATCATCTGCTGGTCCTGATGCTCCAGCTCCTCCCCCTCCTACTCCTCATCAGTCATTCCATCAGCAATCGATCACCGAAGCGATTGCCAAGAGACAACAGTATGCATGCACTCATCCAACGGCGCAAAAGCTGAATGTGCTCCTGTCCAAGATGCTTGTGCTGCAGTCACTCCCTTTCCAAGTGGTGTACTCTGCACCTTTCAGAGAACTGATGGTTTGTGCTGGGCCAAGGGGGAGAGTCCCAAGCCGTAATTTCTCTGCCAAAAAGGCAGTACCAGCCCTGCACACACATGTAGAACAGAAGGTGGGCCAGTCCTTGAGCCTGTCGGTGTCTGCCAAAGTGCACGGCAGCGCCGACGTGTGGAGCTGTAACTACGGTCAGGGATAATATACAGACGTGGACAAAATTGTTGGTACCCTTTGGTCAATGAAAGAAAAAGTCACAATGGTCACAGAAATAACTTTAATCTGACAAAAGTAATAATAAATTAAAATTCTATAAATGTTAACCAATGAAAGTCAGACATTGTTTTTCAACCATGCTTCAACAGAATTATGTAAAAAAATAAACTCATGAAACAGGCATGGACAAAAATGATGGTACCCCTAGAAAACACAGAACATAATGTGACCAAAGGGACATGTTAATTCAAGGTGTGTCCACTAATTAGCATCACAGGTGTCTACAACCTTGTAATCAGCCATTGGGCCTATATATATGGCTCCAGGTAATCACTGTGTTGTTTGGTGATATGGTGTGTACCACACTCGACATGGACCAGAGGAAGCAAAGGAAAGAGCTGTCTCAAGAGATCAGAAAGAAAATTATAGACAAGCATGTTAAAGGTAAAGGCTATAAGACCATCTCCAAGCAACTAGATGTTCCTGTGAGTACAGTTGCACATATTATTCATAAGTTTAAGATCCATGGGACTGTAGCCAACCTCCCTGGACGTGGCCGCAGGAGGAAAATTGATGACAAATCTAAGAGACGGATAATCCGAATGGTAACAAAAGAGCCTAGAAAGACTTCTAAAGAGATTCAAGGTGAACTTCATGCTCAAGGAACATCAGTGTCAGATCGCACCATCCGTCGTTGTTTGAGCCAAAGTGGACTACATGGGAGACGACCAAGGAGGACACCATTGTTGAAAACGAATCATAAAAAAGCAAGACTGGAATATGCCAAACTACATGTTGACAAGCCACAAAGCTTCTGGGAGAATGTCCTGTGGACAGATGAGACAAAAATCGAAGTTTTTGCCAAGGCACATCAGCTGTATGTTCACAGACGAAAAAATGAAGCATATCAAGAAAAGAACACTGTCCCTACTGTGAAACATGGAGGAGGCTCTGTTATGTTCTGGGGCTGCTTTGCTGCGTCTGGCACAGGGTGTCTTGAATCTGTGCAGGGTACAATGAAATCTCAAGACTATCAAGGAATTCTAGAGAGAAATGTACTAGCCAGTGTCAGAAAGCTTGGTCTCAGTCGCAGGTCATGGGTCTTGCAACAGGACAATGACCCAAAACACACCGCTAAAAACACCCAAGAATGGCTAAGAGGAAAAAATTGGACTATTCTAAAGTGGCCTTCTATGAGCCCTGACCTCAATCCTATTGAGCATCTTTGGAAGGAGCTGAAACATGCAGTCTGGAAAAGGCACCCTTCAAACCGGACACAACTGGAGCAGTTTGCTCATGAGGAGTGGGCCAAAATACCTGCTGAGAGGTGCAGATGTCTCATTGACAGTTACAGGAAGCGTTTGATTGCAGTGATTGCCTCAAAAGGTTGCGCAACAAAATATTAAGTTAGGGGTACCATCATTTTTGTCCATGCCTGTTTCATGAGTTTATTTTTTTACATAATTCTGTTGAAGCATGGTTGAAAAACAATGTCTGACTTTCATTGGTTAACATTTATAGAATTTTAATTTATTATTACTTTTGTCAGATTAAAGTTATTTCTGTGACCATTGTGACTTTTTCTTTCATTGACCAAAGGGTACCAACAATTTTGTCCACGTCTGTATGTCCTTTACGGCCCACTGGGTGAATGTGGTTCTTGCATAGCCACACCAGCAACTTGGCCAGGTGACGCCACTTTCACCTCCACGTTGTCAAGCCGTTAGTCCTGCGACAATGTCCGCCTCTGCCTCCTCATCGTGTCCTCAGCCTCCACGGCAGGGACAATTCACAGTGCCCCTCCAGCATACCACATGTGCAGGGCACGGCAGTGTCATGCTGTTCTGCACCTTGTTTGCCTGGGCAAACCGAGTCACACAGGGGAGGAACTGCTCCTTGTCCTTCATCAAGAAATCGAAACCAGTATGGTTGTCAAGCGGTTCCTGAAGTCTTCCACCCATCTGAAAGACATCCTAAAAATGGCCAGGAAATTTTGCATGCACTTCAGCCACTATTACACCGCAAAGCACACCCTCCTTGAGCTGCAGCGGCAGAACGGCATCCCCCAACATAGGCTGATTTGCAACTTTCCACCCGTTGGAATTCCACCCTCCATATGTTGGAATGACTATACGAACAGAGAAAGGCCATAAAGTATTTCTTGATGATCCAAGAAGACAGGAGTACTCCTTTGTGTAACTACGATGTCAGCCAGTGGCAGCTCATGCGTGACACCTGCCGTTTGCTCAGGCCCTTTGAAGAGGCCACGTTATTTGTTAGTTGCCAGGACTACAGGATGAACAACGTCATTCCACTGCTTTATGTCCTGGAACAGATGCTGGCAAATCTCGCTGGTTCAGGGTACTTGAGACATGGCACCTAGATCTCACGGCCACATGAGCCCTATGAACTAGCGGAGAAGGAGGAGGACATTGGAGAACAAGCAATGTGTAGCGAAATGGGTGGTTTATACACACAGGTTACAGGAGAGGAGTTGCAGGAGCAGCCAGAGGAGCTACAGGGCAATGAGGAAGATGAGACACAGGACCCAGACACACCATGGCAGCGTGCAGTGGAGATGGAGGCAGGGAGTCCCTCCTAGTCACTTGTACAAATGGCCCGATGCATGCTCACTTGCTTGTGCAGTGACAGTCGAATTGTCACCATTCTGCATAGGGATGACATCTGGCTCACCACCTTGGTGGACCCTCGCTACCGGTCCAAAATGGGGGCCTTTTTTACAGCCACTGAGAGGGAGGACAACCTGAACTACTATAGAGACATGCTATGTAGTGAGTTGGCCACTGCCTATCTGCGCCATCGTCCATCCTCTCGTAGTTCTGACCGGGGGGGACCCTCTGCACTCACATTCCTCTGCCATTGCTGCTGTGGCAGGGTGGAGGGGGTAGGAGTAATTCCAGCTCCATCAGCAGAAACTTTAGGCTAGAGTCGCTGATGAGCAGCTTTCCTCAACTGCCCAGTGAAGAAACTACTCAGCAGTAGCAGCAGCTAGACCTGGAGCAGGACCTTAACTAGCAGGTAGTGGCACACTTGGACAGTACCCTGCCATCACACATTGAGATCTGCTGGACTACTGGGCAGCCAAACTAGATGTGTGGCCGCAACTAGCAGAGTTTGCTCTGGAAAAACTATCCTGATCGACCAATAGTGTGGTATCAGAGTGTGTGTTTAGTGTGGCGGGGGACGTAGTTAACCCAAGGAGAACTCACTAGTCCATCCAAAATGTAGAGAGACTGACCTTTGTCAAGAAGAATCAGGCGTGGATCAGCCAGGAATTCCACCCACGAATGCCTGATGCATCAGACTATATCATTCATGGTGCCACAACAACACTTTGACAAAAGAGACATGCTTCTTCTGGCTACCTGCCTCAGCTACTATGCTGATGCTGCCACCCGCCTGATGCCAAGTGCTCCCTATTTCACCCACCATTGTCAGCTGGTACTTGTATTGCCACTCATCTCCTTACTCTGTCACCGGGTAACTCTGTGGTCTCCTGTTTCTGCTGTTTCCTCCACCCTATGTCACCTTGCCACTCTGTGGTCTCCTGATGCTGCTGTCACCTCCTCAGTATGTCACCTTGCCACTCTGTGGTTTCCTGATTTTGCTGTCACCTCCACACTATGTCACCTTGCCACTCTTTGGTCTCCTGATGCTGCTGCCACCTTCACCCTGTCATTTTGCCACTCTGTGGCCTTCTCCTGGTGCTGCTGCTGCCACCTCGACACTCTGTCATTCTGCCACTCTGTGGCATCCTGATGCTGCTGCCACCTCCACACTCTGTCATTGTGCCACTCTGTGGACTCCTTTCTGATGCTGCCGCCACCTTCAGACTCTGTCATTGGGCCAATCTGTGGTCTCCTCATGCTGCTTCCACCTCACTTCTATGTTATAGGGCCACTCTGTGGACTTCTCATGCTGTTCCCACCCTCCCCACTTCATGACTGGGCCACTATTTTGCCTTTCAGCCTGGTTGACATCATCATTTATTTGACCCTTCTGATCTGTCACAAGGAAGGAAAAATGAGACGCTTAGCAGCTCCTGTCTGTGTAGCAGCTGTAAGGCCTGTGGGTACAAAACACAGAAGACATGCAAATATTCCATTCATGTGTCATCTCTGTTTTGGATCCACTTATGTCTTTTTTGGCATAAGCAATACTGATGGATTACTGACCAAATACTGACCGAGTGAAGGCGGATGCTCCACAGACAGGATCCATTTTTTAGGGGTTATTGTTCTGACGGATCAGAGGAAGGGCAAAATAATCATTGACGTCAACACAAACGTACTGCTGACCCCCTCTCCACTCTGTCGGGGGCTTTACGGCTTTACGGGTTCTGTAGACATCTATGTGGAATCAGCTGACGAAGGTGTAAAAGGAGTGTGCATCTTTTTGGCGCTAACATCGTCCTGTAGGGCTGAGTTCATACTTGAGTTATTTGATCAGTTTTGGCCCCGTTACTGCCCAAATAAGTGAAGTGCGAAGTGATTCTAAGAGCGACGCCTGTCATCTGCATGTCATACTGACTCACAGTATTATTTCACTACCCCAGCAGACTCCCTATGCGTGTTACTGCAAGGCACCGTGTTCTACACCATTATAAAGGCTCTCTGCAGCCATGAAATAGCTGTTTGTTAAAGCGATTCACCGCAAAAAAAATTGTATCGAACCAAATTTTTTCTAAAAATTCTGCAAACCGTCCGAATCGAATTTTCAAAAAATTCACTCATCCCTAATTGCGACTGTATGGAAACTTCAAGCATATAAATGGACGACTGAGGCTTGAAACTAAATTTAAATTTTACACACAGAGGTAGATTTCTGCCACACTATGGCCCCTTTTATACAGGCGAGAATTCCGCGCGGGTGCAATGCGTGAAGTGAACGCATTGCACCCGCACTGAATCTGGACCCATTCACTTCAATGTGGCTGTTCAGATGAGCTGTGATTTTCACGCATCGCTTGTGCGTTGTATGAAAATCACAGCATGTTCTATATTCTGCGTTTTTCACGCAATGCAGGCCCCATAGAAATGAAAATCGCAAGCATCCGCAAGCAAGTGCAGATCGGGTGCGATTTTCACGCATGGTTGCTAGGAGATGATAGGGATGAAAGCAACCCCGGACCCCATTAAAGTGTACTCCCTGTATTATTTTCCCTTATAACATGGTTATAAGGAAAAATAATAGCATTCTGAATACAGTATGCTTAGTAAACTGTAGATTGAGGTGTTAAAAAATAAATTAACTTGTTCCAATTGATTGTGTAGCCGGCATCCTTTTCTTGCTTCTTCTTTCAGGAAAGGTCCTTTTGCAGGTCCTGAAAGAAGAAGCAAGAAGAGGATGCCGGCTGCACAATCAATTGGAACAAGTTAATTTATTTTTTAACACCTCAATCTACAGTTTACTAAGCATTCTGTATTCAGAATGCTATTATTTTTCCTTATAATCATGTTATAAGGGAAAATATTAAAATCTACAGAACACCTAACCCAAACCCGAACTTCACTGAACAAGTTTGGGTTCGGGTCTGGGTACCACAGTCCGGACACGCTTGTCTGCAAGTGGCCTATGGGTATTGTTAGAGTAATCAATTAAGATATTAAGATATATTAAACAGAATACATTTTCAAAGAAGGTGTATTTTCATTACTATTATTATCTATTGCATACACAGGAGACTTTCTGATATTTCTCTAAGATTCATCTCCCCCTTGGTTTGGCCAATTAAAGAAAATAAATAAAAGGTGTCGAAGTCTAGTTTTATAATTTACTGCAGCATTGTAACCCTCAACATCTGTCAAAACCATGTATTTACACCATTGTAGGCTGGGCATGTATCATACAATTAGTTTTTTTACTATAACTTAGCAAATCTGGTGAAGGTGAGTTTGTAGGGTATTGCTGTGGTCAATCAAATATTACTCTGCTCTGATGGATCCTTCAGAAACTAACCTTCTGGCTTCACTGCATGGTGGCTCTGTAGGACACCATTTCATGGAGATATTTCCCCCTAATATTGCACCTGAGTAACTCCTATGGCATCTATTTGATCCTGTCACAATTACGATTTCATATGAAATCAGAAGACTATAGAAGTACAATATTATTACAGACAATTGCGGGAAAAAAACGTGCCAACTAACCGGTTTGGTGTTGGGCTAGTCCTGAAGCCATGGCCGTTGGGAGACTGGCGAAAAGTGAACCGCCATTGTAACAAATATGAGAATTATCATAGTGACATAGGGAGTTATTTATCACACTGATGTAAAGTAGAACTGTCTTTGTTGCCCATAGCAACCAATTTGATTGCACCTTTCATTTTCCAAAGGAGCTGTCTTTAATGATAGGTGGAATCGGTGGACTGGTTGCCATGGGCAAATAAGCCAGTTTTACTTTACACCAGTTTGATAAATCACTCCTATAGTTTATAAGGCTAAAAAAAGTCCTCCGTCTATCCAGTTCGGCCTGTCATCCTTCAAGTTGATCCAGAGGAAGGCAATTTTCCTTACTTTAGGGCAACCAATTTTCCTTACTTTAGGGGAAAAAATTCCTTCCCGACTCCAATCAGGCATCAGATAACTCCCTGGATCAGCGATCCCTCTCTAGTAGCTATAGCCTGTGATATTATTACGCTCCAGAAATACATCCAGGCCCCTCTTGAATTCCTTTATTGTACTCACCATCACCACCTCCTCAGGCAGAGAGTTCCATAGTCTCACTGCTTTTACCGTAAAGAATCCTCTTCTATGTTTGTGTACAAACCTCTTTCCTCCAGACGCAGAGGATGTCCCCTCGTCACAGTCACTGTCCTGGGAATAAATAGATGATGGGAGAGATCTCTGTACTGACCCCTGATATATTTATACATAGTTATTAGATCTCTCCTCAGTATTTTTTTTTCTAAAGTGAATAACCCTAATGTTGATAATCTTTCAGGGTACTGTAGATGTCCCATTCCAGTTATTACTTTAGTTGCCCTCCTCTGGACCCTCTCCAGCTCTGCTATGTCTGCCTTGTTCACAGGAGCCCAGAACTGTACACAGTACTCCATGTGTGGTCTGACTAGTGATTTGTAAAGTGGTAGGACTATGTTCTCATCACGGGCATCTATGCCCCTTTTGATACAACCCATTATCTTATTGGCCTTGGCAGCAGCTGCCTGACACTGGTTTCTACAGTTAACAGTTATTGGTGATACGTTAAGGCTCTGTACACAGGCTCGGACTGGCCCACAGGGGAACAGATGAATAGTCCCCTATCCCCCAAGAGGCACATAGCACAGTAGGCTGTAGATAGGCTGGCTTAGATGCTATACAGTACATTGCCTATGTCCATATAAAAAAAACTGGGTAGTGTGGGCAGGTAGTATATTCATGTAGCCTTACAGTGGGCCCCCAGAATTAATTTTACTGGTGGGCCCTATGAACCCCAGTCCGACACTGCCTGTACAACTCAGAACTTTGGAGATGTAATATGGCCATGAGGTCTCAGAGTAAGGAGAAGTTATTTTCTGGCTGCTACTTAACCTATTTTCAGTGAATCAGAAGCGTTAGAGGTTGTGGCTATTATAATATCTTGTTTAGACATAGAATCAGTTCTCCACAAGGGAATGGGTATAGGGAGTGCAGAGTAAGCCCTCAAAGCCAGAACCTGGTGCCCTGGTGTCTAAGGGCATCCAAAGACTCCTATACGGCATAAGAAGACACAAGTATTATAAATGATGTATGTTTGGTGGTGGAGGGACTGTGGCAGATATTGCATTGAAGGCCATTAAACATGTTGTAGATTTAGGAATTGTGTAAAATACATATCTTAAACCATAAAAATTCTGCACTTCTCAGATCAGTATAATATACGCTAAGAGTTTGCGTCTTCTAACTGTTGTGTCTTCAGGTGATGGCAGAAGTGAGTGTCACCATTGTCACACAATTCCTTCTGTTGGGTTTTGAGAACCATTGGCTAACAAATTATTTGCTATTTATCAATTTTCTTCTCATCTTCATTCTGACGCTGCTTGGAAATTGTGTTATCATTATGTTGGTGGCCAAATCTCAGAGTCTGAAGTCACCCATGTATGTATTTCTCAGTCAACTGTCCTTCTCTGACATCTTACTAACGTCAACCATCACCCCTAAAATGCTCCAAGTGGTGAAAGACCAAGAAGGCATCATAAATGTCACCGACTGCCTTGTACAGCTCTTCTTCTACAGTGGTACAACGACAGCCGAATGTCTTCTCCTCACAGTCATGTCTTATGACCGATATCTGGCCATCTGCAAACCTCTACATTACAATTCCATCATGAATATAAAGCTCTGTTTATATCTGACTCTTTGTCCCTGGCTGATAGGTTTCATGGTAGCTTTAGTATTAGTCTTGTTTGTTTACAGCTTTATATTTTGTGGTCCTTATGTCATGGACCATTATTTGTGTGACCTTGCTCCTCTTCTACAGTTGACTTGTTCCGATCATTCCACCTTGGACATCCTAGATTTCATCTTGACCATACCATTTATTATTTTTCCATGTTTTTTCATATCATTCACATATATCTCAATTTGTATTAATATCCTCAAGATTTCTTCTACCTCTGGGAGGAGAAAAGCTTTTTCCACATGCAGTTCTCATTTGATTGTGGTGAGTACCTACTATGGGACGCTGATGAACGTCTACATGGTCCCGTCAGATCTATACTCCTACAATATAAACAAGATTGTGTCTCCTCTGTACACAGCTGGGACACCATTGTTGAACCCCATAGTCTACAGTCTGAGGAATCAAGAGATCAAAGCTGCTCTGAGTAAACTTCTTTCTTCCTTGTTCACAAGGAGAACATTTGGACAAATCATAAAGACAAACGGCTGATCTCTTTATGTAGATTGTTCTTTTTTCTAATGTACTTCAAATTCCGACAAATATCCCGAAGACTGGTAGCAGAATCTGAGGATACTATTGTACTAGGACTGAACAATGGATTTTGTCAACAACTGACATGGATGGTTACTCATGCCATATACACACGCAGGTGACACATGCCATATACACACACAGGTGACACATGCCATATACACACACAGGTGACACATGCCATATACACACACAGGTGACACATGCCACATATACACATCACACAGTATACTTATGCCAAACACACACGTCACATAGTGGACACATGTCTAACACACAGGTCACATGTACCATACACACACACAACTCATCTAGTAGACACATGCCTCACACAAATAACTCACATGTGCCATACACACAGCTCACACATGTCTAAGGCTACTTTCATATCTATGTTTTTGCTGTTTGGTTTTGAGATCTGGCAGGAGATCTCAAAACCACAACAAAACAATTCTGTTATAATAATACAACTGGCTGCATCCGTTAAAAAAACATAATAATAATAATAATAAATGGTTCCTGAACCAATTACTTATATAGCTTTTGGTGCCGGATACGGCTTGCTCAGTTTCCCATGCTGCACACAAAAATGCTGCTTGTAGCGGTTTAGTGTCCGGCATGGGAACGAAACAAACCGTAACGGAATCCATTCTGGTGCTCTCCGTTCTGGTTTGTTCAGTTTTGTCCCCCATTGACAATAAATGGGCACAAAACTGAAGTGTTGTGCTGCGGTTTTGAGACCCTCTGCGGGATCTTAAAACACCGGACAGCACAAAGCAGATGTCTAAGTAGCCTAACACCCACAGGTTACACATGCCATATACACATGCTCACTCAATAGACGCACAACTCACACAGTAGACATGCTACACATACAGTTCACAAAGTATACTTATGCCAAACACACAGGTCAAACAGTGGACATATATCTAAAACACACATGTCACACAGTGGACACAATGCCTAACACACACCTCACACAGTGGATACATGTCTAAAACACAGTTCACACATGCCATATACACACACAACTCATCTAGTAGACACATGCCTCACATAAACCACCCAAATATTCCATAGACATAAACTCCCATGCTGGACACATGCCTCACACAAATATCTCATGTGCCATACACCCAGCTCCCATGGTGGACACATGCCTTACATAAACTACTCAAATATTACATAGACACAGCTCCCATGGTGGACACATTCCTCACACATACGTCTCATGTGCCATACACCCAGCTCCCATGGCGGACACAAGCCTCACACATGCGTCTCATGTGCCATACACTCAGCTCCTATGGCGAACACATGCCTCACACAAACATCTCATGTGCCATACACCCAGCTCCCATGGCGGACACATGCTTCACACAAACATCTCATGTGCCATACACCCAGTTCCCATGGCGGACACATGCCTCACACAAACATCTCATGTGCCATACACCCAGCTACCATGGCGGACACATGCTTCACACAAACATCTCATGTGCCATACAACCAGTTCCCATGGTGGACACATGCCTCATACAAGCATCTCATGTGCAATACACCCTGCTCCCATGGCGGACACATGCCTCATACAAATATCTCATGTTCCATACAACCAGTTCCCATGGCAGACACATGCCTCATACAAACATCTCATGTGCAATACACCCAGCTCCCATGGCGGACACATGCCTCACCCAAACATCTCATGTGCCATACACCCAGCTCCCATGGTGGACACATGCCTCATACAAACATCTCATGTGCCATACACCCAGCTCCCATGGCGGACACATGCCTCATACAAACATCTCATGTGCCATACACCCAGCTCCCATGGCGGACACATGCTTCATACAAACATCTCATGTGCCATACAACCAGTTCCCATGGCGGACACATGCCTCATACAAACATCTCATGTGCAATACACCCAGCTCCCATGGCGGACACATGCCTCACCCAAACATCTCATGTGCCATACACCCAGCTCCCACGGCAAACACATGTTTCACACAAACATCTCATATGACATACACCGAGCTCCCATGGTGGACACATGCCTCGCACAAACATCTCATGTGCCGAACACCCAGCTCCCATGGTGGACGCATGCCTCACAGAAACATCTCATGTGCCATACACCCAGCTCCCATGGTGGACACATGCCTCACACAAACATCTCTGCCATACACCCAGCTCACACATGCCATATATACTGCTAAAATTATGGACACATATCTCACACAAATAGGTCACATGTATGATGGGCAAAAACTGGAGGAAAAAGTTCTTGGGGCAGAGATGCTGTCATGGAAGACACCCCTCACACTGGCTGGATGTATCTACCTCTTCTCAGGGCTCTTCCCACACTAAATTATTAAGATGGAAGCTCTGCATTCTGTATTCTCCCTGGGCTGGGGGTAATAGAGTGTCCCACAGAGGTGGTGGAATGAAGCACCCAAAGTGGAATTAGCAGTTTAGCTTATGGTGGATCCTCACACAAACATCTCATGTGCCATACACCCAGCTCCCATGGCGGACACATGCTTCACACAAACATCTCATGTGCCATACACCCAGTTCCCATGGCGGACACATGCCTCACACAAACATCTCATGTGCCATACACCCAGTTCCCATGGCGGACACATGACTCACACAAACATCTCATGTGCCATACACCCAGCTACCATGGCGGACACATGCTTCACACAAACATCTCATGTGCCATACAACCAGTTCCCATGGTGGACACATGCCTCATACAAGCATCTCATGTGCAATACACCCTGCTCCCATGGCGGACACATGCCTCATACAAATATCTCATGTTCCATACAACCAGTTCCCATGGCAGACACATGCCTCATACAAACATCTCATGTGCAATACACCCAGCTCCCATGGCGGACACATGCCTCACCCAAACATCTCATGTGCCATACACCCAGCTCCCATGGTGGACACATGCCTCATACAAACATCTCATGTGCCATACACCCAGCTCCCATGGCGGACACATGCCTCATACAAACATCTCATGTGCCATACACCCAGCTCCCATGGCGGACACATGCTTCATACAAACATCTCATGTGCCATACAACCAGTTCCCATGGCGGACACATGCCTCATACAAACATCTCATGTGCAATACACCCAGCTCCCATGGCGGACACATGCCTCACCCAAACATCTCATGTGCCATACACCCAGCTCCCACGGCAAACACATGTTTCACACAAACATCTCATATGACATACACCGAGCTCCCATGGTGGACACATGCCTCGCACAAACATCTCATGTGCCGAACACCCAGCTCCCATGGTGGACGCATGCCTCACAGAAACATCTCATGTGCCATACACCCAGCTCCCATGGTGGACACATGCCTCACACAAACATCTCTGCCATACACCCAGCTCACACATGCCATATATACTGCTAAAATTATGGACACATATCTCACACAAATAGGTCACATGTATGATGGGCAAAAACTGGAGGAAAAAGTTCTTGGGGCAGAGATGCTGTCATGGAAGACACCCCTCACACTGGCTGGATGTATCTACCTCTTCTCAGGGCTCTTCCCACACTAAATTATTAAGATGGAAGCTCTGCATTCTGTATTCTCCCTGGGCTGGGGGTAATAGAGTGTCCCACAGAGGTGGTGGAATGAAGCACCCAAAGTGGAATTAGCAGTTTAGCTTATGGTGGATCTTTACTTGTGAGATGTGGTGGTTCAGTTCACATACACAGGGGTTCACACGGTGGTTTTATTTCTCCTTGATGTGGGTCACGTCAATCACCAGTCTGTGACAATGCCAAATGTTGTGAGACAACATGTATTACCTTAAGCGCCCTACCTTCTAACCCTAACACTAACCCTGCCTAGCTCTTAAAGGCATACAGTAGAAGAAACCCATGACTTGACAATGACACAACGTGGTGATACATATAGGTCATGCAAAACAAAATTTAAAAGCAATTCCAGAGCAAAATTAAACAACATTAACATAGGCATCATACAAAAGTACCGGTGGTTGGTGGTGACTAGAGATGAGCCAAGTGAATTTTGGCTGAAATTCGATCTGTTATGAATTACTTTGTCACAAATCTCTTTCCATTGTATGGAGCGGGGGAAATTATGGGGAAAGGAAATCAAGCTACCCCCCCATCATTTAAACCCTCAGATGCAGCGTTCAATGCTGATCATAGCATCTGTGACTCACATTCAGCTGCTAAGGGGTTAATCAGGGGTTAAAAAAAATTATGCTCAACTCATCCACTTAATCGCAGAGAGGCCGTTCGCTCCCGTCTTGATCAAAGAAAACCCTCCAAAGGTCCTGCGGTGAGTGTGATGACGACACCGGTGCAGATCACTGGGGGGGTATGGCAAAAGCATAGTCAGGGACCAGGCTGAGGTCAGGACTGGTTGAGCACATGCAATATACCGTAGGAACCAGTCCGAGGCCAAAGCAAGCAGTGTAGGATCAATGTAGAAGGTCAAGCACAGGTCTCGTCAGGCAGCAAAGGGTCATAATACAGTAAACAGGCTGTATACAGGGCAGACAACATGATATAGCAGACATTTGCAGGAATTTAGCAAGCTAAGGAGAACCTTTTGCTCAGTACACCATTCCAAAGAGGTGGCTTATGTACCTCAGGTTTGCAAGCCATTGGCTGGTGATGAATAAAGTGCACACATGCTGGCCCTCTAAGAGCTGGAGGGGCATATGCATGCCCTCTGGGCTTCTGGCAAAAATATATGCTTTCTCATTGTGGAGATCGAGCTTTTATGCATGATATTGCAGTCCAGCCATCACAGCTCTGCATTTTTGGGGAAAATATATGCAAATTGGAAGTTCTGCTGCCATGAGATTGGCTTAGTGTTTTTTTTTATTTTTGGAAGGAAAGCTAATTTGAATATCTTTTCCAGAAATTCAACCATATGCAGATTAACCTTTTGGTATGGCTACCATCAGGGGTAAATCTGATTATCGCAAAGCACTGATTGAACAGTATGTGGCTACCACTCCAGGAAAATCTTATTATGAAAAAGTACTGAACAGTTCAAGGCTACCATCAGGGGGAAATCTGGTGGTAGCCTTAAACTGTTCAATCAGTGCTCTTTCATAATAAGATTTTTCCTGGTGGTAGCCTTGAACTATTCAATCGGTGCTTTTTCATAAAGGAAAGCTTATTTGCATAGCTATGGGTTTCTGGGAAAGATATTTTAATTAGCTTTCCTTCCAAAAAGAAAAAAAAAAAAAAGGAAACAATGATGTCAGCAGGACTAAAATATGCTAATTTGAATATATATTTCCCCCAGAAATTCAGAGCAGCATTGGCTGGACTATAACACTCATCATGCATCCTAGTTATACTAGGTGGTCTCCCTAATGAGAAACGACTCTCCAAGAACCCAATAAAGGCCACTCTAATCAGCACAATTTTTACTTGAGACACTTTTTTTTGTCCTTTGTGGAAGGCTGAAAAGTCAGCCTGAATTTGTGGGAGGGGCATCTTACCTTCTTAAGCTCCAGCCCCCAGCTCCTCAGGGCGCTTCTGTTCACAGTCTGGATAAGGAGTCGCTTGCTCTGGTACTGCATCCGTGCACGTCGTGAGTTGCTTTCATCTGGTTCGTTTCGTTTAGTTTCATACACTGCCGTCACGTCTTCAGGAGAGGTAATTCTGTGCAAACAATGCGCCACAGGGCTCCTTCAGCGGCGGTCACATACCTCCGGCTCCCTGAGTCGGCGTGCGTTCCAGCGTGGAACGCATGCCGATACACATTCCTGCCCCAAATTGTTTTTCTTTTCTTGTTTTCTCTCCTCTTTCCCCATCCAAATCCCTCCCGAGACAGCAGGGGGGGCAGGGTCTGGCCCGCGGGTTCCCCCTCCACACGGCCTCCCCCGTCCTTACTTAGGGCTCCGCTGCAGGCCGGCGTGCGTTCCAGCATGGAGCGCACGCCGAAAATACGCCACCAGGCATGAGCCGGGTCACGTGGTCGGCGTGCGTTCCAGCTTGGAGCGCACGCCAGAATCCCTCAGCCAGGCCTGGGCCTGGTCACGTATTCGGCGTGCGTTCCAGCTTGGAGCGCACGCCGGAGTGCCTCCGCCGGGCCTGGGCTTGGTCACATGTTCGGCGTGCGTTCCAGAGTGGAGCGCACGCCGGAATCGCCATTCAGGCCCGGCCGATTCATGCCATGGCGGCTCCGGTGCGATGGCTCCTACCTGGGTTAATCCTGTCCCCACTGGGTCCCTCCCCTTCTCGAATTACACCCTGATTCTGGCCTCACAATTAGGTCTACTGCCCTACTTACTACCCAGGACGGGTGGTCCCCGTCCCCCAGTCTGCCAATCCGCATGGTCACCCCCCCTGCACATTCCATCACGAACCAGGCCAGACTGGCACCCCTGTCGAAAATATACATACAATTAAAATCGGTAGGTTCCAATCACCAACCATCTCATACGCACTCCCGCCGTGCCGCAGTGGGAGGAAGGCAAAGTCATCCTCGGTTTCCTCATTTAGGGGGAGGGCCCCAGGGTCCCTGCTGGGCTGGAAGGGAGCTAGTTCAGCACGCTGTTCAAAGAAACCGGGGGTCTCACCACGAGTAGGCCAGGTCATCATCGCACGCCATACCCATTCAGCGGTCACTAAACGCTCACTGCAGTCATCTATTCTATGGTGGCGACAGTGCCATGTGTTATATGTATGTACTTCACGTTATATGCTGTTGTCTCATCTACTGGTTCGCCAGGCTCATACCTACTTCTGTCTCCTGCATCACCCAGGCTCACACCTACTTCTGTCTCCTGGATCGCCCAGGCTCATACCTACCTCTATCTCCTGGTTCACCCAGTCCCGTCACCCTCCTCAGTTATGTTCTCTTTTTCCTTCCGAACCTTATGGATTTGCCCTCTCAGGAACGTGTCCTGATCGTTCACTTGTGCGACATTTGGATCAAGGTCAGGTGACCCAACACATCAGTACAGGTAGTAGCCTCTAAGCCAGGTACGTTGCCCAGACCGACTCAAGCCTTCTCGTAGGCACCAGTCGTACTACGTTCCGATCACATATAGTTATTCGGGACCATTTCTTTCTTTACAGGTTTAAGCATGTCACATGCTTCTGACGTGGAGGACACCATGTCTCTCCCTGGAACGTCCGTCTCAGGCCAGCCGGGCAACACGTCCCTGAGAAGCTGGACGGTTCCCAGGCTCATCGCGGAACTCAATAAAAGGGGCATCCCTCACCCGGCCTCTGCCCGCAAAGCAGACTTATACAAGTGGTTGATGACCACCCCGGGTCCGTCAGGCGTCCAGCCGGGCATCACGGACACTCAACAGTCTTTGAGGCATCTGCAAGCCACCATTGACTCCTTGGTCGGCATGATGACTGATGCCCAGTCCAGGGTTTCGGTACTGGAGTCCCGGGCCCCAACCCCTCCCCCCAGGCTCCCTACCCTCCGGCCGAGTCCATGGTTCCTCAGACGGCCTCCGTAGGTACGGCCATTTTCACTCCCAGGGTGGCCCCGGCTCATTTCATCCCGGACGGCATTAAGAAGGATATTCTGGTGGGAAAGGATGTGAACTTGGCGTCCATCCTTATCGCCTCACAGGACCTCCCTGAGAACAGGGTCATCAACTGTGGTGACGTCTCCCTTGTCCTGAGGGCCAAGGACGCAAGGCTGAACCGAAAGCTCACCATCCCGGAATTTGTTTTGGCGTTCAGCCTGTTCAGGGATAGCGTGTGCTCGACCCAGCCCACAAGAAGGGAGGAATTAGATTCCTACCTCTATCTGGTCACCGATCTGGGGCATAAGTACGGTGGCGCGTCATTCTATGACTATCACCGCTCCTTCTCTGCTAAGGCTGCGGCTGCCCTGGCTCAATTCCAGTTCGTCACCAACTGGGCAAATATAGACATGGAATTGTTCTGCCGCCACTTCGCGGGTCTCAGGGCCCCGTCTTGCTCAGGGTGCCAGTCCATCTTCCATTCCGCGGACTGGTGTCCGAACGCGGTCAACCCTGTCCAGGATAGGTCCCTGCCTGGTCCCTCAGGTCTCCAACTGGGCACCCCCGGAGTGGACAAACTGGGCAGGCCCATCGTGTACCTGGGCAAGAGCCAGGTCTGCAACAATTATAACATGAACGGTTGCGGCTTCAATAGTTGCAGGGCCCTCCATATCTGCTCGCAGTGTTTCAGGGCTCACCCGCGTTCCGCCTGTCCCAAGAGGTCGGCGAAGAAGCTATGACTATCCGACATTGACCTCGACCTCCTTGGAATCCTTCTGCAGGGCCACCCCGACAGGGGGTTTGTGCAATTCTTGCTGTCCGGTTTCACAGAGGGATTTCACACGGTTCTCATCGCCCTGCCGCAGACGTCTTGGGAAGGCGGCAACCTGAGGTCGGCATCTGAAGACCTGGCAGCGGTTGAGGAGTTGCTCCAAGCAGAAGTCGACAAAGGGTTCCTAATTGGGCCGCTTGAGTCGATAACGTTTCCTTCCTGGCGCATCAACCCCATTGGCCTGGTGTCCAAGAAAAATTCAAATAAAAAGAGGTTAATCTATGACCTGTCCGCGCCTCATGCCTCTGCCGTCCCCAGTCTCCACTCGCTCATTCCATCCGAGGAGTTCTCCATTAAATATTCCTCTATAGACGAGGCGATTAAAGATATAGTAAACTCCGGCAGGGGTTCCTGGTTGGCAAAGGCGGACATCTCAGGACGCTTTCAAGCTCCTCCCCGTTAAACCGCACTTATGGGGTTACTACGGGCTTAGATGGGCCAATCGCTATTATTTCGCAGAACAGGCTCACGTTTGGGTCGAAGAGTAGCCCTTGGTTGTTCGACCAATTTGCCAAGGCCCTGCACTGGATCCTCGTCCACCATGGCGGATTACCCACGGTCATCCACTACCTTGATGACTTCCTGATCATCGAGGGTCCACAAGGCGGGTCGGGCAACCTGGCTACTCTTCTCCAGATTTTTTCCAGCCTGCAGGTCCCGATAGCCCACACAAAAACTGAGGGCCCCGCCCATAGGGTGACGTCCCTCGGCATCACCCTGGATTCCATCCGGATGGAGGCCAGCCTCCCGGAGGAAAAACTGGCGAGTTGCCGTGCGGCAATTTCCCACGCCATGTCCGTGGGCTATCTGTCCAGGGTGGAGCTCCAATCCCTGCTGGGGCGTTTCAACTTCGCCTCCAGAATTATGCCCCAGGGCAGGGCTTTCACCTCCAGGTTGCTCCAGCTGTTGCCTTCGGCTCCTGACCAGAGCAGCATCGTCCACTTGGACAGCCATGCCAGGGCGGACTTGGCCATGTGGTCCCTGTTTCCTATCCTCCTGGAACGGGATCTCCCTTTTGTACCATCATGGGCACCGTCATACCCCACCGTTTTCTCGGACGCTGCTGCGTCCCGGGGGTATGCCGCTATTTTTGGGTCCCATTGGATGGCTGGCCAGTGGCCCGTAGAAATCCGGTCAGTCGCCGAAAATCTGAGTTCGTCTTCCCTCCTGGAGCTTACCCCATCGTGGCGGCAGCCCAAGTGTGGGGTCATCGCTGGGCGAACACACCGGTGATGTTCATCACCGATAACCAAGCATTGGTGGACATCATCACAAAGGTCGGGCTAAATCCCCCAGGATCATGTCCCTCCTGCGCAGACTAGTTTGGCTCCCCCTCACTTATAATTTCCATGTGTTCTGCAGCCATATCCCGGGGGTCGAGAACGTGGCGGCAGATGCCCTGTCCCGATTTAATTTCCCCCTCTTTTTTCAGGTGCTGCCAGGAGCGGACCCCTCGGGGTTCCCCCTTCCGGTCTTCCAGTCTCTAGTGATGAACTAGAGTCCCTCCTTGCTCACGCCAGGAACCTGGTTCAGCACTCCCTCTCCTCCAATACCATCAGGAACTACCAAGCCGGTGTCAAGGTTTACGAAGGTTTCGCAAGGTCCCACCCGCAAGGTGGCTTGGACGATGTCTCCTACACCCTGGCGTTTATAGCCCACTGTCACCGCAATCTCAGGCTGTCATTCAACACCATCAAGCTGTACCTAGCGGGGATACAGCACTGCGCCATGCTTCATAACCCGAATGGAGGTTCTATTTTTTCAGTGCAGGCAGTAAAAGCTGCCCTTAGGGGGATCCAGAAGTGCGGGGACGCCCCTCCCGCCCGTAGGCAGCCTGTCTCCGGCGAGATGTTTAGGCGACTCTCGTCCGCGCTGGATGGACTTCCTTTTGGGCACTCTCCTAGTTTAATTATTAAGGCAGCCATGTATCTCGGGTTTTACGGGTTCCTCAGGCCAGGTGAGTTCACCAGCACCTCCCCTAAACGTCAGGGGTTGCAGGTGTGGCAGTTGTCCTGGGCCCATGACCATTTTGTCCTCTGGCTCCCTTCCACGAAGGCCAATCAGCATGGACCACCCTCGGAGGTCAGGTTTTTTAAAACCTCCAACGATTGGTGCCCAGTCTTGGTCCTCCGTCAATTGCTAGCCCTGTTGCAAGATGCCTCCCCAGATGCCCCGCTGCTTCCTTGGCGTGGGGGGCCCCTGACGTCAATCCAGTTTGTGTCCCACATCAGAACGCTGGCCTCAGGTCTCGGTTATAACCCGCTGGCCATCACAGGACACTTGCTCCGAATCGGAGCCGCGTCCTCAGCATCAAAAAACGGGATTAAATGCATGGGTAGGTGGCGCTCTTCTTGCTTCACGAGATACATCCCGAACCCGCATGTTGAGATTTCCCAGGCATTTTGTAATCTTGCTCTCTGAGTGGTATTAAAGGCTTTTGGTCACTACTCTGCTCTCCTCGTTTATTTTGCCCACTACTAGGCTTACCCTCGCTCCTGGCTTCCGGCACAACACAGCCAGCTAGGTCAGGGGAAGCGCTTCACCCACTCATCACAGTTAAGCCTCTCCCATAAGTGGAAGGCTGAAAAGTCAGCCTGAATTTGTGGGAGGGGCATCTTACCTTCTTAAGCTCCAGCCCCCAGCTCCTCAGGGCGCTTCTGTTCACACCCACCCACCCCCCCTGTTCTCAAACACTCCCCTTAGGGTACGCCCACTACTAGGCTTACCCTCGCTCCTGGCTTCCGGCACAACACAGCCAGCTAGGTCAGGGGAAGCGCTTCACCCACTCATCACAGTTAAGCCTCTCCCATAAATGTAGATAAGCATAATACAGGGACACTTAGTACTCTTGTCATTTTTGGAAAGAGAATTTGCTTGCATGTCTCTTTTCCAGTGGAGAATTATGTTTGGTTTTCTCTCGATTTTTCATCTTAAATGGATCACAAGAATTTGCTCAATTTTACCTTTCAAAAAGGTAAAGAAAACTAACCATCTCACACCACCAGCTGTAATGTTGCTATATAAAGTCAATGCTCAGCCTTTTAAACCGGTCATTAAGCCTAACCTGATTGGTAGCTAAGTCAGCAGCTCATCTACCCTTCAGATCAAAGAAAATTGGCTTAACTAGCTGAGAAGCCATTGTCGCAAAGAGCGCAGCAGTTTCAGAGAAAGCTGAGCCTCTAAGAGCAACGGCAATGCCCCTGTTGCTCCTAGAGGCTCATTTGCATATATTAAAACATAATCTTTCTCAGCAATGCGGTAACATATGAACATGAGACCAAAAAAGATGCCTTCAGCTGCCAGGTGCACATGTAACAGGTCAGCCAGTTTCTTAGCTACAAATCTGCTGACAGATGACTTTTAAAAAATGATCCATACATTATCCCTTTTGGTGGCAAATGTCTGCCGGTGTATCAGAAGAGGCAATAGCTTGTTTTTAGCAGTCCAAAAATTATCCCTTTTTGGGGAATAGCAACATGTGTGGTGTTATGTTAAACAAAATACATGTATAATATATTCTGTCCCCGACCAACTCCATTAACACCAATATATGTGCTGGTGACAACGTACCTGAATTCAGAGAAAGTGAAAAAGGAATGGCTTTTCTTTCTATTTTTCTTTTTTGGGGAGGGGGTGGTACATCAACATCAATACAGTATTGAACCTGACAGACAAGACAGAACATATGTAGCTGTGTAGGGGTAGTAGTAGTGGCAGCAACTGGACAATGCCCTAAGGAGTGTGTAATCATAAGGGTTCATGCACACTCATGTACTCCTTTTCTACAGAGCCATAAAAGGGGCACAAAGGCTCACAAGTGAATTTTCAAAAATTAGTTTTGGATCCGAATCAGTTAAATTGGTTGTCAGATTTGATTTTGTCCAAATAAATTTGCCTTGATTGCTTTGAAAAGTTGTGTAGATGCTCTGAGATCTCCTGGGATTGTATCCAATCTCTTTCAAGCTCTCTAACACCAAGATGGCATTACTTAAGAGAGTGATGGTGACAAATATGGCAACGGGGGAATGGGTGGTAGCCAGTGGTAAAAAAAAAAGTCCTTTTTTGTGGCATATGCCTTCTACTCTGTCTTTTTACCAGCAATTTTGAACAATTTGTGTAGGACGATTCACAAATATTTTGGATTTAGTGAAATTAGAATTTAGGAAATCTGTAAAAAGTTTTCTATCTATGATATCTTTGAATTAGATATATAAGGAACACAGATGAGCCAACCAATTCTAATAGAACCTGATTTATTACAAACTATATAAATTTGTTCGACAACATAATCTGAACCTTTTCTGATTCACTTTGGGCAAATCACATAAAACGGTGCTCAGTGCCAATTATTGTTGATGTTGGCTGGCAAAACTATGAGGGAGGATGGTCATATGACACTGAGAGGAAGTGGGTGGAGCTCTTGCTCTGCTTGGTTCAGGAGCTGACATACAGCCTGATAAACCAATCGGGGGAAGTATTTGTCACAAGACTCCACTCTGTATCGTACTTGCAAACAGGAAGGCTGTTATACAGTGGCTCTGTCTGCCAAGAGTCTGCAGACGTAACCCACCGATACAATGTAATAGGGACAGTACGGGAAGATTATAGGGAGAGAATAGGAGATACATTTGGGAATTTTTGGGTATATTAAGAAGTTTGATCAGGGAAAGAGAGAGAGGACTGGTCACTATCAGGTCTATTAGCTGACAGGCTACTGTCAGCTCAGCTTCTGGACACTTCTTCTACATTTCAGATTCCTGCAAAAACAGACTTTTTTTAGGTTTTTTCTACACTTCATAGGCTTATTTTAATACAAACTACATTTTTGCAGGCACTAAGGAATGTCCCTATTTTTTCTAGCCATGTTAATAAATGAATTGTACATTGCTGCAAGACAACAAGTAGATACAGCAAAAGCATGTTAGATCAGTAATGTAAATTATAACTGTGTTAAGGAAGGTATCATGGCGTGCAGTTCAAAGATGTAGTTCAAAGGGTGTGTAGTTCAAAGATGCTTCACTGCAAATGAAGTGAATGAGCTTTTGTCACGGATGGTGTAACAGAAAACAAGAAGTTACAAATAAGGATCCGACTGGCTTGATCCAAAACTAAGGAACATAATGGTGACCCCTATTTAAGCCCTGAAACTCTCCCTGTCTTCTCAGCCCATGGAAAGATCTCAATGATAGAAAGTTGCATGTCCACATACCTAGACTAAGTGACACCTGCATACCCTATAATAGTGAGGGGACACGACCACCGGCTCCCTGCACTTAATACGGAGGGAGTCAGGGTCACCTAGAATCAAGCCAACAGGAAAACAACAAATACAGAAATAGACTTATCGGTAGAAACAGCTGTAGCAACTTCAAGCAGAGAACACAATCCAGGAAGTAGTATAAACCGCAAAGTGAGGCAGTATGGGAGGAGATATATAGGTAGGCAATCACTGCTAATAGATGACAGCTGGGAGAGGGAGGAGAGATGTCAAAGCGAAAGCAAAACAAAAGAACATCATGCAGGAGGTAATGAAGAACGTCTATCAGAACTTCTCAGAGATCTGGCGGTGACAGCTTTATTACTGCATCAGACTGTGTGTTTCAGAAAAGCTTCACTGCATAAGGCTTCATGCACACGACCGCAGTTTTTGCGGCTTGGATGCGGACCCATTCACTTCAATGGGGCTGCAAAAAATGCGGACAGCACTCTGTGGGCTGTCCACATCTGTTGCTCCGTTCCGTGGTCCGCAAAAATAATATAACCTGTCCTATTTGCGTCCGTTTTGTGGACAAGAATAGGCAGTTATATCAATGGCTGTCCATGCCATTCCGCAAATTGCAAAACGCACATGGACGCCATCCGTGTTTTGCGGATCTGCAATTTGCGGACCGCAAAACACACAACGGTCGTGTGCATGAGCCCAAAATGACATTTTTTCCAGTGTAAATTTTTTATACCAGTGCGCAGTATGTTTGTGGAAGGGGAGGGATTCGGGGCATTTAATTGCAACTGTGTCTTTAAATTACAGAAAAAAAACACTTGCAATTTTGTTAGTATCGTTTAATAATCAGTGTGCCAAACCTGTGACTTTTTTGCTTACTGGTGATTTTCTTTTTTTTTTTTTTTTTTTACCTTTATAGGACAAACCTCTCCTTCCCCATGGGACAATGTGCAAAGCTCAAATCGTCCAAAGATGTGGCGAAGTACATTATGCACTTTGTCCCAGGTGAAAGGAGAGGTTTGCAGCAGCTGTGTGTGAATGGGCCCTAATAGCCCTGTGTGCCTGTCCTGTGAGATGTGATCCCTGTGCTAAGTGTACCTGTGTGTGGTACTTCCGGAAACACTCCCCAAAGCATAGGGCAGGGTGGTCAGGGCAGTCAGGACAGAAATAGCGGGTGTCACGCCTTATTCCACTCCTGCTACAAACACGACATCTTTTTCGGGGTGACGCTTGGGTTGAGGTACCAGCAACGACATTGGGGAAATGTTGCTCATGTAGACGGCTAACTACACTGGTGGATAGGGCACCAGACACCTTCTTATTCCAGCGTCTGGTGCGTCGGGAGCCAACATCTGGTCATTGAAGTCCACCCCTCCCATGTGAAGGTTATAGTCGTGGACTGAGAGGGTCTTTTCAATGACACTAGTTGCCCGTTCTATTTGTATTGTTGTGTCTGCGTGAATGGCGGAGAACATGTAAACGTCACGCTTGTCTCTCTATTTCACCGCAAGCAGTTCTTGGTTACACAAGGCAGCCCTCTCCCCCCTTGCAAAATGGGTGGTAATGAGCCGTTGGGGGAAGCCCGCACGACTAGTTCGTGTGGTGCCACAGCAGCCAATCTGTTCTAGGAACAAATGCCTGAAGAGGGCCACACTTGTGTAGAAATTGTCCACATAAAGATGGTACCCCTTGCCAAATAAGGGTGACACCAAGTCCCAGACTGTCTTCCCACTGCTCCCCAGGTAGTCAGGGCAACCGACCGGCTCCAGGGTCTGATCTTTACCCTCATAGATCCGAAATTTGTGGGTATAGCCTGTGGCCCTTTCACAGAGCTTATACAATTTGACCCCATACCGGGCGTGCTTGCTTGGGATGTATTGTTTGAAGCCAAGGCGCCCGGCAAAATGTATTAAGGACTCGTCTACGCAGATGTTTTGCTCAGGGGTATACAAATCTGCAAATTTCTGGTTGAAGTGGTCTATAAGGGGCCGAATTTTGTGGAGCCGGTCAAAAGCTGGGTGGCCTTTGGGACAGGGGGTGGTGTTGTCGCTAAAGTACAGGAAATGCAGGATGGTCTCAAATCGTGTCCTGGACATATCAGCAGAGAACATGGGCATGTGATGAATTGGGTTTGTGGACCAATATGACCACAATTCATGCTTTTTGGTTAGACCCATGTTGAGGAAAGGGCCCAGAAAAATTTTAATTTCGGAAACTTGGACTGGTTTCCACCGGAAAGGCTGGGCATAAAAGCTTCCCGGGTTGGCGGATATAAATTGAATGACATACCGATTTGTTTCTGCCACAACTAAGTCCAAGAGCTCCGCAGTCAAGAACAGCTAAAAAAAATCCCAGGGCCAAACCGATCTGAGCTGTCTCAACCCGAACTCCAGACTGGGCGGCGAAAGGGGAAACTAAAGGTGCGACTGAAGTTGGGGACTGCCACTTAGGGTTTGCCAGCACCACAGGGATTCTAGGGGCTCTACGGGTCTGTCTGTGCGGTGGCTGCGACGGGGTAACTACTGCACGTGCCACCGTACCAGCTTCAACTGCCCTTCTGGTGCTCACCACTTCACCATGTTGTACGGCAGTGCTGGTACTAGGTCCTCACCACGTAAACCCACAGCGCCAGCCCCACTCTGGTGCCCTTGAAGCAGATCCTGCGCAACCTGTGGTCTAGCGACACGGGCCGGGTACGCCTGGTGCTATCAGGGACCTCAACCTCCTCGTCCGAACTTTGGGTCAGACTGACACTGCTTTTTACAGGTTCATATTCTGACCCGCTTGATTCATCAGATGAGGGTTCCCATTCCTCATCCGACTGGGTCAGAAGCCTGTAGGCCTCTTCAGAAGAATACCCCCTGTTTGACATTTGGACTACTAAATTTAGGAGTATTCCCTGAGACTACCCAAGAAAAAAAGCAAGCCTGTCTTACAAATGGGAGGCTAGCGAAGTACCTGAGGCCGCTGCGATTGATAAAAAATATCAAAATTGATTGTTTTATCGCCGCAGCGCTTGTAAAGTGATTGTGCAGTGATAAAAAATATATTTTTTTGTCACTGCGGCGGGGCGGGCGTGGGTGAATGCACGTGTGGGCGACCGATCAGGCCTGATTGGGCAAACACTGCGTTTTGGGTGTGGGGCGAGCTAAGGTGACACTAGTACTATTATAGATCTGACCGTGATCAGTTTTGATCACTTACAAATACTAAAAAAGTACAAAAGCTGATTAGCGATATGCTAATCAGCGAATAAGTGACTGCGGTGCGGTGGGCTGGGCGCTAAACAATCGCTAAACTACCTAACCAAGGCGCCTAAACTATCCTAAAACCTATCAGTCAATACCAGTGAAAAAAAAGTGACAGTTTACACTGATCACTTTTTTCCCTTTCACTAGGTGATTGACAGGGGCAAGAAGGGGTGATCAAGGGGTTAATTGGGGTGCTGGGGGGTGATCTGGGGCTAAGGTGTAGTGTTTGGTGCTACTCACTGTGATGCCTGCTCCTCTGCTGAGACCAACCGACGAAAAGGACCAGCAGAGGAGCAGGGAAGCCATTTAACACCTTATATTTATAAATATAAGGTGTTAGATGGCTTCTTATTAGAGATTTTGAAAATCACCAGCCTGCCAGCAACGATCATTGGCTGGCAGGCTGGTGAGGAAATTGTTCTTCAACTTTTGCCGGCCCGCAATGAGCATGCGGGGGCCGGCTCAGACCGAAATCTCGCGTCTCGCGAGATGACGCACGGATGCGTCCAGGAGGAATTAATCGACCGCCTTCAGGACGCGTTAGGCGGTCCGGAGGAGGTTAAAAACCTTGTGTCGTAAAGCGAGAGGCACAAACAACCTCCCAGGAGGACAAAGATCAGGAGTCTCTGCCTGGGCTGCCTGAACTTCTGCCTCCAATTCAGGATAAAGAGCAGACGCAACCACCCCTTCAGCCAAAATGGGACCCGGGTCTTCAAAGTTCCCCCCTCCCGGAAAACAACGTGACAGGGCATCCGCCTTCACATTCTTAACCCCAGGGCGGAACGTGACAACAAAATTAAATCTTGAAAAGAACAAAGACCATCTGGCCTGTCTCGGGTTCAGACGCTTGGCTTACTCCAAGTAGGCCAGATTCTTATGGTCGGTAATAGGGTGTCTGGCTCCCTCTAGCCAATGGAGCCATTCCTCAAAAGCTAACTTGATGGCCAACAACTCCCACATCGTAATTTCTCTCTGCAGAGGAGAGTTTCTTCGAGAAAAAGGCACACGGTGGCCATTTGGCAGGAGAGGTACACTGAGACAAGACCGCACCCACACCTACCTCAGAAGCGTCCACCTCAACTATGAAGGGCAGAGAGATATCAGGTTGTACCAGGATGGGAGCGGAAGCAAAACTCTCCTTGATACTATTAAAGGCTTTACGCGCCTCTACCGACCAGGAGGAAAAATCTACCCCCTTTCCGGTCATATCAGTGAGTGGCTTAACAACAGAGGAATAATTCAAAATGAACTTCCTGTAATAATTGGCAAAACCCAAAAAGCGGATCAGCGCCTTCTGATTCTCAGGAAGCTCCCACTCAAGCACAGTGCGGACCTTCTCAGGGTCCAGCGAAAACCGGAAGCGAAGAGAAGAAACCCCAGAAATTGAATTTCTTGAACTGCAAACACACATTTTTCCAGTTTAGCGTACAATTTATTCTCCCACAGAATGAGCAAGGCCTGACGTAGGTGGTCCTTATGAGTTTTGAAATCAGGAGAAAAAATCAAAATGTCATCTAGATACACTAGTACAAATTTCCCCATTAAGTGATAAAAAATGCTTTTCACAAAATGCTGGAAGACGGCTGGAGCATTCATCAAACCAAAAGGCATAACCAAATTCTCAAAATGGCCCTCAGGGGTATTGAAGGATGTCTTCCATTTGTCTCCTTCTCTGACCCTGACCAAGTTGTATGCCCCTCTTAAATTCAACTTGGAAAAGACTTTAGCCCCAACAATCTGGTTAAACAGGTCCGGGATCAGAGGAAGCGGATAAGGGTCACGAATTGTAATACTGTTTAGCTCCCTGAAATCCAGACATGGTCTTAAAGAACCATCTTTTTTCTTAACAAAAAAAATAAAACTGCGGCAACAGGTGACTTTGAGGGTCGTATGTGTCCCTTTCCCCCAGAGAAGGTATCCGGAAGCGAGATCTTAGGCTCAGAACAAACTCCATGAACGCAAGCAGAACCGGTCATCTGAAACTGAGATACAGTTTTACGGAGCTCTGCGACCTCCAGTGAAAGACCCCGCATGCGGTCCTTCAAGACAAAAACGGGATCCATGCTTAAGACGGTTTTGGCGGTTTATAATGTCACGGATGGTGTAGCAGAAAACAAGAAGTTACAAATAAGGATCCGACTGGCTTGATCCAAAACTAAGGAACAAAAGGGTGAGCCCTATTAAAGCCCTGAAACTCTCCCTGTCTTCTCAGCCCATAGAAAGATCTCAATGATAGAAAGTTGCATGTCCATGTACCTAGACTGAGTGACACCTGCAAACCCTATAATAGTGAGGGGACATGACCACGGGCTTCCTGCACTTAATACGGAGGGAGTCAGGGTCACCTAGAATCAAGCCAACAGGAAAACAATAAATACAGAAATAGACTTATCTGAAGAACCAGCTGTAGCAACTTCAAGCAGAGAACACAATCCAGGAATTATAAACCGCAAAGTGAGGCAGTATGGGAGGAGATATATAGGGAGGCAATCACTGCTAATAGATGACAGCTGGAAGAGGGAGGAGAGATGTCAAAGCGAAAGCAAAACAAAAGAACATCACGCAGGAGGTACTGAAGAACGTCTATCAGAACTTCTCAGAGATCTGGCGGTGACAGCTTTATTACTGCATAAGACTGTGTGTTTCAAAAAAGCTTCACTGCATAAGGCTTCATGCACACGACCGTTCTTTTGGTCAGCATCCGAGCCGCAGTTTTTGCGGCTCGGATGCGGACCCATTCACTTCAATGGGGCTGCAAAAGATGCGGACAGCACTCTGTGGGCTGTCCGCATTCGTTGCTTCGTTCCGTGGTCCGCAAAAATAATATAACCTGTCCTATTTGTGTCCGTTTTGCAGACAAGAATAGGCAGGTATATCAATGGCTGTCCGTGCCATTCCGCAAATTGCAAAACGCACATGGACGCCATCCGTGTTTTGCGGATCTGCAATTTGCGGACCGCAAAACACACAACGGTCGTGTGCATGAGCCCAAAATGACATTTCTTCCAGTGTAAATTTTTGATACCAGTGCGCAGTATGTTTGTGGAAGGGGAGGGATTCGGGGCATTTAATTGCAACTGTGTCTTTAAATTACAGAAAAAAACACTTTTTGCTAGTATCGTTTAATAATCAGTGTGCAAAACCTGTGACTTTTTATTTATATGCTCCCCAATAAAGTGTCTGGAAAACAGAACATCGCAAAACAAAAGACCCATTCCTCATCATCCAAAGTCAGAATGTGGGTAATTGCAGCAGGAGCCACATTATTACTAAGGACAAAGAGGATTAGATTGTGGACTAAATGGCTCACTACTCCTCTCAGTCACAGCAGGATAAGGCTGGGTTCACACGGGCATCACGTTTTGGCTCAGGATGTGTCCCGGGTGCATTGCGGCAAACCCACGCGAGTAGGTACCCAATTTCAGTCAGTTTTGACTGCGATTGCGTTCTGTTGTTCAGTTTTTATTGCGCGGGTGCAATGCATTTTGCTCGCGCATGATAAAAAACTGGATGTGGTACCTAGACCCGAACTTCTTCACTGAAGTTCAGGTTTGGGTTCAAGGTTGTGTAGATGTAATTATTTTCCCTTATAACATGGTTATAAGGGAAAATAATAGCATTCTTTAATACAGAATGCTTAGTAGAAGGTCAATTGAGGGTTAAAAAAATAATAAATTAACTCACCTCCTCCAAATGATTGCGTAACTGCCGGTCTCCTGTTCTTTCTTCAGGATCTGTCAAAGGACCTGTGCTGACGTCACTGAGCTCATCATATGGTCCAATCACATGGTCCATCACCACGGTGATGGACCATGTGATTGGACCATGTGATGTGACATTACCATAGGTCCTTTAACCGGCAGCTCATGATTAAAGAAGTAAGAAGAGATCGGCAACTACGCGATCAAGAGGAGGAGATGAGTTAATTTGTTTTTATTTTTTAACCCTCAATTGACCTTCTACTAAGCATTCTGTATTAAAGAATGCTATTATTTTCCCTTATAGCCATGTTATAAGGGAAAATAATACAGTGAATAGACTGTCATCTTAGCAACCATGCGTGAAAATCGCACCGCATCCGCACACATGCTTGCGGATGCTTGCGATTTTCACGCAGCCCCATTAACTTCTATGGGGCCTGTGTTGCGTGTAAAACGCACAATATAGAGCATGCTGCGATTTTCACGCAACGCACAAGTGATGCGTGAAAATCACCGCTCATGTGCACTGCCCCATAGAAATGAATGCATCCGGATTCAGTGCGGGTGCTATGCATTGCTACGCATTGCACCCGCGCGGAAATCTCGCCCGTGTGAACCCAGCCTAAGGGGTTGTTCACAGGACCGTATGTATTTTGCGGTTCGCAAAATACGGATGGCGTCTGTGTGCATTCCGTATTTTGCGTAAGGGAACAGCTGGACCCTAATAGAACAGTCCTATCCTTGTCTATAATGCAGACAATAATAGGACATGTATTTTATTGCGGAACGGAAATACAGACATACGGAAACCGAATGCACGCGGAGTCTGTTTTTTTTTTGCAGATTCATTGAAATTAATGGTTCATGGAAAATTAAATGGACATGGAATGAAAATACTTTCGTGTGCATGAGGCCTTAGGTAGAGCTTAGACGGGCAGGTGTTTTTTTTTTGCTATGTTTATGTTTGTGCTGGTGCTGAAGTGCCAAAATAAGGCACCATTTGGACTTTAACCCCGTTGTCTGAGGAGGAATCTGTCATCACCGCTCTGCTTGAAAGAGTGATCCCTTACAATACAGTGCTGCCCATAATTATTCATACCCCAGGCAAATCTTTACTTAAAGTTACTTTTTTTCAACCAGCAAGTAATTTTTTGACAGGGAAATGACATAGGTGTCTCCCAAAAGATAATAAGACAATGTACAAGAGGCATTATTGTGGGGAAAAAAAAAATATATATTTATACCCTCAATAATCAATAGAAAAGCCTTTATTGGCTATTACAGCAATCAGACGCTTCCTATAATTGCAGACCAGCTTTTTGCAGGTCTCCACAGGTATTTTTGCCCATTTATCTTTAGCAATGAGTTCCAAATCTTTCAGGTTGGAGGGTCTTCTTGCCATCACCCTGATCTTTAGCTCCCTCCACAGATTCTCCATTGGATTCAAGTCTGGACTCTGGCTGGGCCACTCCAAAACGTTAATGTTGTTGTTTGCTAACCATTTCTTCACCACTTTTGCTGTGTGTTTTGGGTCATTGTCATGCTGAAATGTCCACTGGTGCCCAAGGCCAAGTTTCTCTGCAGACGGCCTGATGTTGTAGTTGAGAATCCTCATGTATTGCTCTTTTTTCATGGTGCCGTTTACTGTGATTAGGTTCCCTGGTCCATTGGCTGAAAAACACCCCCAAAGCATTAGGTTCCCACCACCATGTTTGACAGTGGGGATGGTGTTATTTGAGTTGAAGGCTTCTCCTTTTTTACGCCAAATGAAGGAAACATCATTGTGACCAAACAATTCCATTTTTAGTTTCATCTGACCATAACCAGAAGTCTTCTTCTTTGTCCAGATGAGCTTTTGCAAAGGCTAAGCGAGCTTTTGTGTTCCTTATCTGGAGAAGTAGCATCCTCCTTGGTCTGCATTGTACACTGTTCTTTGGATTGTTTGCCTTGAGACATTGCCACCAGCAGAGCCCAGATTCACCAGGATGGCCTTGGTGGTGATCCTTGGATTCTTTTTCACCTCTCTAACTATCCTCCTGGCAGCACAGGGGTCACTTTTGGCTTTCGACCACGTCCTATGAGATTTTTTACAGTGCGGAACATCTTATTGTCTCCCAATTTAGTATCTATTGGGAGACACCTATGTCATTTCCCGTCAAAAAATTACTTGCTGGTTGAATAAAAGTAACTTTAAGTCAAAATTTGCCAGGGGTATGAATAATTATGGGGAGCACTGTATATATACAGGGAGTGCAGAATTATTAGGCAAGTTGTATTTTTGAGGATTAATTTTATTATTGAACAACAACCATGTTCTCAATGAACCCAAAAAACTCATTAATATCAAAGCTGAATATTTTTGGAAGTAGTTTTTAGTTTGTTTTTAGTTTTAGCTATTTTAGGGGGATATCTGTGTGTGCAGGTGACTATTACTGTGCATAATTATTAGGCAACTTAACAAAAAACAAATATATACCCATTTCAATTATTTATTTTTACCAGTGAAACCAATATAACATCTCAACATTCACAAATATACATTTCTGACATTCAAAAACAAAACAAAAACAAATCAGTGACCAATATAGCCACCTTTCTTTGCAAGGACACTCAAAAGCCTGCCATCCATGGATTCTGTCAGTGTTTTGATCTGTTCACCATCAACATTGCGTGCAGCAGCAACCACAGCCTCCCAGACACTGTTCAGAGAGGTGGACTGTTTTCCCTCCTTGTAAATCTCACATTTGATGATGGACCACAGGTTCTCAATGGGGTTCAGATCAGGTGAACAAGGAGGCCATGTCATTAGATTTTCTTCTTTTATACCCTTTCTTGCCAGCCACGCTGTGGAGTACTTGGACGCGTGTGATGGAGCATTGTCCTGCATGAAAATCATGTTTTTCTTGAAGGATGCAGACTTCTTCCTGTACCACTGCTTGAAGAAGGTGTCTTCCAGAAACTGGCAGTAGGACTGGGAGTTGAGCTTGACTCCATTCTCAACCAGAAAAGGCCCCACAAACTCATCTTTGATGATACCAGCCCAAACCAGTACTCCACCTCCACCTTGCTGGCGTCTGAGTCGGACTGGAGCTCTCTGCCCTTTACCAATCCAGCCACGGGCCCATCCATCTGGCCCATCAAGACTCACTCTCATTTCATCAGTCCATAAAACCTTAGAAAAATCAGTCTTGAGATATTTCTTGGCCCAGTCTTGACGTTTCAGCTTGTGTGTCTTGTTCAGTGGTGGTCGTCTTTCAGCCTTTCTTACCTTGGCCATGTCTCTGAGTATTGCACACCTTGTGCTTTTGGGCACTCCAGTGATGTTGCAGCTCTGAAATTTGGCCAAACTGGTGGCAAGTGGCATTTTGGCAGCTGCACGCTTGACTTTTCTCAGTTCATGGGCAGTTATTTTGCGCCTTGGTTTTTCCACACGCTTCTTGCGACCCTGTTGACTATTTTGAATGAAACGCTTGATTGTTCGATGATCACGCTTCAGAAGCTTTGCAATTTTAAGAGTGCTGCATCCCTCTGCAAGATATCTCACTATTTTTGACTTTTCTGAGCCTGTCAAGTCCTTCTTTTGACCCATTTTGCCAAAGGAAATTTTTGCCTAATAATTATGCACACCTGATATAGGGTGTTGATGTCATTAGACCACACCCCTTCTCATTACAGAGATGCACATCACCTAATATGCTTAATTGGTAGTAGGCTTTCGAGCCTATACAGCTTGGAGTAAGACAACATGCATAAAGAGGATGATGTGGTCAAAATACTCATTTGCCTAATAATTCTGCACTCCCTGTACACTCACCTAAAGAATTATTAGGTACACCTGTTCTATTTCTCATTAATGTGATTATCTAGTCAACCAATCACATGGCAGTTGCTTCAATGCATGTAGGGTTGTGGTCCTGGTCAAGACAACTCCAAACTGAATGTCAGAATGGGAAAGAAAGGTGGGCTACAACAGCAGAAGACCCCACCGGGTACCACTCATCTCCTCTACAAATAGGAAAAAGAGGCTACAATTTGCACGAGCTCACCAAAATTGGACTGTTTAAGACTGGAAAAATCTTGCCTGGTCTGATGAGTCTCGATTTCTGTTGAGACATTCAAATGGTGGAGTCCGAATTTGGCGTAAACAGAATGAGAACATGTATCCATCATGCCTTGTTACCACTGTGCAGACTGGTGGTGGTGGTGTAATGGTGTGGGGGATGTTTTCTGGGCACACTTTAGGCCCCTTAGTGCCAATTGGCCATCGTTTAAATGCCACAGGCTACCTGAGCATTGTTTCTGACCATGTCCATCCCTTCATGACCACCATGTAACCATCCTCTGATGGCTACTTCCAGCAGGATAATGCACCATGTTACAAAGCTCGAATCATTTCAAATTGGTTTCTTGAATATGACAATGAGTTCACTGTACTAAAATTGCCCCCACAGTCACCAGATCTCAACCCAATAGAGCATCTTTGGGATGTGGTGGAACGGGAGCTTCGTGCCCTGGATGTGCATCCCTTAAATCTTTATCAACTGCAAGATGCTATCCTATCAATATGGGCCAACATTTCTAAAGAATGCTATCAGCACCTTTTTGAATCAATGCCACGTAGAATTAAGGCAGTTCTGAAGGCAAAAGGGGGTCCAACACCGTATTAGTATGGTGTTCATAATAATTCTTTAGGTGAGCGTATATATATATATATATATATATATATAGTAGAGACGACAGCTCCTACAACCAGTGTTGAAGAAAGGCAGGGACACAACAACACAACAAAGTCGCTTCAATTCGGTTTACAGACAGTTCCAGCCAACTTACAGTTCTGTGCAGCCGGGTCAGGTAGTCAGTCTATAACACATGAATAAAGTGATACCATCTTGCGTCTCACTTAGAACCCTCCTCAGGCCAGTGTTGCTCCACACACACCTTGCCTCTGTGATCTGTAGCCTCTCACTCATAATGGCACACCCTGCTTCATGCTGCTGACTTTTTAAATCAGAACCGTGGACATGGGCAACCTGTGAAACCCGGAAATGAATTGTGGGGAATAAGCACCCACCCAGCTCTTTGCTTATTCCCAATGACAGCCAGGCCCGGATTAGCTGATACCAGCTATACTAGGTACCAACAGTGTCCACTATCTTTCCTAGTGGACACACTAGATACTGGCTTTCACTCCTCTAAGGCCAAGCACCTTGGTGGCACATCTCTCCGATGAACCACAGCAAAACATGATATGCATCTCCTCTAATAGGTTTCTTGCCCAATTCTAGGATATGCATACCTTCCTTCATATATGAGGCCTGTCACTGCCTCCTACTATACGTGAATACAGTTGCAAGAAAAAGTATGTGAACCCTTTGGAATGATATGGATTTCTGCACAAATTGGTCATAAAATGTGATCTGATCTTCATCTAAGTCACAACAATAGACAATCACAGTCTGCTTAAACTAGTAACACACAAATAATTAAATGTTACCATGTTTTTATTGAACACACCATGTAAACATTCACAGTGCAGGTGAGAAAAGTATGTGAACCCTTGGATTTAATAACCGGTTGAACCTCATTTGGCAGCAATAACTTCAACCAAACGTTTCCTGTAGTTGCAGATCAGACGTGCACAACGGTCAGGAGTAATTCTTCACCGATCCTCTTTATAGAACTGTTTCAGTTCAGCAATATTCTTGGGATGTCTGGTGGGAATCGCTTTCTTGAGGTCATGCCACAGCATCTCAATCGGGTTGAGATCAGGACTCTCCAGAAGGCGTATTTTCTTCTGTTTCAGCCATTTTGTTGCCGATTTACTTCTATGCTTTGGGTTGTTGTCCTGTTGCAACACTCATCTTCTGTTGAGCTTCAGCTGGTTGACAGATGGCCTTAAGTTCTCCTGCAAAATGTCTTTATAAACTTGGGAATTCATTTTTCCTTCGATGATAGTGATCCGTCCAGGCCATGATGCAGCAAAACAGACCCAAACCATGATGCTGCCACCACCATACTTCACAGTTGGAATGAGGTTTTGATGTTGGTGTGCTGGGCCTCTTTTTCTCCACACATAGTGTTGTGTGTTTCTTCCAAACAACTCAACTTTGGTTTTATCTGTCCATAGAATATTTTGCCAGTACTGCTGTGGAACAATCAGGTGCTCTTGTGAAAACTGTAAATGTGCAGCAATGTTTTTTTTGGACAGCAGTGGCTTCCTCTGTGGTATCCTCCCATGAAATCCATTCTTGTTTAGTGTTTTACGTATTGTAGATTCACTAACGGGGATGTTAGCATATGCCAGAGACTTTTGTAAGTCTTTAGCTGACACTCTAGGATTCTTCTTCACCTCATTGAGCAGTCTGTGCTGTGCTCTTGCAGTCGTCTCTCCTAGGGAGAGACGCAGCAGTGCTGAACTTTCCCCATTTATACACAATTTGTCTTACCGTGGACTAATAAACAGCGAGGCTTTTGGAGATACTTTTATAACCCTTTCCAGCTTTATGCAAGTCAACAATTCTTAATCATAGGTCTTTTGAGAGCTTTTTTGTGTGAGGCATCATTCACATTAGGCAATGCTTCTTGTGAAAAGCAAACCCACAACTGGTGTGTGTTTTTTATAGGTCAGGGCAGCTGTAACCAACTGTCACAAGGTAGCATCACGGGTATAAAAATAGAGCGGAGGTGCACCCCCTGAGCTGCCACCCAGTCCCCTGTCCCTGCCTACTTGCACCACCCGCCCTAGGTGACAGGGTGCAACTGGGCGACAGTCCCTGACCTGAGTAAGTGCAAGCAGAGAGATAGAGACAGCAGGAAAGCGGACAGCCAATGAGAGGTAGCACTCGAGCGGACAGAGAGGTGGAACAAGCAAGGTACCACCAAAAACGGAAGGGCGAGGCGGGTCAACTAGCCGGGGTCAGTCCAGGAGGTCACGTCAGTATGAGGGAGGAGACAGAGACAGATCCGAAAGCGGGCCGAGTTCAAAATCCAAGAGGTCACTTCAGTACAAGAGAAGAGGCAAAGACAAAATCCAAAAGCAAGCTGAGGTCAAAATCCGAGAGGTAGCGTCAAGGTTCAGTGAGCAGGCAGAAGAGGTGTCAGGAAGCAGATCAAGGGTCAAATCCAAAGGTAAGCTTAATAACAATAATAATACACAGCCTAAGGGACCAAAATCACAGGCAACCTGTAGCCAGCAGGTTGCCTGTATTTATAGTGGGGAGTGAGGGTCATGTGATTGGACTCTAGTTGGCTGACACCTCACTCCAATTAGCTCTTGGAGATGTCATTAGTCTAGGGGTTCACATACTTTTTCCACCTGCACTGTGAATGTTTACATGGTGTGTTCAATAAAAACATGGTAACATTTAATTCTTTGTGTGTTATTAGGTTAAGCAGACTGTGATTGTCTATTGTTGTGACTTAGATGAAGATCAGATCACATTTTATGACCAATTTGTGCAGAAATCCATATCATTCCAAAGGGTTCACATACATTTTCTTGCAACTGTATATCT
Source organism: Bufo gargarizans (assembly GCF_014858855.1). Classification (NCBI taxonomy): domain Eukaryota; kingdom Metazoa; phylum Chordata; class Amphibia; order Anura; family Bufonidae; genus Bufo; species Bufo gargarizans. The sequence goes on along the minus strand of NC_058081.1, from coordinate 4,103,995 downwards.
ATATCATATATGATACCACTGTGGGCATAGGCACCAGCAGGCTGTCACGAACAACCATCTATGATCCCACTGTGCCATGTGACCAGCCTCCTCTAAGGGTGTTGTCTAGGTGAACCCCTCATTCTTCACAGTACCCTTGATGGTAGGGATACATTTTCCTGAGGGAAACACCAGGTCGCTACCTCTTGTGGAGTATTGGCACATGAGGCAACTGGTCCGGACCAACCAGGGGCTACCAGTGCAAGGTACCAGAGGTACAGTCATAGTCAGCAGACTGAGTAATGACCAGGAGTGATGAGGCAGAGGCAAAGTCAAACAAGCAATAGGTCAAGGCAGGTGCCACAGGTACATGTCAAAGGTCAGACAATACGGTCAGCAACATGAGAGTTGAGGCTGAGCAGGTAAGGATCAAACAGGTAGTAAAGTCCAGACACTCAAGCAGAGGTCAGGTATATAGAGGAACACATGCACAGACAACAGCAACCTTTGCAGGACACAAGGACCTTTGATGCTCAGGCACCTTGGAAGGGGGCTGGAACAGGTATATAGGTGCTGGAGGGCTAGGATTAGTCAGCACGATAACATGTGCTAAACTCATAAATCACAGGAAGTGACACGCACCATCGCTTAACCCCTTGAGGACCGGGCTCATTTTCACCTTAAGGACCAGGCCATTTTTTGCAAATCTGATATTTGTCACTTTATGTGGTGATAACTTTGAAACGCTTTTACTTATCCAGGCCATTCTGAGAATGTTTTCTCGTCACGTATTGTACTTCATGACAGTGGTAAAGTTGAGTAAAAAAATAAAATAATTTTATTTCTAAAAAAATTCCAAATTTATAAAAAAATAGAAAAAGTAGCTAATTTCCAAATTTCAATTTCTCTACTTTTATAATAGATAGTAATACCTCCAAAAATAGTTATTGCTTTACATTTCCCATATGTCCACTTCATGTTTGGATCATTTTGTGAATGATATTTTATTTTTTGGGCACGTTAGAAGGCTTAGAAGTTTAGAAGCAAATCTTGAATTTTTTCTGCAAATTTCTAAAACCATATAACAAAACAACAACAAATACAGGTGCACTCTGCGGTCTCACTAAACCCTCAAACTGATTTTAAAATTGAGAGATTAGTCAACATGTCCTACGGTGTAAAACATGTCTAAGCCCGGGCACCACGTCACGGTTTCTCAAGTAGCCCGGGACCTAACGCTCTCCTACCTGCGCCGTATGGGCGATACCAGGAGCCAGTGGGCAAATTACAGGAGCATGAGGCCGACTCACAAACAGCTCACCAGTTACCTCCAGCATGTAACCATGCTTGCAATGGGAGGAGGGAGGAGTCTGTGAGTCCCACTCAAGACTGGCTGATATGGCCCAGGCCTCACAGGTGCACCTAAATGTGGCCTGTAGATGGAAAACAGGCACATTTGAATTGGAGTTTATACACCTCCAGGAATCTATATATACAAACCAAAAAAGACAAGGTGGCATTAGCAGGAGGTGCTCAAACCCACATGCAGTCGTGCATATATATAGGGGAGCAAATCCTGCACTTGTGGCCCGTTGCTAATGGCGATCCCCAGCAAAATGCATACGGTGGAGGATGCCCGCGGCGAACCACAAGTACCACAATAGACATCTCACACAAGGTAACAAGTGCGGATGTAATAATCAATATAACAATATAACAAAACAACAACAAATACAGGTGCACTCTGTGGTCTCACTAAACCCTCAAACTGATTTTAAAATTGAGAGATTAGTCAACATGTCCTACGGTGTAGAACATGTCTAAGCCCGGGCACCACGTCAAGGTTTCTCAAGTAGCCCGGGACCTAACGCTCTCCTACCTGCGCCGTATGGGCGATACCAGGAGCCAGTGGGCAAATTACAGGAGCATGAGGCCGACTCACAAACAGCTCACCAGTTACCTCCAGCATGTAACCATGCTTGCAATGGGAGGAGGGAGCAGTCTGTGAGTCCCACTCAAGACTGACTGATATGGCCCAGGCCTCACAGGTGCACCTAAATGTGGCCTGTAGATGGAAAACAGGCACATTTGAATTGGAGTTTATACACCTCCAGGAATCTATATATACAAACCAAAAAAGACAAGGTGGCATTAGCAGGAGGTGCTCAAACCCACATGCAGTCGTGCATATATATAGGGGAGCAAATCCTGCACTTGTGGCCCGTTGCTAATGGCGATCCCCAGCAAAATGCATACGGTGGAGGATGCCCGCGGCGAACCACAAGTACCACAATAGACATCTCACACAAGGTAACAAGTGCGGATGTAATAATCAATATAACAATATAACAAAACAACAACAAATACAGGTGCACTCTGTGGTCTCACTAAACCCTCAAACTGATTTTAAAATTGAGAGATTAGTCAACATGTCCTACGGTGTAGAACATGTCTAAGCCCGGGCACCACGTCAAGGTTTCTCAAGTAGCCCGGGACCTAACGCTCTCCTACCTGCGCCGTATGGGCGATACCAGGAGCCAGTGGGCAAATTACAGGAGCATGAGGCCGACTCACAAACAGCTCACCAGTTACCTCCAGCATGTAACCATGCTTGCAATGGGAGGAGGGAGCCCGGGCTTAGACATGTTCTACACCGTAGGACATGTTGACTAATCTCTCAATTTTAAAATCAGTTTGAGGGTTTAGTGAGACCGCAGAGTGCACCTGTATTTGTTGTTGCTTTGTTAAATTGTTATATTGATTATTACATCCGCACTTGTTACCTTGTGTGAGATGTCTATTGTGGTACTTGTGGTTCGCCGCGGGCATCCTCCACCGTATGCATTTTGCTGGGGATCGCCATTAGCAACGGGCCACAAGTGCAGGATTTGCTCCCCTATATATATGCACGACTGCATGTGGGTTTGAGCACCTCCTGCTAATGCCACCTTGTCTTTTTTGGTTTGTAAATTTCTAAAACCCACTTTTTCAGGACCAGTTCAGGTCTGAAGTCACTTTGTGGCCCCATTTTACAAACTATTCCCCTCAAGGTATTCAAAACTGATTTTACAAACTTTGTTAACCCTTTAGAATTAATGGAAAATAGGCAGATTTTCCATTTCCATCCATTTTTTCCTGTTACAATGCAAGGGTTAACAGCCAAACAAAACTCAATATTTATGGCCCTGGTTCTGTAGTTTACAGAAACACCCCATATGTGGTCGTAAACTGCTGTATGGGCAAATGGCAGGGCACAGAAGGAAAGGAATGCCATAAGTTTTTTGGAAGGCAGATTTTGCTGGACTGTTTTTTTGACACCATGTCCCATTTGAAGCCCCCCTGATGCACCCCTAGAGTAGAAACTCCAAAAAAGTGACCCTATTTTAGAAACTACGGGATAGGGTGGCAGTTTTGTTGGTACTATTTTATGGTACATATGATTTTTGGTTGCTCTATATTACACTTTTTGTTTTAGCAAGGTAACAAGAAATAGCTGTTTTTATTTTTTGCTATTTGCAACATTCAGGTAAGATCATGTGGTATTTTTATAGAGTAGGTTGTCACGGACGCGACAATACCAAATAGGACTACTTTTTTTGGTTGTTTGTTTCAGTTTTACATAACGAAGCATTCTTTATTGTCTCCACATTCTAAAAGCTATATTTTTATTTATTTTTTGGGCAACTGTCTTGTGTAGGGGCTAATTTTTCTCAGGATGAGATGACGGTTTGATTGGCACTATTTTGGGGTGCATATTACTTTTTGATCGCTTGCTATTACACTTTATGTGATGTAGGGGTGACCAAAAATTGCTTATTTTGCACTTATTTTTTTACGGTATTCCTCTGAGGGGTTAAGTCATGTTATATTTTTATAGAGCAGGTTATTACGGATACGGCAATACCTAATATGTATACTTTTTTTCATTTATGTAAGTTTTACACAATGATTTCATTTTTGAAACAAAAAAATAATGTTTTAGTGTCTCCATAGTCTGAGAGCCATATTTTTTTCAGTTTTTGGGTGATTATTGCCACTATTTTGGGGTGCATATGACTTTTTGATCGCTTGCTATTACACTTTTTATGATGTAAGGTGACAAAGAAATTGCTTTTTTTTGCAACGTTTTTATTTTATTTTTTTGCGGCGTTCATCTGAGGGGTTAGGTCATGTGATAATTTTTTAGAGCAGATTCTTCCGGACGCGGCGATACCTAATATGTATCCTTTTTTAATTTACTTAAGTTTTACACAATAACAGCTTTTAAAATAAAATAAAAAATGATGTTTTAGTGTCTCCATATTCTGAGCCATAGTTTTTAAATTTTTGGGGCGATTGTCTTAGGTAGAGGCTCATTCTTTGCGGGATGAGGTGACGGTTAGATTGGTACTATTTTGGTGGGCATACGCCTTTTTGATCGCTGTTGTACTTTTAGTGATGTAAGGTGACAAAAAAAATAGTTTATTTAGCACAGTTTTTTTTTTTTACGGTGTCTGAATTGACCTGTGGTTTGCAGTGATCGCTGATATGGGGGGGTCACAGGACCCCCCTCTGCAGTGCTGCAGAGTGCCTGCTGAATGATTTCAGCAGGCACACTGTTCCGATCACCGCCCTGTGTCCTTAAGTACCGGGAAAACAGGGCATACAGGTGTCCCCAAGAGGTTAAGGAAGTGCTACAGGGAACAGATTGGAAAGCATGCTGTGCCCAGGATTGGAAGGAAATTTTGGACCGGATTCAAGAAAGGATGATGCCGGCAAGGACAGAGCCCAGGACTGCAACGGTGAAAGGAGAAACAATGGTAGTTGATAACCAAAAGTCCGAGACCGCGGCAGTAAGTAGCGGAACATCGGCGGGTCAGCAACTGCTGTTACAAAGGCATCTTCCCATAAGAGCTTATACTTCAGAGGACAGAGGTCCCTGCTCATAAAAGCTTACACTCTACAGGAGAGAGTCCCCTGCTCATAAGAGCTTACACTCTACAGGTGAGAGAACCCTGCCCATAAGAGCTTACACTCTAGACGAGAGAGGTCCCTGCTCATAAGAGTTTATACTTTACAGAACAGAGTCCCCTGCCTATAAGAGCTTACACTTTAAAGTAGGGAGGACCTTGCCCACAAAAGCTTAAACTGTACAGGAGAAAGGACCCTGCTCATAGGAGCTTGCACTCTAGAGGAGAGAGGACCCTGCATGAGTGGGTTGGTAAATGAACATGAGTATAACACTTGCGGTCCATGCCTACCAGCATATCTGAGCTCCCAGCAGGCATGGCACCAGAATGCGCACCTTTCCCGCTGCTCTTGTTCTCTGGCAGTCTGTACCCGCTACCATCTCTCTACTTCTTTATGGAGTAGTATCGGGCCTGTCCACTCCACACTGTAGCTGCAGCCTTACACTTCCTGCCCGCAGCCCTCTTTGCCTGTTGGACACATGTGAGCCCTTTCTCTGGGAGTTAAAGGTCCATCACACTTATTAATTAGTCTAAGTCTGTGGCTGGCCTTCTCTTGGTATATAAGGCACATTTACCCTGTGGGAGGAATATGTCTGAACAAAAGGTTTCCTTTTCCTGTAAAAGTGTTTTGTCTCAACAATTCTTCCGTGCCTGAAACGTCTGCCTGATGACTGTACTGTACCTGTCCCACCTGCCCTTAGTCCCTTTTCATTGTATTGTCTCTGTTTTGCCGGCTTGAGACCTTCATCCTGGTTTATGGACTGAACAAATTCTGCCTGCCCTGACTTCGGTTTGTCCGCAGACTATGATTCTGCTTGTCGCTTTGGGTGCCGGACACTGGTGTCTCTTGACCTGACTGGGTCAGCTGTCATCGAAGGGAGACTAAACCAAGAGGTGGCAAGGAGAGCGCAGAAGATGAGCTCATCACAGGACAATGTCATAACTTACCGCTCATTGTCAAACACACGTCCAATTACTTTGATAATTACTATTTCTTTCAATCTGTGACTGAAACTAATAAAGAATTATTACACCTGACTCCAACTAATTAACGAAGAGACAAATGACTCCTCGGGGGCTCAGTGCTATATAATCACTCGTTTAGCATTACATTAACAACTGTTCTCTAGTGAGCGGAGGAGAACGCATCCTTAAGGAGCAGATAACGAGGGTAAGGATTCATTATTTTCATTCATTGCTTTGAATATTCTTCCACTTACAGAAGATCTTTTTACCCTGTAGTCTGACTGTCACTGAGAGCAGTGATTCCCGAATACTGGGAGATTTTTCCCTTAGAGACGGTAGGTAAAGGCACACGAGAGCCTGAATTTTTGTGCTAGTACATAACCTGCAAGTGACACAGCTGTGCTTCTCATTTTGGGCTACTTGTGATCTTCAGAAATTATGGCTACTTTCACACTAGAGTTTTTGCTGGATCCGGCAGGGTCCAGCAAAAACGCTTCCATTACTGATAATCCAACCTTTTGCATCAATTATGAATGGATCTGGTTTTATTATCTTTAACATACCCAACATGAGCTCCATTAAAAGTCAATGTGGGACGGATCTGTATTCTATTGTGTCAGATTGTGTCAGAGAAAACGGATACGTCCCCCTTGACTTGCATTGTGGGTCATGGCGCATGCTGTGGTTTTCGCTCCGGTATGGGAAAGCAACCAAACGGAACGGAATGCTCCAAAATGTTCTGTTCAGTTACGTTTTGGCAATTAATGGGGACAAAACGGAAGCGTTTTTTTTTCGGTATTGAGACCCTATGACGGATATCAATACCGGAAAACAGAAATGCTAGTGTGAAAGTAGGCTATGTCTGATTCCATCTCACAGGGAAGCTCAGTTCTCTGATGAAGTCTATACTTGACCACCTTGTGTCCTCTATTAGCCAACAAGACAAACATCAAGCTTCTGAAAATATGATTCCACGATAGGACAGTTTAAAATCATCAACACAAGATTGAATTGTATAATGTGAATATCGCTAATCACAGTGGATACAATGTATCTCATGCTTATAGTGGTAGAGTCCTGATACCAGCAAATGTTGGCATTATGTCAAAGACCATGGCCACCTCTATCTTTAGGCAATTTCTCCAGTGCTTCAAGTGTCATCCAGATTTTTTTTTATCTGTATTCAATATAACAAAACCTCTTCCATGTTGTGCATACAGCTCTGGTGCTACTTAATAGTTGCACCATCTGACAGATGTAGCAGAGCTGAGTATATGAATCAGGGACATAACTACAAGGCCATATAAAAAATGAAGAATTTAATGCCTCGTTTTGTTGGCATAAAACTAAAGTGTAATAATTACAACAGAATAACAACCTCAACTGTGTATAGTCTGCCCCCTATAGTCAGTTTATTAAGAAGAGGGGGGGCTAAAGGAATGAAGCGGCCACCCGATCGGACTATATAGGTATTGGATCATGCAAACATTGGTTGCTAAGGTGGACATGCTTTTTAAAGGGTCTCTGTCACCAGAATTAACCCCATTACACTGGCTGACATTAGCGATGCCCTAATGTCAGCAGACCCTAACTCTCCTAATCAAGTCAATCAAGGACGGCAGGGAGTGACTTGAGGTGGGCGAACGGAGGCTCTAGGAGCAGGAACAACGGCCCCCCTGCTCCTAGAGGCTAATTTGCAAATCAAAGTTAAAAATGTACAGTAACGGGGGCATCCGTAAGCAAGAAAGTTAGGGTCTGCTGACATTAGCGCATCGCTAATGTCAGCCAGTGTAATGGAGTTAATTCTGGTGACAGAGACCCTTTAAAGGGGTTCTCCCACCACCAGAGTCAGCTACTAAGTCAATGTCTGACCCTTTGTTGGGGTTCTCATTGGAAGGGATTAGCCAGCAGTAGGGGTAGAAGAGTTTTCATTCCCTGGAATGGTGCTTAGATATGGGAAGCTTCTCCTCTTCTCATACACAGGAGTGGAATCCAGCTGGTTATCCCCAGTTCTCTAGAACCAGTTGTTAGAGCTGGATAACTAGAGAGATGCTGATCCTGATCCCTCCTTTGGTAAAAGTGCCTTAACGGGTGGAGCACGGGAGTCCTAAGCCCCTTGACCCACCCTTTGTCTGCCAGCAGAGTGATGGGGCCATCATTGTTCCATAATAGACACCAGGCTGGAAGCTGAGGGGGCCTCTGATTACTGGTAAAACTTGATGACAAGTTCAAAAAGATGCCAAGTGGTATGGTAGAATCACATTGATAAACACTTTCCATTAATAAAAAAAATGGTGGACATTGAGGTGTTTGATCTCAGTACTCAGTATACATGGAAACTGACTTTCTCTGACAAGTGGGACTCAATGCCACACTATGATTTTTAGGGGGAGTTATTTGTATAATGTCTCCATTTTTTATGGGGAACTAGGTGTGGCACTCTGATTTTCTGAGATGACACTATGTGGCCCTGATTTATGGGGCACAGTGTGTGTGGTGCTACTGTATTGACGGGGCACAGTCAATGACTTGCCATGTCTTTATCTTTACAGAGTGCTGTAGGTCCAGTGAAGAATCTCCACACCATGCCCATCAACCAGACACACCTGATACTGTTCCATCTTCTTGGGTTTTCTGAAATTCAAGGGCTTCAAATTATTGTATTCTGGATATTAACAATTGTCTATGCAGCGACAGTGACAGGGAATACTCTCATCATTGCTTTGATATTTATTAGTCACCCTCTCCACTGCCCTATGTATTTTTTCCTGTCCCATCTCTCGGCCTGTGATATCTTAATCAGCACCAACGTGTTACCCAACACTCTGAAACTTCTACTAGAAAGTGGTATCTACATGACTGTCCGGAGCTGCTTGACCCAGTTGTATTTCTTTGGGGCTTCTGCCATTATTGAGTGTTGTCTTCTCAGTGTCATGTCCTATGACCGGTACTTGGCCATTTGTGACCCTTTGCACTATTCTTCCATCATGAACTTTAGACTTCCTTATTATCTGACTGCTTGGTCTTGGACCATGGGTCTTGGGGTAGCTCTCATAACTTACTGTCTTATACTGGAGATTCACTTTTGTGGACCATACACCATTGACCATTTCTTTTGCGATTTTCCTCCTCTGTTGAAGATTTCCTGTTCAAACTCATCAGTTATCGAGATAGCAGTGTCTGTAGTGGCCACTGTTATTGGGCTCTTACAATGTGTGTTTGTCATCATCAGCTATGTTTTCATCTTTAACTCCATCCTCAGAATATCCACCAAGACTGGAAGAAATAAAGCCTTCTCCACCTGCAGCGCTCACCTGTCGGTAGTGTTTGCCTATTATGGATCACTCATTGCCATCAACATTGTTCCATCTGAAGACTATTCCTTCAATCTGAAGAAAGTATTATCTCTTTTGAACACTGTGGTAACTCCATTATTTAACCCTATAATATACAGTCTGAGGAACAAGGACATACAAGAGGCATTTTACCAAGTGGTGTTTAGGAGAAAAAAATCCAACAGGTGGTAGAGCGGCTTACCATAAAGATGACGTGGACATTGCTCACTGATTACTTTCATCATATACTAGATTTTCTAGCTAATGCAGCTACTTATAACTTGAAAGATGTAAGGATGTTAAAGGGAATGTGTCATCAGAAAATGACCTATTGTTTACTTCACATTTTTATGTTTAACATATTTTTAAAGAATTTTCAATTATGTTAATTTAAATTTTCCATGTCAATATCTATAATTAAACAAAAAACGTTAAATCATGCAGTTTTCACACTGACCACTAAGCCCAATAATAGGCACCACTTCTTGGTCTCTACAGATCACTTTACTGTAGTTACCTACTATCACATCTGATTAGACAGGTAACAGACGTGTGGCGCAGAGGGGAGGGAAGAGGAGTACCCCTAGCTCACCAAGCACTGGCACCTGGCTGCCCTGACGTCCCTAGATGGGCTGCTCACCCGTACACCAATTACATGCCTCGTGCCTGGCTTACCCTGAAATAAGCCCTAGGTAGTGAGTAGGGTGGTGGGAGCAGTAGTCCTCACCACTGACACCTCAGGTAACACCAGGGGAAAGACAAACAACACAAACACCACAAACAATTCCCAAACGGAGACAACCTGAGTGAACCTGAGATCTGACAGCTCCAGTTCCAGCAGCTCCACTGAAACTCTACCAGAGATGAGAATAGAAGATCTGCAAAGAAGGTCTATATCTGGCAACAATGGAAGCAGAAAGGAAAAATATATAGTAGCTGGGAGTGGCTGACAGAGAACAACTGAAAAGAAAAGCTACAGATTCCTAAATGGGACAAAAAGAATTGGAAACTTAAGCAGGAAAACCTTGACCAGAATCCATTCCCACCACTAGGTCATGGAGCGATCTCTTGAGAACCCAAGCGAGTAGCAACCCGCTGCGACCTTCTGACCCAAAGCACAACAGGGTCAGCGATAGGTCGTGATACCTGCTTATCTGTCATTCTAGTCCCTCCTGTAATGATTATCTCTGTGTATAGATAACACAGGATCCACCATTCACAACTGGTGATATCACAGCTTATCAGCTCCCTTCTGACTTCTGCACAGGTCACAGAACCTGCCTAGAAAACTCTCCTATTGAAGTCAATAGGGTCCCCCCTGACCATTGTGTCTATGGATCATTGGATCATGGGGCTGCCATAAACCAATTTTATTAATGCTTTCTAAATGCTCTTAAAGGGACCGCTCACATAAATCCTTATCTGCTCTGGCATATGGCCAGCTACCTTGGGATACTTAACCACTTCACATCTGTGCCATTTGCCCATTTCCTGACCAGGCCTAATTTTGCAAATCTGACATACTGTATGTCAATTAATGTGGTAATAGCTTTGGAATGCTTTTCTCACGACACATTGTACTTCATGATAGTCATAAATTTGAGTCAATATATTTCACCTTTATTTATGAAAAAATCCCAAATTTACCAAAAATTGGGAAAAATTCCAAATTTTCTAAATTTCAATTTCTCTGCTTTTAAAACAGAAAGTGATACCTCATAAAATATTTATTACTTAACATTTCCCATATGTATACTTTATGTTGGCATTATTGTGTAAATTTAATTTTCTTTTTTTTAGGACGTTAGAAGGCTTAGAATTTTAGAAGCAATTCTTAAAATTTTTAAGAAAATTAGCAAAACCCACTTTTAAGGACCAGTTCAGGTCTGAAGTCACTTTGTGGGGCTTACATAGTGGATACCCCCATAAATGACCCCATTGTAAAAACTATACCCCGCAAGTTACTTAAAACTGATTTTACAAACTTTGTTAACCCTTTAGGTGTTCCACAAGAATTAAAGGAAAATGGAGGTCAAATTTTAAAATTTCACTTCTTTGGCAGATTTTCCATTTTAATTCATTTTTTTCTTTAACACATCGAGGGTTAACAGTCAAATAAAACTCAATATTTATTATCCTGATTCTGCAGTTTACAGAAACACCCCACATATGGTCGTAAACTGATGTACGGGCACATGACAGGGCACAGAGAAAAGGAATGCCATATGGATTTTGGAGGGCAGATTTTGCTGGACTGGTTTTTAGATGCCATGTCCTATTTGAAGCTCCCCTGATGCACCCCTAGAGTAGAAACTCCCAAAAAGTGACCACATTTTGGAAACTAGGAGATAAGGTGCCAGTTTTATTGGTACTATTTTGGGGTATATATGATTTTAAATAGCGTCATATTGCGTTTTTTGTGAGGCAAGGTAACCAAAAAATGGCTGTTTTGGCACAGTTTTTATTTTTTATTTTTTACAACATTCATCTGACAGGTTAGATCATGAACTATTTTTATAGAGCAAGTTGTTACGGACGCAACGATATCAAATATGTCTACTTTCTTTGTTTGTTTGTTTCAGTTTCACATAATAAAGCATTTTTGAAAAAAAATAACGTTTTTGTGTCTCCATTTTCTGAACGCCATATTTTTTTGTATTTTTCTGCCGATCGTCTTGTGCAGGGGCTCGTTTTTTGCAGTAAGAGTTGATGTTTTTATTGGTATTTTGGGGTACATATGATTTTTGATCATTCATTATAACACTTTATGGGTCAAGGTGACCAAAAATGTGGTTGTTTTAGCACAGTTTTTATCTATTTATTTTTACAGCGTTCAACTGATGGGTTAGGTCATGTGATATTTTTATAGAGAAGATCGTTACGGATGTGGCAATACCTAATATATCAACTTTTTCTTATTTATTAAAGTTTTACACAACAATAGGATTTTTGAAACCAAAAACATGATGTTTTAGTATCTCCATAGTCTGAGAGCCATAGTTTTTTATTTTTTTTTGACTGATTGTCTTAGTTCGGGTCTCAATTTTTGTGGGATGAGGCGACGGTTTTATTGGTACAATTTTGAGGGGCATACGCCTTTTTGATCACTTGGTGTTGCACTTTTTATGATGTAAGGTGACAAAAATGGCTTTTTTTGACACATTTTTTATTTAACTTTTTTAGGGTATTCACCCGAGGGGTTAGGTCATGTAATATTTTTATAGAGCTGGTTGTTACTGACACGGCGATACCTAATATGTTTATTTGTGTTTATTTATTTCATTTTAAAAAAATAATAGCATTTTTGAAACAAAAAAATTATGTTTTAATGTCTCCATGTTCTGAGAACTATATTTTTATTTTATTTTTTTAGCGATTTTCTTATGTAGGGACTCATTTTTTGCGGGATTAGGTGACAGTTTTATTGGCATCATTTTGTGGGACATATGCCTTTTTGATCACTTTTTGTGATGTAAGATGACAAAAATGGCTTTTTTTGACACAGTTTTTATTTAATTTTTTTATGGTGTTTATCGGACAGGTTGGATCGTGTGATATATTTATAGAGCCGACCATCTTGGACGTGGAAATACCAAATATGTCTATTTTATAAATTTTTTTCTGATTTTAACTTTTTTTTTTAATTCCGTACTTTTTTTTTTTTTACATGTGAAACCTTTTTTTATTTTTTATTTTATTTTAACACTTTATTTTTTTTATTTTACACTTTGCGTCCCCAGTAAGGTCATACAAGACCTCTGGGGGACATTTAACTTCACTTTTTTTTTTTCCCACTATTGATTTCTCCTGTACCTGGGGCTGACATAGTAGCCCCAGTTACAGGGGAAATACACCCCCCAGAGAGGCTGTACAGCAGTATACAGTGCTGTACAGCCTCAGTGCAGGGCGGATTGAGGTCTGTGGAAGACCCGACAGCTCCTGCACTCTCCCGGCCCCGGCGGTCACATGACCGCCGGGCCAGAACAGGAAGAGCATAGCACTTCCTGATCTGTACACACAGCGCTCATTGAGCGCTGTGTATACAGCAATATATAAGGCAGGGACACCTGGGAACTGTCCCTGCCTTCTCTCAGGGTTGCCCTGCTGTCACTGACAGCGGGCAACCCGCTCTGCAGCTGCACGATTAGCATGCAGCTGCCATCTATGAATGGACGTTGAGAAACGTCCATTCAGAGATAGAGATCCACCTCCCGGACGTTTATAGTCAACGGGCAGACGGGAGGTGGTTAAAGGGGTTGTTCATTTTTCAATATCGCTGACTTATCCTCAGGTTAAGTCATCAATTATCCGATTGGTGGGGTCCTACTCTGGGCACCACCACGGCCTATGGTATGAGCTGTTTGAAGAGAACATATGAGCGCTGCATTCTCTTCACTGTTAACCTGCTGATGAATACCTGTGGGTGTTCTAGCATGCTAGTATCCTGCAAAGGTGCCTGTTCTGTTGTCTGTCAGTGTATTGACGTTCTGCCCATTTACTGAGTTCTGACCCTTAGCTGCCTGCCCTGATCTTGAACTGTATAGCATGTACTCTGCCCGCCTTCACCTGGGACTGTCCCATCTATGATTCTCCCTGATCCCACATTGGCCAGCACCAGTGTCTCTAACCACTGTGGGTAGTGGCCTGGTGGTTCCCCATGCAGAGATACCCAGGTTCCTGTACAGAGATAAAAGATACGGGCACTGCCAGGATAACACACTTAGGTTTGGCTTAAATCCAAATCTGTTGGTTGACACAGTGGTTCCACGTTTACTGCTCTAACACATAACTAGTAATGGACGTATCACTTAGTTGACATGAACCATAATAATGACAACTGCAAAATAATTATAGGAGGGAAGGAGAAAAGAGTCGTATGGACCAAGGAGAATCCATTTATCTATAACAGTTTAGAGCTGCAAAAGGGATAAAATATTTAGAAATGTCCTTCCTTATCTTTTTAAACATGATTTTGAGATAGTCGGTCACAAGATGACAATACTACTGTACATGTGTCTATGTGCGTCCATCCAGTTTTTATGTTGCAGACTGTCAAGGGTTTGGCTAGCATGCCACAATATTGTATAGAATTAGTTTCAATTGGAGTCCTTAAAGGAGTTTTCTAGGTTTTTTGAATGCTTTAACAGATACAACAGGCTTGGTTTCACATCTAAAAGGTGCAAAAACCTGGAAGACCCCTTTAACAAAATCATTGCAAATCTACAGTGGACACACCAATAGAAACAAACAATATGGCCATCAGTACAACTCTACAAAACAAAAAGGTGGGGGGGGGGGGGGTCAACACATCCCAATGCGCAGGTGCACGTTGCTATGGCTGAAAATACATATAAACAACACATATGAGCAACAGCACTCTACAAACCAAATAAAGTACAAAGGTATATTATATTGCTCATGCTATGCTAATAAATTAGAGATGCTTAGCTGATGACATTTTGTACAAAATTATGCTGGTATTTGTAGTCCCTGGATTCATTGGAGGCCATTTTGGCACCATAGAGATATAAACCAAAAGGGGCCCAGCATGCATGTGGGAGCTGCACTTCCTGAATTTCATGGTCGCTGTTATGGCACCCAACAGTGAGTTTAGTGTTACGACCCGTCTTATAGAGATTGCCTTGGCGTGTGGCAGACGGGCTCAAATAATTTTGTACAAAATGTATTTGCTAAGCATCTCTAATTTATTAGCATAGCATGAGCAATATAATATACCTTTGTACGTTATTTGGTTTGTAGAGTGCTGTTGCACTATGTGTTGTTCATCAGTACAACTCTGTCTCCAGCCATTTATATGTATACAAAGAAGGATGTATATATCTGTGTTTTACTGTTGAGCGAGCATGCTCGGCCGAATACCTGTTCGGCTCGAGCATCCCTATGTTCGGCACATGGCGGTACTCGGCCGAGTCTCCTCCCCGCACGTTTCATGGCTGCTAAGCAGCCATTAAACATGCAGGTAAGTACTGCCATCACTGTAATGCTATAGCCATGTTGGCTGCTGGCATTACAGTGATTGGCTGGCCGGAATGTGTCATCGAGTGCTATATAGCACCCGATGACACGGTTTCGACTCATTGCGAGTCAGGGAGAGCTGCAGTTAGGAAGGGACAGAGAGTGTGGAGAGTGTGATTGCAATTTATAAAATTTTTAAACATTTTAAAGACTCAAAAGTTCTTTTAAGGACTATTGTGTCTGGTGGCCTGAATTTGAATTCAATACATTGGGCCAAATAATTTTTTTCTTATTGTGGTGAACGGTAACAATGAGGAAAACATCTAGTAAGGGACGCGGACATGGTCGTGGTGGTGTTAGTAGACCCTCTGGGGCTGGGAGAGGACGTGGCCGTTCTGCCACAGCCACACGTCCTAGTGAACCAACTACCTAAGGTCCCAGTAGCCGCCAGAATTTACAGCGATATTTGGTGGGGCCCAATGCTGTTCTAAGGATGGTAAGGCCTGAGCAGGTACAGGCATTAGTCAATTGGGTGGCCGACAGTGGATCCAGCACGTTCACATTATCTCCCACCCAGTCTTCTGCAGAAAGCGCACAGATGGCGCCTGAAAACCAAGCCCATCAGTCTGTCACATCACCCCCATGCATACCAGGGAAACTGTCTGAGCCTCAAGTTGTAAAGTCTACTTGTAAAGTGATTGTGCAGTGATCAAAAAAATATATTTTTTTTTGTCACTGCGGCGGGGCGGGCATGGGTGAACGCACGTGTGGGCGACCATTCAGGCCTGATCGGGCAAACACTGCGTTTTGGGTGTAGGGCGAGCTAAGGTGACACTAATACTATTATAGATCTGACTGTGATCAGTTTTGATCACTTACAGATACTATAAAAGTACAAAAGCTGATTAGCGATACGCTATAATCGAATCGAATAAGTGACTGCAGTGCGGTGGGCTGGGCGCTAACTGATCGCTAACTACCTAACCAAGGGGCCTAAACTATCCTAAAACCTATCAGTCAATACCAGTGAAAAAAAAAAGTGACAGTTTACACTGATCACTTTTTTCCCTTTCACTAGGTGATTGACAAGGGCAAGAAGGGGTGATCAAGGGGTTAATTGGGGTGCTGGGGGGTGATCTGGGGCTAAGGTGTAGTGTTTGGTGGTACTCACTGTGATGCCTGCTCCTCTGCTGAGACCAACCGACAAAAAGGACCAGCAGAGAAGCCATTTAACACCTTATATTTATAAATATAAGGTGTTAGATGGCTTCTGATTTGAGTTTTTGAAAATCGCCAGCCTGCCAGCCATGATCATTGGCTGGCAGGCTGGTGACGAAATTGTTCTTCAACTTTTGCCGGCCCGCAATGCGCATCCGTGCGTTAAGCCGTCTTAAGGTAGTTAAGATGGCACCTGGCCTCCCATCACCGAGCCCAGTCGGAGCAACTCCATCAGAACCCAGAAAGCCACACTCCTGGCGCTCCCAGGGCCGGTGCTACCATAAGGCAGACCAAGCGGCTGCCTTAGGGCGCACCCTGGGGGAGGGCGGAAAAATGTGACATGGAGGGGGAGAAATGTGACATGGAGGGCTGATGTCACATAGGGGGGTGATTTGACATGGAGGGGGAGAAATGTGATATGGAGGGCTGATGTCACATAGGGGAGTGATTTGACATGGAGGGGGAGAAATGTGATATGGAGGGCTGATGTCACATAGGGGGGTGATTTGACATGGAGGGGGAGAAATGTGACATGGGGGGCTGATGTCACATAGGGGGGTGATTTGGAGGGCTGATGTCACATAGGGGGGTGATTTGACATGGAGGGGGAGAAATGTGATATGGAGGGCTGATGTCACATAGAGGGGTGATTTGGAGGGCTGATGTCACATAGGGGGGTGATTTGACATGGAGGGGGAGAAATGTGATATGGAGGGCTGATGTCACATAGGGGGGTGATTTGACATGGAGGGGGAGAAATGTGACATGGGGGGCTGATGGATGGGGGCTGATGTCTGACATGGGGGTCTGATCTGAGGTCTGATTAACATTGGGGGTCTGATTGGGGCTGTGAGCTGAGGTCTGATTAACATTGGGGGTCTGATTACTGTTCTGACCTGAGGTGTAATGGAAAATATTTTTTCTTATTATCCTCCTCTAAAACCTAGATGCGTCTTAGAGGGCGAAAAATACGGTCCTCAAACCAGCGATTGTCTGAAGCAGAGAAAAGATACCAGGACCACACAGAGGAGAAGCCGCTGCTGCAGACGGGACCAGGGCCAGGTGAGCTGCGAGGGGCGCCAAAATGTAGCTTTGCTTGTGTTGGCAAAAATCCTTGCACCGGCCCTGGGCGCTCCACATCCTGCCTCTTCTCCTTCTCCTCTCTCCTCCCATTTGTCCTCCACTCCACCTTCCACCGTGCTGTCATCATATTCATCTGGCACAAGACAGGCTTCCGTGGCCCAAATGTTTGAGCGTAAAAAGTTGATGACGCCGGATAACTCTCTTGACCGCTGGCTTGTTGGAGCTGCTAGCCCGGAAACTACTGCCATATAAACTTGTGGACTCGGAGGCCTTTAGAAAATTTGTGGCCATTGGCACACCGCAATGGAAGGTCCCCAGAAGGAAATATTTCTCCCAGAAGGGCATCCCAGAACTATATGGCCACGTTTAGCGGCAAGTGAATATATCTCTGGCACACAGTGTCGGTGCCAAGATACATCTGACCACAGACACGTGGTCTAGCAAACACGGACAGGGAAGGTACATAACTTTTTCTGCCCATATAAAAAGCATAAAGGCCAAGCAGCAGTACTGGGTGGCAACGTTCCAGGCCTTGCTGCAAGAGATGCTGCATTCTGCTGTTGCGGGCACTGGCAGAGGAATTTCCACCCACAGCGAAACAGGTGCGGGTACCAATCCTACCGAGCCTGCAAGAAGAGGGCGATTTGAAGATGTGTTAGTCAGTTCAGATATGAGATCATTCTTTCAGCTAACCCATCGATAGCCGCCCTCCAGATTTAGCCTCGGTGAACTCCTAGACTGACAGGTGTCAGTGTCACACACAGAGGGAGTGGGGAAGTGACCACTGAGCTCCACCCGCACCCCTGTCCCTACCTACTTGCCTCGCAAGTCCTAGTGACATTGGACAACTGGTCGACAAACCCTCAACTAGGATAAGTGCAGGGAAGACGGACAAGACATACAACAGAGAAGTCAAACAAGCTGAGTCAGTAACCAAGAGAGCAGCAAATTACCAGAGGAGCAAGCTGAAGATCGTTAGCAAGAAGCCGAAGTCAAAACCAAGAGGGAACGCCAAGACCAAGGGTTGAGACAGAAGGGAAGTCACAACATGAGCAGGAGACCAGCAAACCAGGTAAGTATAATCGCAGGAAGGACCTTAATAACAGGCAATCTGTGGATAGCAGATTGCCTGTTTAAATAGGGCGCTGGTGGAGTCATGTGATGTGGCCAGCATCACATGACTCTTGAGTTCCAATACAGCCGAGCACCGAGTGAGAAGCTAGGCGATCAGCCCCATTGCGGTTACCATGGGAACGGGCGACGCCGGGCGCGCTGATGATGCAAGCGTGCCCCGGCCATCCCCGCCTCCGCACAGAGCGCACCGTGACAGTACCCCCTTCTTTTACGCGGGGCCACCGGACCCAAAGCCCCAGGCGACTGCTTCTCAGGATGTTCCACATAAAATTTATTGACAAGTCTAGAGGCATGAACATCCTTAGCTGGTACCCAGGACCTTTCCTCCGGTCCATAGCCTTTCCAGTGCACCAGGTACTGTTAAGAGTTATGGACTCTTCTAACATACAATATCTTGGAAACTGCAAACTCCACGGAATCATTAACCATTACTGGCGGCGGAGCGGACTGTGAAGGAACAACAGGTGCAACATGTCTCTTAAGCAGAGATTTATGGAAGACGTAATCTCATACGGACCTATAAAGCGAGGTATAAACTTTCTGGAGACCACCTTAAGAGACAAATTTTATCCCCATAGCCACACCTTATCTCCAATCTGAAAATCTCTCCCCTTTCTTATTCGCTTTGATTTTAATACTGTTTTGAGCTTTTTCTAGGTTCGACTGAACTCAAGCCCCGGGTTAGACGAGGAGAGGTTGGAAACCGTAATTACAAAAGAATGGGGAGACACCAGCGGAGGAATTAACACGGTAGTTTATCGCAAATTCTGCCAAAGGAAGGTACTTAACCCATAATTGTTGATCATCGGAGACATATGACCTGAGAAACAGTTCCACAGACTGATTAAGTCGTTCAGTCTGCCCTTTACTCTCAGGATGATAGGCAGACGAGAAAGACAATGACATTTGGCACCTCTGACAGAAGGCTCTCCAAAATCTAGACACAAACTGGACCCACCTATCAGATACAATGTTACAGAGGCCAGAGTCTTAGCATTAGGAAGCTTAGAAAGAGAAACAAAATGTAACATCTTGATGAACGTATCGACCACTATCAAAACCACAATTTTACCCTGTGCAGGTGGCAAGTCCGTGATGAAATCCATAGAAATATGAGACCAGGGTCTACTGGGAATGGGTAGGGGTCGCAACTCACCAGCAGGGCGAATTCTAGGGGTTTTAGACTTGGCACAAACCTTGCAGGCCGACACATAGGATTTGACATCCTTGAATAGGGTGGGACACCAGTAAGAGTCATGACATTCACCCAACTGCCGGAGATGGAATTGTTCGGGGACAAACAACTTATCTGTTGGTGTGGGTGCCGGGGCCAGATGTTGTTCTGCCTTAATACGAGCCGTAAGATCTTTGGACAAGGCTGCTAAAAAGACATTACCTGGCAGTATGGTTTCAGGCGGTGTGTCTGTTCTGGTTCTGACAAAGCTGCCAGATTGATTTGATGTACTGCTCCAAATTAATTAAGATACGTGCACGGAGAGATCAGACAGACAACTCACTACATGGAGTTAATCAGTATCTCTGGTTTATTTCTGAAAACAACATGGGTTTCACGAGAGGAGGGAGTGAGGGGGGGGGGGGGGTGAAAGATAAAGTATATATTTTCTATTGGCTATGAACTCTCTACTTTTCTGTAACCTTGACGGCCAGAGGAAATTCCTTCTCCCTCCCCCCCTTGTTCCTGGGTGAAACCGTTACTTCTTTCTTTGTAGCTGCTTGCTTGAGCTGAACGGAAACCACAAAGAAACACATGATAAAAACACAAAGTAAGATTCTAGTTTATAGGTGTAGGCTGAATGTCTGGCCGCCATCTTAGCTCAACAAGCAAGTATCCATTTTGTATCAATAGTCCATAACAGTCCCCCCTTGGAGACTTGATTGTAGACTTTCCCTTCGCCTAGCGAATCCCCTGGGCATACCATTCGTATCCTCTTCACCCGCAGTGGCGACAACCTACCCCTTATAGGTAGGCTCCCGGTTGCTCGGACTTGTGGTAATACCCTGGGATTCATCTCACCCTATCTCAGCCAGGCATCATTGTGAGGAGGGGGAGCTGTGTTGAACGATGTTTCCTTCTGTCCTTCCTCATCGTAGAGGAGCATAATAGGTCGTTCATCAGTTTTCTTCATTCTTTTTGAAAAGCGAGTCACACAAATAAGAACGAGCTTAATCACTACATATATCACCAATATTATTAGGGCTACCTGCAATATTACCTGGACAATTCCCATGAGCCAACCCCCAATACCTTTGAACCAGTTATTGGGGTTAAGGGAAGAGAAGGTATCAGACCACCATGTATCTTTATCAGCTTTATGTGCATCCAGCCATTTATCTCTTAAATCCGCCATTTTCTCTATACCCACCTTAACTTGCAAATTACCCTGCGGGTCTATGTAATGGCAACAAGAGGGTCCCACAACCTGGCACATACCTCCATCTTTAGCTGTAACATAATCTAGAACTAATGTGTGTTGGTTGGTGACAATGATTAACTGGTTTTGCACAATGTTTGAGGTATTCATAAGTCTCATCTCTTCCCATATTTGGTCATCCAGGTCTGTTGCTACTACCAGATGATCCCACATCTGCGCTATCATGGGATATATGAAGATGGAACTAACAATTTGGTTGGTAATGCTCATCTCTACTACATGTGGCTTGCCATTTGGTCTGGGTGTGTTATCTTTGGCCCTATGATACAAGGTGTGTTTAGGTACTGCATTTATGCCAATTTCAGAGTGTGGTACTATAAAGGTGGCAGGAGTAAGCCTGGCGATGGTGCACAGTCCTGTGACATTCTCGGATAACCATTTGTACACTTTGTGTCCACAAACTAAGTATATGTCGTCTGGAACTGCTACTGCTGTGCCATTGAATAATCGGGTAATTAGTTTGGCTAATTGTGTCCCTTTCGCCAACTCATATCCTTTTGACTGACTTTCGGTGTCGTTAGCTAATATACCTGTCAGGAGATCCTGTACAGTACGGTTGTTACAGGGCAGATCCTTTCCGTTCTCAGCATCTACACCAATACACTGCACGTGGCTGTCTGTTTTTGAATCATTGCAACCTGAGTGTATGTGTGGACTAAATGTCATACCTTTGGTTTGTACTTGGAGACAATAACAGTGTGTCCAGCTAGGAAAACATGTGACATTAGCCCAGTGTCCCATTCATTACCCAGTGGCGTGAACACTGCAGATATGCCCACTGTCAAAGTCATGATCAGTATGTGAATCCTCATGGCTTATTGTTCCAGGGTCGTCGGGACAGCCTTTACTCTTTTACAATGTGAGGCGTGGATCCAGGTAAGCCTCCCTTCGAGTTTCACAGAGGTCGGGGTAGTCAGCAACACCTGGTAAGGCCCCTTGTATCGTGGTTCGAGGGTGTTTCTGACGTGTTTCTTGACCACCACCCACTCTCCAGGTTTGAGAGTGTGTATTCCTTCTAGGGAGTCAGGATCTGGAATGGAAGAGAAAACTTGTGCACATATGTTAGACAATTGTTTACTATGGGCAATCACATATTTAGCAACAGATTCATAATGCATTTGCAATTGCTGTGGGAAGTACTGTCCCATCCTAGGCCGTGTCCTAAACAAAATTTGGTGTGGAGGCCTAGGGGTGTGTCTAACTGAAAATAGTGCTATTGGCAGGCATTGTACCCAACTGAGCCCTGTCTCCCCAGTCATTTTCAGCATCTTGGACTTCAGTACCCCGTTCAGTCGTTTGACTTTGTCGCCGCTTTGGGGTCTGTAGGGTGTGTGATAGGCTAAGTGTGACCCTACCATCTTCCAGACTTCTTGGGTTAATCTAGCAGTGAATGCTGGGCCCTGATCACTCTCAATGACCTCAGGTACTCCGAACCTACAGACAAGCTCCTGCATCAGTTTTTTTGCAGTAGTGGTTGCTGTCTGGTTTCGGACGGGGTAGGCTTCTGGCCACCCAGAGAACAAGTCTATCACTACTAGCACATATTGAAACCCTTGGCAGATTGGCATCTGGATGTGGTCAATTTGAATCCGTTGGAACGGGTACTGGGCTTTGGGGAGACATTTGGTTGGTGTAGGCTCAGGTCTTCCCGGGTTGCACTGCGCACAGATGAGGCAAGACTGAGTATGCCTCACCAGGACAGGGGTTATCCCTGGGGCCATTGTCTATTAGTTCTTTCATGATGGTCTTAGATTGGTGGGTGGGCCCATGAGCTATTGAAGCTATCAGAGGATAGAGAGCTTTGGGCAGAGATGCTCTCCTTCCTTGGGTCCACAGTCCAGATTCTTTCTCTTCTTGGGCTGACTCTTTTAGCCAATCCAATTTTTCTTGTGGCGTGGCCTGTTTCTGTATTTGTTTCAGGAGGTCCCATGTGATTTCTTCTTGTTCCAGGTCTTCCTGTGTTATCATAATCTGGTCTGACTGGACTCTTTCCTCTTTCACTGCTGCTTCCTTGGCCGCTTGGTCAGCTAGGGCTTTTCCTCTGGCTTCAGAGGTGTCAGCTCGAGTGTGCCTGTAGATCAATAAAATCTTCAGATTCTCCAGTATACTCCCCCCTTGGAAGAGGAAGGAGTGCAGCAGGATTGAGGATGTGGCACCTCTGAATGGCGACATTATCTGGCAGAAGCAAACTACACGGAAGCCGGAGGTGGCGCTGTGCAGTGAGGTGTTTAGGTTGAGTCTGCTGGAGGATGGCAGAAATGTCATGGGGAGCCAGAATAGTGAGGGGATGACCCAGCACAACGTCAGATGTGACGTTTAGAAGAGAGCTGGCAGCATGGATAGCTCTGACACAGGAAGGGGCTTCTCTGGCTACTGGGTCCAGTCTCTTTGTATGGTAGGACTTTGTGGTCCTTCAGGGTCACAGTGACTGGTGGGACACTGAGGTATCCAATATCCTGGGGTCCTCTGGCCCAGAGAGTATTGGGGATGAGGTGCAAAATGGTTTGCAGCGAATCCCCTTGCTCATATAAATCAGTGCAGAATTTTATTGTCAGACATCCGGCAGCCGTGGGTGTCACATAATTTGAGTAAAAACCACAAAGACCAAGAAGCGAGACAGTTTCTTATCAGAAAGAGGAGCTTAAACTAACACAGCAGAAACTAACATTTCTGTGAAAAGAAAAAAGGTGGGGGTCAACTGATCCCCCGCAGCTGTCCTGCAGTGTGGTGAAATGATCTGCTTGGAATGATCTGCAAATTTAGCTTTTGTCCATTTCTGTAGTTGTTCTATAAAGAATTCTCCAGACTCATGATCCCGGGGGTCAAAGTTAGCACCTTTAAGTTCAGGGATGTGGATTTGATCCATTATCAGTGTGGAGTATTCACCTGTCTTGTTTTCCACTATACTTTGCAGGTCCGACCATGTGCACCCATAGGTTTGATGCACTTGGGACAGCTTCCTGAAAAAGGGCATGGGATGGGTCTCAGGGTCAGGCAGTAAATTCACTATGGTGAATAACTGTTGTGGGGTGAAAGACACATATTTTGGTGGTCCCTGTGGCCGGTTAAGTGCTAGGGCTTCTTTCAGTGTCTCAAGGTTTCCCTGCTCAATTTTCTGTAAGTTCTTTTGTAACTCTGTAATCCGACCCTGCAGTATTTGATCTTGTGAACGTCGTGATGGGCGCACGGTCATGGGTACAGTCCACTGTGGTGCCAGGGGTAAAGTTGGCGGATCCCCGTAGTCTGTCGGGGTACCCCGCGAAGGAGTCTGCATATTACCCGGTGCATTTTGTATGCCCATTGTGGATTCTGCAGCACCGTCTGCATCCCCCTGTTCTGCTTCATCAGGTTGCCCCCCTACCATTATAGGAGTAAGGGTGGCAGGTGAGTGGGGTAGCATGAATGTACCGTCCGGGTTTATCATCGGGTACAAGGTAGTAGGAAGGGGCAAGGGTGACATAGGAGTGACGGGGGGGGGTCCGGACCGAATGATATTAAAGGTCCGTTCATGGGCGTTGCCTGGGGACAAGATGGCGCTGTAGCTAACACGGGAAGTGATGGGACGTGCCGGGGAGTAGTTACCAAGGTGTGGTTTTGTGGGTGGGGAACCCCACAGGGAAGGCACGTATCACGGGAGGAGGGATTCTGTTGACCACATGTTTTGCAGGTCCACCCACCTGCTTTCTTCCCGGCGCCATTATAGGGTGGTGGCAATTCATGTATCAATGCAACACCAGGCTTACAGAAATATCTCTGTCTTTTCTCATCAAAATTTAGTTCCCCCCCGGTCTGTTCAAATTCTTTACTACAGTCCAACCACACACGGACCATGTCTGTCAATTAATCATCTTCTAACTTCCCTCTCTTCTCGTTTAACAACACTTGCCAGGTAGCACTACATAGGATGCCTCCTTTACAGACACCTTTAACTCTTCTCCAACTTACTTAATCCTTTTATGAGGATGCCTCCTTTACAGACACCTTTAACTCTTCTCCAACTTACTTAATCCTTTTATGAAACGTTTGCCTCTCCTGTCCGCCACGTACTGTTCAGGTGAACAGTAACCCTTCGGGACACTTTCCTCATTTCCCATTATCTCTCGTACCTACTGAAGCCGCCTAAAGACCTCTGCATAGAGTAATCACTGGACGTGAAGACCTTTGAGTTCCGGTCAGCACACTCTGGGCTACCGCGAACCGCTCTCCACCCATCTGTGATCGTCCCCTTTATGGAGATTTGAGTCAGACACCGGGCTGAACTCCGATACAGGAACACAGGAGAACTCCGTGTCTCCAGTCAATGATACTTGTCAACAGGGTCTTCACAACTTATAGGCACAACACAGTACATCAAGACTTTAAGAAAACATATGGGGTTCTTACTTTCATGCCCTCGAGGACGTCCCAGACTGCTTCCGCACCCCTCCCTCAGACGAACACCAAGAGGCTACACCAGGGGACACTTTATAGGCAAGATGACTCAATTTTCCTACCTCATATCACGGGTTGCGATCCCGGTGTCCGTTAGTGCGCCTCTCCTCGTCTGGTCTCTGGGGGTACGGGAACAGAGGGTCCAATCCTCGAGCCCCACGTTGGGTGCCAAAATTGTTCTGGTTCTGACAAAGCTGCCAGATTGATTTGATGTACTGCTCCAAATTAATTAAGATACGTGCACGGAGAGATCAGACAGACAACTCACTACATGGAGTTAATCAGTATCTCTGGTTTATTTCTGAAAACAACATGGGTTTCACGAGAGGAGGGAGTGAGGGGGGGGGGGGGTGAAAGATAAAGTATATATTTTCTATTGGCTATGAACTCTCTACTTTTCTGTAACCTTGACGGCCAGAGGAAATTCCTTCTCCCTCCCCCCCTTGTTCCTGGGTGAAACCGTTACTTCTTTCTTTGTAGCTGCTTGCTTGAGCTGAACGGAAACCACAAAGAAACACATGATAAAAACACAAAGTAAGATTCTAGTTTATAGGTGTAGGCTGAATGTCTGGCCGCCATCTTAGCTCAACAAGCAAGTATCCATTTTGTATCAATAGTCCATAACATGTCTGTAGGCTGAAACGCACAAAAACTCAGAGATAAGGCATTGACCTTCACGTTCTTACTTCCTGGCCTGAAAGTGATGGAGAAATTAAAACGTGTAAAAAACAATACCCATCTGGCTTGACGGGTATTCAGCCTCTTAGCAGACTCAATGAACATTAGATTTTTGTGATCAGTGACAACGGTGACACAATGTTTAGCCCTTTCAAGAAAATGCCTTCACTCTTCATCGCCCATTTAATGGCTAGCAATTCCCGATTCCCCACGTCATAATTTCTCTCGGTGGGAGAAGATTTTCTGGAAAAGAAGGCGCAAGGCCTTAAATTGGTAAGAGTAGAGGGGCCTTGAGAGAGGACCGCCCCTACTCCGTCCTTGGAGGCATCCACCTCCACAATGAAAGGTCTCTCTTGATTCGGCTGAATCAAAACAGGAGCGCTACTGAAGGCCAAATGTGCCCCTTACTGAAACTCTCCCTGACACAATCCTCCATGGCCTTGCATCCAGGCCTAGAAAGATTATAGATGCGTCCCTTTGGAAACCTTGCACCCTCTACCAATTCATTGGCACAATCGTAAGACCTATGGGGTAGTAGAGACTCGGGGTTAGATGAGGAGAACACATCCATATATTCCTTTATGACTAGAGGCAATGTATCGGATTCTGCTGAGATCACAGACAAGCACGAGTGGCATTTAGACCCCCATTTCACCAGTTCTCCCTTGGTCCAGTCAATAATGGGATTATGTAACTAGAGCCAAGGCATCCCCAGTACTACCTCTACTGGTAAGTTTTCAAGAACTAACAGGGAGCATAATTCGGAGTGACACCCCCCCCCCCCCCCACAGTCAAGGATATCTCAGATGTGAAATAATTCACGGTACCAGCCATCAGGGGGGTGGAATCGATCGCCATTATGTGGATGGGAGTGGGTAGTGTCAAAATCGGAATGCCCAACCCTAGTGCAAATTTTTGATCAATAAAGTTGGCAGCAGAACCAGAGTCGATAAAAGCATTACCAGAACATTTGTTATTACCCATGGAGATAGTAATAGGTACCTTACCTTACCTTACTCTTGACCACGTTTGGATATACCTGGTTCTTAGGCTCCCCTGTCTTGGTCTATTTAACGGAGGAAGGCTTCTTGGAGCACTGATTAATCCAATGGTCTGAGTCTCCACAATAGAAACAAGACCCACGTTGGCGACACTGATCTCTACGACTAATCCCGACCTGCATGGGTTCCTCAGAAGAAATATCGGCTCTGCTCATAAAACAGACCTCTGGCTGGACCGTCTCCTGGGGAAAAAGCAAACGTTCCTGCTGTCTCTCCCTAACACGTCTGTCAAGTCGAACATAGAGTGTCAGTCTCCTCCAATGTCTCAGGAAGCTGATAGTTTACTAATAGGTCTTTAAGATTCTCTGACAAGCCTGACCTGAACTGGCTTTTAAGGGCTGGTTCATTCCAGCCAGAGGGGACACACCATCTTCTGAACTGGGTGCAATACTCTTCTGCAGGTTGATCTCCCTGAACCAAAGCTTTAAGAGCGGTTTCAGCTACCATGGCCCTGTCAGGTTCATCATACAAAATTCCCAGAGCCTGAAAGAACCCCTCGACGGAACTGAGACAACTAGCATCGGAAGGCAAGGAAAAAGCACTATCCTGGGGTTCCCCCTGTAGTGGGGAGATAATTTGCCTACTCGTTGACTCTCAGAGCCGGATGACAAGGGGCGTAACCTAAAGTAAAGCTTACAGTTCTCTTTGAAAGAAAGAAACTTTTTATGGTCACCAGAAAATGGTTCAGGGAGTTTAATCTGGGGCTCCATATGATGACTAGGTGAATGAATGGAGGCACTCTGTCCTTACTCATGTAAGCATAGTTTCTCCCCCAATTCCTGAACCATCTGAGTCAAATTAGAAACATGCTCCATCAGGGTAACCAAAGGATTCATAGTAACAGTGGAAAATTGGACCTGTTATTCTGTCACACACAGAGGGAGTGGGGAAGTGACCACTGTGCTCCATCTGTCCCTGCCTACTTGCCTCGCAAGTCCTAGTGACATTGGACAACTGGTCGACAAACCCTCAACTAGGATAAGTGCAGGGAAGACGGACAAGACATACAACAGAGAAGTCAAACAAGCCAAGTCAGTAACCAAGAGAGCAGCAAATTACCAGAGGAGCAAGCGGAGGATCGTCAGGAAGAAGCTGAAGTCAAAACCAGGAGGGAACGCCAAGGGGTGAGACAGACGGGAAGTCAAAACACGAGTAGGAGACCAGCAAACCAGGTAAGTATAATCGCAGTAAAGACCTTAATAACAGGCAATCTGTGGCCAGAAGATTGCCTGTTTAAATAGGGCGCTGGTGGAGTCATGTGACGTGGCCAGTTCCAATACAGCCGTGTGACTCCTGAGTTCCAATACAGCCGAGCGCTGAGTGAGCAGCTCGGTGCTCAGCCCCATTGCCGTTACCATGGGAACAGGCGACGCCGGACGTGCTAATGAGGCGAGCGTGCCCCGACCGTCCCCACCTCCACAAAGAGCGCACCGTGACACTCAGACTACATCGGGTTAACGGCCGATGTGGACGCTCTGAGAAGCGAGGAACCCCTTGACTACTGGGTTTGCAGGCTTGACCTATGGCCAGAGCTGACACAATTTGCTATGGAACTCTTGGCTTTCCCCTCGTCGAGTGTCCAGTCCAACAGGACGTTCAGCGCAGCAGGGGGGATTGTGACCAATTAGTAGTGGATTTGCCTAGCTCACGACAACAGTGTGGACTACATCACATTTCTAAAAATTAATGAGGCATGGATCTTTGAGGAATTCAACACTTGTTACGACCACGTGTAATTAAATTTCCTCATGCCAGCCCACACATATCCGCTACCACCCAGAACAAAGAATGGTCCTAGTCTTATGTATATACAGCGGCATAAAATACCTTTTCTGTCAGGTGAATGCCTAATTGTTGGGGCCTGTACTGGCCGACAGTAAAATATTTATCCAAGTGGCCGCCTAACGGACCTCCTCCAAACTACAGATTGGCGTGGTATTAAAAAGCAAGAAGTGCTCAACCCCATATGCAGTGGTGCATCTATACAGGGGGGGCAGATCCAACACTTGTGGTCCGCTGCTAATAGCAATCCCCAGCAAAAATGCAAACAATGGAGGATGCCTGCAGTGGACCACAAATACCACAATGGACATCCTACACAGGATAGCCAATGTGTGGATGTGATAAACAGTAAAAAT
This sequence comes from Bufo gargarizans, assembly GCF_014858855.1. Classification (NCBI taxonomy): domain Eukaryota; kingdom Metazoa; phylum Chordata; class Amphibia; order Anura; family Bufonidae; genus Bufo; species Bufo gargarizans. The sequence goes on along the minus strand of NC_058081.1, from coordinate 4,074,594 downwards.
AATATAACAAAAACAAAGAAAGGTGCACTCTACGGTCTTACTAACCCTCATACTGGTGTAAAACTGAGAGATTAGCCAACATATCCTACTTGGAGGACATGTCTGAGCCTGAGCACAAAGCAAAGGTTTCTCCAGTAGCTTGGGACCTAACGCTAAACCTATCTGGGCCGTATGGGCAATACCAGGAGCCAGTGGGCTAATTACAGGAGCTCAAGGTTGGACTCACAGCAATCTCCTAGTAACCTCCAGCATGTAACCATGCATACAATGGGAGAAGGGAGAGAGCTCTGAGCCCCACCCAAGACTGGCTGATATAGCCCGGGCCTCACATGTGCACCAGAATGCTGCCTGTGGATGGAAATAAAGGCACATTCAGACTAGGAGTTTCTATACTTTCAAAAAATTCAATATACAAACTACAGATTGGTGTGGTATTAAAAAGCAGGAAGTGCTCAACTCCATATAAAGTGGTGCATCTATACAGGGGGGGCAGATCCTGCACTTGTGGTCCACTGCTAATGGCAATCCCCACCAAAAATGCATACAATGGATAGCAAATGTGGAGATGTGATAAATAGGGATGTCGCAAACATAAAAATTTCCGTTTGCGAATGGCGAACACGAATTTCTACAAAAGTTCGCGAACGGGCGAACCGGGCGAACCGCCATTGACTTCTATAGGCAGGCGAATTTTAAAACCCACAGGGACTCTTTCTGGCCACAATAGTGATGGAAAAGTTGTTTCAAGGGGACTAACACCTGGACTGTGGCATGCCGGAGGGGGATTCATGGCAAAACTCCCATGGAAAATTACATAGTTGACACAGAGTTGGATTTTAATCCATAAAGGGCATAAATCACCTAACAATCCCAATTTTTTTTGAACAACGTGGTTTAAAACATCCAGTGTGTGTATACGATCAGGTATGATGTTGTATCAATCAGGTAGTATAAGGGTTACGCCCGCTTCACAGACATTGACAGACCAAACTCCCTGTTTAATGAACCGCAAACAACCGCAAACAGTCCATTTGCCCAACCGCAAACTTCCCATTTGCCCATGGTTGGATACCAAGCTAGCCATGTCCTGTTGATGTCATTGAAGGTTTCTTCCTCGACCCAGCCACGTACAACACCAAGGGTCCCCGAAAGGTGAATTGAATTGATTTTTCGAACGAGGAGATGGTTAAAAAAACGCTGGCTCCCTCCCCTTTGTTTGAATCCACGCCACGGTCACTGCGTCTGCGCCGTGCAATTTACTGTCACACCCGATATGAGTGGTATTTTCTGTAGTACTATTCTCATCAGTTTAATCCCTGTTACGTCCCATATCAGGGTGGGATTGCTTTTGTGAAAAAAAATTTAGGCCAGGTACCTTCAACTGCCTTCACAGTGACAGACCAAACTCTGATACACCAAACTGAATTGATTTTAGGAAGCGAGAGATGGAAAAAGCAGCTTGGTCGGTCCTCTTACTCCCAAGTTGGGGCACTGCGCGTGCACGGAGCAATGTGCTGTGACACCCTATATGAGTGGTGTCTTAACTAGTCCTATTCCTATCAGTTTAATCCCTGTTACATCCCCTATCCGGGGACGTGTGTCGAATTGATTAACCATTGTCGAATTAACGAACCATTACGACATCCTGGAATAATTTAGTTCTGAGCTTTGTACTTGATTTGTATTAGAATTGTTGGGGATTTTTTAAATTGTCTGCATTATTTCTAATAAACTATTAAGAGACTTTATTATGATTTTTTTATTTTATGTATTAAAAACCCACCTATACAACTTCTATGAAAAAACATCCAGCCGATCGCTTTTGGTCTGATCATAATGAAGCAACGGCCTTATCATCTGGGGTGTGGCAACATTGCCTACACACTCATAGAGGTGATGATCGCTTCATTGTGATACGCAAGCCCCTTCACCACAACAAGGTAACGATCACGAAAGGGGAATTGACACTTGTATGTGCCTTTTTTTAGTTTTGTTTTTGCAGCCACAGTGCAGCACCAGAGGCCAGAAAAATTAGGCATGTACACATGCCTGAAAAACAATGTTATTGTTGCAGCCGCTGTTGTAGCAGCGGCCGAAAAAATTTATGTTTTCAAGGCAGAAAGGTGACTAAAACATTGCGGCTTGAACCCTAGTTGGTGGCGGAGAATTCACGAAAGTCATCCGGTATGCAGACATTAAATTTAGCAGCGTGGGGACCATTTTGAGGCCAAGGCATGTCATCAGGCCTTTTATTAGTTAAACGTATCTCCTACTGTCAGTCCCTTTGGGATCCATGCCTCATTCATCTTAATGAAGGTGAGGTAATCAACACTTTTTTGACCGAGGCGACTTCTTTTGTCAGTGACAATGCCTCCTGCTGCACTGAAGGTCCTTTCTGACAGGACACTTGAAGCGGGGCAGGCCAGAAGATCTATCGCAAACTGGGATAGCTCAGGCCACAGGTCAAGCCTGTACACCCAGTAGTCAAGGGGTTCATCGCTCCTCAGAGTGTCGATATCTGCAGTTAAGGCGAGGTAGTCTGCCACCTGTCGGTCGAGTCGTTCTCTAAGGCTGGATCCCGAAGGGCTGTGGCGATGTGTAGGACTGAAAAAGCTCCGCATGTCCTCCATCAACAACACATCTGTAAAGCGTCCTGTCCTTGCCGCCGTGGTCGTGGTAGGAGGAGGATTACTTTCACCTCTTCCCCTGTTAGATTCCCGTTGTGCTGTGACATCCCCCTTATAAGCTGTGTAAAGCATATTTTTTAGTTTGGTTTTGAATTGCTGCATCCTTTCTGACTTTTGGTAATTTGGTAACATTTCCGCCACTTTCTGCTTATATCGGGGGTCTAGTAGCGTGGCCACCCAGTACAGGTCATTCTCCTTCATCCCTTTTATACGAGGGTCCCTCAACAGACATGACAGCATGAAAGACCCCATTTGCACATGGTTGGATGCCGAGCTACTCATTTCCCGTTCCTCCTCCTCACTGATGTCATTGACGGTCTGTTCTTCCCCCCAGCTACGTACAACACCACGGGTCCCAGATAGGTGACAACAACGAGCACCCTGGGATGCCTGCTGTGGTTGGTCTTCCTCCTCCTCCTCAAAGCCACATTCCTCCTCTGACTCCTCTTCCTCCTCTTCCTCATACTCCTCTTGCAGCGTTGCCGCAGGTCCGGCAAGCAATGATGACAAGGCTGTTTCTGGTGGTGATGGTGACCACAACTCTTCCACTTCCTCTTCACGCTCATCTACAGCCTGATCCAGCACTCTTCGCATGGCACGCTCCAGGAAGAAAACAAATGGGATGAGGTCGCTGTCGGTGCCTTCGGTGCAACTGACTAGGTTTGTCACCTCCTCAAAAGGACGCATGAGCCTACAGGCATTGCGCATGAGCGTCCAGTAACGAGCAGGCGGTGGAACATTAGGAGTGTTGAATTCCAACGTGTCGGGCTGTCGCAAATCAAGCGCCTTACTGGTATGTTGTTTCGGCGCTGAATATCTGAAAAGTGCGCCATGGCCGTGTAGGAACGCCTGAAATTGCCCAACACCTTCCTGGCCTGCTTGAGGACGTCCTGTAAGCCTGGGTACTTAGACACAAAGCATTGTACAATGAGATTCAACACATGTGCCATGCACGGCACATGTGACAACTTGCCCAAATTCAATGCCGTCAACAAATTGCTTCCATTGTCACACACCACTTTGCCGATCTCCAGTTTGTGCTGGGTCAGCCACTGATCCACCTGTGCGTTCAGGGCGGACAGGAGTGCTGGTCCGATGTGGCTCTCTGCTTTCAGGCAAGTCAACCCCAAGACAGCGTGACACTGTCATATCCGGGATGTGGAATAGCCCCTGGGGAGCTGGGGGGATTCAGTTGATGTGCAGCCAGACGCCGCAGCAGAAGACTACTCAGCCGAGGAGGTTATGGAAGTGGATGGAGTATGAGTAGTAGAGGAGGTGGCAGTAGGCCTGCCTTCAAGTCGTGGCGGTGTCACCAACTCCGCTGCAGAGCCACACATTCCATGCTTGGCAGCCGTCAGCAGGTTGACCCAATGCGCAGTGTAGGTGATATACCGGCCCTGACCGTGCTTTGCAGACCAGGTATCAGTGGTCAGATGGACCCTTGCCCCAACACTTTATGCCAGAGATGCCATGACTTCCTTTTCAATCACTGAGTTTTGGGATTGCCAAAAACATTTTTGTCCGGGTACCTTCCACTGTGGTGTCCCAATAGCGACAAATTTTTTGAAGGCCTCAGACTCCACCAGCTGGTATGGTAAAAGCTGGCGGGCTAATAGTTCCATCAAGCCAGCTGTCAGACGCCGGGCAAGGGGGTGACATTGGCTTCTTACGCTCAAACATTTCCTTTACAGACACCTGACTGTGGGCAGATGAGATGGAACTGCTCAAGGTGAGAGGCGGAGTGGCGGGTGGTTGAGAGGGGGCAAGGAGGACAACAGTGGTTGACGTGGCTGAAGATGCTGGACCAGGAGGAGGATGGTAGCTTTGAGCTTGTGTGCTGCTTCTACTCGTCATCATGTGTTGATCCTATAGACGTTTGTGATGTGCGATAATGTGCCTTCGCAAAGCAGTTGTACCTAGGTGGGTGTTGGATTTCCCACGACTCAGTTTCTTTTGGCACAAGTTGCAAATGGCATCGCTGTTGTCAGAGGCAGACACACAAAAAAAATGCCACACTGCTGAGCTTTGCAATGATGGCATTCTGGTGGTGGCAACAGCATGCGTTGATTGGCGTGCTGTCTGGCTGACCCCGGGTGTCGATACATGCTGTCTGACTGTGCCACTAGCTCCTTGCGACGACCTCCCCCTGCTTCCAACTCTTCTCCTCCTTCTCTCTGTCTCCCCTTCTGAACTTTCCCCCTCTTCTTTATCTCTTCGAGCAGGCACCCACGTGGCATCCACGGACACATCGTCATCATCAACCACTTCACTTGTATCTGACACCTCAGCAAAGGAAGCAGCAGTGGGTGCAACATCATCATGATCATCACACTGTACGTCCATATGTGTAATGCTGCCTGACTGAGACATATCCCTGTTATCTACATCCTCTGGCAATAATGGTTGCGCATCACTAATTTCATCCAACTGATGTGTAAATAACTCCTCTGAGGGATCAAGTGAAGCGGCTGTGGTGGCTGTGGTGGCTGTGGTGGTGGTGGCGGCGGGAGGGAGAGTGGTAACTTGAGAGCAGGTGACCAAAGCTGAGCTGGAGGAGGATGGTGCGTCAAGGTTCTTAGCGGAAGCTGTTGAAGATTTGGGTTCAGGGTACGTGGCCTCTGAACACTGGGCATTATTCCAGGGCCAGTGGAAATCACAGCACCACGAACATTTTTTATTAGATAAGTGTTACTATGCGTGCAAGGTACTGTGCCACCCTATATAAGTGGTGGGCAGTGGGCACAATACAGTCTGTGTGGGCCTGACACACACGGGCTTGCAAATGTGATTATATCACAGAAAAATGTTCAATAGAATATTTTTTATCTGCGAGGTATTGTCTGTCACACCCTGTATGAATGGTGTGCACACAGTGCTGTCTGTGACTGAGCCTGCAGCCTCTCACACACGGGCAGCCAGGCAACTGCAATATATATATATATAAATAAATAAAAGCAGACTGATGTACCCGCCCTGAAAAAGGCTTTTTGGGGTGCTGTCTGGACGCTATCCTTACAGCAGATGAGTCTGTGGACACAGAACACTGCCCTAGCTAACGCTTTCCCTATTGAATCAGCAGCAGCAGCACTGTCCCTCCTCTCACTGAGACTGCAGCTTCCGAATGAATCTAAAATGGATGCTGTCCAGGAGGTGGGAGGGTCTGGGAGGGAGGGTGTGCTGCTGATTGGCTGGAATGTGTCTGCTGACTGTGAGGTACAGGGTCAAAGTTTACTCAATGATGACGTATAGGGGGCGGACCGAACATCGCATATGTTCGCCCGCAGCGGCGAACGCGAACAAGCTATGTTCGCTGGGAACTATTCGCCGGCGAATAGTTCGGGACATCACTAGTGATAAACAGTAAAAATTATATAACAAAAACAAAGACAGGTGCACTCTGCGGTCTTACTAACCCTCATACTGGTGTCAAATTTAGAGATTAGCCAACATATCCTACTTGGAGGACATGTCTGAGCCCGAGCACCGCACCAAGGTTTCTCAAGTAGCAGCGACCACAAGTGTAGGATCTGCCCCCCCTGTATAGATGCACCACTGCATATGGGGTTGAGCACTTCCTGCTGTTTAATACCATGCCAATCTGTAGTTTGTATATTGAATTTTTGGGAGGTGTAGAAACTCCTAGTCTGAATGTGCCTTTATTTCCATCCACAGGCAGCATTCTGGTGCACATGTGAGGCCCGGGCTTAGGTGGGGCTCAGAGCTCTCTCCCTCCTCCCATTGTATGCATGGTCACATGCTGGAGGTTACTGGGAGATTTCTGTGAGTCGGACCTTGCGCTCCTGAAATTCGCCCACTGGCTCCTGGTATTGCCCATATAGCCGCCGAAAGTTATTTTCTGCCAGGTGAAATCCTAATTTTTGGGGCCTGTGCTGGCCGACAATACAATTTGGATAACCCTAACCCTAATGTACCTCCAGCCACATCATCACAAGTTCTTTTCTGTCAGTTGAATGCCTAATTTGTTGGACCTGTACTGGCCGACTGTAAAATTAGTATCCAGTGACCGCCTAATGTACCTCTATCCACAACATCACCAGTTCGTTTCTGTCAGGCTGTCAGGTGAATGCCTAATTTTTGGGGTGTATACTCCCTTGGCCTACATAAAAATTGTATCCAGTGACCGCCTAATGTACCTCCAGCCACATCATCACAAGTTCTTTTCTGTCAGGTTAATGCCTAAATTTTGGGACCTGTACTCCAGTGGCCTACAGTAAAATTTGTATCCAGTGACTGCCTAATGTACCTCCAGCCACACTATCACAAGTTCTTTTCTGTTATGTGAATGCCTAATTTTTGGGCCTGTACTGGCCGACAGTAAAATTTGTATCCAGTGACCGCCTAATGTACCTCCAGCCACATCATCACAAGTTCTTTTCTGTCAGGTGAATGCCTAATTTTTGGGCCTGTACTGGCCTACAGTCAAATTTTCATCCAGTGACTGCCTAATGTACCTCCAGCCACACTATCACAAGTTCTTTTCTGTCAGGTGAATGCCTAATTTTTCGGGCCTATACTCCCGTGGCCTAAAAGAAAAAATTTCTAGGCTCCAGCAGGGCATATTTTTGAGAGTTTCCTTTTAAGACGCATAAAAATGGCCCCTGATTAAAATATATACATTTTGTGGGATTTTTTTGCCAATGATCCCCCTCTGGTATGTCACTGTCCATGTTGTGGGACTATTTGTGCACTTCTAGTAAGTATTTGGTGGCTGCAAATATGACCTGAAGGGTTTTCAGGTTCGCCTGCCATTAACGTCAATGGGGCTTGCAGCGAACGCACGGTTCGCGAACATTTGATCGCGAACGCCCGTTCGTTTTCGCGAAACGTCCCGGCCGATGTTCGTCCATCACTAAAGATAACTGCAACGCTGATCGGCAAATTTATTTTTTCTTTGTCCACTTATACAGGGCAAAAAGAGCTTTAGAATATTTAACTGCACAGCTGAACGGCAATTAGGCCCTAATTTTTTTCCACTAATACACGCCACAAAAGGCCTTAGAACAGATAACTGCACCGCTGACCAGCAAATATATTTTTTCTTTTTCCACTAAGGCTCCATTCACACGTCCGTGGTGTGTTGTGGACCCGCAAATTTCGGATCCGCAACACACCAGCCCGGCACCCCTATAGAAATGCCTATTCTTGTCCGCAAGCTGCGGACAAGAATAGGACATGTTCTATCTTTTGTGGAGCTGCGGACCCGCAAATGCGGATGCGGACAGCACACTGTGTGCTGTCCGCATCCATTCTGTCCCCATAGAAAATGAATGGGTCTGCACCCGTTCCGAAAAATTGCGGAACGGATGTGGACCCATTTGCGGACGTGTGAATGGAGCCTAATACAAGGCAAAAAGGGCTTTAGAATATATAACTGCACCGATGAGCGGCAAATATATTTTTTATTTTTCTAATAATACACGCCGCAAAAGGCTTTAGAACAGATAATCGCACCACTGATCGGCAAATATATAGGCAAATATATATTTTCTTTTTCCACTAATACAGGGCAAAAAGGGCTTTAGAATATATAACTGCACCGCTGAACGGCAATTAGGCCCTAATTTTTTTCCACTTTTACACTACACAAGGCTTTTCAACAAATAAGTGCAATGCTGACCGGCAAATATATTTTTCTTTTTCCACTAATACACGCCTCAAAAGGGTTTAAAACATATAACTGCACCGCTGACCCGTAAATATATATATATATATTTTCCGCTAATACATGCCACAAAAGGCTTTAAAACATATAACTAAACTGCTGACCTGCAAATATATATTTTTCATTTTCCACTAATACACGCCACAATAGGCTTTAGCACATATAACTGCACTGCTGAACGGCAAATATATTTTTCTATTGGCACTAAAACACGACAAAAAGGGCCGTAATTTTTGTACTTCACCACACAACGGCTAATAAAGCCCAAAAATGGTTTAGAACATATAACTGCCCCGCACAAGGGCAAATAAGACTTATAAATATTCCCTTGTAATAAACCCTGATAATGGCTGTATCACACAGCACTGGCACCCCAATAACAAGAACGGTTTGCTGGAATTACAGAGCTGTATAATGACTATTTGGGTCCCCAGTCAGTGCAGCAAGGTGTAATAGGATTGTTCCTATTACCCAGGCTGTAACCTCCCCTACTGAACACTGTTCTACATAAATGCTGTGGAATGATTCCTCCCTATCCTTTCCCTGCACCTTGAATAATCTGCACTTATAAATCTTTTTTTTGTAGCACAATTATAGTTTTTCTAACACTGTCCCTAGCGCCTGCTGACGTCTCTCCCTGCACTAAGTACATTGGTAAATGGCAGAATCTAATATGGCTGAGGCTATTTATAGGGCTGTGACATCACAGGGTTGGCTGGCTGCTGATTGGCTGCATGAATGGCATTATGGGTGATCAACCCTTTCCGAATTTCCTTTCTCCATGTCCTTACACGTTCAGCTGCCATTTTAGGAAAAAACGCGATTCGTTACCACGAAGGGCGAGGAAATTCGACTTCAGTGTGAATCAAATATCTCCTGAAATTCGGATCAAATTCCAGTTCGTCAGCTTCGATTCCCTCATCTCTAGCAAGACTTCGCAAAGTAATAACTTTGGCTCATAGGAGCCAATACATTCTAATACTGTATGGAGCGTTCTCTCCGTACAGTATTAGAACAAAGTTTTATGCGAATCGACTTTGTTTGTTTTATCCGAAGTCGATTTGCTCATCCCTAGTTAACATTAATGCCATCTGTGTATTTATTTACAGGTTCTTCACCAGTGTGCAGTGATATTATTGTTATGCAACTGTTCTGTACATATTATATGCCTGGTTCACCAGCAGGTGGTGGTGTGTATCTGGAAGAGAGGGAGAGAGAGAGATAGAAAGAGAGAGAGAGAGAAATCTCTAGACAGAATGGAACTCACTTTTGGGCAGAAGTGGTCCAGTCCTGCCTCCTACCAGAAGGGATGGGTTGCATTTCCAGTTTAGCACCATCAGAGCCAGACATGCCTAACCCGTAGCAGCCAGTGCAGTCTAAGCTAAGCTTGCAATGGAGGCAGATGTGTGGAAGATGTAGCAGCAAGGGGAAAAAGTTTTCAGGCTGCAGCAGGAGTCTTTCCAAAAGGAAGTAGCTCATAGAGCACTCTGACTCCTTGCTAATTTATTTACTGAGTGTATACCAAAACTGACCTCAAGTCCAGTAAACAGACCCAAGCCGAGTTTAGCACAGCAGAGAGAGCTGTTGTTATGTCTGGTTTGGTGTTTCATGTCCGGCCTGTTTAGTGTTTCAGGTCAGTATGGATGGCAGATATATCCTTTGTATGTCCTCACCTCTGGAAGGGGGTCCCTGGAGTTCCCTGGAGGGGGAACTACTAGCAGCTCAGCCTGGTGCCGCCATGGTTCTTGCATCATGGTGGTCCAGGTTGTTTCTACTGGATTCTGTGTTTGGTGTTTGTGCTGGGTCCTGCCTGGTGTGTGTGTTTGGGCCTATGCGCATTTCCAGGATCCAGTGATAGCAGCGTGGATGGCTCAAGTTCCTGTTGCAGCTGTTTCAGATAGGTGTCCATGTTTCTCCTGTTGGCAGTGGTGTTTTCTACCTCTGGACACTTACCTGTTGTGTTGTCCACTGCTGGCTGCTTTCCTCCCCTTTGTTGCTAAGCTTGTTGGAGACTCCAGTTCCTCCGTGTCGTGGAGGAATCGGTTGTCTCCACCTTCTGATGCTATATTGCAGGGACCGTTAGGGTCAGTAGGGCCCAGGTTCGAGAGTATGAGCCCCCCTACCATTGAGGGCGGCTCATATAGTCAGGAGGCCAGGGATAGGATTAACCCCTTAAGGACATAGGACGTACCGGTACGCCCTGTTTCCCGAGTCCTTAAGGACACAGGACGTACCGGTATGTCCTAACTTTAAATAGGCATTCCGGCGCCCCAGGGTTTAATCTGAACAGGATGCCGGCTGAAATCATTCAGCCGGCATCCTGTCACAATGCCAGGGGGGTCATGTGACCCCCCCCCCTTGTCAGCGATCGCAGCAAACCGCAGGTCAATTCAGTCCCTGACCGCGGGGATCAGAAACTTTAGAGTGCCTAAATTAGAGATTTTGCACCCCCTCTGCACCTCTGCATGATTTGATGGCGGCGAGTGGTGCAGGGGTGGTGGTGCAGGCGGTGGGGGCGTTGCGGGAGGCGGGCGGGAGGCCCTTCAATAATCGTTGGCGTCTAGTGGTTATACCAGGGTGCCAGCACATTGCTGACACCCTGGTATAAACGGCTGACATCTGTGCAGATGTCAGCCGTTTAACCCTTTCCATACCGCTGTATGGAAAAGGTTAACTGTCATCGGTCAGGGAGCTCCCTCCCTCTCCATCGGGGGGCTGCTGTGCCTTTGCAGCCCCCCGATAGAGAGGGAGAGAGCCCCCAGGCAGCCCCCGAAGCCCCGTCCTCACCCTTCCCCGTCTGCGAAGTTGTGGCAGACGGGGAAGGTTCCCATGGCAACAGGACGCCTGCTCAGGCGTCCTGCTGTCCATGGTGCTGAACAGATCTATGCTAAAAGCATAGATCTGTTCAGTGTAAGTAAAATACAGTACAGAACCCTATAGGGTTCTGTACTGTATTTTACAGACATCAGACCCACTGGATCTTCAAGAACCAAGTGGGTCTGGGTCAAAAAAATGTAAAAAAAAGTGAAAAAAGTTAAGATAAAAAAAAAACATTTATCACTGAATAAAAAAAATAAAAAAAAATACACTACACATATTAGGTATCACCGCGTCCGTAACGACCTGATCTATAAAACGGTCATGTTACTTTCCCCGCACGGTGAACGCCATAAAAATAAAAAAAATAAAAACTATGAGAAAATTGAAATTTTGCCCATCTTACTTCCCAAAAAAGGTAATAAAAGTGATCAAAAAAGTCGCATGTACGCCAAAATAGTACCAATCAAACCATCATCTCATCCTGAAAAAAATTAGACCCTACTCAAGATAATCACCCAAAAACTGAAAAAACTATGGCTCTTAGACTATGGAAACACTAAAACATGATTTTTTATTGTTTCAAAAATAAAATAATTGTGTAAAACTTACATAAATAAAAATAAAGTATACATATTAGGTATCGCCGCGTCCGTATCGACCGGCTCTATAAAAATATCACATGACCTAACCCCTCAGGTGACCACCGTAAAAAAAATAAAACGGTGTAAAAAAAGCAATTTTTTGCCATCTTACGTCACAAAAAGTGTAATAGCAAGTGATCAAAAAGTCATATGCACCCCAAAATAGTGCCAATCAAACCGTCATCTCATCCCGCTAAAAATTAGACCCTACACTTAGACCCTACTGAAAATAATCACCCAAAAACTGAAAAAAACTATGGCTCTTAGACTATGGAGACACTAAAAATGTTTTTGGTTTTAAAAATGAAGTTATTGTATAAAACTTACATAAATAAAAAAAATTGTATACATATTAGGTATCACCGCGTCCGTGACAGCCTGCTCTATAAAATTACCACATGATCTAACCTGTCAGATGAATGTTGTAAATAACAAAAAAAATAAAACGTGCCAAAAAAGCTATTTCTTGTTACCTTGCCGCACAAAAAGTGTAATATAGAGCAACCAAAAATCATATGTACCCTAAACTAGTACCAACAAGACTGCCACCCTATTCCGTACTTTCTAAAATGGGGTCACTTTTTGGGAGTTTCTACTCTAGGGGTGCATCAGGGGGGCTTCAAATGGGACATGGTGTCAAAAAAACAGTCCAGCAAAATCTGCCTTCCAAAAACCGTATGGCATTCCTTTCCTTCTGCGCCCTGCCGTGTGCCCGTACAGAGGTTTACGACCACATATGGGGTGTTTCTGTAAACTACAGAATCAGGGCCATAAATATTGAGTTTTGTTTGGCTGTTAACCCTTGCTTTGTAACTGGAAAAAAAAATTAAAATGGAAAATCTGCCCAAAAAAGTGAAATTTTGAAATTGTATCTCTATTTTCCATAAAATCTTGTGCAACACCTAAAGAGTTAACAAAGTTTGTAAAATCTGTTTTGAATACCTTGAGCGGTGTAGTTTCTTAGATGGGGTCACTTTTATGGAGTTTCTACTCTAGGGGTGCATCAGGGGGCTTCAAATGGGACATGGTGTCAAAAAAACAGTCCAGCAAAATCTGGCTTCCAAAAACCACACGGCGCACCTTTCACTCTACGCCCCACTGTGTGGCCGTACAGTAGTTTACGGCCACATATTGGGTGATTCTGTAAACGGCAGAGTCAGGGCAATAAAGATACAGTCTTGTTTGGCTGTTAACCCTTGCTTTGTTAGTGGAAAAAATGGGTTAAAATGGAAAATTAGGCAAAAAAATGAAATTCTCAAATTTCATCCCCATTTGCCAATAACTCTTGTGCAGTCCAGCAAAAGGGTTAAAGGGTTAACGAAGTTTGTAAAATCAGTTTTGAATACCTTGAGGGGTGTAGTTTATAGAATGGGGTCATTTTTGGGCGGTTTCTATTATGTAAGCTTCGCAAAGTGACTTCAGAGCTGTAGTGGTCCCTAAAAATTGGGTTTTTGTAAATTTCTGGAAAATTTCAAGATAGAAACATAGAAACATAGAATGTGTCGGCAGATAAGAACCATTTGGCCCATCTAGTCTGCCGAATATACTAAATACTATGGATAGCCCCTGGCCCTATCTTATATGAAGAATGGCCTTATGCCTATCCCATGCATGCTTAAACTCCTCCACTGTATTTTCAGCTACCACTTCTGCAGGAAGGCTATTCCATGCATCCACTACTCTCTCAGTAAAGTAATACTTCCTGATATTACTTTTAAACCTTTGCCCCTCTAATTTAAAACTATGTCCTCTTGTAGCAGTTTTTCTTCTTTTAAATATTCTTTCCTCTTTTACCTTGTTGATTCCCTTTATGTATTTAGCAGTCTCTCTCATCTCCCCTCTGTCTCGTCTTTCTTCCAAGCTCTACATGTTAAGTTCCTTTAATCTTTCCTGGTAAGTTTTGTCCTGCAATCCATGGACCAGTTTAGTAGCTCTTCTCTGAACTCTCTCTAAAGTATCAATATCCTTCTGGAGATATGGTCTCCAGTACTGAGCACAATACTCCAAATGAGGTCTCACTAGTGCTCTGTAGAGCGGCATGAGCACCTCCCTCTGTCTACTGGTAATGCCTCTCCCTATACACCCAAGCATTCTGCTAGCATTTCCTGCTGCTCTGTGACATTGTCTGCCTACCTTTAAGTCTTCTGAAATAATGATCCCTAAATCCCTTTCCTCAGATACTGAGGTTAGGACTGTATCACTGATTTTATATTCTGCTCTTGGGTTTTTACGTCCCAGGTGCATTATCTTGCACTTATCAACATTAAATTTTAGTTGCCAGATTTTTGACCATTTCTCTAGTTTTCCTAAGTCCTTTTCCATTTGGTGTATTCCTCCAGGAACATCAACCCTGTTACAAATCTTTGTATCATCAGTATCCATTGAGGCCTTCTTTAATTTCGCTGATAAAGATATTAAACAATATGGGTCCCAGAACAGATCCCTGAGGTGCCCCACTTGTAACAAGACCATGGTCTGAATATACTCCATTGACTACAACCCTCTGTTGCCTGTCCCTCAGCCACTGCCTAATCCATTCAACAATATGGGAATCCAAGCCCAATGACTGCACTTTATTGATAAGCCTTCTATGTGGGACAGTATCAAAAGCCATACTAAAGTCTAGATAAGCGATGTCTACTGCACCTCCTCCATCTATTATTTTAGATAAGATTAGTTTAGTTTGACATGATCTCCCTGAAGTAAACCCATGCTGTTTTTCATCTTTCAATCCATGGGATTTTAGATGGTCCACAATCCTCTCCTTAAGTGTGGTTTCCATTAATTTCCCCACTATTGATGTCAGGCTTACTGGCCTATAGTTGCCCGATTCCTCCCTACTACCTTTCTTGTGAATGGGCACAACATTAGCTAATTTCCAATCTTCTGGGACGACTCCTGTTGCCAGTGATTGGTTAAATAAATCTGTTAATGGTTTTGCTAGTTCACCTCTGAGCTCTTTTAATAGCTTTGGGTGTATCCCATCAGGCCCCTGCGACTTATTTGTATTAATTTTAGACAGTTGACTTAGAACCTCTTCCTCTGTAAAGACACATGCGTCAAAAGATTCATTAGTCTTCTTTCCTAACTGAGGTCCTTCATTTTCCTTTGTAAAAACTGAACAGAAGTATTCATTGAGGCAGTCAGCTAGTTCTTTATCTTCTTCCATATACCTTCCTCCTTTTGTTTTTAATTTGGTAATTCCTTGTTTTAGTTTCCTTTTTTCATTTATGTATCTGAGGAATGCCTTATCGCCTTTTTTTCCCTGACTGAGCTAATTTCTCTTCTGCCTGTGCTTTAGAAGCTCTTATAACTTGTTTGGCCTCTCTCTGCCTAATCTTATAAATTTGTCTGTCATCCTCGTTTTGTTTTTTTTTATAATTCCTAAATGCTATCTTTTTGTTTTTAATGATTTTGGCCACTTCTGCTGAGTACCACAGTGGTCTCTTCCATTTTTGCTTTTACTGACAAGCCTAATGCAATTTTCTGTTGCCTTCAATAGTGCCACTTTTGAGTAGTCCCATTTCTCCTGGACTCCAATGAAACTGTTCCAGTCTGATAGGGACTTGTGTACCACTAATCTAATTTTAGAAAAGTCAGTTTTTCTAAAATCTAAAACTTTAGTTTTTGTGTGTTGTGACTCAGTCACTGTACTTATAGTAAACCACACTGACTGGTGATCACTAGACCCCAAGCTTTCCCCTACAGTAATATCAGATATCAAATTCCCATTTGTGAATACTAAATCTAAAATGGCCTCCTTCCGGGTTGGCTCCTCAACTACTTGCTGTAGAGATAATCCCAGTAGGGAATTTAGAATATCTGTACTCCTGGCAGAACTAGCTATTTTGGTTTTCCAGTTTACATCTAGAAGATTGAAGTCTCCCATAATGATAACTTCCCCCTTCAATGTCATTTTAGCTATTTCCTCAACTAGTAGATCATCTAATTCTTTGACTTGGCTAGGTGGTCTATATATCACACCTACATGAGTTACCTTATGATTATCAAGCTGCAAGGTAACCCAAAGTGACTCTAAATTGTTCTTGCTAACTTGTATCAAATTAGATTTTATGCTATCTTTCACATACAGGGCCACCCTCCCCCCTTCTTGCCTACTCTGTCTTTCCTGTATAGAGATTTGCTTCTAAACTTCTAAGCCTTGTAACATCCCCAAAAAATAAAATAATATTCCCAAAATAATTCAAACATGAAGTAGACATATGGGGAATGTTAAGTCATCACAATTTTTGGGGGTATTACTATGTATTACAGAAGTAGAGAAACTGAAACTTTGAAATTTGCAAATTTGTCCAAATTTTTGGTAAATTTGGTATTTTATTATGCAAAAAAATAAAAAAAAATTTACTTCATTTTACCAGTGTAATGAAGTACAATATGTGATGAAAAAACAATCTCAGAATGGCCTGGATAAGTCAAAGTGTTTTAAAGTTATCAGCACTTAAAGTGACACTGGTCAGATTTGCAAAAAATGGCCTGGTCCTTAAGGTAAAATAAGGCTGTGTCCCTAAGGGGTTAAGGGATGCTTAATTGTTTTTTAGCTCCCTTTTCCCTGTTTTCAGGCCTAGCTGCTACATTATTTTCTCTCATTGTACGGTGGAGGGTTTTCCCCACTCCCCACCGTGACACTGGGTGGTTGGACATAGACACCTCATGATTAGGGATGAGCGAACTCGAACTGTATAGTTCGGGTTCGTACCGAATTTTGGGGTGTCCGTGACACGGACCCGAACCCGGAAATTTTCGTAAAAGTTCGGGTTCGGTGTTCGTCGCTTTCTTGGCGCTTTTGAGACGCTTTCTTGGCGCTTTTTGAAAGGCTGCAAAGCAGCCAATCAACAAGCGTCATACTACTTGCCCCAAGAGGCCGTCACAGCCATGCCTACTATTGGCATGCCTGTGATTGGCCAGAGCACCATGTGACCCAGCCTCTATTTAAGCTGGAGTCACATAGCGCCGCCCGTCACTCTGCTCTGATTAGCGTAGGGAGAGGTTGCGGCTGCGACAGTAGGGCGAGATTAGGCAGATTAACTCCTCCAAAGGACTTGATTATTGATCGATCTGCAGCTGTGGGTCATTGAGCTGCTGATACTCAATTGCTCACTGTTTTTAGGATGCCCAGACCGTTTGTCAGTCACTTTTTTCTGGGGTGATCGGCGGCCATTTTGTGTCTTGTGGTGCGCCAGCACAAGCTGCGACCAAGTGCATTTAACCCTCAATGGTGTGGTTGTTTTTTGGCTAAAGCCTACATCAGGGTGAAGCTGTCACACCAAGTGCATTTAACCAGCAATAGTCTGTTCATTTTTTGGCCATATACTACATCAGGGGCAAGCTGCGCCTGTCACCAAGTGCATTTAACCCTCAGTAGTGTGGTTGGTCAAGATGTCACACCAAGTGCATTTAACCAGCAATAGTGTGGTTATTTTTTGGCCATATCCCAGTCTAATTCTGTCAGTAAATCCATACCGGTCACCCAGCGCCTAAATACTAGGTCTCAAATTTATATCCCGCTAAATCTGTCGTTACCGCTGTACTGTTGTGGCTGGGCAAGTTATTTAGTGTCCGTCAAAGCACATTTTTTGTTCTGGGTTGAAATACAATTCCCAATTTAGCAATTTCATAATTTAGTGGTTTCTGCTGTATCAGAGCTATTTGAAATCTATCCCTAAAAGGGTATATAATATTCAAGGTGCACATAGGGTCATTCAGAATAACTTCACACACACGCTACTGTGCATTTCCAAGTCTAATTCTGTCAGTAAATCCATACCGGTCACCCAGCGCCTAAATACTAGGCCTCAAATTTATATTCAGCTGAATTTGAATACAATACATTGGGCCAAATAATATTTTGTTGTTGTGGTGAACCGATAACAATGAGGAAAACATCTAGTAAGGGACGCGGACGTGGACATGGTCGTGGTGGTGTTAGTGGACCCTCTGGTGCTGGGAGAGGACGTGGCCGTTCTGCCACATCCACACGTCCTAGTGTACCAACTACCTCAGGTCCCAGTAGCCGCCAGAATTTACAGCGATATATGGTGGGGCCCAATGCCGTTCTAAGGATGGTAAGGCCTGAGCAGGTACAGGCATTAGTCAATTGGGTGGCCGACAGTGGATCCAGCACGTTCACATTATCTCCCACCCAGTCTTCTGCAGAAAGCGCACAGATGGCGCCTGAAAACCAACCCCATCAGTCTGTCACATCACCCCCATGCATACCAGGGAAACTGTCTCAGCCTCAAGTTATGCAGCAGTCTCTTATGCTGTTTGAAGACTCCGCTGGCAGGGTTTCCCAAGGGCATCCACCTAGCCCTTCCCCAGCGGTGAAAGACATAGAATGCACTGACGCACAACCACTTATGTTTCCTGATGATGAGGACATGGGAATACCACCTCAGCATGTCTCTGATGATGACGAAACACAGGTGCCAACTGCTGCGTCTTTCTGCAGTGTGCAGACTGAACAGGAGGTCAGGGATCAAGACTGGGTGGAAGACGATGCAGGGGACGATGAGGTCCTAGACCCCACATGGAATGAAGGTCGTGCCACTGACTTTCACAGTTCGGAGGAAGAGGCAGTGGTGAGACCGAGCCAACAGCGTAGCAAAAGAGGGAGCAGTGGGCAAAAGCAGAACACCCGCCGCCAAGAGACTCCGCCTGCTACTGACCGCCGCCATCTGGGACCGAGCACCCCAAAGGCAGCTTCAAGGAGTTCCCTGGCATGGCACTTCTTCAAACAATGTGCTGACGACAAGACCCGAGTGGTTTGCACGCTGTGCCATCAGAGCCTGAAGCGAGGCATTAACGTTCTGAACCTGAGCACAACCTGCATGACCAGGCACCTGCATGCAAAGCATGAACTGCAGTGGAGTAAACACCTTAAAACCAAGGAAGTCACTCAGGCTCCCCCTGCTACCTCTTCTGCTGCTGCCGCCTCGGCCTATTCTGCTGCTGCCGCCTCGGCCTCTTCCTCCGCCTCTGGAGGAACGTTGGCACCTGCCGCCCAGCAAACAGGGGATGTACCACCAACACCACCACCACCACCTCCGTCACCAAGCGTCTCAACCATGTCACACGCCAGCGTTCAGCTCTCCATCTCACAAACATTTGATAGAAAGCGTAAATTCCCACCTAGCCACCCTCGATCCCTGGCCCTGAATGCCAGCATTTCTAAACTACTGGCCTATGAAATGCTGTCATTTAGGCTGGTGGACACAGACAGCTTCAAACAGCTCATGTCGCTTGCTGTCCCACAGTATGTTGTTCCCAGCCGGCACTACTTCTCCAAGAGAGCCGTGCCTTCCCTGCACAACCAAGTATCCGATAAAATCAAGTGTGCACTGCGCAACGCCATCTGTAGCAAGGTCCACCTAACCACAGATACGTGGACCAGTAAGCACGGCCAGGGACGCTATATCTCCCTAACTGCACACTGGGTAAATGTAGTGGCAGCTGGGCCCCAGGCGGAGAGCTGTTTGGCGCACGTCCTTCCGCCGCCAAGGATCGCAGGGCAACATTCTTTGCCTCCTGTTGCCACCTCCTCCTTCTCGGCTTCCTCCTCCTCTTCTTCCACCTGCTCATCCAGTCAGCCACACACCTTCACCACCAACTTCAGCACAGCCCGGGGTAAACGTCAGCAGGCCATTCTGAAACTCATATGTTTGGGGGACAGGCCCCACACCGCACAGGAGTTGTGGCGGGGTATAGAACAACAGACCGACGAGTGGTTGCTGCCGGTGAGCCTCAAGCCCGGCCTGGTGGTGTGTGATAATGGGCGAAATCTCGTTGCAGCTCTGGGACTAGCCAATTTGACGCACATCCCTTGCTTGGCGCATGTGCTGAATTTGGTGGTGCAGAAGTTCATTCACAACTACCCCGACATGTCAGAGCTGCTGCATAAAGTGCGGGCCGTCTGTTCGCGCTTCCGGCGTTCACATCCTGCCGCTGCTCGCCTGTCTGCGCTACAGCGTAACTTCGGCCTTCCCGCTCACCGCCTCATATGCGACGTGCCCACCAGGTGGAACTCCACCTTGCACATGCTGGACAGACTGTGCGAGCAGCAGCAGGCCATAGTGGAGTTTCAGCTGCAGCACGCACGGGTCAGTCGCACTACAGAACAGCACCACTTCACCACCAATGACTGGGCCTCCATGCGAGACCTGTGTGCCCTGTTGCGCTGTTTCGAGTACTCCACCAACATGGCCAGTGGCGATGACACCGTTATCAGCGTTACAATACCACTTCTATGTCTCCTTGAGAAAACACTTAGGGCGATGATGGAAGAGGAGGTGGCCCAGGAGGAGGAGGAGGAGGAGGAGGAAGAGGGGTCATTTTTAGCACTTTCAGGCCAGTCTCTTCGAAGTGACTCAGAGGGAGGTTTTTGGCAACAGCAGAGGCCAGGTACAAATGTGGCCAGCCAGGGCCCACTACTGGAGGACGAGGAGGACGAGGATGAGGAGGAGGTGGAGGAGGATGAGGATGAAGCATGGTCACAGCGGGGTGGCACCCAACGCAGCTCGGGTCCATCACTGGTGCGTGGCTGGGGGGAAAGGCAGGACGATGACGATACGCCTCCCACAGAGGACAGCTTGTCCTTACCCCTGGGCAGCCTGGCACACATGAGCGACTACATGCTGCAGTGCCTGCGCAACGACAGCAGAGTTGCCCACATTTTAACCTGTGCGGACTACTGGGTTGCCACCCTGCTGGATCCACGCTACAAAGACAATGTGCCCACCTTACTTCCTGCACTGGAGCGTGATAGGAAGATGCGCGAGTACAAGCGCACGTTGGTAGACGCGCTACTGAGAGCATTCCCAAATGTCACAGGGGAACAAGTGGAAGCCCAAGGCCAAGGCAGAGGAGGAGCAAGAGGTCGCCAAGGCAGCTGTGTCACGGCCAGCTCCTCTGAGGGCAGGGTTAGCATGGCAGAGATGTGGAAAACTTTTGTCAACACGCCACAGCTAACTGCACCACCACCTGATACGCAACGTGTTAGCAGGAGGCAACATTTCACTAACATGGTGGAACAGTACGTGTGCACACCCCTCCACGTACTGACTGATGGTTCGGCCCCATTCAACTTCTGGGTCTCTAAATTGTCCACGTGGCCAGAGCTAGCCTTTTATGCCTTGGAGGTGCTGGCCTGCCCGGCAGCCAGCGTTTTGTCTGAACGTGTATTCAGCACGGCAGGGGGCGTCATTACAGACAAACGCAGCCGCCTGTCTACAGCCAATGTGGACAAGCTGACGTTCATAAAAATGAACCAGGCATGGATCCCACAGGACCTGTCCGTCCCTTGTCCAGATTAGACATTAACTACCTCCCCATAACCATATATTATTGGACTCCAGGGCACTTCCTCATTCAATCCTATTTTTATTTTCATTTTACCATTATATTGCGAGGCTACCCAAAGTTGAATGAACCTCTCCTCTGCCTGTGTGCTAGGCCTAAATATATGCCAATGGACTGTTGCAGTGGTGGCTGACGTGAAGCCTGATTCTCTGCTATGACATGCAGACTAATTCTCTGCTGACATGAAGCCAGATTGTCTGTTACGGGACCTCTCTCCTCTGCCTGGGTGCTGGGCCTAAATTTATGACAATGGACTGTTGCAGTGGTGGGCTGACGTGAAGCCTGATTCTCTGCTATGACATGCAGACTGATTCTCTGCTGACATGAAGCCAGATCCTCTGTTACGGGACCTCTCTCCTCTGCCTGGGTGCTGGGCCTAAATTTATGAAAATGGACTGTTGCAGTGGTGGGCTGACGTGAAGCCTGATTCTCTGCTATGACATGCAGACTGATTCTCTGCTGACATGAAGCCAGATCGTCTGTTACGGGACCTCTCTCCTCTGCCTGGGTGCTGGGCCTAAATTTATGAAAATGGACTTTATCAGTGGTGGGTGACGTGAAGCCTGATTCTCTGCTATGATATGAAGACTGATTCTCTGCTGACATGAAGCCAGATTGTCTGTTACGGGACCTCTCTCCTCTGCCTGGGTGCTGGGCCTAAATTATGACAATGGACTGTTGCAGTGGTGGCTGACGTGAAGCCTGATTCTCTGCTATGACATGAAGACTGATTCTCTGCTGACATGAAGCCAGATTGTCTGTTACGGGACCTCTCTCCTCTGCCTGGGTGCTGGGCCTAAATTATGACAATGGACTGTTGCAGTGGTGGCTGACGTGAAGCCTGATTCTCTGCTATGATATGCAGACTGATTCTCTGCTGACATGAAGCCAGATTGTCTGTTACGGGACCTCTCTCCTCTGCCTGGGTGCTGGGCCTAAATTTATGAAAATGGACTGTTAGCAGTGGTGGGTGACGTGAAGCCTGATTCTCTGCTATGATATGAAGACTGATTCTCTGCTGACATGAAGCCAGATTGTCTGTTACGGGACCTCTCTCCTCTGCCTGGGTGCTGGGCCTAAATTTATGACAATGGACTGTTGCAGTGGTGGCTGACGTGAAGCCTGATTCTCTGCTATGACATGCAGACTGATTCTCTGCTGACATGAAGCCAGATTGTCTGTTACGGGACCTCTCTCCTCTGCCTGGGTGCTGGGCCTAAATTTATGAAAATGGACTCTTACAGTGGTGGGTGACGTGAAGCCTGATTCTCTGCTATGATATGAAGACTGATTCTCTGCTGACATGAAGCCAGATTGTCTGTTACGGGACCTCTCTCCTCTGCCTGGGTGCTGGGCCTAAATTTATGACAATGGACTGTTGCAGTGGTGGCTGACGTGAAGCCTGATTCTCTGCTATGACATGCAGACTGATTCTCTGCTGACATGAAGCCAGATTGTCTGTTACGGGACCTCTCTCCTCTGCCTGGGTGCTGGGCCTAAATTTATGAAAATGGACTCTTACAGTGGTGGGTGACGTGAAGCCTGATTCTCTGCTATGACATGAAGACTGATTCTCTGCTGACATGAAGCCAGATTGTCTGTTACGGGACCTCTCTCCTCTGCCTGGGTGCTGGGCCTAAATTTATGACAATGGACTGTTGCAGTGGTGGCTGACGTGAAGCCTGATTCTCTGCTATGATATGAAGACTGATTCTCTGCTGACATGAAGCCAGATTGTCTGTTACGGGACCTCTCTCCTCTGCCTGGGTGCTGGGCCTAAATTTATGACAATGGACTGTTGCAGTGGTGGGCTGACGTGAAGCCTGATTCTCTGCTATGACATGCAGACTGATTCTCTGCTGACATGAAGCCAGATTGTCTGTTACGGGACCTCTCTCCTCTGCCTGGGTGCTGGGCCTAAATTTATGAAAATGGACTCTTACAGTGGTGGGTGACGTGAAGCCTGATTCTCTGCTATGATATGAAGACTGATTCTCTGCTGACATGAAGCCAGATTGTCTGTTACGGGACCTCTCTCCTCTGCCTGGGTGCTGGGCCTAAATTTATGACAATGGACTGTTGCAGTGGTGGCTGACGTGAAGCCTGATTCTCTGCTACGACGTGCAGACTGATTCTCTGCTGACATGAAGCCAGATTGTCTGTTACGGGACCTCTCTCCTCTGCCTGGGAGCTGGGCCTAAATTTATGAAAATGGACTCTTACAGTGGTGGGTGACGTGAAGCCTGATTCTCTGCTATGATATGAAGACTGATTCTCTGCTGACATGAAGCCAGATTGTCTGTTACGGGACCTCTCTCCTCTGCCTGGGTGCTGGGCCTAAATTTATGACAATGGACTGTTGCAGTGGTGGCTGACGTGAAGCCTGATTCTCTGCTATGACATGCAGACTGATTCTCTGCTGACATGAAGCCAGATTCTCTGTTACGGGACCTCTCTCCTCTGCCTGGGTGCTGGGCCTAATTTATGAAAATGGACTCTTACAGTGGTGGGTGACGTGAAGCTGATTCTCTGCTATGATATGAAGACTGATTCTCTGATGACATGAAGCCAGATTGTCTGTTACGGGACCTCTCTCCTCTGCCTGGGTGCTGGGCCTAAATTTATGACAATGGACTGTTGCAGTGGTGGCTGACGTGAAGCCTGATTCTCTGCTATGACATGAAGACTGATTCTCTGCTGACATGAAGCCAGATTGTCTGTTACGGGACCTCTCTCCTCTGCCTGGGTGCTGGGCCTAAATTTATGACAATGGACTGTTGCAGTGGTGGCTGACGTGAAGCCTGATTCTCTGCTATGATATGAAGACTGATTCTCTGCTGACATGAAGCCAGATTGTCTGTTACGGGACCTCTCTCCTCTGCCTGTGTGCTGGGCCTAAATTTATGACAATGGACTGTTGCAGTGGTGGCTGACGTGAAGCCTGATTCTCTGCTATGACATGCAGACTGATTCTCTGCTGACATGAAGCCAGATTGTCTGTTACGGGACCTCTCTCCTCTGCCTGGGTGCTGGGCCTAAATTTATGAAAATGGACTCTTACAGTGGTGGGTGACGTGAAGCCTGATTCTCTGCTATGATATGAAGACTGATTCTCTGCTGACATGAAGCCAGATTGTCTGTTACGGGACCTCTCTCCTCTGCCTGGGTGCTGGGCCTAAATTTATGACAATGGACTGTTGCAGTGGTGGCTGACGTGAAGCCTGATTCTCTGCTATGACATGCAGACTGATTCTCTGCTGACATGAAGCCAGATTGTCTGTTACGGGACCTCTCTCCTCTGCCTGGGTGCTGGGCCTAAATTTATGACAATGGACTGTTGCAGTGGTGGCTGACGTGAAGCCTGATTCTCTGCTATGACATGCAGACTGATTCTCTGCTGACATGAAGCCAGATTCTCTGTTACGGGACCTCTCTCCTCTGCCTGGGTGCTGGGCCTAAATTTATGAAAATGGACTCTTACAGTGGTGGGTGACGTGAAGCCTGATTCTCTGCTATGATATGAAGACTGATTCTCTGCTGACATGAAGCCAGATTGTCTGTTACGGGACCTCTCTCCTCTGCCTGGGTGCTGGGCCTAAATTTATGACAATGGACTGTTGCAGTGGTGGCTGACGTGAAGCCTGATTCTCTGCTATGACATTGTCAGAACTATTGAGTATGAATAAAGTCCATAATTATAAGGCCTATATAAGTGAATGGACATGAGCCTAAGGGACAACCATTTTGTCTTATTTTAAGGCAGAGTGAATTCAGGATTTTTTTTTACTCTGAAATTGCTAACCTAAGGTTTACGATATATACCAAAGTGTTTACCTAAGTCTGTTTTGTGAGAAGGAGATGTCCCAAGGTCTAATGAAATGTGATGGCCTAGATAAGACAATGTTTTTGAATTCTGATGATTTTAGTAAATAGAAAGACTCTAATCTTTCTTTGTGATTTTATATTAATCAATATAGGAGTAGATTGATTTTATATAATCAATTTTAATAGGTGTGCTGAATATATAGTATATATATAAGAGTATAGTCCTCATAGATATATTCAATTGTAAGATTAGAAATGAGGTATAAACTCCTCTGTCATGTTTAGAATCTGTCTCAGTGGAACACACAAATTAATTATTTCTTTCCTGGAATGGATGTGGACACAGGTAATCATGAACAAACCCTGTCTCATCCAAGAACAATGAATTGAGATAGCCATATTTATTTTGATTTAATCAAGTCTGGTCAAAAGACTTAAGGATACACAAGTTAGTTGACCAAGTATAAAACTCATTGTCTCTTTAAGATCTTCTCAAGGTTTGTCTGAAACCTTAGATTACATGTTAGTGCTATTATATATGAATAAGAGAAATAAATGAATGCTTCGATTTTTTGTATGGAATACTAGTGCCATCTAGTGTTAGGGTAACAAAGATCTAGGGTATATTTTTCCCTAGAGGGATGGTTCTATTAATTATAAAGTGAGGTCACTAGTTAATGATAAAACTTGGCCAAGCCCTTTCTAAGAGAGGATAAAAAGATGGTATGGGCTGACAGAAGGGGTCGATCTGCTCTCTCTCTGAACATCATCTTGACCATCTTGCCAGTCATTGGAGGCAGCCATCTTAGAACCATTGAAACTGATTTCTGCTAGCTGACATTTTGGTATAGTATAACCTTACCTATATTTTATAGGATAATTAATTAATATAATACATATCTATAGATATATTCAATTAACCATACTTTGTGTATAGTATCTGTTTTGGAATAAGATTGGGGTGTACCTGCAGCATCATCCTGAAAATTAATCCAATACAGGGAGATTAAAAATATACTAGTGAAAACACGGTATTATCTCCAAGGAACTGAATTCAGTTCTAGACCAGTATGGTTGATAATATATATATATTTATATAGATAAAAGATAAACCAGATTTGGGTTTAATCGGACATTTGTCGGCTGAGAGAAATCAAGTATTAAATTGACTTTTAAAATAAGTGAGGGGTATTATTATAAGAAGGCATAATTGTGTATATATATATATATGTTCTCAATTATTTTTGTCTTTACCACTATTTTGCATATCATTGAGTGAATTTTATTACCGCCAATTTTATTATATATATTATTTTGCACTATAAATTGTATTAATAAATTACATATATATTTTGTCTGTAACTGGGTTTTGTCTTCAATTCAACGCAGATCACGAGCTTGTTTTAGCTTGATATTTATGATAATAAGTTAGAATCTCCTTTATTACCGATTTTAATTTATTCACATAAATCATATAGACTGTCAATCGGAGACAGCATAAATATTCCGACATTAAATTGGAGGTCCCACCGAGATCTGCTTGTAATAGAAACAAAATTTTGGGGTGCAAAATATATATTTGATAAAGTTATTGTGGTACTTGTAGTGCAACAAGTAAAAAAATGTCTGATAACAATGGCGAGGCTAGCCAAGGCATGCAGGCTGCTGCTGCAGTGGTAAAGACTGATATGCATGATAGAAAGACTCAAGAATTAATTGAATATATTGTGTTGGGTCATATGCATGACAGGTTGGATATTAAGAGAGAGTTAAAGGATTGGAGGTTTGAATTGGAAAAGAGAGCTGTAGAATATGCAGATGATATCTGGTCTGATAAATCCCGATTTGCTGATTATCTCTGTCACATTTCCCAAGCTAAACATAAGAAAGATAAGGATTCATTAATCCTTCAATCTTGGCCTGAATTTGTATATTTAGTTATTGAAATAGCAAAGCAATTAGAAAAAGCAAAATATAAAAATGTTGAACAGGCATATGAAATTGATAAATTTCAAAAAGATTTATCTGAAATGGAAAATAAGGCGGCCATGGTTTCTGGTGAATTAGCACAATGGTCTGCTAAATTATCAGAATATAATGACAGAGACAGTCAACAGCAAGAAGTTATTAGGACTCTGGAATGGAAATTAAGTCAGGCTACTAATGAATTGTCTAAATGTCAATTGTCTATGGTGGATCTAGATGAGGAATGTAAAAAGTTGTATAAGGACAATAGAAATTTACAAACAGAGTTAGATAACCGGGATCTTGACCCTCTTCAATTCAGACAGCCTAAGGATTCTAATAGAGTGCAGGTAAAATATTCCAGGGGGGAATTAGATGCAGAAAGTAAATATGACAACCCCTTTAATGGAGAAGAATTATTGGCTCTGAGAGAACATTCTCTTCCTAAATTAAGACCGATTTCACCTCCTAGGTCCTCTAAAAGTTCAGTACAGAGATCTTATCAGCCCATGATAGACACTACTAAAGTGATCAAATTTCTCAAGGAAACTGTGGGTCAATTTGCAAAAAAGGGTTCACCCTCCATAATAAGTCATTTGGAAATATATGAGGAGGCCATGAAAACTTTACATTTAGAAAAGGACATACAGAAACTTGAATTTATTACCTGGGTATTCGAACCAAAACACCGGTATTTCTTTAATTCCCTTAGAGATATGGGTAGGGATTCTTGGTCAGATGTGGTCGCAGAAATAAAAACTGAATTTGGTCCCTATAAGTCCGCTACTGCTGCAAGGAGGGCCTTATTTACCCTGAAATGTAGACATAATCAAAGTCCCAGGGAATTTTTGTCAGTCCTCAAAAATGCCTATAGTTTATCTGAAAAAGATCCCAATTTTGAAGGTAGTGAATTTATCCAGTTATTTTATGACGCTTTGCCCAATAAAATAAAATTTATTTTGGCCAGGGATTACCATCCCAGAAAGACTCTGGATTGGTTACTCACTGAGAGTACAACTCTGTACGCTGCAATACAAAATTGTGATGAGTCTCCTGATAGAAAATTTAAAAAGCGAGTGAGGAAATAGCAGAAACTCACATAAAAAGAGATCAGGGAAAATTTGAAAGCCCTAAAAGAAGTTATGCTGATGTGTTAAAAACTCCTAGACCTTCCGAGCCAAATAAAATTCAGCCTAGGCCAGATGGGAATAAGGGTCCAAATGTTGCTGAAAAGAACCCAAACCACCAGAAGGAGTTTAGAAATAGACGGTTCCCTCCTTTTCAAAGATATCAGAATAATTATTATAGGGGATATCAACGTAGGCCAGAAAGGGCTCAAAGTGGTTCTGAGTCAGATGGTTCTGGGAGATCACAATCATATCGGTACCAAAATCAATCTCCCAAAGGTTATGGGAGAAAGAGAAGTAACCTATATGATCGAATGGATCAAATCCAAGATCAGTTTGGTATGTTGATGCAGCGGATGGAGGAATTGTCTAAAACAATCACTGCTAACCCTAAAAATCCTTTTTTAGGGGTAACCCCTCCTGTAGAGAATCCTCCCCAAATATAAAGGGGGAGAAGCAGGTAAGTATGTCAAATGTTGCAGAGGTTGATGACTTAAATGTATGTAAAGTGGAGCAATCTAATATAATTGTCTTTCCCTTTAAAAGGAATTTAACCCTTACAAAGCCACATGGCAAGGGGGAGGGGAAACCTGTTTGTTCTGTCTTACAGCACACAAAGTCTTCAGCTGCACAGAAGAAGACATGCGATCCTGCTCATAAAAGGAAGGAGGAGGAGTTGAGGACAAGTCTAACTGCTGAGCAGGAAAACCATTTCAATAATCATGCCAAATATCTTTGTTCCATACAGGAAATAGATAATAGATATTATATGAAAGTTGAATTATTTGATAATTTCTCGCCAATAATAGCCTTGATAGATACAGGTAGCCAAGCAACTTTATTATCTGTAAAATACTTCCAACAATTGCAGGATGTATCTTCTAACAGGTATAAGTTAAAAAGTTTTAATGCTAACCTGGTAAGTGTCTCAGGCAATGCCCTCAAGGTTTTAGGTAAAGCTTGGCTGGATTTTAAAGTAGGAAACAAAGTAATTAGCCATCCTACATTGATCGTGGATATGCCCATTGATAGATTAATTATTGGCATCGATTTCCTGAAAAGATTAAGTCCAGTTATTGATTTTATTAATAAGGTGATATGGTCTCAAGTGAGGATGCCCATTAATTATGAACAATCACAATCCTATCACAATAGGCGTAACTGCCATGTGATAGAGGAAAGGCCGGATTCCATTGAGGTACATTTCCGAAATAGCCAAGTCCCTGATGTCTCTTTCCTGCAAATCACTCCAAATTCCACTATAGGTGAACAGGAAGATAACACCATATGTGTGTCTCCTGAACGAGTAAAAGATGTCTGTTTGGAAGGGGATGTTCTTACAATCCACCTACACCCAGAAACTACTGACCCTATTGGGTTTAATGGTCACGAACAATTCCTAGTGGGAATGGAAAAGGTGGATGATGAGATGTTCTTCCCAGTACAGGTGAATGACTTAGGAAGAACTAAGAGGGCTAAATTGGATTTGCGCCATGAAAACAGTTATATTAGTAGGGATCTACTAAATCAAGTGGCCAATTCTAAAGTGATTCGATATCCAAATCCACAAGATAATTGGATACATGACTTAGATAATGATTCTGATGATCATAATATAATTGCAAAATGTATATTAACCATTTCTATTGCAGGAAAATCGGCTACTCATTTATTCCTGGTGCTTGATGAACCCAGATATCCTATGTACATTGGCAACGATATTTTACATCGTTTTGCTATCCATGTGGATATAGTGAATTCCACATTGTGGACAAGATTAAAAGGGAATCCTGAAGGTTTTATGGATGAACATGAAGCACTCAAGTCATCCCAGATACTGCCTTATGCAGTCAGTGTATTAGTGCCACGAGATATAATCATCCCTCCAGGTACTAATAATTTCCTGTTACCCATTCAGGTATCAAAAGGCCAAAAATTAAAGAATGGTGATGCATTGATATGCCTATCAAACAGAATGCAACAATTAG
This sequence comes from Bufo gargarizans, assembly GCF_014858855.1. NCBI lineage: Eukaryota > Metazoa > Chordata > Amphibia > Anura > Bufonidae > Bufo > Bufo gargarizans. Next base: position 4,044,480 of record NC_058081.1, on the reverse strand, counting down.
GTATTTCAGTAAATCATACCCCTATGGTGAATTTACAAACCTTTAAAACCCAAATAATTGTGAATAATGGTATGCCAAATGAAGTTCATTTGTCTAAAGACACTATCATTGGTATGGCATTAGATTCAGATTATTATACTTTTGGGTTTCAGAATATAATTATTGGCCTAATACCTGAATCGTATCTAACAGAAGAACAATTGGTTGAACAAACATTTTATTCTTCTCCTGAAGGATTGTTCACCATTAGTTCAGTATATCCTTTTAATCTTGAAGAAGGTACCTGTAAGGTAGAGGAATCCTCTCTTACCTTTGATCATACAATCAATGAGCAGGAAGCCCAGGAATATCATGAGTTTGCTGAAAAAGCAGGTAAGTCAAATCATGACCTCACTGACAGATTGGAGGAAACCTATGAAATAGGTCAACCAGAAGTTTTTCCAGGGTTTATGGAAATGGTCCAGCAACAAATCTCATTAGCTGATGGATGCTCCAATGACCCAGAGCGACAACAACTAAAGGAAGTTCTCTTAGAATTCAAGGATATCTTTGCTAAAGATTCCTTTGATTGTGGTCTGACTGACATACACATTGCTAGGATTCAGACTGATCCTGAGGCACCTCCCGTTTATATCAAGCAATATCGTCTTCCACTAGCTTGTTACGACTCGCTAGCGGAAATAATCCAAAATCTCAAGGAGAGAGGTATTATAAGACCAGTACACAGTTCTTATAACAATCCTATTCTTGGAATTCTTAAACCGAATGGTCAATGGCGTTTATGTGCTGATCTTCGTCAGCTAAATAAACGTGTATATATGTCCGGCTGGCCCGTGCCGTATATAGACCAATGCTTGGTACAAATGCAAGGCGCTAGGATCTTTACCACCTTAGATTGCGCTCAGGGATATTGGACCATCAAAGTGAGCCCTGAAGATCAATACAAATTAGCCTTTACTTTTGGTAAAGAACAGTTTGCCTGGACTAGACTACCGTTTGGGTACATAAATTCAGGTCATGAATTTGCTGTATTTTTACATAAGGCTATGCCTGATGCCACAGAAAGAGGAAATTTAACTTATGTAGATGACATTTTGATGAAAAGTACTTCATTTGACCAGCATATTCAAGAAATTAGGCATGTACTGAATCAGTTGAAAGAGGCAGGTGTGAAAATTTCTTTACAGAAAGCCCAGTGGTGTCGAACTAAGGTAAATTTCCTTGGACATGAGGTTACCTGTGAAGGCCTGAATCCCCAGAAGAAAAAGGTGGAGGCTGTTATGAAATCTAAAACGCCTACCAACATTAGTGAATTAAGATCATTTCTGGGTATGATGAATTACTCCCGTAAATTCATTGATAACTATGCTGAGATTAGTAAACCATTGCTGACATTGTTAAAGAAAGGTGTACCCTGGACATGGGGGGAGGATCAGGAACAAGCTATGTCTGAGCTTAAAAGGAGACTCACCCAAGCCCCATGTCTAGCTTATCCCGAGGGGGGTAAACCCTTTTATCTGGAAACTGGTTTTACAAATCTTAGTATTAGTGCTGTCCTATGCCAAAAACAAGATAAATTGCATAAAGTTATAGCTTATGCAAGTAAATCACTGTCACCAGTAGAAATAAAGTTTAGCAACTGTGAAAAAGCTTTACTAGCCACAGTCTGGGCGCTTCAAAACTTTAGAAGTTTTGTACAGGGTGAGAAAATCATTGTTGAAACGGCCCATCAACCCCTACAATATCTACAGAGTGATAAAATTAGGGATGGTAACTTGTCTAACAGCAGGATCACTGCTTGGACCTTGTCTTTACAAGGATGGCCGTTGGAAGTTCAGTATAAGCAAAATAAAAAGTGTCCAGTAGCCCAAGGACTTGCTGAACTGCATAATTGCGCTGCTAATTCTCAAACGGAAGAACTGATAGATGATTTTCTAGAGGAACAAAAATCTTCCCCTTACAAAGTGTATGAAGACGACTATTGCTCTCTACTCCCCTGTGCGTACATAGATGGTTGTGCTTACCATGCCATTGTAGGGGATGAAAGAAAACTAGTGGCAGGAATTGGAATTACGTGGATAGATGGGTGCCCGAGTATTTCAATAGGTTATAGTATTGGTGCTAAGAGTAGCCAGGTAGCCGAATTAGCAGCTGTCTACCAAACCGTTAAAATTGCTATAGAGCACAATATAAAGGAATTCGTCATTGTTACTGATTCAAATTATGTGCGGAACAGCTTTGTAGAATATATGCCCACATGGAAGAGGAGTCATATGTTACGGTCCAATAACAAACCAGTGAAACACGCCAAGTTGTTTTGTGCCATAGATGAGCTAGTCCGACATAATGATCTAACCATTTATTGGAAAAAGACTAAAGGTCATTCCAAAACCCAAAATAAAGATAAAGAGGGTAATGACCTAGCTGATAAACTAGCTAAACAAGGAGCCATAAGTGGTGATCATGTGAATATAGATCATTTACTAGAGATGATTCCCATTGACGCTATCACTAGACAACAAGCTAAGGCCCAAACTGAAAATAGTATAGTTCAAGTGGAGCCAAGAATCTTCTAGTGAGGATCTGATTAAAAGCCAGAAGGAAGATGTTATATTGGGAATCTTCTATAAACATATTGAGGATCCTAATAATAATCCCATATCGGAGGATAATTATACCCAAAAAGAAGACCTCCGATTACTTATGAAATCCAAATCCCAATTTAGTATTCAGGATGGGTTATTAATGAGAACCTCTAAAAATGGTATTCAGCAGTGGGTAGTTCCTACTACATTTAGAGGTTTAATGTTACAGCATGCCCATGATGCACCTACAGCTGGTCATCGTGGAGAAAAGATTACATATGAGTCACTACGTGATTATGCCTACTGGCCTCATATGTTAAAGGATGTCCAGAGTTATTGTCAAGGTTGTTTGGTATGTGCGCAATTTCAACCGCAAGGTCCTAAACATCGTGCTCCACTTCAGAAGAAAGGTTTTTCATTACCATGGTCTGACATCCAAATCGATTTTATTGGTCCTGTTACCCGGTCATCCCGAGGAAATAAATACATGTTAACCGTCACTTGTGTGTTTACAAAATGGGTAGAGTGTCTACCGGCCCGCAATAACACAGCCGAGACCTGTGCATTTTTGTTGATTAACCATGTATTTTCCAGATTTGGGTTACCGTTAAGGATTGATTCAGATCGTGGATCACACTTTGTAAGTGAGGTAATGGCGAAGATGTGGAAGATGTTGGGTGTGAAGAGAAAATTACACATTGCTTATCGTCCAACATCTAGCGGATCCGTTGAGCGCTATAACCAGTCTATTGTCAACATCCTTAAGAAATATGTTAAGGAGTCGGGTAAAGACTGGGATATAAGGTTACCATTAGTACTCATGGCCATTAGAGCTACTCCAAGTACGGCTACCCAGATGTCACCTTTTGAGCTGATGACAGGAAGAAGAATGGTACTTCCTCAACATCTGTTGTATCGCACATCAGATCATAACCTGATCAATGCAGCCACGACACATCAGTATGTGGAGGACCTTCGTAAGTATCTTCAACACGCGTTTGCTTTCGCGCAGAAGAATCTTGAGAAAGCCGCCGTAAGTAACAAAACTTATTATGACTTGAAAACTACCAAAAAGGAATATGAGGTAGGAGATAGAGTGTATCTCTATAACTTTGCCCGGGATCGGGTAAAAGAAAGAAAATTTCTACCATCATGGAAAGGTCCGTATGATGTAATTGATAAAATATCACCTGTAGTTTATAAGGTGAAAATTAATACCAAAGATGGTTTCATCGAGAAATGGGTCCATGTAAATCAATTGCGAGTATGTCATCCAAGATCAGAACTGAGAATCATAGAAGATGACGCTGAATAAGAGAATGAATAAGGATGCGTTAATCTGATTTCTCTCAGTTCACAGATGTTCCAATTCTGGGGTTTCCATATAAAGCATTTTACATAGCAACGCTAGGGAAACTGTATATCAAAAGAAAAAAATAAATAAATATATATATATACTGTATTCATACTTTCATTTTCCTTTATAGAAAAAGGACGGACGGAACCAGACGTGATTCCTGGCGATGATGATGACAACAAAGATACAGATATCGTGCAGATGGTGTTGATTCAGGAGGTCCAATTAAAGACGGAACTAATCATCAACCCGAATCTACAGTCGTGCTTCAGATGTCCCAGGATTGTGAATGATGGCTAAGAAGATTATATTTCAGGAATCTTTGCGAAACTGGATCCAAGGACATTCATTGGATGAAGATATCGGATATCACCATTTTAGCTTGGGAAAGGAACCAAATTGGTACATTATGCATGAGAACAAAGTCACAGCAATAATGGCATGATTGGTGCCAAGTTTTGCATTTTTCTCACATGCTAAAACCATTGGACACAGAATTTCTGTGATAATATACTTTTCCAGGATTGACGTTATGATGCGATAAAAGACTCAGATACAATATTGATGAACATGAAAATTCTTCCGACCTTCTCCCAGTTAGGTCTTAAGGGGATCCTTGACTAACGTGGGAAGAAGGGGGGGGATTTGTCAGAACTATTGAGTATGAATAAAGTCCATAATTATAAGGCCTATATAAGTGAATGGACATGAGCCTAAGGGACAACCATTTTGTCTTATTTTAAGGCAGAGTGAATTCAGGATTTTTTTTTACTCTGAAATTGCTAACCTAAGGTTTACGATATATACCAAAGTGTTTACCTAAGTCTGTTTTGTGAGAAGGAGATGTCCCAAGGTCTAATGAAATGTGATGGCCTAGATAAGACAATGTATTTGAATTCTGATGATTTTAGTAAATAGAAAGACTCTAATCTTTCTTTGTGATTTTTATATTAATCAATATAGGAGTAGATTGATTTTATATAATCAATTTTAATAGGTGTGCTGAATATATAGTATATATATAAGAGTATAGTCCTCATAGATATATTCAATTGTAAGATTAGAAATGAGGTATAAACTCCTCTGTCATGTTTAGAATCTGTCTCAGTGGAACACACAAATTAATTATTTCTTTCCTGGAATGGATGTGGACACAGGTAATCATGAACAAACCCTGTCTCATCCAAGAACAATGAATTGAGATAGCCATATTTATTTTGATTTAATCAAGTCTGGTCAAAAGACTTAAGGATACACAAGTTAGTTGACCAAGTATAAAACTCATTGTCTCTTTAAGATCTTCTCAAGGTTTGTCTGAAACCTTAGATTACATGTTAGTGCTATTATATATGAATAAGAGAAATAAATGAATGCTTCGATTTTTTGTATGGAATACTAGTGCCATCTAGTGTTAGGGTAACAAAGATCTAGGGTATATTTTTCCCTAGAGGATGGTTCTATTAATTATAAAGTGAGGTCACTAGTTAATGATAAAACTTGGCCAAGCCCTTTCTAAGAGAGGATAAAAAGATGGTATGGGCTGACAGAAGGGGTCGATCTCACTCTCTCTCTGAACATCATCTTGACCATCTTGCCAGTCATTGGAGGCAGCCATCTTAGAACCATTGAAACTGATTTCTGCTAGCTGACATTTTGGTATAGTATAACCTTACCTATATTTTATAGGATAATTAATTAATATAATACATATCTATAGATATATTCAATTAACCATACTTTGTGTATAGTATCTGTTTTGGAATAAGATTGGGGTGTACCTGCAGCATCATCCTGAAAATTAATCCAATACAGGGAGATTAAAAATATACTAGTGAAAACACGGTATTATCTCCAAGGAACTGAATTCAGTTCTAGACCAGTATGGTTGATAATATATATATATTTATATAGATAAAAGATAAACCAGATTTGGGTTTAATCGGACATTTGTCAGCTGAGAGAAATCAAGTATTAAATTGACTTTTAAAATAAGTGAGGGGTATTATTATAAGAAGGCATAATTGTGTATATATATATATATGTTCTCAATTATTTTTGTCTTTACCACTATTTTGCATATCATTGAGTGAATTTTATTACCGCCAATTTTATTATATATATTATTTTGCACTATAAATTGTATTAATAAATTACATATATATTTTGTCTATAACTGGGTTTTGTCTTCAATTCAACGCAGATCACGAGCTTGTTTTAGCTTGATATTTATGATAATAAGTTAGAATCTCCTTTATTACCGATTTTAATTTATTCACATAAATCATATAGACTGTCAATCGGAGACAGCATAAATATTCCGACAACATGCAGACTGATTCTCTGCTGACATGAAGACAGATTCTCTGTTACGGGACCTCTCTCCTCTGCCTGGGTGCCGGGGCCTAAATATCTGAGAATGGACTGTTCCAGTGGTGGGTGACGTGAAGCCAGATTCTCTGCTATGGGACCTCTCTCCAATTGATTTTGGTTAATTTTTATTTATTTAATTTTAATTTTAATTCATTTCCCTATCCACATTTGTTTGCAGGGGATTTACCTACATGTTGCTGCCTTTTGCAGCCCTCTAGCCCTTTCCTGGGCTGTTTTACAGCCTTTTTAGTACCGAAAAGTTCGGGTCCCCATTGACTTCAATGGGGTTCGGGTTCGGGACGAAGTTCGGCTCGGGTTCGGATCCCGAACCCGAACATTTCCGGGAAGTTCGGCCGAACTTCTCAAACCCGAACATCCACAATATTACAAAATCTTTATTTTTTTAAGTTTTTGAAAAGCTAATCAACTTGTGTACTGTACTTTATGGATACAGTGAGTGATATCATCATTTTTTCCTCTACATTATTAGAATTGTTAGTAAATCACAGATCATTGTATTTTCCCCTTGTGACTTATTTGTATAATTTACACAGGTTTATTCTTCTGAGAGTTCTTGCCTTGATTTTTTTTATTTATTTATTTTGTTTATAAGGAGATCTGGAAACATCTATAAACAGAAGCACATCCTACGAGCTGGATTTTAATCATCAATTTATGTGAGAAACAGAAGACGATACAATGAGCTTCCAGAGTAAGTAAGTAAATCCATTGTAAGTAAGTAAATCCATTGCATTCTGGCATTGCATTTCACTAAGCATGGATTGGGAGGAAATTAGGACATTTTGGGAAAAAAAAACTGTAACATTTTAAACTTGTTTTAATTGCTATGAAGAAGGATGACTTTATCCAGCAGCTGTACAATCGAGTGAATAGCCTATGGCAAATCATTCCACATAACCATCACCAAACACAATCTGACATCTGGAAGATGTCTGGAAGACTTACCACATTAAATATTGGTGAGGTATTTAAAATACTCAGGATATAGTACATTTTCAATTGAATTGATTAAAAAATAATATTCCCCAAAAACAACAATGTGACAATTGGTACATGTCCATACCCTTGAGATGGACCAAGTCCAAATAAACTAGAAATAGAGATGGATGGAGAAGACCTTACTTCCCAATGTTGTATATTTTGTCTGATTGATTCACACATAAAGGGATGACAATTATAGAAACAAATTACAAAATTTAATTTGAGACTGAAACTTATAAAATGTGCAGTGCATAAAACGGAGCAAAAATTTTCTATTTTTTTACCACTTGTGACGAGAGAGGATTTGAGGGTCCCCCATACACACCTCGAAAAAATGAGGCTCCGTCACAAAGCTCCTTCAAGCTGGTTTCATGCACAGAAAGCCGACACATTTTCACTGTTTTTTTTTACACATTTACTTTGCCAAAAATCCTGCAGCTAGTTGTTAGTTTGTAGTAGGATGTAAAAAAAGTCTATGTAAAAAAGTGGGGTCAAAAAGTCGTAGGTAGAAGGAAATGACTGCAGAATCAGACCACACACAAGTTTGGAGTCTGAAAGCTTGTTGCTTTGTCTAGGAGCTTTATATACAAAATGTAAGGAGATTTGCCTTCAGTTCCTTCAGTTTCTATTAGACACACTGGAGCAATGTATTGGAGAAGAAACGGCAATTTGAAAATCTTGCATCTGCTTTGTAAATATAATATTCATTTCTATTGGGTCAAAGGCTCTGTACAATAGTGTCTAGGATATGTACAATAGTGATGTGCGGCAAGGGCAATATTCAAATTCGCTATATTTTGCGAATATTTGGGCGAATATTCGTCATAAATTTGAGAATTCAAGAATTCGCCATTATTTTCTTGATTGTGAAAATCGGCAATGTAATATGCGCGTATTGCCAGCGCAATACAGGTGTGGGTCACTATAGCTACATTTTTCAAGCTGCTAGAAGTTTCCTGAGGGAGGTTCTTATATACTAAGGGGTCGGCAACTTTCCTATTGGTTGCTAGGGATGTTGCTAAGCTCAGACAAAGACATTGCTACCTTCTCATTGGCCCACAGGCAAGAAGCAGGGTGGGATCATGGGTTCGCGAATTCTCAAAGTGGCGATATCCTCGATTAAAATTTGCGATTCGAATATTCGCGCCCAACACTAATGAACAATGCACATCTCAAATATCTTCCAGGACTCTGGTCCTTCTGATACACCTTAGAAGAAGCCACAATTTCTCCAGAAAGATGCAGACACATACTGCATGTCTCATATTCCATATTGCTTATTTGGCAATATTCATTAACTTATTTGGATACATTATAATTTTTTGTATCTATCTCCTCTCACAGTTTCATGATGCCTGTTTACAATCAGACCACAGTTTATGAATTTATACTTTTGGGATTTCCAGGCCTTCACACGTTCTGGTTGTTTGTGTTCCTTATTCTGCTCATCATCTATGTGGTCACTATGTTCGGGAACCTTCTTATTATTGGACTAGTGTCCTCTACTTCTCAGCTGAAGTCACCGATGTACATCTTTCTGACTCACCTTTCCGTCTGTGACATACTGATAAGTACCAATGTTGGTCCAAACACCCTGAGAGTCATTGCATCGAGAACATGTTACATATCTGCTCTTTCTTGTGACATACAGTTGTACTTCTTTGGTGCTTCTGCACTCATTGAAAGTGCTCTTCTTTCGGTGATGTCCTATGACCGCTACTTGGCCATCTGTAACCCACTACATTATGCAGCTATCATGAACCACACTCTACCTCACTCTTTGGCTATGACATGTTGGTTGGCTGGTTTCCTTTTGTCAATGATCACAGAGATCCTTATATTCCAATTAGACTTCTGTGGCCCAAACATCATTGACCATTTTTTCTGTGATCTTGCTCCTCTTCTTCAGCTTTCCTGCTCAGATACAAAAAGTGTAGAAATCCATGTGTCCGTTACAGTCATGACAATTGTCTTCACTCAGTTATTGTTTGTCATAGGGACATATATCTGCATATTCTCCTCCATCCTTCAGCTCTCTTCCACCAGTAGCAGACAGAAGGTCTTCTCTACCTGCAGTTCCCATCTTATGGTTGTGTCTACTTATTATGGGACACTTATTGCTCTTTATGTGGCACCATCAAGAGGATACTCCTTAAATCTGAATAAAATGTTATCATTACTTAACACCATTGTCACTCCTCTGTGTAACCCTATCATCTACAGCTTACGGAATAAAGAAATCAAAATTGCCATAAGCAAAATTTATTTATGAAAGAACCCTTCAAGAGACCAGAGACAGTCGGGAACCGGGAAGAGAATCAAACATGTTCCTTTACCATTTCTTCATTCTTGATCTCTGCATACACAGAACTCAATGCGTATATTAAAAATATAAAAAAATATATTAATAACAGTTAACCAATGTGTCCTAGCACCAAGGGGATTCCACTAAGTCATGTTATACACAGAAATAAATATTAGCCACCATCAGACATAGAGATTAGTGTTGAGCGAATCGAAGTCCATAAAGTGAATTTCGATATGAATTTCAGGAAAAATCTTGTTTGCCGCAAAGCCGAATTTCCTTGTGCTTCGAGATAGTGAATAAAAAATTTTCTGAATGGCGGTAAAAACAAATAAAAAATCATACTTACCTCATCCATTTGAGCACGAAGAGCCGGCCCCCGCCATCTTGATTGAAGATCTTGCATGAAATCCTGTGTGTTGATGTCGTCATGGGCTACGCAAGATTCCATGCGAGATCTTGAATCAAGATGGCGGCAGACGGCTCTTCTCGAGCCAATGGATAAGGGTAAGTATGATTCAATTTTTTTTATTATTTATTTTACACTGTGTTATTACTGTCAGATGCTGCGATCAGCTCTGAACGTGGCAATTGAAGGATACAATGACGGCGAGTGGTGCAAATTGCAGTTTCCTGTCATTGCACCCACTACTTACAAAGAAATGTGCTTTTGTCAAAAAGCCAATTTTAAAAAAAAAATTTGGTGAAGCAGCCAAAAAATCGGAAAAATCACTAGCCTATGTGCGCTACCAAGTTGCCAGCCACCAAATAGGCCGACGCTTTTTCCTATATTGTGCAAGCATAAACACCACTGATGGACTGCGGGGTGGTCGTAACCATGGAAACGAGCAGTGAATAATGTGATGGAATTATTTATCCAGCCAGCAAAGGAAACAATATGGACAATCACAATAAGTGAGACAACCCCTTTAAGGAGTGGGCATATTTTCATCTATGATTTTTCCTCCCCACATTCTAATAGTCATAATTTTCCATTAACATAACCATATGAAGGCTTATTTTTGGTGAATTGCGTGTTTTTATAGTTTTTTTCCATTATGAAGTTTACTGCACAGTACAATTTTCTAAATATTTTAATATTTCAGACATTTTCAGATGATACCTGTAATCTAAATTTTTATTGTTGATATATTGTTATATGTAAAATTAAGAAAGGAAGGTGATTTGAACTTTTAATATATATATATTTTTTTTTTTTTACACAATAACTTTTAGCCCCTTTAGGGGACTAGAACCTGGGATATTTTGATTCCTTGTCCCATACACCATAATAGAGAACTATTATGGTGAATGGGATTCTGCTTCTCTGCTTGCTTAGGGTACTTTCACACTTGCGGCATAGGATTCCGGCAGGCAGTTCCATCGGCAATCCGGACACAATACCGGATCCATCTTTCCGGGTGTCATCCGGAAAAATGGATCCGGTATTTCTTTTTTTCTCATTTTTAAAGGTCTGCGCATGCGCAGATCGGGAAGCCGCATCCGGTTTTCCGAAACACTTAGTACCGGATCCGGCATTAATACATTTCAAGTCTTCAGGATTTTTGGACGGAGAGAAAAATGCAGCATGCTGCGGTATTTTCTCAGGCTAAAAAACGTAAGAGGGACTGAACTGGTGCATCCTACAGCATACTGAATGGAATGCTCTCCATTCAGAATGCATTAGGATAAAACTGATCAGTATTTTTCTGGTTTAGAGCTCCTAGGACGGAACTCAATAACGGAAAAGAAAAACGCTAGTGTGAAAGTATCCTAAATCGTGCCTCGTGCACTATGCAGCAGGCAGATTTTAATGACAGGTCTGGGAACATTCACCAGGCCCCAAGCAGTCATGGTAACCACTGCTGGGGCTCCAATCAGAAGGCAGAGAGAGCAGCATGCCTCTGCCTAACCTCACAGATGCCGTGATTGCTATTGAACATTTTATCTGAGGGGTTAAATGATCGGTTTCTGCACCATTGCCGATCCCAGTCATTGCGACCAGTTGCCTGCTGTATTATATTGCTGCACTGAGCCTACTCCATACAATCCCTTGTGCATAATGCCATAAATGTACGGCTTTATGCTTTAAGGGTGTAACAGCAGCTGCTGTGCACCGCTGTTCCCCTGCTTACTGCCGCAATCCTGGGCGCCGCGTTCAACGGTGATCTGCTGCCTGTGCTTCCCCATTCACCACTGCAGTCCTGGGTTCTGTCGCTCCACAGTTTACTTCAGCCCTGGCCACATCATACTTGCTGCTTCTTTCCTGCAGCATTTCCTTAAGGGACGGCGTGCGTCACTTCCTGTGCTTTATGGGTTAGATCATGTGAACTCGCTGACCAATCCTAGCCCTTCGGCATGTATATAAGCGGCTCAGCCCCCTTTCCAGATGCCTGAGTGTCAAGGTCCTTGTGTCCTGCATAGGTTGCTGATATCTCTGCTCGTGTTCCTGTGTACCTGACCCGTGCTTGTGTTTCTGGACTCCGCTACTGGCCTTGACTCTCCTGTTGCTTACCTGGACTGCCTGACCTATAGCTGTGCCTCCTGCCCTGACCTATTGCTTGTTTGACTTTGCCTCTGCCTCATCCTTTAGTCCTGAACTGTTGCTCCTGGTTACAACTCGGCCTGCTGACTATATCTGTACCTCTAGTACCTTGCTCTGGTACCTCCTTGTCCACCTGGACCAGCTGCCTCGTGTGTCAATCCTTCTCAAGAGGTAGCGACCTGGCGTTCCTCTCCGGAAAGTCTATCCCCGCCATCAGGGGTACTGTGAAGAATGAGGGGTTCACTTAGACAATGCCCTTAGAGGAGGTAGGATGCATGGCACGGTGGGTTCACACCTGCTCATGACAAAGTGGTTAAAGCTTATGTCTAGAGATGAGAGAATCGAAGTTGACAAAATGGAATTTGATCTGAATTTCAGGAAAAATGTATTCGTTTGGAATCCTAATTTCCTTGCCATTCATCACCTGTCTGTCATACTGTCTCTCAGTACCATTTCACTACCACAGTGGATTACCTATGCATGTTTCTGCAATGCATAGTGTTTCACACCAATATACAGGCTCTCTGCAGCCAGAAGATAGCTGTTTTTTAACACGATTTGTCATAAATAAATTTGGATCAAAACAAATCTTTTTGGGAAAATTCGGTGAAGCGTCCGAATCAATTTTTGAGAACTTCGGTCATCTCTAGTTATGTCCACCATCACAACCGATTATTTTCTATTATTTCAATTCCTCTAAAATGAGACATGAAGTGACCATGTATGTTGTAATTGGAAACATTTGCTATTGTTCTATTTCAACCGCTCTTGTCCAGACAATGGGTCTCCATGGTAACAGACAACAAACAAAGCCTATGGCATCTGATCATGCAGTCATGCTCCCTTCATCCTGAAACACTCATAGGCCTTAGGCAGGGATGGAAGGAAATATGACTGTAGGATTAAACTGGGTTTTGCTACTGTCTGCCACCAAGCCAACCTTCAGATTAATGCAGGTCCTTAAGCAAAAGAGTCACAATAGGCCCCTGATGCCCCAACTTCTGTTGTCCACTGAGAATGCCACAAAGCAACATATCCAGTGACCTTTTCATGGTGTTTCCTTCATTTTTTGGTGTACGTTTTATTACCACTCATTTCAATTTGAAATGTTCTTATTAACATTATTTTTACTAAGAAACAACATATACAGTATCTAACAACCGCAAGAACATGGAACATATCCTAGTTGTAAGATGGGTATAAACAAAAGGTCTGTGAGGTGATGAACAGGCTATTGTCCAATGTTCTCAGAGTCTGCTCGTGCATAGCCATAGTGTATATCACTGGTCCAAGCTGCCAGGAGGATAATAATGGGAGAAGGGGTAAAGGGGAAACCGACAAAGCTAAAATAAAACAATCTTATATCCGCTAAATCTCATAGGTCAATCCTCCAATGTCAGAGAATCTCAGGAGGTGATGAGCATCTCTCGGCAACTGGCAATGAGTAGTATGTAAGTAGTGACTACTATGTTAACACTGGAAGGTTTCCAAGCAGAATACGTTCTTGGAACCACGTGGTAAGCTGGGAGCATTCTTTAATATCCTGTTAGATCCATTAGGGCAGTATCCAAATAAAGCTTTTCCAAGTTTGAAAGAATCATTTGGTGTGTGTTTCCTTTTTTTTGCTGTGGCTTCTATCCAATCCATTTTCATGGTAAAGGAAGAACAACCATAATGGGAGCAGTGTGGTGGGTATCCAGGTTTGTAAGATAGGTTTAGGTCCTGCTGCTGCTATCAGGTATGCCATTCATCTCTACTAAAAACCCTGTATGAATTGTGAATAGGGTTGTGCGAACCCGAACTGTAAAGTTCAGGTTCGTACCGAACTTTAGGATTTTTGGACCCCGGACCCGGGTTCGGATTCGGTATTGGGCGCTTTCTTGGTGCTTTTTGAAAGGCTGCAGAGCAGCCAATCAACAAGCGGTAACTGTCTGACCTTAGAAGCCATCACAGCCCTGCCTACTAATGGCATGGCTGTGATTGGCCAGTGCAGCATGTGACCCAGCCTCTATATAAGCTGGAGTCACGTAGCGCTGCACGTCACTCTGCTGTTACTAGTGTAGGGAGAGGATGCTGCTGCTGGTGATTTCAACGACAGAATAGGAGAGAATCTAACTCAGCGATCTACAGAGAAATAGTTGTGTGGGTGCCGGGCACAATCGTTTTACCCTGCCCTGCGCCCATTGACCAAAAAACCTAACTTTTATAATTCTGTTAGTTAGGTGGGTGGGCGACGACGGCGGCCATTTTATGCAAGCTCAGTGCACCAGCACTGCATCTGAGCTTTTGGGACATTGCAAATCACCATTTTTTTGTCAAAGTACAACATCTGCATTAGTCAGTGTGTAATTTAAGCTAAAAATACACCCATCATTTTCTGGGGTTTGAAAAACACACTTTTTTGACAAAAAACACTATTTTCAGGCCTTGCAGCATCAGCACGTGTGAAATTACAGAGTTATATTCTGCTGTCAAATGTCAAAAATGTAGTTGGCAGCCTTTGATGCAGATGTCATTGTGAGATACACCCTTAATACATTTGGGTTACATTCAGAGATTTTAAATTCCGCCATTAGGTGCACCAATATTCTACACTGGTTCAGGCCCTGCGAGATACCCCCTCTACATACAGGGGTTGGATTCAGCCATTTGAAATACATCCATTTTGTGCAAATAAATATTTAATTTAGGACTAGAGATGTCGCGAACATAAAACTTTCCGGTCACGAACGGCGAACGCGAATTTCTGCAAATGTTCGCGAACGGGCGAACCGGGCAAACCGCCATTGACTTCTATAGGCAGGCGAATTGACTTCTATAGGCAGAATTTTAAAACCCACAGGGACTCTTTCTAGCCACAGTAGTGATGGAAAAGTTGTTTCAAGGGGACTAACACCTGGACTGTGGCATGCCGGAGGGGGATCCATGGCAAAACTCCCATGGAAAATTACATAGTTGGCGCAGAGTTGGATTTGAACAACGTGGTTTAAAACATCCAGTGTGTGTATACGATCAGGTATGATGTTGTATCGATCAGGTAGTGTAAGGGTTACGCCCGCTTCACATACATTGACAGACCAAACTCCCCTTTTAATGCACCGCAAACAACCGCAAACAGTCCATTTGCCCAACCGCAAACTTCCCATTTGCACAAGGTTGGATACCTGTCACAACCAGACAGCTGAGAAGCTCTGACAGAGGCCTTTCAGAACCTCCTCCTTGAGTTTCTGTGTTGTGGTATTCAGCTCCTCCTCTCGTTAGCCTCTCTCAGCTGTCATGTGTTGGACTAATTGCTTCCCTTTAAATTCCTCCCCAGAAGGCTTTTCTGGGCGGCTTATACTACTTCCTGGAGTGTGTTTGCATGCTGACTCTGTTCTCCTGTTTGCTTCAAAGCTAAGTGTTGTACCTTTATCTGTTATTTTCTGTTTGCTGGATCCCAGGTGACCCTGACTCCCTCCGTATCATGTGTAGGGAGCCGGTGGTCGTGTCCCCTCACTATTGTAGGGTGCTCAGGGCTTTATAGTCAAGGTTCGTGGATATGCAAACCTCCACCATTCGGATCTTTGCATAGGCTGAGCAGCCAGGGAAAGTGCCAGGTCTTCTGCAGGGGTCTCCCTTGGTTCCTTAGTTTTTGGATCCAGCGAGTCGTTTATACATGTTGCTTTGCCTTGTTTCCTGTACACCGTCCGTGACATTATAAGCCGCCATAACCGTCTCAAGCATGGATCCGGTTTCACTTTTGGCTGAACGCTTCCAGGGTCTTTCATTGGAGGTAGCTGATCTCCGTAAGACTTTTTCTCAGCTTCAAGTGACCGGTTCAGCTTGCGTTCATGGAGTTTGTTCTGAGCCTAAGATCTCGCTCCCGGATACGTTCTCCGGGGGTAGTGAGAATTTTGTGCATTTTAGAGAGGCTTGCAAACTCCATTTTCGCCTTCTTCCCCACTCCTCTGGTGATGAGGAACGGAGGGTGGGGATCATTATATCGCTGCTCAGAGGTAACGCTCAGTCCTGGGCCTTTTTGCTGCCGGAGGGGGCACGGCCTCTCCGTTCAGTGGATGAATTCTTTTTAGCCCTGGGTCAGATATATGATGATCCGGATCGTATTGCTCTGGCTGAGTCTAAACTACGTCTATTATGCCAGGGTAAACAATCCCCCAGAATTTACTGCTCAGAATTTCGGAGATGGGCAGTTGATACTGGTTGGAATGATGCTGCGCTCCGAAGTCAATTTTGCCATGGTCTTTCAGAGGGATTGAAAGATGCATTTGCCTTTCATGAGAGGCCTATTTCTTTGGACTCTGCTATGTCTCAGGCCATTCGTATTGACAGGTGTCTTAGAGAGAGAGGAGAGATGTCCCCTTCCTGTCATACTCAGTCCCAGGACAGTGCAGCGGTCCCGTTCTGTGCGCAGGGGTCTCAGTCGCTGTCAGCCCCTTCTGAGCAGGAGCCCATGCAGCTGGGGTTGATTGCTTCTGACAATAGAAGATTCAGCTCGCATGGGAGGGTTTGTTTTTGTTGTGGAGGTATAAATCATTTGGCAAATATTTGTCCATCTAGGAGATTCAGGCAGTTTTCTGGGAGTAATAAAGAAACAAACAGGAAAAAATCTTTTAAAAATGTTCCGTCTGTTACTATTGGCAGGGTTGAGGCGGAAATTAAAGGTTTTCCATTTGCTTGTAGTTCCCGTTTTGTCCTGCCGGCTAGGGTGGCACTAGAGAGCAAGAAATTTTTTGTGAGATTTTTGTGGATAGTGGAGCAGCGGTTAATCTCATTGATAATCAATTTGCGATAACTCATGGTTTCCAGGTGCGCACTTTGGGAAAGGATATTCCTGTTTTTGCTATCGATTCCGCTCCACTTTCTCAAAAATCATTAAAGGGCATAGTTCACAATATCCGTTTAATTGTGAGTGATGCTCATGTTGAGGATGTGTCATGTTTCGTCCTTAGCGGTTTACCTACCCCTCTGGTGTTGGGGCTGCCCTGGCTCACTAAGCATAACCCCACCATTGATTGGCAAGCGAGGCAAATAAATGGTTGGAGTGACTTTTGCAGAGAGAATTGCCTCATGACATCTGTTTCTGAGGTTGCTACTAAGACTGTACCATCTTTTCTCTCTGAATTTTCGGATGTCTTCTCTGAGAGTGGAGTTCAGGATTTGCCCCCGCACAGGGAGTACGATTGCCCTATTAATCTCATCCCAGACGCCAAGCTGCCTAAATCTCGTTTATACAATCTTTCCCAACCTGAGAGGATCGCTATGCGTGCTTATATCTCTGAGAGTCTGAGAAAGGGACACATACGACCCTCGAAGTCACCTGTTGCCGCTGGTTTTTTCTTTGTTAAGAAAAAAGATGGTTCTTTAAGACCATGTCTGGATTTCAGGGAGCTGAACAATATCACAATTCGTGACCCTTATCCGCTTCCTCTGATCCCGGACCTATTTAACCAGGTTGTTGGGGCTAAAGTCTTTTCCAAATTAGATTTAAGAGGGGCATACAACCTGGTCAGGGTCAGAGAAGGGGACGAATGGAAGACGGCCTTCAATACCCCTGAGGGCCATTTTGAAAATTTGGTTATGCCTTTTGGTTTGATGAATGCCCCAGCCGTTTTTCAGCATTTCGTGAACAGCATTTTTTATCATTTGATGGGAAAATTTGTATTGGTGTATTTGGATGACATTTTGATTTTTTCTCCCGATTTCAAAACTCATAAGGAACATTTACGTCAGGTCTTGCTCATCCTGCGGGAGAATAAATTATATGCGAAACTGGAAAAATGTGTGTTTGCGGTTCCAGAAATTCAATTTCTGGGGTTTCTTCTCTCCGCTTCTGGTTTTCGCATGGACCCCGAGAAGGTCCGCGCTGTGCTTGAGTGGGAGCTTCCTGAGAATCAGAAGGCGCTGATGCGTTTTTTGGGCTTTGCCAATTATTACAGGAAGTTCATTTTGAATTATTCTTCTATTGTTAAACCACTCACTGATATGACCAGAAAGGGGGTAGATTTTTCTTCTTGGTCAGTAGAGGCGCGTAAGGCTTTTTCTGATATCAAGGAGAGTTTTGCTTCCGCTCCCATCTTGGTGCAACCTGATGTTTCTTTACCCTTCATAGTTGAGGTTGATGCTTCTGAGGTGGGTGTGGGGGCGGTCTTGTCTCAGGGTTCCTCTCCTGCCAATTGGTGACCGTGTGCCTTTTTCTCAAGAAAACTCTCCTCCGCAGAGAGAAATTACGATGTGGGAGATAGGGAATTGTTGGCCATCAAGTTGGCTTTTGAGGAATGGCGCCATTGGCTAGAGGGAGCCAGACACCCTATTACCGTATTTACTGACCATAAAAATCTGGCCTACTTGGAGTCAGCCAAGCGTCTGAACCCGAGACAGGCCAGATGGTCTTTGTTCTTTTCTAGGTTTAATTTTGTTGTCACGTTCCGCCCTGGAGTTAAGAATGTGAAGGCAGATGCCCTGTCACGTTGTTTTCCGGGAGGCGGGAATTTTGAAGACCCGGGTCCCATTTTGGCTGAAGGTGTGGTGGTCTCTGCTCTTTTTCCTGAATTGGAGGCAGAGGTGCAGGCAGCCCAGTCAGAGGCTCCTGATCTTTGTCCTCCTGGGAGGTTGTTTGTGCCTCTCGCTTTAAGACACAAGATTTTTAAAGAACACCACGATACGGTCCTTGCTGGGCACCCGGGGGTAAGAGCCACACTGGATCTCATCGCTCGGAGATTCTGGTGGCCTGCGCTTCGTAAGTCGGTTGAGGGTTTTGTGGCAGCCTGCGAGACTTGCGCTCGTGCCAAAGTCCCTCATTCACGGCCATCAGGTCCTCTCCTTCCCTTACCCATTCCTTCCCGTCCTTGGACACATCTGTCCATGGACTTCATAACGGACCTGCCTCGTTCCTCGGGGAAGACTGTGATTCTGGTGGTGGTGGACCGTTTTAGCAAAATGGTGCATTTCATCCCTTTTCCTGGTTTGCCCAATGCTAAGACGCTGGCGCAGGCATTTATTGATCACATTGTCAAATTGCACGGTATTCCTTCAGACATAGTCTCTGATAGGGGCACGCAGTTTGTTTCCAGATTCTGGAAGGCTTTCTGTTCTCGCTTGGGGGTTCGGTTGTCATTCTCTTCTGCTTTCCACCCGCAGTCGAATGGCCAGACAGAGCGCGTCAATCAGAATCTGGAGACATATCTGCGCTGTTTTGTGGCGGAGAATCAAGAGGATTGGTGTTCTTTTTTGTCCCTTGCTGAGTTTGCTTTAAATAACCGTCGTCAGGAGTCCTCTGATAAGTCACCATTTTTTGGTGCATATGGGTTTCATCCACAGTTTGGGACTTTCTCGGGAGAGGGGTCTTCTGGTTTACCTGATGAGGACAGATTCTCCTCGTCTTTGTCATCTATTTGGCAAAAGATTCAGGATAATCTAAAGAGCATGAGTGAGAGATATAAGCGTGTGGCAGATAAGAGACGTGTGCTTGGTCCGGACCTGAATGTTGGTGATCTGGTGTGGTTGTCTACCAAGAATATCAAATTGAAGGTTCCCTCCTGGAAGTTGGGTCCTAGGTTTATTGGGCCTTACAAAATCCTGTCTGTCATCAATCCTGTTGCATACCGTCTTGATCTTCCTCAGACTTGGAAGATCCATAATGTTTTTCATAAGTCCTTATTGAAACCTTATGTTCAACCCATTGTACCCTCGCCTTTGCCTCCTCCTCCGATTATGGTTGATGGGAATCTTGAATTTCAGGTCTCTAGGATTGTGGATTCTCGTCTTGTCCGCGGTTCTCTTCAGTACCTTGTTCATTGGGAGGGGTATGGTCCTGAGGAGAGGATGTGGGTCCCAGTGACGGACATTAAGGCCTCTCGTCTCATCAGGGCTTTCCATAGGTCCCATCCTGAGAAGGTGGGTTCTGAGTGTCCGGAGTCCACTCGTAGAGGGAGGGGTACTGTCACAACCAGACAGCTGAGAAGCTCTGACAGAGGCCTTTCAGAACCTCCTCCTTGAGTTTCTGTGTTGTGGTATTCAGCTTCCTCCTCTCGTTAGCCTCTCTCAGCTGTCATGTGTTGGACTAATTGCTTCCCTTTAAATTCCTCCCCAGAAGGCTTTTCTGGGCGGCTTATACTACTTCCTGGAGTGTGTTTGCATGCTGACTCTGTTCTCCTGTTTGCTTCAAAGCTAAGTGTTGTACCTTTATCTGTTATTTTCTGTTTGCTGGATCCCAGGTGACCCTGACTCCCTCCGTATCTTGTGTAGGGAGCCGGTGGTCGTGTCCCCTCACTATTGTAGGGTGCTCAGGGCTTTATAGTCAAGGTTTGTGGATATGCAAACCTCCACCATTCGGATCTTTGCATAGGCTGAACAGCCAGGGAAAGTGCCAGGTCTTCTGCAGGGGTCTCCCTTGGTTCCTTAGTTTTTGGATCCAGCGAGTCGTTTATACATGTTGCTTTGCCTTGTTTCCTGTACACCGTCCGTGACAATACCAAGCTAGCCATGTCCCGTTGATGTCATTGAAGGTTTCTTCCTCCACCCAGCGACGTACAACACCAAGGGTCCCCGAAAGGTAAATTGAATAGATTTTTCGAACGGAGAGATGGTTAAAAAAACGCTGGCTCCCTCCCCTTTGTTTGAATCCACGGTCACTGCGTCTGCGCCGTGCAATTTACTGTCACACCCGATATGAGTGGTATTTTCTGTAGTTCTCTTCTCATCAGTTTAATCCCTGTTACGTCCCCAATCTGGGGTCCATTTATTAAATAGATTTTTCGAACAGGGAGATGGTTAAAAAATTGCTGGCTCCCTCCCTCCCCTTTGTTTGAATCCACGCCACGGTCACTGCGTCTGCGCCGTGCAATTTACTGTCACACCCGATATGAGTGCTATTTTCTGTAGTACCATTCTCATCAGTTTGATCACTGTTACGTCCCCTATACGGAATGTGTCGAATTGATTAATCATTGTCGAATTAACGACATCCTGAAATAATTTAGTTCTGAGCTCTGTATTTGCTTTGTATTGGAATTGATGGGGATTTTTTAAATTGTCTGCATTATTTCTAATAAACTATTAAGAGACTTTATTATGATTTTTTATTTTATGTATTAAAAACCCATACAACTTAAAAAAAAAAGATAAATAATGTTTTTTCTATAAAAAATTATCCAGCCGATCGCTTTTAGTCTGATCATAATGAAGCAACGGCTTTATCATCTGGGGTGTGGCAACATTGGCAACACACTCATAAAGGTGATGATCATTGTGATACGCAAGCCCCTTCACCACAACAAGGTACTGATCACGAAGGGGAATTGACACATGTATGTTTTTTTTTCTTTGTTTTGTTTTTTCAGCCACAGTGCAGCACCAGAGACAAGAAAAATTAGGCATGTACACATGCCTGAAAAACTAGGTATTGTAGCAGTGGCCGGAAAAATTTATGTTTTCCAGGCAGAAAGGGGACTAAAATATTGCGGCTTGAACCCTAGTTGGTGGCGGAGAATTCACGAAAGTCATCCGGTATGCAGACATTAAATACAGCAGCGTGGGGACCATTTTGAGGCCAAGGCATGTCATCAGGCCTTTTGCTAGTCAAACATATCCCCCACTGTCAATCCCTTCGGGATCCATGCCTCATTCATCTTAGTGAAGGTGAGGTAATCAACACTTTTTTGACCAAGGCGACTTCTTTTGTCAGTGACAATGCCTCCTGCTGCACTGAAGGTCCTTTCTGACAGGACACTTGAAGCGGGGCCGGCCAGAAGTTCTATCACAAACTGGGATAGCTCAGGCCACAGGTCAAGCCTGCACACCCAGTAGTCAAGGGGTTCATCGCTCCTCCGAGTGTCAATATCTGCAGTTAAGGCGAGGTAGTTTGCTACCTGTCTGTCGAGTCGTTCTCTAAGGCTGGATCCCGAAGGGCTGTGGCAATGTGTAGGACTGAAAAAGCTCTGCATGTCCTCCATCAACAACACTTCTGTAAAGCGTCCTGTCCTTGCCGCCGTGGTCGTGGTAAGAGGAGGATTACTTTCACTTCTTCCCCTGTTAGATTCCCGTTGTGCTGTGACATCCCCCTTATAAGCTGTGTAAAGCATATTTTTTAGTTTGGTTTTGAACTGCTGCATCCTTTCTGACTTTCCGGTAATTTGGTAACATTTCCGCCACTTTCTGCTTATGCCGGGGGTCTAGTAGAGTGGCCACCCAGTATAGGTCGTTCTCCTTCATCCTTTTTATACGAGGGTCCCTCAACAGACATAACAGCATGAAAGACCCCATTTGCACAAGGTTGGATGCCGAGCTACTCATTTCCCGTTCCTCCTCCTCACTGATGTCATTGACGGTCTGTTCTTCCCCCCAGCCACGTACAACACCACGGGTCCCAGATAGGTGACAACAATGAGCACCCTGGGATGCCTGCTGTGGTTGGTCTTCCTCCTCCTCAAAGCCACATTCCTCCTCTGACTCCTCTTCCTCATACTCCTCTTGCAGCGTTGCCGCAGGTCCGGCAAGCGATGATGACAAGGCTGTTTCTGGTGGTGATGGTGACCACAACTCTTCCTCTTCACGCTCATCTACAGCCTGATCCAGCACTCTTCGCAGGGCACGCTCCAGGAAGAAAACAAATGGGATGAGGTCGCTGATGGTGCCTTCGGTGCGACTGACTAGGTTTGTCACCTCCTCAAAAGGACGCATGAGCCTACAGGCATTGCGCATGAGCGTCCAGTAACGTGGCAAAAAAATTCCCAGCTCCGCAGAGGCTGTCCTAGCACCCCGGTCATACAAATACTCGTTGACGGCTTTTTCTTGTTGGAGCAGGCGGTCGAACATTAGGAGTGTTGAATTCCAACTGTGTCGGGCTGTCGCAAATCAAGCGCCTCACTGGCATGTTGTTTCGGCGCTAATGTCTGAAAAGTGCACCATGGCCGTGTAGGAATGCCTTAAATGGCCACACACCTTCCTGGCCTGCTTGAGGACGTCCTGTAAGCCTGGGTACTTAGTCACAAAGCGTTGTACGATGAGATTCAACACATGTGCCATGCACGGCACATGTGACAACTTGCTCAAATTCAATGCCGCCAACAAATTGCTTCCATTGTCACACACCACTTTGCCGATCTCCAGTTGGTGCGGGGTCAGCCACTGATCCACCTGTGCGTTCAGGGCAGGACAGGAGTGCTGGTCCGGTGTGGCTCTCTGCTTTCAGGCAAGTCAACCCCAAGACAGCGTGACACTGTCGTATCCGGGATGTGGAATAGCCCCTGGGGAGCTGGGGGGATTCAGTTGATGTGCAGCCAGACGCCGCAGCAGAAGAGGACTCAGCCGAGGAGGTTATGGCAGAGGATGGAGTAGGAGGAGTAGAGGAGGTGGCAGTAGGCCTGCCTGCAAGTCATGGCGGTGTCACCAACTCCGCTGCAGAGCCACGCTATTCCATGCTTGGCAGCCGTCAGCAGGTTGACCCAATGCGCAGTGTAGGTGATATACCTGCCCTGACCGTGCTTTGCAGACCAGGTATCAGTGGTCAGATGGACCCTTGCCCCAACACTGTATGCCAGAGATGCCATGACTTCCTTTTCAATCACTGAGTAGAGGTTTGGGATTGCCTTATTAGAAAAAAAAATTGTCCGGGTACCTTCCACTGTGGTGTCCCAATAGCGACAAATTTTTTGAAGGCCTCAAACTCCACCAGCTGGTATGGTAAAAGCTGGCGGGCTAAGAGTTCCCGTCAAGCCAGCTGTCAGACGCCGGGCAAGGGGGTGACTCTGTGACATTGGCTTCTTACTCTCAACTATTTCCTTTACAGACACCTGACTGTGGGCAGATGAGATGGAACTGCTGAAGGTGAGAGGCGGAGTGGCGGGTGGTTGAGAGGGGGCAAGGAGGACAGCAGTGGTTGACGTGGCTGAAGATGCTGGACCAGGAGGAGGATGGTGGCTTTGAGCTTGTGTGCTGCTTCTACTCGTCATCATGTGTTGATCCCATAGGCGTTTGTGATGTGCGATCATGTGCCTTCGCAAAGCAGTTGTACCTAGGTGGGTGTTGGATTTCCCACGACTCAGTTTCTTTTGGCACAGGTTGCAAATGGCATCGCTGTTGTCAGAGGCAGACACACAAAAAAAATGCCACACTGCTGAGCTTTGCAATGACGGCATTCTGGTGGTGGCAACAGCATGCGTTGATTGGCGTGCTGTCTGGCTGACCCCGGGTGCCGATACATGCTGTCTGACTGTGCCACTAGCTCCTTGCGACGACCTCCCCCTGCTTCCAACTCGTCTCCTCCTTCTCTCTGTCTCCCCTTCTGAACTTTCCCCCTCTTCTTCTTCTCTTCGAGCAGGCACCCACGTGGCATCCACGGACACATCGTCATCATCAACCACTTCACTTGTATCTGACACCTCAGCAAAGGAAGCAGCAGCGGGTACAACATCATCATCATCATCACACTGTACGTCCATGTGTGTAATGCTGCCTGACTGAGACATATCCCTGTTAGCTACATCCCCTGGCAATAATGATTGCGCATCACTAATTTCATACAACTGATGTGCAAATAACTCCTCTGAGGGATCAAGTGAAGCGGCTGTGGTGGCTGTGGTGGAAGAGGTGGTGGTGGTGGCGGCGGGCGGGAGAGTGGTGACCAAAGCTGAGCTGGAGGAGGATGGTGTGTCAAGCTGTTGAAGATTGGGTGTCCTAAGTAAGCCAGTCAACTATTTTCTCCGAATTTTTGGGGTTCATGGTACGTGGCCTCTGAACACTGGGCATTATTCCAGGGCCAGTGGAAATCACAACACCACGATCACGACAGCCCCTGCGGAGTGGCCTGCCTCTGCCTGACATTTTTTTTTAGATAAGTGGTACTATGCGTGCAAGGTACTGTGCCACCTTATATAAGTTGTGGGCAGTGGGCACAGTACAGTCTGTGTGGGCCTGACACACACGGGCTTGCAATTTTCAAAAGTGATAATATCACAGAAATTTTTTTATTGAATTTTTTTATCTGCAAGGTATTTGAGTGAGTCACACCCTGTAACGGTATGAGTGCAGGCCTAGCCAGTGGCCACAATACAGTATGTGTGGGCCTGACACACACGGGCTTGCAAATGTGATTATATCACAGAAAAATATTAAATAGAATTTTTTTATCTGCGAGGTATTTTCTGTCACACCCTGTATGAATGGTGTGCACACAGTACTGTCTGTGACTGAGCCTGCAGCCTCTCACACACGGGCAGCCAGGCAACTGCAATATATATATATACAGTGGCGGAAATAATTATTTGACCCCTCACTGATTTTGTAAGTTTGTCCAATGACAAAGAAATGAAAAGTCTCAGAACAGTATCATTTCAATGGTAGGTTTATTGTAACAGTGGCAGATAGCACATCAAAAGGAAAATCGAAAAAATAACTTTAAATAAAAGATAGCAACTGATTTGCATTTCATTGAGTGAAATAAGTATTTGAACCCTCTAACAAAAAAAGACTTAATACTTGGTGGAAAAACCCTTGTTTGCAAGCACAGAGGTCAAACGTTTCTTGTAATTGATGACCAAGTTTGCGCACATTTTAGGAGGAATGTTGGTCCACTCCTCTTTGCAGATCATCTCTAAATCCCTAAGGTTTCGAGGCTGTCTCTGTGCAACTCTGAGCTTGAGCTCCCTCCATAGGTTTTCGATTGGATTAAGGTCCGGAGACTGACTAGGCCACTCCATGACCTTAATGTGCTTCTTCTTGAGCCACTCCTTTGTTGCCTTTGCTGTATGTTTTGGGTCATTGTCGTGCTGGAACACCCATCCACGACCCATTTTCAGTTTCCTGGCAGAGGGAAGGAGGTTGTCGCTCAGGATTTCACGATACATGGCTCCGTCCATTTTCCCGTTTATGCGAATAAGTTGTCCTGTGCCCTTAGCAGAAAAACACCCCCAAAGCAA
The DNA here is from genome assembly GCF_014858855.1 of Bufo gargarizans. Classification (NCBI taxonomy): domain Eukaryota; kingdom Metazoa; phylum Chordata; class Amphibia; order Anura; family Bufonidae; genus Bufo; species Bufo gargarizans. The sequence continues at coordinate 4,018,403 of NC_058081.1, read as the reverse complement.
AATGTTTCCACCCCCATGCTTGACGGTGGGGACGGTGTTTTGGGGGTCATAGGCAGCATTTTTCTTCCTCCAAACACAGCGAGTTGAGTTAATGCCAAAGAGCTCTATTTTGGTCTCATCAGACCACAGCACCTTCTCCCAGTCACTCTCTGAATCATTCAGGTGTTCATTGGCAAACTTCAGACGGGCCTGCACATGTGCCTTCCTGAGCAGGGGGACCTTGCGAGCCCTGCAGGATTTTAATCCATTGCGGTGTAATGTGTTTCCAATGGTTTTCTTGGTGACTGTGGTCCCTGCTAATTTGAGGTCATTAACTAACTCCTCCCGTGTAGTTCTAGGATGCTTTTTCACCTTTCTCAGAACCATTGACACCCCACGAGGTGAGATCTTGCGTGGAGCCCCAGAGCGAGGTCGATTGATGGTCATTTTGTGCTCCTTCCATTTTCGAACAATCGCACCAACAGTTGTCACCTTCTCTCCCAGCTTCTTGCTAATGGTTTTGTAGCCCATTCCAGCCTTGTGCAGGTCTACAATTTTGTCTCTGACATCCTTGGACAGCTCTTTGGTCTTTCCCATGTTGGAGAGTTTGGAGTCTGCTTGATTGATTGATTCTGTGGACAGGTGTCTTTTATACAGGTGACTAGTTAAGACAGGTGTCCTTAATGAGGGTGACTAATTGAGTAGAAGTGTCTAACCACTCTGTGGGAGCCAGAACTCTTAATGGTTGGTAGGGGTTCAAATACTTATTTCACTCAATGAAATGCAAATCAGTTGCTATCTTTTATTTAAAGTTATTTTTTCGATTTTCCTTTTGATGTGCTATCTGCCACTGTTACAATAAACCTACCATTGAAATGATACTGTTCTGAGACTTTTCATTTCTTTGTCATTGGACAAACTTACAAAATCAGTGAGGGGTCAAATAATTATTTCCGCCACTGTATATATATATAAAAAAATAAAATAAAAAGCAGACTGATGTACCAGCCCTGAAAAGGGCTTTTTGGAGTGCTGTCTGGACGCTGTCCTTACAGCAGATGAGTCTGTGGACACAGAACACTGCCCTAGCTAACGCTTTCCCTATTAGATCAGCAGCAGCTGCACTGTCCCTCCTCTCTCTGTGAATACAGCTTCCGAATGAATCTAAAATGGATGCTGTCCAGGAGGTGGGAGGGTCTGGGAGGGAGGGTCTGCTGCTGATTGGCTGGAATGTGTCTGCTGACTGTGAGGTACAGGGTCAAAGTTTACTCAATGATGATGTATAGGGGGCGGACCGAACATCGCATATGTTCGCCCGCAGCGGCGAACGCGAACAAGCAATAATCGCCGGGAACTATTCGCCGGTGAACTATTCGCCGGTGAACTATTTGGGACATCACTATTTAGGACTACACTGGTTCAGGCCGTGTGAGATACTCCCTCTACATACAGGGGTTTGATTCAGGTATTTGAAAAACAACCATTTTGGGCAAACAACTTTAATTGCGGCCTAGTCTGCATCTGTACGTGTGAGATACACCCTTTACATACTGTCGTTCTATTCTACTATTAATTAAACAACCATTAGTGCAAGATCCTAAATTAGAAAAATATGAGGAGAGCGTCAAATAAGGGACGTGGCCCAGGTCGTGGTGCTGCTGGTGGATCTCCTGTTGCAGGGAGAGGATGTGGTCGATCTGTGCCAGCTACACGCACAAGTGAAACCCCTTCCTCAGGTGCGAGTAGGCTACAAAACCTGCAGCGGTATTTGGTCGGGCCTAATGCTGCTCTATGCATGGTGAGGCCTGAACAAGTACAGGCGATAGTAGATTGGGTTGCTGACAGTGGATCCAGTTCCTTCACATTGTCTCCCACCCAGTCTCCTGCTGAAAGACCACAGTTGGCACCTGCAGCCGATGTCTATTAGTCTTTCACCTCACCCCCTTGCAAATCAGCCAAGCAGTCTGAGCCCCAAGTCATGCAGCAGTCTCTTCTGCTCTCTTTTTGATGACTCTGTTAGCAGTGTTTCCCAGGGCCATCCACCTAGCCCTGCCCCAGAAGTGGAAGAGATTGAGTGCATCGATGCCCAAACACTTATCTTTCAAGTTGAACTTATCTTTCAAGATGAGTACATGGGAGGACCATCGCAGAATGTCTCGGATGATGAAGATAAACAGGTGCCAACTGCTGGGGCTTTCGAAAGTGTGCAGACCGACAAGGAAGGCAGGGGTGAAGACTGGGTGGAAGATGATGTGGAGGACGATGAGTTCCTCAACCTTTCATGGAATCAAGGTCATGCGAGTGACCTATGTAGTTCGGAGGAAAAGCCGGTGGTCGCACAGAGTCACCAGCACAGCAGAAGAGGGAGAAGGGTGCAAAAGCGGAGCCGCCGTCCTCTAGACAGTACGCCTGCTACTGCCCACCGCAGCGAGGGACCAAGCACACCAAAGTCAGCTCCAAGGACGACAAGACACGAGTGGTTTGAACGCTGTGCAATTAGAGCCTGTAGCAAGGCATAAACGTTCTCAACCTGAGCACAACCTGCATAACCAGGCATTTAAGTGCAAAGCACGATCTGCATTGGAGTAGACACCTCAAAAACCAAGAAAGGTATCTGGCTCCTCCTGCTTCCTCTTTTGCTGCAGTCGCGGCCTCTTCATCCACCTCTGGAGTGACAGTGCCACCTGCCACCCCGCAAATAGAGGATCTGCCAGCAACACCAACACCTGGGTCACCAAGCATCTCCACAATATCCCACGGAAGCGTTCATCTCTCATCTCCGAAACGCTGAAGAGGAAGAGGAAGTACCCCCCTACCCACCCACGATCCCTAGCCCTGAATGCCAGCATTTCTAAATTACTGGCCTTTGAAATGCTGTCATTCCGTCTGGTGGAGACGGATAGTTTTAAAGGCCTTATGGCGGTGGCTGTCCCACAGTATGTAGTGCCCAGCCGCCACTACTTTTCAAGGCGAGCCATCCCTTCCCTGCACAACCAAGTAGGGAACAAAATCAGGTGTGCACTGCGCAACGCCATCTGTGGCAAGGTGCACCTGACTAAGGATATGTGGACCAGTAAGCACGGTCAGGGCCGTTATATCTCCATAACAGCACACTGGGTAAATGCAGTCGCGGCTGGGCCTGAGGTTTATAGCAGTTTGGCGCATGTCTTTCCACCACCGAGGATTGCAGGGCGCTTCAGTTTGCCTCTTGTTGCTTCCTCCTCCTACTCTGCTTCCTCATAATCTACCAGCTCCTGATCCGGTCAGCCTAACACCTTCACTACCAACTTCAGCACAACCAGGGGTAAACGACAGCAGGCAGTTTTAAAACGTATCTGATTGGGGGACAAACCCCCACACCGCGCAGGAGCTGTGGACGGGCCTTGAACAACAAACCGAAGAGTGGTTTGTGCCAGTCAGCCTCAAGCCCGGCCTGGTGGTGTGCGATAATGGGCGAAATCTCGTAGCAGTTCTGGGGCTCGCCGGTTTGACGCACATCCCTTGCCTGGAGCATGTGCTGAATTTGGTGGTGCAGAGATTCCTTAAAATTTACCCTGATATGTCAGAGCTGCTGCATAAAGTGCGAGCCATCTGTGCGCGCTTTTGGCGTTCTCACCCTGCTGCTGCCCGCCTGTCAGCGCTGCAGTGTAACTTCGGCCTTCCCGCTCACCGCCTCATATGCGACGTGCCCACAAGGTGGAACTCGACCTTGCACATGCTGGACAGACTGTGCGAGCAGCAGTCGATAGTCGAGTTTCAGCTGCAGCGCGCACGGGTGAGTCGCCCGGCGGAACAGCACCACTTCACCACCAATGACTGGGCCTCCATGCGAGACCTGTGTTCCTTGTTGCGCTGTTTCGAGTACTCCACCAATATGGCCAGTGCCTATAATGCCATTCTCAGCGTTACTATCCCACTTCTATGCCTCCTTGAAAAAATGCTCCTGGCGATGATGGAAGAGGATGTGGCACAGGAGGAGGAGGAAGAGGGATGATTTCGTAGGGTTTCCAGCCAGTCATTCCCAAGTGGCTCCGAGGATGGGTTCCTGCACCCACAAACCCAAAGTACACAATTGTATAGCCAGGGCACAGTTCTGGAGGATGATGAGGTGGAGGATGAGGAGGAGGAGATGGAGGAGGACGAACCATGTCAACAGCAGGGTGGCACCCAGACCAGCTCATGGCCATCACTGGTGCAAGGATGGGGGGATACAGAGGACACAGATGATACACCTCCCACAGAGGACAGCTTTTCGTTGCCTCTGGGCAGCCTGGCACACATGAGCGGTTACATGCTGCAGTGTCTCCGCAACGACCGCCGAGTTGCCCACATTCTAACTTGTGCTGATTACTGGGTGGCCACGATAATGGATCCCCGTTACAAGGACAACGTACCGTCCTTAATTCCGTCACTGGAGCGTGATCGTAAGATGAGCGAGTACAAGCGGATGCTGGTAGATGCGCTGCTGGAGGCATTCCCACCTGACAGCAAGGGCACAGTGGAAGCACAAGATGAAGGCAGATGAGGAGGAAGAGGTCGCCAAGCAGCTGGGGCACCACCAGCACCTCAGAAGGCAGGGTTAGCATGGCAGAAATGTGGAAAAGCTTTGTCAGCACACCACAACAACCTGCACCATCAGCTAATATGGAACGTCTTAGCAGGAGGCAGCATTTCACCAACATGGTGGAGCAGTATGTGTGCACACTCCTACACGTACTGAATGATGGGTCTGCCCCCTTCAACTTCTGGGTCTCCAAATTGGGCACATGGCCTGAGCTTGCCCTTTACGCCTTGGAGGTACTGGCCTGCCCTGCAGCCAGTGTATTATCTGAACGTGTGTTTAGCACGGCAGGGGGCGTCATCACAGACAAGCGCAGCCGCCTGTCAACAGCCAATGTGGACAAGCTCATGTTCATTAAAATGAACTAGGCATGGATCCCTCAGGACTTGTCCGAACCTTGTGCAGAATAAACATGTATACCGGCACTAACCAGCCATTATTATACTGCAGCGCAATTGCTCATTCTTGTATTTTGGATATTTCACACTCTTTTGGAGAGTACCTTAATTAAATTTTTTTTTATTAAAACCAAAATCCTATGTTGGCTACCTCATCCTCCTCCACCGCCGCTTCCACCTACTCTGCTACGTCCACCGCCTCCTCAAACTCCTACTCCATATGGACCTCCACCTCATAAATCATTATTTTTTTTTTGTACATGTTTTATTTGATATCATTTCACTACTTTGTCATTTACATTTTCTTGTGAAATTCACCAATTTTTGGGTGTGATGTACCACTGCTATGCATAGTAGGCCGGTTAAAAAAATAAAATTGTCATTAACATTTTCTGGTAAAATTAACCAATTTTTGGGTGTATAGTACCACTGCTATACCTAGTTGGCCGGTTAAAAAAGTAAAATAAAATTGTCATTAACATTTCCTGGTGAAATTCACAAATTTTTGGGTGTATAGTACCACTTCTATACCTAGTATGCCGGTTAAAAAAAAAAAATGTCATTAACATTTTCTGGTGAATTTAACCAATTTTTGGGTGTATAGTACCACTGCTATACCTAGTAGGCCGTTTAAAAAAACAAATAAAAAATTGTCATTAACATTTTCGGGTGAAATTCAGCAATTTTTTGGATAGGTGACAGGGAATAACATTTCTGAAATGCTTCTTTAATTGATGCGCGCCACCTCCTTTGATTCAATGCTTAAAATTAAACAAGTTGTACCACATTTAAGGTTCAATACTTTGTCCCACATTTCCGCTATTCTCTTTTTGCCAACATTTGCACCTCAATAGCTTTTCCCACAATTCCGCTTGACTCTTTTGGCCACATTTGGGCTTCTGTAATTTGTACCATATTTGAGCCTCAATAGCGTTTCCCACATTTCTTCTTGATCCCAAATTTTTTAAATAAGTTTATCTCCCTTAAATTTTGGGCTCTTTTTCTCACACCCCCTCTCCGGCCTAGGACCCTGATTCCCCGCCACCCGTGATCACCATGGTAGGCACAAAAAAGAACATTGAAAGTTGATAGAGCAGATATCAAATTGGATCATGAACATCATGGGGACGTGCGACATGGTGGAGCAGTAAGTATGCACACGCCTACACGAACTAACTGACAGGAGTCAGCCCCTGCAACTTCTGGGTCTACAAATTGGGCACATGGCCTGAGCTTGCCCTTTACCCCTTGGAGGTGCTGGCCTGCCCTGCAGCCGGTGTATTGTCTGAACGTGTGTTTAGCATGACTGGAGGGTTATATTTCCCAATGTATTGGGGTGTACCCTAATTAAAAATATAAAAATACATTTTAAAACAAAAAGTAGTGTAGCTGCCTCCTCCTCCTTCACCGCCGCTTCCACCTACACTGCCACATCCACCGCCTCCTCAACCTCCTACTCCATATGGACCTCGTCCTCCTAGATCAAGATTATTATTTTTTATTTTTACATATTTTATGTTATTTAAAGTCATTTCCCTATGCGCATTTGTTTGCAGAGCACTTGCCATGCTCTTAACCACATTTTGATGACATTTGCAGCCCTCTAGCCCTTTCCATGACATTTTTACAGCACTTTTAGTGCTCAAAAGTTCGGGTCCCCATTGACTTCAATGGGGTTCGGGGTCAAGTTCGGGTCCTGAACTCAAACTTTTTTCCGAAGTTCGGCCGAACCCGTCGAACCCGAACATCCAGGTGCCTGCTCAACTCTAATTGTGAACATACCCTATAACTGAGATAAGCACGAGAAGCTGTGGGCCTCAAAAACTGTCACTTAACTCTTTTACTGTAGAAATGGCCACATTAATTGCCATGGCAGCTATAGCTTCATCATGTTTGCATCAGTATCACTATATGAGGTCTGTTTTTTGACAAGACAAGCTGTAGGGTTTTAGGTTACCGGTTCCCACCCTGCTTTGTAAAAGTGCTGTGTAGCTGGTGAGTCATTCTCATAAACCCGTGTGCATTTACAGTTTTGGAATGGCATAGACTACGTCAGAACTTCACCGCGTCATTCTATGCCATTGGTTTTGAATGATGACCTTTATGGCATGTAGCAAAATGTGTTACAGTCTCATGTAAGTGTCAGTCAGCTCACCTCACGTGCAAACGATGATTCCTCGACTGGGAGTATGGTACTTCTTATACAAAACTTAGTGGCACTCCACTTATTGTGTGCTGAGAGTCGGGTTCCCACCCCGTTGATCAGTAGACAAAAAGCTCTAGCACATTCCACTTGATATGCAAATCAGTTGTTCTTTATTAAGATGGCTGGTGAACAAGTAGCGGCCTTTTTCAAGCTGGAGCCTGCTGTTCAAAAGCAAACACTTATGTGTTTCAAGTATAGACCACTCTTCAGAGAGGATGGTGGCCAATAATGTGGCCTCTCTTGAACAGCAATCATGCTATGAGGTCTACACTTGAAATGAGTAAGCAGTTGTGGAGTTGGTTTGTCTCTTATGTGTCTTCAAAAAAACTGCAAAAAGTTTTTACCAATCTTTGAGAAAGCTGCATGTCTTGTGTTTATCTATAAAATGTATTGCAACTCCTGAGTTCCTAAGTGCAGAAAAGTGTAACCAGGTATTTCTTCCACTCCCATTTCCCTGTCTTTTGAAGCAACTAGAAGATAATAGGTTTCCAGTGTTTGGACTTTTTTGGCTATGAAACTTCAACCTTCTTCTAATTTTTTTTATTTGCTGTTTTTTTTTTTTTTTTTTTTTTTACCATATTCCATAGAGAAAGTTATTTTGGGTTTGATGTAAGTGACACATTTTTTTCAACTCTTGTAGTCTTGCACAGTGATGAGCGGCAGGTGAATATTCGAATTTGTGATATTTCGCAAATATTTGGCTGAATATTCGTCATATATTCGCGAATTCTTGAATTTGTGATCTCCAGTCATTATTTTCTTGATTGCGAAAATCAGCAATCGGAAAATTTGCAATAAAAATTTTTGATACAAAAATTTGCGATCAACACTACTCCTAAAGTCAAAGATATTGCAGCCATCTCATTGGCCCACAAGCAAGAAGCAGTGAGGGTACTGATGAAAACAAAATCTAGAATATTCGTGATTACGAAGATATAGCACTGTATTCTAGATATTCGCAATAAAAATTGCGCAATATTCGCAATAAAAATTTGAGATTCGAATATTCACGATCAACACTAGTCCTGCAGTGAGTCAATGGATCACCGATACTGCAAGACAAGCCAATGGACTTGTGAGATATAACCATGACTGGTGGGGAGAGCTGTAGCTTTCATTAGTTTATATATCTCTCAACATTGAAATTGCAGCAAGAACACACTGTAAGAAAAGGCAGTAGATGTCGCTACGTTCTGTAAATGATCACATTTTCAAGCATCTAGCTCCAATCTGTACCATGTGGAAGTGGCATAAGAGCTAGATAATGTACTGATAAACATTAGACTTTCATATATTTTAGATTCATTACACACAACTGAAGTAGTTCAAGCCTTTTATTGTTTTAATATTGATGATTTTGGCCACAGCTCATGAAAACCCCAAATTCCTATCTAAAAAAAATAGCATATTTCATCCGACCAATAAAAGAAAAGTGTTTTTAATACAAAAAAAGTCAACCTTCAAATAATTATGTTCAGTTATGCCCTCAATACTTGGTCGGGAATCCTTTTGCAGAAATGACTGCTTCAATGCGGCGTGGCATGGAGGCAATCAGCCTGTGGCACTGCTGAGGTGTTATGGAGGCCCAGGAAGCTTCGATAGCGGCCTTAAGCTCATCCAGAGTGTTGGGTCTTGCGTCTCTCAACTTTCTCTTCCCAATATCCCACAGATTCACTATGGGGTTCAGGTCAGGAGAGTTGGCAGGCCAATTGAGCACAGTAATACCATGGTCAGTAAACCATTTACCAGTGGTTTTGGCACTGGGAGCAGGTGCCAGGTCGTGCTGAAAAATGAAATCTTCATCTCCATAAAGCTTTTCAGCAGATGGAAGCATGAAGTGCTCCAAAATCTCCTGATAGCTAGCTGCATTGACCCTGCCCTTGATAAAACACAGTGGACCAACACCAGCAGCTGACATGGCACCCCAGACCATCACTGACTGTGGGTACTTGACACTGGACTTCAGGCATTTTGGCATTTCCCTCTCCCCAGTCTTCCTCCAGATTCTGGCACCTTGATTTCCGAATGACATGCAACAGTCCAGTGCTGCTTCTCTGTAGCCCAGGTCAGGCGCTTCTGCCGCTGTTTCTGGTTCAAAAGTGGCTTGACCTGGGGAATGCGGCACCTGTAGCCCATTTCCTGCACATGCCTGTACACGGTGGCTCTGGATGTTTCTACTCCAGACTCAGTCCACTGCTTCCGCAGGTCCCCCAAGGTCTGGAATCGGTCCTTCTCCACAATCTTCCTCAGGGTCCGGTCACCTCTTCTCGTTGTGCAGCGTTTTCTGCCACACTTTTTACTTCCCACAGACTTCCCACTGAGGTGCCTTGATACAGCACTCTGGGAACAGCCTATTCCTTCAGACATGTCTTTCTGTGTCTTACCCTCTTGCTTGAGGTGTCAATGATGGCCTTCTGGACAGCAGTCAGGTCGGCAGTCTTACCCATGATTGCGGTTTTGAGTAATGAACCAGGCTGGGAGTTTTTAAAAGCCTCAGGAATCTTTTGCAGGTGTTTAGAGTTAATTAGTTGATTCAGATGATTAGGTTAATAGCTCGTTTAGAGAACCCTTTCATGATATGCTAATTTTTTTAGATAGGAATTTGGGGTTTTCATGAGCTGTATGCCAAAATCATCAATATTAAAACAATAAAAGGCTTGAACTACTTCAGTTGTGTGTAATGAATCTAAAATATATGAAAGTCTAATGTTTATCAGTACATTACAGAAAATAATGAACTTTATCACAATATGCAAATTTTGTGAGAAGGACCTGTATATATGTATTAGGAAAGTATCAAAGTAATAAATAAATAAATAAATCATAGTTACCTCACTCTTCCCCAGCAGCTCCCATTCTCATGCTTCCTAGTCCTAAATTAGTGTCTACTTCTTGGTGTCTTCGACATGCAGGAAATGACCACTCCCAGCCAGTCACTGACTGAGTTGGGTCACTGCTTGGCCAGTGGTAGGCTGATTGTCAGGGATCAGTAAGGAGAGTATGTTAAAAAATAATACCTTTTATAAGATTTGCTAAATTGCCTCCATACAACATGCAAATTGTACAGGGTTTTAATATGGCACCCAAAGAAGTCTATTATAATACAGAACCATAGGAACTATGTAACCCCACATACTGTAGGCTTCAGGAACACACTTCTACCATGTTCTTGGCATCTAGTTATTGGATTTAAAAAGGCAAGGGAGGTGTCTCTCTTTAAAAAGTAAGACAGAAAGGCCAATAGTCCGATTGTCATGAAATATTGCAAAAAAGTTAGTCAACATTTTTTTAAAAGCCTGCTTAATATCGGTATTACTCAGACTGTAAATCATAGGGTTAAGGAACGGAGTTACTACAGTGTAGAACAGGGACAGAAATGTCTTTGCATTTTGCTTGCGTGGAAACACATAAATAGTAATAAGGGATCCATAATATAGAGACACCACACTGAGATGGGCACTACAGGTGGAGAAGGTCTTCTGCCTCCCGGTCACAGAGGGGATCTTCAGTATGGTGAAGATAATGTACACATAGGAAACTATTATAACTATAACAGGACAAATCGCAAGGAAAATAACCAGAAACAAAGTCTCCAATTTCATTATAAAAGTATCTGAGCAGGAAAGCTCCAGTAAAGGTTCCAAGTCACAGAAGAAATGGTCAATGATATTTGGCCCACAAAAATCCAAACAATTCACTGTCAAATAAATCATCAACACTGTAGCTAAAATTACCAACCAACAGAATAAAATGGCTCTTACACAAAATGTGAGGTCCATGACCATGGGGTAATGTAGAGGGTTACAGATGGCCTGATACCGGTCATAGGACATCACGGTCAGGAGAAGACATTCCAATGCCTCGGAGGCTGAAAAAACATAAAATTGAGTCAAGCATTCAATAAAAAGCACAGAACTTCCTTTATTCAAGAGAATGTAGAGCGTGTTGGGTACAATGGTGGTGGAGAGAAGAATATCTGTGAGGGAGAGTTGCGTGAGGAAAAAGTACATGGGAGAGTGGAGAGATCTGCTGTAAGACACCACCAGAATGATGAGGAGGTTTCCACATATCGTCACACAGAAGATGGCCAGAAGAAGGAAAAAGAAGCAAAGAGTAAAACTTTGTAAATTCTGAAATCCCAATAGCAAAATCTCAGTCACTTTAGTAAAATTGTGATATTCCATATTCATGGAGAAGAATTTTCAAATGTTTTCAGACTATAAGAAAGAAATTGGAGTTGAATATTTTAGAGACCCAAAGGTTTCCCTTCCTTTACACTTATTGTCAGACTTCATCATTTCTTTTTTTTTTTTTTTTTTTATATATTTTATTAATTTATAATGCAAAAATTCATATCCATATTACATTTACAGTATTATAAAATCCTTCAGTCCGTAAATTTGTGATTTACAACATAATTAAGAATAATTCCATACAAATATCCATGCTTATGGAGACAACAGAAATACAAATGGAGATCTCACTTGCTGGGGGAAAAGCGGGATACGTCCGTCATCCACAGCCTAATAAGGCAAAGCAAACGCACAAAACATCCCACTTGGCATATTATTGTCTATAAAGGGCAGAGGTCAGGGGCCCGCAGCCCGGGCGGCCACCAGGGAGCGAGCGCGCACCCCGCACACTCTCCCCCGAACATGGGTGAGAAAATTGACAGGATTAACAGCCATGTAACCATTCATCCGATGCTCACATTAACCGTACGTAGCGGGCTTACTGCAATCTTTGATCGCAAGCATTTCATAAGACAAACTTGGGGGTCCAGCAGTCTTCTGTCACAGTGGTAAAAGAACCTCTTACATATTTTGCTGCCTCATCCCCATGTGATTAAAATTAAGAACTTAATGCCCGACTTAACCGTACCTCACATATGTCCACATTAGTGTCTCATATATAAAGGGACTCAACTCAAGTATCACTCGGTGATCACCGGCATTTAAGGAAAATGTAGGCAAGAATACCACCTAAAACCGGCTCTGTCCCGTTGAGAGAACACCTCTTGGTACCCATACAACATGTGTCATATCACTGCCTGCAGTCAAGCCGCATGTCTGACAGAGAGAGCCGCATCCTAGGGCACACCCAGTCACCGGGCCGCCCAAGATCCCGAGCCCCGGGTCCCCACCCATAAACCGCACAGTGCTATGGTTTGATTGAAAATTTTAGCCATTATTTAATGCCGGAAGGTCCCGCCATCCTCCAGCATTCCTAGAGATACTCCAGTACCCAGATGTAACTTCACCTCCTTTACCATTTACGATTCATATAGAAAAGGCCGGACTAATAAGATCGTCCCCAGCCCACCCCGCCAACCCCCCCCCCCCCCCACCTTGCAGGAAAAATATAAAGAAAAAAAAAGGGAAATTTATAAAAATGAAATATATATATATATAAGAAAAAAATCCAGATTAATTAATTAGCCTTGTCCCAGTCTGCCCACAATTTGCCCCACTTTAGATAGGATCCTCTTTGTTTATACAAAATCCTCTCATAACTTTTCACTTTCTCAACCAAGCTCAACCAGTAATTGCAGTCTGGAGCGGAAGAGCAGAACCATAATCTAGAAATGAGAAGCCTGGCCAAAAACATTACCTTGATCAATAGTTGGCGTTTTATAGGCTGGTAATTAACCTCTGATAAATCTCCCAGGACCCATATCCTGGGGGACAGAGGGACAACAATATTAAGTTTACGAGCCAAGTTAATTTGGACCGATCTCCAATAGCTGCTCACCATTGGGCAGTCCCAAAACAAATGTAAATGATCTGCCTCGGAATCGCCACAGCGTGGGCAGTCAGAGGAGGCTCTAAGTCCTCTCCTATATAACCACATAGGTGTCACATATATTTTGTGCAGAATATTGAATTGTACAACAGTGTGATTAAAATTATGTGAAACTAATTTTAAACTTTCCCCTATATTCTCCCAGTCTGGGGGACCCATCTCTAGAAGTAAAGAAGACCAGGATCTCTGTCCTGGAGAAAGAACACCCCAAAAAAATTCTTTCATTAAGTGTCTATAACAATGTGATATTTTAATTCTCGTGACAGCTTTCTTACAGAGTAAATCATGTAAAAATTGCGGAGTATCTATAGAAAAAAGGTGACTATTCAAAGTACTAGAAAGTGCTGACCTCAATTGAAAATATGCATACCAAGCCACCTCACCCAAGTTTGTTCTTTGCCTTAGCTCCGTCAGGGACAGGATTTGTCCGCCACTGACCACCTGATATAAATACTGAACATTCTTTGTCCTCCAATACTGGCAACAACTCAAATCCCTTAACTCCAAGAGCTTTGAATTATGCCATAATGGGGTACAAATAAGTGATGCCTTGACTCCACACCAGCTCCTTATAACCAGCCACGTCTTTATAGCCATTCTGCAAAAAAGTGTGTACCCAATCTGTGGATTTGATAAATAATCGGACTCCAGTACGGTAAAAAAAATCCGAAAAACCTGAGTCTTTCACCACTCTATTGCAGAAATGGCTACTTTCCCAATCATTAAAAAAACAAAGTTGAGAGGCCACAAAATAGCCCTTAAAATAAGGGAGGTTAAGGCCTCCCTGATTATAGGGCATGGAAAAATAGAGTGCCTTCAGTCTCACGCGCTTCCTCCCCCATAGTAGATCATTAAGCATCCGCTCTATCAATCTAAAATACTTGTCCGTGATCCATACAGGCGAGTTGCGCAAGACATAAAGAACCTGGGGCAGCACTACCATTTTTATTAGAGAGATTCTATCCGCTCTTGCGGGCAGGATTTTTTGCCATACCTTAATTTTGGCCCTCAGCTTTTTCAGCAGGGGAATCAGATTGAGTTGTAAATATTCCTGAGGTTTGGCAGAGACTGAAATCCCCAGGTATTTTATTGAATCAGAAATTGTTAACTGGTTATCCCAGTCGCCTCGCAACTCATCTATAGGGAGGAGAACAGTCTTCTCCCAATTGATCTGCAAACCAGACGGAGCAGAAAAAGAACCAACCAAATCCATTATTCGAGGAAGAGTAGTTTCTGTTTGATGGACAAAAACCAAGATGTCGTCTGCATAGAGGGATACACGATCATGCTTCCCCATTACACCGAAGCCGGACACCTGCAAGTCTTGCCTTATACTAACTGCTAAGGGTTCAATATAAATGTTAAACAAGAGGGGGGAAAGAGGACATCCTTTACGGGTGCCTCTTCCTAGGGAAAAACTCTCAGTAATCGTATCATTAATCCTAATCCTGGCAGCTGGAGAGCTATATAATAACTGCACCATCAACATAAATCTCGGACCAAATCCCATTTTTTTCATCACCTCCCAGAGAAAAATCCACTCCACCCTGTCGAAGGCTTTAGTAGCATCCAACGACAGGATGGAGCGGGAGCCGCACCCCGGGGACTGAATATTCATAAATAACCTATGCAAATTATGATGGGTGCTTCTCTTTGGCATAAAGCCATTTTGGTCTGGGTGAATAATGGTGGATATAACCCGCGAAAGCCTCCTAGCCAAAACTTTTGACAGTAGCTTAGCATCAGTATTTAATAAAGAAATTGGTCTGTAGGAGCTCATTTCTATCGGGTCTTTATCCTTTTTGGGAATTAGAACAATAAGAGCTTCCATCATAGAGCAAGGTAAACCCCCTCCCCATCATTTCTTCATTTTAGGTGTCCTGAAAGTAAATAGACATTAGTGGGATGTTGATTCTATAAAACATTTAGATTTTAATTGATAGACATCATGTAGCATGGAGCTTTACCGAAAAAAAAGATTTGATTGAAAATATGCACATATTATCTACAGGAAAAATCTTACAAAATGCTTAAATGATTGAGAAATTCAAAAATAATAGAAATATAAAGTATTAATATTGATAATCTATCATATTTATTCCTGATTACATGATAATAATCAGGAATGGAATCCAGCAGCTTCCCTCCCAAACCACCCAAACTGCCAGCTCAGACAACTAGGGAGAAGCAGACTAGTGTTGATGGAGCACCATAGTGCTCAGGTGCTTGGGGGCTTGGGCCGAACACATCAAGTCAATGGAAGTGTCACGGCCATGGCCATGACCGTGACTCCTGAACCGCATGCGGTTGTCAGCGGTTTAGTTTGGTTTTCAATCACAGGTGAGGGCAGTGGTATTTGCCTCACCTGTGGTTGCCACTGGCAACGTTATGTATGTGGCAGCTTTCCTGCTGTGCATGCGGTTGCACCTAGCAACCTATATGTTAGAGGTGTGTGTGTATGTGTGCACTGTGTTTTATGTATTGTGTGCACTTCCCTTTGATGTGTGTTTCCCTTCTCTGGTGCTGGAAGGGTTAACTCCCTTCCCAGTGTGTGTGTGATGTCACTGGGTGTGTCTGACTGTGGGGTGTGGCTTCTTGGCCTATTTAGCCTGGGTGTTTGGCATGGCTCAGTAGGTTGCTTCAGTCATGCTTGGCTGGAGCAGCCTCCTGTGCATATTACCTGCCAGTGAGAGCCACCCCTGTGGTCATAAAGATATTGTTATTATGTTTATGCCTTTATGTGTGTGTTGTTGTATGTGATATTCTGTTGGGACCTTCCTATGTGTTTGGTGCAGCTTACGGTTCTGGATTCCTGTTTGCGCAGGGATCCAGTCAGCAAGGCTGTGACAGGTTGGTGGAACTAATAGTTCGCCTGTCATTCCCGTAAAGCTGTATGAGTTCCCCTTTTCCCAACAGCTTGGCCATTGAGACTCCCGCTCCTCCGTACCTTGGAGGAGTAGGTCGTCTTACCCAGCTCCTAGCTCAGGGATCTGCGGAGGGTAAGTCAGGGCTCCGAGGTTCCTGCGCATGGGTCCTCCTACCATCAAGGTCGGCCCATGCAGGTAGGAGTTAGGGTCAGGTTAGGGACGCTGTAGGAGGTGACCTGCTCCCTATCCTGTTCTCATGGCCGAGTAGCCACAACAGCATCTGGCACCACATGGCTGAGGGTTTCCCCCATCCTCAGCCGTGACAGGAAGAACCCGAGCATTAAACCAGGCAGCCCCTGCTCTGAAGAGGGGTGGGTGCCTGGTTCATAGGAAAAGATCAGAAATTGACGGAAACACCACCGAAATGGTTCGGGAACAGCATGGGGAGGATGTCTGGATGCATCTTGGACTCCCAGGTCGCTGCTGGGAACCATGTTGTCCGAGTAGTACACCACTTTTACAGACTGACAATAATCCTCTAATCGATTTTAGAGGAAAAATTGTTAGGAAACATTCTTTCCTGTATATTTAGTTGTATATAAAGTGCAAGTGCTGCCAAAAACTACAAGGAAGAGGCACTCCGATACAACCTATATATCACATAATGGAGGGCCTCATTCACATTGTGGTACAATTGTTCAGGTAGTGGAACTCCAACACTCATAAAGCCTATGCACTAAGTGAAAGGGCTGCCAAAAATTACAAGGAACCGACACTACAATACACCCTTTATTACACATAAAGAAGGGCATCATACACAGCCTTGAAAAACAGCTATGGCTACCACTTCCAAGCAAGGCGGCAGACGCGCAAATTACCTATTAGTTATCATTAGGTGAGGGTCTGCAGGTGAGCTGACGCTCAAAAAGATTGTAGGTGAGGGCCTGCAGGTAAGCTGACCATGTAAATGATTATAGGCGAGGGCCTGCTGGTGAGCTGACCCTCAAAAAAATTATGGTTGAGGGTCTGCTGCTGAGCTGACCATTGAAAACATGTACAGTGTTCAAATCAGGCCGGTTGCCTGAATACTGATGTAGTAGAGCTAACACTCATGCTTTCTGAGATTTCTGAGATGTGTTATCTAAACTAAGCAAACACCTTCAATTGCTTTTCAATGGCTTTTGTTTCAAGATAACACGATGATGTAGGCAATTTGAGTTAAGAGTTTGAGTGTTAACCCTGCTCCATCTGTACTTCAGCTAGGAATAATGGAATAGGACTCCGGTTCGATTTTGTAGGATTTCGGTACTGAGGCCATGATTAAGAGGGACTGTCGGGGGCATCTGTATTGCGCCACTAGAGATGAAATTCTTGGACCGGCACAAGACGAACAAAAGTGAAAGCATCTGCCAAGAATGTTTTCATTAATCAAAAACGAAAGTCGGGGAAACTGGTTTATCACACCAGTAGAAATTATTTGTTCCAATAGCATTTGTCCCTCTGTGTAGCTGCGGTATCGCAGCAGAACCGCACACAACTGCTGCACAATACAATTACACTATAATATACTTTCTATATTAGAAAGTATATTATAAGTGTATTACACTCCTCTGTACTGCACACCTATTGATAGCACGCCTATACAAGTCCTTAAAAGGACTTTTGTGGCCCTATTAGCTAGCGTTTGGTGGCCCTAACAGCCTGTCCCTGCTCCACACAGCAACCTCCCCCTACACTGACAAAACACTGAATGAATGCTGTCCTGTACCACCTGATGGATGTGTCATGGGTCAAAGTTCTTCACAATGTAAAAGAATATGGCGCCGGCCAGGGGCGTCGCTAGGTTAAAACATTCGGGGCCTGGCCCCCGGATGTTTTGTCCCAGGCCCCGAATGTCCTGCCTGCCTGCTAGATACAGCTGTATTGCCGTACACAGAACGGCAATACAATTGAATCTTATACACTGGGAAGAGGTGAAGGACCTGTGGTGACATCACAGGTCATGTGATCAGCAAAACAGGCTGTGATAGGATGACCTGGATGATGTCACCATCATGTGACCAGTGCAGGATTGGACCGGAGTGAAGAGGAGAAGGAGCATAATGCTGATGTCTGTACATGAGGAGAGGTAAGTGAAGGGAGAGGCAGATGCTGGGAGTTGTAGTTATTTAACTGGGATGTATGTTAGGGCTGAAGGGAGGGATGTTATTGACATGGAACTGTGTGCTTGAGGTGGCTGGGGAGGGAGGGATGTTATTTACATGGGACTGTATGTGGAAAGTGGATGGTGGGGGAGAATAATGTTTATGTACATGGGACTTATTGTTTAGGCTACGTTCACACTTGCGTTTGCGGATCCATTCAGAATGCATTTGTTTGGCTCCGTACGGCCCCCCGTTCCGTTTTGGAGGCGGACCCCAAAATGCTGCACGCAGCGTTTTTGTGTCCGCATGTCCTTGCGAAGCCAAACGGATCCGTCCAGACTTACAATGCAAGTCAATGGGGATGGATCCCTTTGCATTGACACAAAATGGTGCACTTGTAAACGGATCCGTCCCCCATGTAAGTCAGGACGGATCCGTATTGAGACTTAGAAATTCAAATCTAATACAAACGAATCGGTCCTGAACGGATGCATTCGTTTGTATTGATGAGGGCATTCTAGAAGTGAATTCCTATTGGTGGGACTATGAGGAGCACTATTACTATGGGGGGCAGTAATGTTTCTTCAGGATAGTATTGGGGGGGCAGGGGCGTAACTAAAGGCTCATGGGCCCCGATGCAAGAGTTCAGCATGGGCTCCCCTTCCCTCAGTGCTTTATGTGTCTTCTTATGCGGCACAAGTGTCTTTGGGCCCCTTCAGGCTCCTGGGCCCGGTAGCGACTGCTAGCTCTGCACCCCCTATAGCTACACCCCTGGGGGGGGGGGGGCACAGCAAGCTGCAGGATAACACTGTGGGGACTCCAGTTGGGGGATAATGATAGAATCTGAGGAAGCTAAGATGTCTGTGTGTCACACTCTGCAGAGACGAGGCGGCTGAGAGAAGTGTCCGGACCGAGTGGAGAAGATCTACAGAGAAGATGATGACAGAGAGGAGACGTCAGCTGGAGGCCCTGGATGTGACAGGTAAGTGCTGCTGTATAGCAAGTACAGCAAAGTGCGGGGGGGCAACATATTTATTGGGGCTTGTGCCCCGGATATTTTGAGACCCTAGCAACGCCCCTGGCGCCGGCGGACATCGGCATATGTTCACCTGTTCGGCGAATCGCGAATTAGCAAAGTTTGATGCGAAACGACCGCCGGGCGAACCACAAGGCCATCTCTAATGGCAGCATATAGGACATAGTGTGTAGCACTAATATATGCAGGGGGCACATTATGTGGTGGTATTGTTTTCTGGGGGCACAGTGTTTAGTCGTATAATATTTAGGGAGAACAATATTTGGAGCTATTATCTTCATGAGGCGTGGTGAGAGGCACCATGAAAATTGTGTGCTAGTAAAGAGCGCTGTAATAGCAAAGAGCGAAAGATATATCAGCACCACAAGTCATGGAAGCAGAAGATGGAGAAGAAAAGGAAGAATGAGAACAATTGGAGAACATGTCCCAAGTTGCTCAATGTCTTTGTAATTCTAGCTCACATCAGCACTAGATGCACTCGATGGTCTGATGCTATTATTTGTGGTACTAATCTGGTCTATGGATCAGCCTGATACTTTATCATTGTTCAGGTCATAATGTAAGCTGTTGTTCCATGTTATAGAAACCAATATAGCAAGGGTTAACCTGACTGTGCCACTCATCCTGATCCTAGTTCTTTGTATATATAATGAGTTTTGTACTGGGGGTCCTTGTCCACCGCTGCTCCACTATCCACGGCAGGCACAGTCATCACCCCACCCACCCGGTGTGTATTGGGGCAAGTGCTCAGTAAACTTCTCTGTGGTAATTCTAGAGATAAAGGGGTTATCCGAGACTAACAAATGCTCCCCCATATGCCGGGCCTCTCACACTGAATCTACTTACCTGACTCCCTGCTCCCTGTGCCGCTCCTTGTCCCTGCACCGCCCCAGCTGCTTCTTCCCGTGCGCGGATGAAAACATCTGTTGTTGGGGGGGGAGGGAGCAGCCAATGGCAGGCGGTGATGGGGACAAGCCTCCCTACCATCGCGGGTGATGTCCCTGTCCCTGCCTGCCATTGGCTGCTCCCCCGACACCGGATGTTTTCATCCCCGGAGGGGGAGAAGCAGCTGCGGTGGTGCGGGGATCAGGAGCGGCGCAGTGAGCGGGGAGTCAGGTAAGTAGAATCAATGTGAGGGGCCTGGTATATGGGGGAGCATTTGTTAGTCTTGTATAACCCATTTAATCTCCCCCCCCTGCTTTCTGTCCAGGTGCTGATCAGGACTCCTAGCGCTTTGCCTGAGCTTTAGATATTCTAGCGTTTTTTACTCCTATCGAAGGTGTGTTTTTTCTGTCTGTTTATCCGTGTACAAACTCTGCCTGTTTAGTGACTCTGATCCTCATCCCCTGCCCTGACCTTGGATTTGTTTTAAAGATACACACAAACTCCATTTGCCCTGATCCTGGCCTGTCTCCTGATGATGAATATTGTCTGCTAATTTTTGGTATGCACATGTGTCTCTAACCCCCGTGGGTAAGGTGTCAAACACACTGGTACTATTTCAGGAGGAAATGGCCTGGTTGGTTTCCTGCAGCAAAGTTCAGATCCCTGTAAAGGGGTTAAAGTGTGAATACCAGTAAACCACCAGGACCAGTAAACCACCAGGACCTTAGGAGAAGCCCTAAATCAAACCATTTTGTTGGCACAATGGTTCCACACTTGAGATAAACAAACTGTTCATGGTTCGATATGGTTCAGGTTTGTCAAGTTCAGTTTGGACCCGAACCTATTTGATCTGAACCAGATTGGCTCCAATTGCTCTGGAAATTGGTATATAACACCTTCTAGTCTCATAGGACTAGGGATTTTTAGGAAAACATGTTATCTCTTTTTGTTTATTTTTTAGGAATATTAAATTTTTCCCTCCCCCCAAAGCTCTTCAACGTAATGACAACAAGTGACACTGACATACATACAGTAGCTATGGGATAACACACGTTAACAGTGCGTTTAAAAACACAGCGGCACATGTGTTCTGCTTTTTCGCATTCCAAAGCTTCCAAAAATTGTCCCTTCTCAGGGGCAGATGATGTTTAAACACACACAGTGTTATTGGATAAAAAAATTAATAAAAAGTGGCTTGTTGGAGAACCAAGTGTCCACAAATGATGCCTTGACAGGGTCAGAGTGCTGCCCATACGACAAGCACAAGTGTTGATTGTGAGATTGTGAACGAGGCTAGAAAAATCCCCCCTTTTAATTGGGAGCAGCAGCAGTGCAGTGTGGATGTGGAAAGGGCAGGGTGATAAGATGCACGTGGCCACAATAGTAGCAGCATCAGAAGCAGCATAGCATGGAGCATACAAGGCAGTAGATTCTCTATCTATGGGTAGTAGTAATAGTAGTAGTGGTAGTAGTGGCAGACTGCGTAGCGTTAATAGTGGTGAAAGTAGGAAATTAGCAGCGAGGAGCAGCAGCTGAGGTGGTGGAAGCAGCAGCAGCCATATGGTACATGCTGGCACGCAGGCAGCAGCATGATGGAGGCAGCAGCAGCCATACAGAACACGATGGTAGGCAGGCAGCAGCATCCTTAAGTAACATAATTGTAGGAAGGCAGCAGCAGTAGCATGATGGTGGCAGTGGAATGATGGAGGCATCAGCAGTTATACGGAACATAATGGTAAGAAGACAACATGTCAGGCCAGCAGACAGGCAGACAGCAAAAGTGGCAAGATTGGGCACTGTCAGCAAGGCTAGATTCATTCATGAGCCTCAGCAGGAGGCCAATAACAATTCTCCCGAATCCAGGCTCGGTTCATTTTGACAAAAGTAATATTTTGCACACTGGCGGAGGACAACTTGATCCAGTTGGGTGTCACCACACCCCATGACCCCTGCAGTACTGAAAACCCTCTCCAATATGAATACTGGATGCTGGGCAAGAAAGAAGAAAAAGAGCGTGCTGTGCCAGTTCAGGCCACTGTTCCAGTCTGCCTGGCCAGAAATCCATGGGGTCAGGATGACAGGCCAGAGTGTAGGTAACATGATGTGTTAGCTGTTCTTTTTCCACTGCATGAACATCAGCGTCTGTTCTAGGGAAAATATGAGGAGGATGAGATCATGTATGTCGTAGTTGTTCCTGCTGACAGATTTTGTGGCCTCTTCGAAGGGCTTCAGCACCTGAAAGTCTCTGATGAGCTGCCACTGCCTGACCTCGAAACAGCACATACTCAAGCATGTGCAATGTTGAATTCCAGCAAGTTGGAAGATCGCGGATTAAGCAGTATAAAGGCAGACCATTCTGTCACTGCAAGGCCAGGAGTGTGACCCTCGCCACAAAGCTGAAATGCAAGGATAGCCTCCTAGACATTGGACATTGTCAGCACTTTGCCCAAGGGTGTGTTTTTTTTTTTTTTTTTTTTTAAGCACTTGCATGACTAATTTCATGATGTGCACCATGTAGGGAGTATAGTATGTGCTATTTCCCCTAGGTTCATGGTGGCCTCAATGTTGTGCACATAGTTACTGACCACCTTACCCAGTTGGAGTCAGCAGGGTAACAGCCAGCAGGATGTTTGCTACTTGATAAACTTTAACCAGCTCCCGACCGCCTAACACAGGGATGTGTCCTGCGGGCGGTCAGTTTGTTCCTCCTTGATGCGCCGGCGAGACGCGAGATTTCCTGTGAACGCGCGCTCATCACAGGATAAATGAGTAAATGAGTTGATCTACAGCCTGCCAGCGGAAAACATTCACTGGCAGGCTGTAGATGCGATTTTTTTTTTAACCCCAAAAAGGTAGATTAGACGCTGTTTTGTTAACAGCGTCTAATATACCTGCTACCTGGTCCTCTGGTGGTCCCTTTTGCTTGGATTGACCACCAGAGGACACAGACAGCTCTGTAAGTAGCACCAATCACCACACTACACTACACACACACCCCTGTCACTTATTAACCCCTTATTAACCCCTGATCACCCCATATAGACTCCCTGATCACCCCCCTGTCATTGATCACCCCCCGGTCATTGATCACCCCCCTGTAAGGCTCCATTCAGACGTCCGTATGTGTTTTGCGGATCCACAAAACACAGACACCGCGGATTCGCAAAACACGGACACCAGCAATTTCCACATTTTGCGGATCCGCACATTGCCAGAACTATATAGAAAATGCCTTTTCTTGTCCGCAATTGCAGACAAGAATAGGACATGTTCTATAGGCTCTACAAAAAACGCAGTGTTCGCCCGATCAGGCCTCATCTTGTGCGCACACTTGCGTTCAGTCCGCCCCACCGCAGTGACAGAAATATTTTTTCTGATGACTGCAAAAACACTGTAAAATCGCTGCGGCGCTATAAAGATCACTTTTGAGGGGCATGGCGAGTTCATAGAAGATTTATTTCACTAACTTGTGATAAAAAATAAAATCTCAAATGAACTCACCATACCCCTCACGGAATCCAAATGCGTAACATTTTTTAGACATTTATATTCCAGACTTCTTCTCATGCTTTAGGGCCCCTAAAATGCCAGGGCAGTATAAATACCCCACATATGACCCCATTTTGGAAAGAAGACACCCCACGGTATTTCGTGAGGGGCATAGGGAGTTCATGTAAAATTTTATTTTTTGTCACAAGTTAGTGGAATATGAGACTTTGTAAGAGAAAAAAAAAATTATAATCATTTTCTGCTAACTTGTGCCAAAAAAAATAAAATCTTCTAGGAACTCGCCATGCCCCTCACGGAATACCTTGGGGTGTCTTCTTTCCAAAATGGGGTCACTTGTGGGGTATTTATACTGCCTGGCATTTTAGGGGCCCTAAAGCATTAGAAGTAGTTTGGAATCCAAATGCGTAAAAAATGCCCTGTGAAATCCTAAAAGTAGTCATTGGAATTTGGACCCCTTTGTGAACCTAGGCTGCAAAAAAGTGTCACACATGTGGTATCGCCGTACTCAGAAGAAGTAGGGCAATGTGTTTTGGGGTGTATTTTTACATATACCCATACTGTGTGTGAGAAATATCTCTGTAAATGACAACTTTTAAAAAAAAATTATACAACGTTGTCAATTTACTGAGATATTTCTCTCACCCAGCATGGGTATATGTAAAAATACACCCCAAAACACATTGCCCGACTTCTCCTGAGTACGGCGATACCACATGTGTGACACTTTTTTTGCAGCCTAGGTGCATAAAGGGGCCGAAAGTCCAACGAGTACCTTTAGACTTTACAGGGTTGCTAACAATTTAGCCCTGCCCAAAATGCCAGAACAGTAAACATACCCCACAAATGACCCCATTTAGGAAAGTAGACACCCCAAGGTATTCGCTGAGGGGCATATTGAGTCCATGAAAGATTGAACTTTTTGTCACAATTTAGCGGAAAGGGAGACTTTTTGAGAAAAAAAAAATCAATTTCCGCTAACTTGTGCCAAAAAACAAAAAAACTTCTATGAACTCGCCATGCCCCTCACGGAATACCTTGGGGTGTCTTATTTCCAAAATGAGGTCACATGTGGGGTATTTATACTGCCCTTAAATTTTAGGGGCCCTAAAGCGTGAGAAGAATTCTTGAATCCAAATGTCTAAAAATGCCCTTCTAAAAGGTACTCATTGGAATTTGGGCCCCTTTGTGCACCTAGGCTGCAAAAAAGTGTCACACATGTGGTAGCGCCGTACTCAGGAGAAGTAGGGCAATGTGTTTTGGGGTGTATTTTTACATATACCAATGCTGGGTGAGAGAAATATCGTAAAATGACAACTTTGTAGAAAAGAAATTGGAAAAGTTGTCTTTTACAGAGATATTTATCTCACCCAGCATGGGTATATGTAAAATTACACCCAAAACCCATTGCCCTACTTCTTCTGAGTACGGCGATACCACATTTGTGACACTTTTTTGCAGCCTAGGTGCGCAAAGGGGCCCCAATTCCAATGAGTTCTTTTAGGATTTCACAGGGCATTTTTACGCATTTGGATTCCAAACTACTTCTCACGCTTTAGGGCCCCTAAAATGCCAAGGCAGTATAAATACCCCACATGTTAACCCATTTTGGAAAGAAGACACCCCAAGGTCTTCTGTGAGGGGTATGGTGAGTTCATGTAAAATTTTATTTTTTGTCACAAGTTAGTGGAATATGAGACTTTGTAAGAAAAAAAAAATATATATATAATTTTCTGCTAATTCGTGACAAAAAATTAAAACTGCCATGAACTCAATATGCCCATCAGCGAATACCTTAGGGTGTCTACTTTCCAAAATGGGGTCATTTGTGGGGTGTTTCTACTGTCTAGGCATTGTATAACCTCAGGAAACATATGACAGGTGCTCAGAAAGTCAAAGTGCGTAAATAAATTTTTTTGTACCATAGTTTGTAAACGCTATAACTTTTACCCAAACCAATAAATATACACGTATTGCATTTTTTTTTATCAAATACATGTAGAACAATAAATTTTGAGAAAAATGTATATAGAAATGTAGTTTTATTTGAAATATTTTACTACATAAAGTGAAAAATGACATTTTCTTGCAAAAATTTCGGTCAATTTTGATTAATATAAAAAAAAAAAAAAAAAAATGGCAGCAGCAATGAAATACCACCAAATGAAAGCTCTATTAGTGAGAAGAAAAGGAGGTTAAATTCATTTGGGTGGTAAGTTGCATGACCGAGCAATAAACAGTGAAAATAGTGTAGTGCAGAATTGTAAACAGTGGTCTGGTCATTAAGGGGGGCTGAAGTGGTTAACGAATGTTCACCTGTGTGGCTACTCTCTCCCAGGGTGATAAGCTCCAACACAGCATGGCAACGACTGACTTTACACATGTGATAGAAAGGAGGGGGTGTGGAAGCAATGTTGTGGCCTGTTGCTTTTGGGGACATGAGCATGTCCATGAAGGTGAAAGTGGAGGAGGCCGATAAGTGCCTGGTGTGGGAGCCAGGCTTAAAAAATTGTCGGTGGGTGAAAAAAACCTTGCCTTATTGCCGGGGTTCTGCCGTGCCACTGCCGCAAAAAACATTGACCTAGTGAGATGCAAAAGACATGTCCCCCGCCTATAATAGCTGCTCTAAGTGTCCACCGTGTTATGAACCTTGCAATAGAGTAAGAATTGCAGAGAGCGAGGAAAAGGCAGGGACGTTTTTTTTTGGTAGAAATAATGCTGGCTAGGTATCTTCCAGCAAAGCTGAGCGCACACCATCAGCTACCTAAAAGCAGCAGACTCTACTAAATAGTACATCAATGATTACTCCATCAGCAACTTGGCCAGGAGAATTAAGCTTGTGCACCATCAGATTGCAGTGCGTGTAGAATTGTTTCCTGGCCACGCATTCCTTTACCGATGGCTGACAATAGATTGAGCGGGAGAGGCAGAAAGTGAGAATGATAATGTTAAAAAAAACGTACTACCTGTGGATGCGGCCTGGCTGCTGCAACGGAGAATGGGAGAAGGAGGAAGCTCTTGTTATGGTAGCTGGCTGCCACCTTTGTTGCCAACGGGATAGGGTGATGAAGGTTCATGTTTATTGTTATAGAGCTTGCAGCCAAACTTGTCTTAGCTTTGGCACATTTTGGGCCCAACCCACCCACAATGTCCATGGCACCACCAAATCGCAATGCAGACATGGCCCTGGCTGTTCTTTTGGAGCGATTTTTCTCCCAGGTGATGTTCCCCCCCCCCCCAACCTTCCATACAACTTTTATCAGACTGTGGAATATCATGGTGGGCTCCTTGACTTCCCCCACCACCACCACCACCCCATTCCAAGCTCTGCCACTATCACTGCCTCCACCGCCAATACTATGGCTCCGGGTGACACTCTTATCACCACCACCACAACTATGCATTGGAGTCCCCTGCCTCCTCTTGAACTTCCTCCTCAGGTCAATCCATACTCTGACTGCTCTCACATAAGTCATCAACAGGGACACTCTTGACTATCTGCCACTTAGGAAAAAGGAAGGCACCCCACTAGGAAGTGGCAGTGAAGACAGAGAGAACTCCACTGAAAGCCTTCCCTAGGGCTGCAAGGAGAAGGAGCAGGAGGAATTCTGTGACCTCTGGTTCCATAGTACAGTGTCATACTTAGAAGTCACCTCCACATCATCCTGCTGCAAGGAGTGAGCCATCCAATCCTTAATCTCATTCTCTTTTTCCTCAATAATAATGTTGTGCCTTTCTCAAACCAGGGACAACTGCGGCCTACTAGTACTATTACTAATTCTTGCCGGATAGCTGATGCTGCTACTACCCACATTCTGGCTCTGGGTCTTTCATTTGGAACGCTTCCATATCCCTGACTTTTTAGGACCTAAATGTACTGTAAAACACAAGTTATCCACCTACTATGAGATTATTCACCCCCAGCACCACACCAACACTTTAACTGTCTGGAGATGCACCAACACAGACTTTGGCCTAGTATTTCACATTATCACTCAAATATATAAACTGCTACCGTTTGTCATATAAAACACACATATATGATATTTTAATATAATAATAAT
The DNA here is from genome assembly GCF_014858855.1 of Bufo gargarizans. Classification (NCBI taxonomy): domain Eukaryota; kingdom Metazoa; phylum Chordata; class Amphibia; order Anura; family Bufonidae; genus Bufo; species Bufo gargarizans. The sequence goes on along the minus strand of NC_058081.1, from coordinate 3,990,954 downwards.
AATAATTAAAAAAAAAAATATTTATATAGCGCCACCATATTCCGCAGCGCTTTACAAATTCATAGGGTTCATGTACGAAACAAAACTAACTGGCTAATATGCAACTGAAACACTAGGAGTCAGGGCCCTGCTCGCAGGAGCTTACAATCTATGAGGAATTGGGGGTGACACATAAGGTAGTTGATTGTGATTGTGAAGTCGGATTTGAGCCATTATTTAACTGACAGGAGTGGTGCTGGCCGATCTGCTTCGGGTTTGGGATTAATAGAGGATCGAGTTCAGGCCAGAGGAGTTGGTGGGGGGAAGGTTTAGTCGGGGAATAGTCAGTTCAGGTAGCTTGATAAGCCTGCATGAAAAGATGTGTTTTTAAGGCACGTTTGAAGGTGGAGAAGTTGTGAATTGACCTAGTATTCCGGGGCAGAGTATTCCAGAGATTAGGTGCAGCTCAAGAAATCTTGAAGACAGGAGTGAGAGGTACAAATTATGGAGGTTATTAATCTTAGGTCGCTAACAGAATGGAGAGCATGAGTAGGGTGGTAGATGGAGATGAGGGAGGAGATGTATGGAGGCGCAGCACTGTGGGGAGCAGGAGTAGGGTGGTAGATGAAGATGAGGGAGGAGATGTATGGAGGTGCAGTACTGTGGAGAGCAGGAGTAGGGTGGTAGATGAAGATGAGGGAGGAGATGTATGGAGGTGCAGCACTGTGGAGAGCAGGGGTAGGGTGGTAGATGGAGATGAGGGAGGAGATGTATGGAGGTGCAGCACTGTGGAGAGCAGGGGTAGGGTGGTAGATGGAGATGAGGGAGGAGGTGTATGGAGGTGCAGCACTGTAGAGAGCTTTGTGGGTGAGGGTGAGAAGTTTAAACTATATTCTGTGGTGGATGGGCAACCAATGAAGTGACTGGCACAGATTAGTAGCATCAGTGTAGCGGTTGGATGGATAGATGAGCCTGGCTGCAGCATTTATGACAGACTGAAGGCGGGAGAGTTTAGCGAGAGGGAGACCGATTAGTAATGCGTTGCAGTAGTCAAGACAAGAATGAATCAAGGCAACAACAAGAGCTTTTGCCGTTTCCACCTTTAGAAAAGGGCGGATTCTGGCGATATTCTTGACGACTGCTGACAAAAGCAGCAGGATGAATTCTGAAGTGTTTTGGGCAATATTATCTGATCATATTCAGCCAAATGCTTCATAACTCATTGGACGGCGCTTCACAGTGCAGATGGACAATGACCCAAAGCATACTGCAAAAGCAACCAAAGAGTTTTTTAAGGGAGAGAAGTGGAATGTTATGCAATGGCCAAGTCAATCACCGGACCTGAATCCGATTGAGCATTTCACTTGCTGAAGACAAAACTGAAGGGAAAATGCCCCAAGAACAAGCAGGAACTGAAGACAGTTGCAGTAGAGGCCTGGCCGAGCATCACCAGGGATGAGACCAGCGTCTGGAGATGTCTATGCGATCCAGACTTCAGGCAGTAAATGACTGCAAAGGATTTGCAACCAAGTATTAAAAAGTGAAAGTTTGATTTATGATTATTATTCTGTCCCATTACTTTTGGTTCCTTAACAAGTGGGAGGCACAGATGCAAACTGCTGTAATTCCTGCACCGTTCACCTGATTTGGATGTAAATCCCCTCAGATTACAGCTGACAGTCTGCAGGTAAAGCTGAAAGTCTGCAGGTAAAGCTGACAGTCTGCAGGTAAAGCACATCTTGTTTGTTTCATTTCAAATCCATTGTGGTGGTGTATAGAGCCAGAAATGTTACAATTGTGTTTATGTCCCAATATTTATGGACCTGACTGTAAGTAACAGGTTTTTCACAGGAAGTTAAGTTGAGGCGCTGAGAAGTGAGTAGAGGAGAGGAAGGAACACCATGTAGTAGCTGATGTGTGTTCCCTTGGGATTCTAAGGAAGGAACCAAGACCCAGAGTATAGGATCATTTTTCAGTATCACAGTCTTGCAAGGGACATAGTGGGCTTTTGTGTGTAAAGGCAACCTTTTCAATTAACGGAGCAGAAGATTGATGCCTGCCTTGAGGGAGACCGCCCTGTAGGTTTCAGAAGCTAAATGTGAATTCTGATCAAGATCCATGTAACTGAAGTCTAGTCTAGTTGAGAGGAAACACATCTAAGGAAGACATCTCTTCCACACCAGCCAAGCTAAAGCCTGCATGAACCAGCTAAGCCAAACGGTGCTGGTGTCACGAACACCAGGGACCCTGCCTCCCGACACCTTAAAAACCATTCCACAAAGGACACCTCAGCAATCATCAGGTGGGAGTCCCTGGACAACAGAGTGTGCCCCCGAAGGAACTGGTGCTGTCGATCCATTCACTGCATGTTGGCCCAGGGAGCTCTACAGAACCGTGAGTACACAACTACTACATCCATCGGCCCACCACGCTCTCATATTGCCCCTGCGGTCAGGTCGCTGAACACCGTATCATACAAAAGTATTTGGTATTGCAATATTATATTATTCTGTAATATAAATAGTATATATCACTGTGCAGCAACCAACATTCGTGGCTTTTTGTGTTATTATTACATATTTACATAGTTGTTGTTAAGGTTGGAAAAATACAAAAGTCCATCAAGTTCAGCATGTAATCCTCCTATTGATCGATAGTACAATTTATTTAATACAAAATTGATAAATGATATGGACAAAAATATTTCCTATCTGGAACAAAGATGAACATCACTCAGAATGAGAGCTCCTGCACAGGGCTGCACCGAGTAGTACGGAGCTGCACAGCCTCAATGCTAATAGCTAATTTAGTGTTGATCTTGAATATTCTAATCGCGAATTTTTATGGCAAATATATTACATTGCCGATTTTCGCAATCAAGTAAATAATGAATGGAGATCACAAAAAAATTTGCAAATTTATGTAGAATATTTGGCCCAAAATTTGCGACATATCGCGAATTTGAATATTGCCTATACCGCTCATCACTAGTTCCTTATACTGTACATCCACTGTTTCTGCCATTATAATCATTACCTTATTCCAAATACACTATATATTATACAGTTGCCAACATTGCGTGCCCCCCCCCCAGTGTATCAAAATCATTTGTCATCCCGTGAATATAATTACACATATATGCAGTATGTCAAGAATTTTTGTTATTTTTACTGTCAGAATAAATACAATTCCAACAAAAGAATTTGAAACTGAAATGATGCAGAGGTGTGGGAGAGGGGTCCCTAATCTCGGAATGAGCTCTATTTCCACCCCGTGCCCTAAGATACAAATAAAATCTACTCACTGGCAGGAAACCTTCGATGCCCCAGCAGTCTGTATTGTGGTTTGCTCCAAGTCACTCTTCAATAGATGTGATCTTGTCCAAAGGAAAGAGGCAATGTTATTTCAGTCTTCTTATAGTTATCTTCCTCTATGCTACATTATGTAGCCATGGAGAAGTCATCCTGCTCCCCATGAGACATCCTCTCTGAGGAGTTTATGAACTTTTATGTAAGTTTGTAAACTTTTATGTAAGTTTGTGAACTTTTATGTAAGTTGGCAAACTTTTATGAGTTTATTTCTGTGAAGATATCATTTTATCCGATATACGCAGGTAGTTTATGCTTTAGACACTAGAATGTCAATACAAGATAACCATTCCTTACACTCCAGCGCTTCTAAAATGAATATCCTCTTTGTTATAGTTTTTAAGTCATGGTGATTAGAGATGAGCGAAGTTATGAAAAAGTTAATCCCGCTGCCTTGCCGAATTTCACAAAGAAATTTGATTTGTGGCAAATTACTTCGTCATGAAACCCATTCCTTTGTATGCAGCAGGGGCAACGGCAATTGTTCCGGCCCCTGTCATTGAACTACTCAGATGCCACATTCATTGCTGATCATGGCATCTGATCCTACAATTTAGGTCTTTCAGGGGTTAATCAGGGTAGAAAAATAAATACTCACATCCGCCAACTAGGGATGAGAGAATCTGATCACGGATTTGGAGATTTGCCTTCTTAATAAGACATCGTACCTTTAGGGCTCAGAATGTTCCCCCTGCTCCTCCTCCTTTCAGCCCGAGAGAGCCTGTCTTTTGGGTCCTCTGTGTCTACACTGCCCCCTCCTAGTGGTACGCCTTATTTTTTTTTTACCTAAGAAGAGGTCACCAAACCCCACCACACACTCTGGAAAATAGTCTGTCTTGAGAGTCCTGATGACTATTTAGAGAGCAGTCAGCTTTTGGATTGCCCGGAAGTGGAGGTTTGTGGGAAAGTGAGGGACTTCGTGCACAGTGCTAGTATTAGTGGTGGCACCCATAGCCAGGGTGGTGAACGTAGTGGCAGTGGTGGCACATTCCGAGTGGGGAATGTACTGGTGGGCCAAGGAGCTCAACATGAGCTATCACAGTCTGATAAAAGTAGCGTGGAGTTTGAGGAGTCCGATAATCATGATTGTGTGTTAGACAGGACCTAGGAGCCGGATCGGGGTGGTGAGGAGAAGTTAACATCAAAGGACGAGGACAGTGGTAGTGGCAGCAACAAAAAACTGAGGCGAAGTAGGGCCAGACCTGCTTTGGAAACTGGGGTGGCTGCAAGTATCCTCAGGGGTGAAGCGTGTAAGGTCTAAGTTCTGCCACCTCTGGATGGAGTGGGTGAAAATTTGATGTCTGGACGTTCTTTCCCAATCTGCCAGAAGATAGCAGCACTGCCCTGTGCAGGCTCTGCAAGCAGAAATTGAGCTACAGTACCACAAGAAGAGTTTGCTCCTTCTTCCAGTCTCCCTTGCAGCAGCCAGTCTGCATCCTTGGGCAGTACTAATCCTTTCACATCCTCCTCATCATCCATGTGTGGCTCTCCAGCTCCTTCTCCTCATCCACTCTGTCATACTTGTCAGGCATCAATAATGAAATGCCTGGCCAAGAAGCAAGTTTATGCACCCAGCAATCCCACGTTTAATTCCCACCATGCCAAGTTGCTGGTGGTGCAGTTGCAGCAAACCGGACCGCAGGGGCAACAAATGAGGCACGTTGGGCCGATGGGGGTAGTAGTTGTTCGTACTCACGGTTAGCAGAGCCTCCCTGGGCCAGCGTGCAGAGATGGGTTAGACGGCACTAAATCCTCTGGGACACTCTCTATTTGTCCAGGAACTCCTGCCAGATGATAGTTGAGGTGCCCTTGATGGTATGGGTTTAAAGTGCCTTGGTGGCAGGGTCCCTGGTGTCTGTGATGCCAGCACCGTTAGGTGCAAATGAAGTTGGTAGAAAGTATAAGGAGTCAATTGTAGTAACCAACAGAACTTTTACTAAATCACTTGTCTTCAGGTAGTCAGTACAGTTCATTTATTTGGCAAGGCAATAGCAATGCTTCAAATATTAGTTCAGCTGTATTCCTTATAACAGGCTTGGCAATTGTAGGTTGAGGAGTTTTCCTTTCTTCTATGTTTTCTATTCTATGTCCACACTCTAGCACTCAGGCGTAGTCTATATTTGCCAGTGTAGTTGCCCTCTGGACTACATTGGCAAGACTAAGAGGGAATTACGGAGAAGAATCTGTGAACACCTAAACGATATTAAAAAATCTAAAGATACTCCAGTGGCCAATCACTTTAATAGTTGCCACCAAGGTGATATAAGGTTGGCTCGCTTTTCGGTTTTGGAGGTGGTCCCCTTTCCTGAGAGGAGGGGCGACTGGGACAGAAGGATTCTCCAAAAAGAGTCCTCCTGGATTTATTGTTTCCAATCCCAGTCCCCCCTTGGTCTCAATGAAAGATTAAATTTTGCATGCTTTATTTAAATATCCTCCTTGTCTGTGGCAATTTTGACTTTCCTGAGTAATTTTTTGCTGAATTATTGGTATGTGACCCAGGGCTTCTGTGCCTATCAGTGCGAAAAGCACCATATGATTAATGGGTTATAAAAATAATTGATTCCCCATATCTTTAAATACTACCTGGCACCTCTTAATTCGAATTAAACTACCATAGAGGCAGGTCTGTATGTATTCTGCATCATGATCCACATCAGTCAATATTATATCTTGTTCGTTTTGTGATACATTTTTTTCTTTAGGGGGGCTGATACTGAGGGTCCTCTGTGCCTCCAGGTTATATCTGTTAACCTTTGGCACATTTTTCACTTTGGACATTAATACTGACAGCTCCTAATAAAAATTTACTGGCCTCTTTCCATCTATTTAATCGCCTTTGCTCCAATCTGCATTGATTGCCGGCCCCAGTTGTCCTCCGGCGCCGGCATCGAGCCATATGCGGCTCACGATGCGTTCCACGGCGCCGGAAGTGACGTAAGACACAGAGCCCCAATGCGTTTCACCATGCGTTCCAGGAGACCGGAAGTGCGCTTTCCAGCGTCCGGAAGCTAGAATCGGTCCCTATAAATGGGCTGCAATTCTATTGGCACGGTACCTGGGCCCAAAATAGGCTACTGGGGGAGACTTTGGCCAGCGCCATTACCATGTAAGTCCTTATAGGTTATTTAAATGTTTTTGCAATTGTTTTACCTAGAGCTGTGGTGAATCCTTATCTAAGCGTCCTCCTTATATTTACATCCTTCTAGGTATATCCCTTGTGGTTGTAACTATCATGCCCTCTGGTAATGCCTTATCTACGCCTTCCCTACTGAACATCGGTAGCTAAGTATCGCTCTATCTATTTTACCATCTATATACTATTGATCACATCTACATCTTAGTTGGACTCTGTCCATTTTTTCTACCTACCTCCTGATGAGCCTGTTTGTATACAGGCGAAACGCGTCGTGGTGTATGTAATAAGATATGTATATTTTAAAACGTGCGTATTGTACTGATGAGTGGAATGGTGATCTCCGTATTATCTGGACCCCCTTTCACTCATATACTGTTTGTATAACTTAATTATTATTTTTATTTTTTTCTGATTTTGGGAAAGGGCAGGTGGTGACCCTATTCATATTGAACCACCCTCCATTCCCGATTCATCATTATTACGGTTATTGTATATCTTATATCTTTCCCTGGCTAGGGTCAACCTAGGGATTTGTTTAGTCTTAGGTTCGGGGACAGGGAGCCCCCACCATCAGGGGGTCACCCTGGGCTGAGCAGCTTTTGAGGGTCTTTTAGGGTAAGCATTGTGTCTGCCCTGCCCTTTTCCTCAGACCCTGTCTCATTATTATTTATTATTTTTTATTCTTTTTGACTTGATCCTCGAACTGTCTAAGCCTACTGACGTATTGTATCACTAGTAAATGTATTGTGTAGGGGTCACTACTCCCCGGTCATAAGAAATATTTATATATAAATTCTGTTGAAATTGTAGTACACTCTGTTGGTATATACATACCTATACCCACATGATCACTAATAAAGGTATTTTTAAAAGTCACTAATTCTAAAAAAGTAAACTATATAAACCCCATGTGATAATAAAATCTAATAAAAATCTAATTACTAGGCAACTGTTTGAATTTAAGCATGGCCAGTTTCCTAACGGGTACTATTTTTACTGAGGACCTTATTAACGAAGTCAAGGATATTTTCTCAGACAGGGAGGTTGCTGGACTAACGTCCTCAGCCAGTTGCAAAATTGTGTTTAAAGACCTATATTAGGGTTATAAGGATAATATTAAATCTTGGTGGGAAATCAAGTCCCTAGAAAACTATCTAGAGCATAAGATCGTACCTAGAGGTCTGCGTATTCCCCTTAGACCAGCAGAACGTGTTCAATCTCCAGAACTTATATCCAAGTGGGAACAAGAGATCACTAGTAGTTCCCTAAGACTGATGTCACTTCTCCTTGGTGAGGAAAAACAAATCTTTGATAATACCTCATCTAAACTAAAGGGACTTATTGAGTCAGCGTTAAAACTCAAACTAGATCCCGATTTTGATAAAAGGGAATCCTCACTGCAATCGGCTGTTGAAAGGTTCCAGAACCTCATCAAGGAGAGGAAACATCGTCAGTTCATTAAGGATCTGGGCGAATTCAGAGACAACAGAGCCTACACCACTCTGAGCACTAAAATTCCAGTGACCGATTCAGAGATATCATCCTCTGATCAAGAATTCTCGGATCCAGAAACTACTGGTGTATCCTTTACGCGAGGAAGCATTAGAGGTGGCCGTTATTCAAAAGGGAGAGGGTCAGATCAAAGATGGAGAGGACAAAGGGGGCAGAGAGGAAACTATTGGGGAGGACGGGGTTCTGGAAACAAAGGATCCGGACCATCAGGACCACAATATCATACACAAATGGACAATCCCTCCCAATATATTCCCTATCAAGGCCCACCTCAAAACAAGACTGGAACTACTGTCGCCCCTATGGTGGATTCCAATCCTCCTTCACCTTCCTCTTCATCTTCCTCTGCTTCTTTTTTAGCCAAGGGCCAGGCCGCGTACCAAACAAGGGCCAGGGACCGCAGTCGGAACAACTAACAGATCAGCTGCAGGTGATTAATCTGTCAGAGTACAGCCTGACCCCCACTGAGATCAACTTACTCCACTGATGAGTGGAATGGTGATCTCTGTATTATCTGGACCCCCTTTCACTCATATACTGTTTGTATAACTTAATTATTATTTTTATTTTTTTCTGATTTTGGGAAAGGGCAGGTGGTGACCCTATTCATATTGAACCACCCTCCATTCCCGATTCATCGTTATTACGGTTATTGTATATCTTATATCTTTCCCTGGCTAGGGTCAACCTAGGGATTTGTTTAGTCTTAGGTTCGGGGACAGGGAGCCCCCACCATCAGGGGGTCACCCTGGGCTGAGCAGCTTTTGAGGGCCTTTTAGGGTAAGCATTGTGTCTGCCCTGCCCTTTTCCTCAGACCCTGTCTCATTATTATTTATTATTTTTTATTCTTTTTGACTTGATCCTCGAACTGTCTAAGCCTACTGACGTATTGTATCACTAGTAAATGTATTGTGTAGGGGTCACTACTCCCCGGTCATAAGAAATATTTATATATAAATTCTGTTGAAATTGTAGTACACTCTGTTGGTATATACATACCTATACCCACATGATCACTAATAAAGGTATTTTTAAAAGTCACTAATTCTAAAAAAGTAAACTAATAAGCTTCTTACTTTATGTTGAGCAATCCAATAAGGGTGTTCTCCCTCATGGTAGGCAAACTCTCTGCTACATTATGTATGCAGGATGCTCTCTGAAAAGGTTCAGGTCCACTATGTCCATAGAGGCATGTGGTAAAGGATAATTGGTAAAGGATAATTGTGCGCACTAATCACCCAGTTGTGTCCAGGTACCTTTAAGTTCCTCCTGGTCACTGTTGATTGTGAAGTCCATTGGCTAATTTAGCTCTAACCTCCACTAGACTTTCTCTATATCAGACGTAGACTTGTAGAACTTGCCTGTTCTGCTCCTACATTAACTTGCTTTTCTTCTCTCTCCACTGATTTACTTCCTCCCTCACAACTTTATTAGCAAACCCCGGACTATATATATATATGAGTGGTGCCATCACCACATAGGGTCGAATAGATGTAATGACACTCCTAACAGCCTGATAATAGGAATTACAACTTGCTACCACAATACATTAAATATGACAGTTCAAAAGTTTAAAGTGCCCACATATAACACATAGTGGGACACCGCACAGTCACTGCCTTACAATTTAGTTGAGTCTGCTGCCTTTAGGGAGCTTATAGCCTGCGCTCAGCCATGCTGGAATATCCTTGGACGGAATTACTTAAGCCATCCCCTGGTGGACAACATCAGCGGCTCCCTGCAGCTGTCCCTCTGCAGCACCATACACAAGGACACCTGGAGCAGCATGTAGGCCAGGAGCAATACATGTCCTTCACAACCCACTGGTTCAATGTTTTTAGTGGTGAGGCAGCACCCCAGCAACCTGGCCAGGTCCTTTTGGCACCTCCACACCTTTATCAGCCTGTATTCTAGACCAAGCACTTGTCTACCTCCCCCACCGCCTCTTCCATGGACACCCTCTAGTCTCCAACAGCGGCAGTGCATAGAGTTGTCCACCCCTCCCTCCTATGATGCCAGGATGGCGAGCTGTATGCTCAATTGCTTTCGCACTGACAGGCGTATTGTAAGCATGAAGCAGGCTGATGATTACTGGATAGCCATTCTTTTAGACCCACTCTATCCCTCCAACATGAGGGACTGTTTTCCTGCCGAGGAAAGAGAGGAGAAATTGGGAAACATTGTGTACGAACCTTGCTGCAACTTTTTACCAGCAGACGCCTGCCGCCAGCGTGTCTAAAAGGGAGGCTCATCTTCGCCTTCCCCGAGAGTCATTCACCCCCTGTCATAAGCAGCAGCAGTAGCAGCAGCAGCCAGTTCAGCCTACTGAACATGATGGAGTCGTTTTTTTTATGTCCCACACCAGGCTCAGGAAAGTCAGCAAGCCCAGTCCAACCGCCTCAATGACCAGGTTCAGGCCTACCTGGACTCTGGCTTGCAAAGCCTGTCCTCGGACCCTGTGTGCTTTTGGGCAGGCAGACTGCAACAGTGGCCTGAACTAGGCCACTATGCTCTTGGTCTTCTCTCCTGCTCGGCATCCTCTCGGAGAGGGTTTTTAGCGCCGTGGGGTTTGGGCTGCACTTGCTGCTGCTATTATCATTCCACGGCCGGCACTGCTTCCATTTTCCTGCCTGCCAACATGTACCATATAACAACTGCTGGTTTTTTTGCCACTCACCACCACTATTGCAGCTACCACTCCGTTCTGGTGATCCCCTTCTACCACCACAATTAACGCTTTGCATCTGTCTCTACTACTACTACTACTACTACTTCTTCTACTACCACCCATAAAAAGCCGATTTACTGCCATGCCAGGTTGCTACCGCTGCTACTCATGTTGCAGCCACAAGCCGCTAGGACCTTACCCCGCCTTAATCCACTCTAATTATGCTGCTCTCTAGTAAAAGGTAACAATTTTTTAGGCTTAGTCCAAACAAGCCAAGCCACCCTTTCTTCATTCTGACAGTTAGCACTAATACTACGATCATCTGTCTACATAAAGGTTACATCTATGGCAGGCGCCTCCCCCTAGGGCCCTCTATATATAGAACGCGCGTCCAAGATGTAGGAATGCCGAGTGGTATAGTGCGGCCTAAAATGTCCCTTTATGTGTGTCACGGTGCTCCTACCTGGATAAGGCTGGACCCCAGGCTTTGGGTCTGAAGCAATAAAAAGGGGGAATAATTGAGGGATTTTAAGGAAATAATTTGAGTCCAGACCTTGCATGAAGTTGAACAGCAGCTTTACTTGAATAAACGTTCATCAGAAACAATCTTCAAGCTTTGTCTTGGTTCCAGCAGGCTTTAGCATTAAAACTGGAAGGCAAACTCTTCTCTGCTACATCTGTTTCTCTCTGGCTCTGCTGTACTGACAGGCTGACTGTATGACTTTGCTTCTTCTTGTATGATGCACTACTTTCTTTGTAGTCTGGTCTGTCTCTAGATTAGGCCCGGGAACCATGCTCCTGTATTCTGAAGCTTTAAGCTTTGGCCTCCATGGCCAGCAGAGCTGAGGGTGCTCTGGCTGGCATGGCTTTGGCATGTCCAGCAGGGCCATGCCCTGCACACCTGTCCCCTAGCAGGGGATAAGCTAAACTGACTAGAACCTGTCCCCACCCTTCCTACAGTAAGTAGGACTCGCCCACTTCTCTTTCATTTAGAATGAAATGGAAAGCTCCATTCTAACTAACTGCAGCTCTGCCATGTTTGCTGCCACCTTCTGGTGAAACAGGCATGTTACACGTTAACATAAGAGTTGCAAACATTAGCAATGCACGGTGTGTAGGACCTGGAATAAAATGCATAGATGACAATAAATTAGCCCATTAAAGAGAGTAGCAGGGTGAAGAAGTGGTAATGCCACTCTGGGGCGTTACACATCCAGCCAACCATTCTTCATTACTACACTTAGCACTGCGATTAAGAGCATCTGGCCTTGTAAAGTAGAGTTGAGCGGACACCTGGATGTTCGGGTTCGAGAAGTTCGGCCGAACTTCCCGGAAATGTTCGGGTTCGGGATCCGAACCCGATCCGAACTTCGTCCCGAACCCGAACCCCATTGAAGACAATGGGGACCCGAACTTTTCGGCACTAAAAAGGCTGTAAAACAGCCAAGGAAAGAGCTAGAAGGCTGCAAAAGGCAGCAACATGTAGGTAAATCCCCTGCAAACAAATGTGGATAGGGAAATGAATAAAAATAAAAATAAAATAAATAAAAATTAACCAATATCAATTGGAGAGAGGTCCCATAGCAGAGAATCTGGCTTCACGTCACCCACCACTGTAACAGTCCATTGTCAGATATTTAGGCCCAGGCACCCAGGCAGAGGAGAGAGGTCCCGTAACAGAGAATCTGGCTTCATGTCAGCAGAGAATCAGTATGCATGTCATAGCAGAGAATCAGGCTTCACGTCACCCACCACTGCAACAGTCCATTGTCATATATTTAGGCCCAGGCACCCAGGCAGAGGAGAGAGGTCCCGTAACAGAGAATCTGGCTTCATGTCAGCAGAGAATCAGTCTGCATGTCATAGCAGAGAATCAGGCTTCACGTCACCCAACATTGGAACAGTCCATTGTCATATATTTAGGCCCAGCACCCAGGCAGAGGAGAGAGGTCCCGTAACAGACAATCTGGCTTCATGTCAGCAGAGAATCAGTCTGCATGTCATAGCAGAGAATCAGGCTTCACGTCACCCACCACTGCAACAGTCCATTGTCATATATTTAGGCCCAGGCACCCAGGCAGAGGAGAGAGGTCCCGTAACAGAGAATCTGGCTTCATGTCAGCAGAGAATCAGTCTGCATGTCATAGCAGAGAATCAGGCTTCACGTCACCCAACATTGGAACAGTCCATTGTCATATATTTAGGCCCAGCACACAGGCAGAGGAGAGAGGTCCTGTAACAGAGAATCTGGCTTCATGTCAGCAGAGAATCAGTCTGCATGTCATAGAAGAGAATCAGGCTTCACGTCAGCCACCACTGCAATAGTCCATTGTCATATATTTAGGCCCAGGCAGAGCAGAGAGGTCCCGTAACAGAGAATCTGGTTTCATGTCAGCAGAGAATCAGTCTGCATGTCATAGCAGAGAATCAGGCTTCACGTCACCCACCACTGCAACAGTCCATTGTCATATATTTAGGCCCAGGCACCCAGCCAGGGGAGAGAGGTCCCGTAACAGAGAATCTGGCTTCATGTCAGCAGAGAATCAGTCTGCATGTCATAGAAGAGAATCAGGCTTCACGTCAGCCACCACTGCAACATTGCATTGTCATATATTTAGACCCAGGCACCCAGGCAGAGGAGAGAGGTCCCGTAACAGAGAATCTGGCTTCATGTCAGCAGAGAATCAGTCTGCATGTCATAGCAGAGAATCAGGCTTCACGTCACCCAACATTGGAACAGTCCATTGTCATATATTTAGGCCCAGCACCCAGGCAGAGGAGAGAGGTCCCGTAACAGAGAATCTGGCTTCATGTCAGCAGAGAATCAGTCTGCATGTCATAGAAGAGAATCAGGCTTCACGTCACCCACCACTTTAACAGTCCATTGTCATATATTTAGGCCCAGCACCCAGGCAGAGGAGAGAGGTCCCGTAACAGAGAATCTGGCTTCATGTCAGCAGAGAATCACTCTGCATGTCATAGAAGAGAATCAGGCTTCACGTCAGCCACCACTGCAACAGTCCATTGTCATATATTTAGGCCCAGGCACACAGGCAGAGGAGAGAGGTCCCGTAACAGAGAATCTGGCTTCATGTCAGCAGAGAATCAGTCTGCATGTCATTGCAGAGAATCAGGCTTCACGTCACCCAACATTGGAACAGTCCATTGTCATATATTTAGGCCCCGGCACCCAGACAGAGGAGAGAGGTCCGGTAACAGAGAATCTGGCTTCATGTCAGGAGAGAATCAGTCTGCATGTCATAGCAGAGAATCAGGCTTCACGTCACCCAACATTGGAACAGTCCATTGGCATATATTTAGGCCCCGACACCCAGACAGAGGAGAGGTTCATTCAACTTTGGGTAGCCTCGCAATATAATGGTAAAATGAAAATAAAAATAGGATTGAATAAGGAAGTGCCCTGGAGTACAATAATATATGGTTAAGGGGAGGTAGTTAATGTCGAATCTGCACAAGGGATGGACAGGTCCTGTGGGATCCATGCGTGGTTCATTTTTATGAACGTCAGCTTGTTCACATTGGCTGTAGACAGGCGGCTGCGTTTGTCTGTAATGACGCCCCCTGCCGTGCTGAATACACGTTCAGACAAAACGCTGGCCGCCGGGCAGGCCAGCACCTCCAAGGCATAAAATGCTAGCTCTGGCCACGTGGACATTTTAGAGACCCAGAAGTTGAATGGGGCCGAACCATCAGTCAGTACGTGGAGGGGTGTGCACACGTACTGTTCCACCATGTTAGTGAAATGTTGCCTCCTGCTAACACGTTGCGTATCAGGTGGTGGTGCAGTTAGCTGTGGCGTGTTGACAAAACTTTTCCACATCTCTGCCATGCTAACCCTGCCCTCAGAGGAGCTGGCCGTGACACAGCTGCCTTGGCGACCTCTTGCTCCTCCTCTGCCTTGGTCTTGGGCTTCCACTTGTTCCCCTGTGACATTTGGGAATGCTCTCAGTAGCGCGTCTACCAACGTGCGCTTGTACTCGTGCATCTTCCTATCACGCTCCAGTGCAGGAAGTAAGGTGGGCACATTGTCTTTGTACCGTGGATCCAGCAGGGTGGCAACCCAGTAGTCCGCACACGTTAAAATGTGGGCAACTCTGCTGTCGTTGCGCAGGCACTGCAGCATGTAGTCGCTCGTGTGCCAGGCTGCCCAGGGGTAAGGACAAGCTGTCCTCTGTGGGAGGCGTATCGTCATCGTCCTGCCTTTTCCCCCAGCCACGCACCAGTGATGGGCCCGAGCTGCGTTGGGTGCCACCCTGCTGTGACCATGCTTCATCCTCATCCTCCTCCACCTCCTCTTTATCCTCGTCCTCCTTGTCCTCCAGTAGTGGGCCCTGGCTGGCCACATTTGTACCTGGCCTCTGCTGTTGCAAAAAAACTCCCACTAAGTCACTTCGAAGAGACTGGCCTGAAAGTGCTAAAAATGACCCCTCTTCCTCCTCCTCCTCCTCCTCCTCCTGGGCCACCTCCTCTTCCATCATCGCCCTAAGTGTTTTCTCAAGGAGACATAGAAGTGGTATTGTAACGCTGATAACGGCGTCATCGCCACTGGCCATGTTGGTGGAGTACTCGAAACAGCGCAACAGGGCACACAGGTCTCGCATGGAGGCCCAGTCATTGGTGGTGTAGTGGTGCTGTTCCGTAGTGCGACTGATCCGTGCGTGCTGCAGCTGAAACTCCACTATGGCCTGCTGCTGCTCGCACAGTCTGTCCAGCATGTGCAAGGTGGAGTTCCACCTGATGGGCACGTCGCATATGAGGCGGTGAGCGGGAAGGCCGAAGTTACGCTGTAGCGCAGACAGGCGAGCAGCAGCAGGATGTGAACGCCGGAAGCGCGAACAGACAGCCCGCACTTTATGCAGCAGCTCTGACATGTCGGGGTAGTTGTGAATGAACTTCTGCACCACCAAATTCAGCACATGCGCCAAGCAAGGGATGTGCGTCAAACCGGCTAGTCCCAGAGCTGCAACGAGATTTCGCCCATTATCGCACACCACCAGGCCGGGCTTGAGGCTCACCGGCAGCAACCACTCGTCGGTCTGTTGTTCTATACCCCGCCACAACTCCTGTGCGGTGTGGGGCCTGTCCCCCAAACATATGAGTTTCAGAATGGCCTGCTGACGTTTACCCCGGGATGTGCTGAAGTTGGTGGTGAAGGTGTGTGGCTGACTGGATGAGCAGGTGGAAGAAGAGGAGGAGGAAGCTGAGAAGGAGGAGGTGGCAACAGGAGGCAAAGAATGTTGCCCTGCGATCCTTGGCGGCGGAAGGACGTGCGCAAAACAGCTCTCCGCCTGGGGCCCAGCTGCCACTACATTTACCCAGTGTGCAGTTAGGGAGATATAGCGTCCCTGGCCGTGCTTACTGGTCCACGTATCTGTGGTTAGGTGGACCTTGCCACAGATGGCGTTGCGCAGTGCACACTTGATTTTATCGGATACTTGGTTGTGCAGGGAAGGCACGGCTCTCTTGGAGAAGTAGTGACGGCTAGGAACAACATACTGTGGGACAGCAAGCGACATGAGCTGTTTGAAGCTGTCTGTGTCCACCAGCCTAAATGACAGCATTTCATAGGCCAGTAGTTTAGAAATGCTGGCATTCAGGGCCAGGGATCGAGGGTGGCTAGGTGGGAATTTACGCTTTCTCTCAAATGTTTGTGAGATGGAGAGCTGAACGCTGGCGTGTGACATGGTTGAGATGCTTGGTGACGGAGGTGGTGGTGTTGGTGGTACATCCTCTGTTTGCTGGGCGGCAGGTGCCAAAGTTCCTCCAGAGGCGGAGGAAGAGGCCGAGGCGGCAGCAGCAGAAGAGGCCGAGGCGGCAGCAGCAGAAGAGGCCGAGGCGGCAGCAGCAGAAGAGGTAGCAGGGGGAGCCTGAGTGAATTCCTTGTTTTTAAGGTGTTTACTCCACTGCAGTTCATGCTTTGCATGCAGGTGCCTGGTCATGCAGGTTGTGCTAAGGTTCAGAACGTTAATGCCTCGCTTCAGGCTCTGATGGCACAGCGTGCAAACCACTCGGGTCTTGTCGTCAGCAAATTGTTTGAAGAAGTGCCATAAAAGGGAACTCCTTGAAGCTGCCTTTGGGGTGCTCGGTCCCAGATGGCGGCGGTCAGTAGCAGGCGGAGTCTCTTGGCGGCGGGTGTTCTGCTTTTGCCCACTGCTCCCTCTTTTGCTACGCTGTTGGCTCGGTCTCACTACTGCCTCTTCCTCCAAACTGTGAAAGTCAGTAGCACGACCTTCATTCCATGTGGGGTCTAGGACCTCATCGTCCCCTGCATCGTCTTCCACCCAGTCTTGATCCCTGACCTCCTGTTCAGTCTGCACACTGCAGAAAGACGCAGCAGTTGGCACCTGTGTTTCGTCATCATCAGAGAAGTGCTGAGGTGGTATTCCCATGTCCTCATCATCAGGAAACATAAGTGGTTGTGCGTCAGTGCATTCTATGTCTTCCACCGCTGGGGAAGGGCTGGGTGGATGCCCTTGGGAAACCCTGCCAGCAGAGTCTTCAAACAGCATAAGAGACTGCTGCATAACTTGAGGCTGAGACAGTTTCCCTGGTATGCATGGGGGTGATGTGACAGACTGATGGGGTTGGTTTTCAGGCGCCATCTGTGAGCTTTCTGCAGAAGACTGGGTGGGAGATAATGTGAATAGGGATGAGCGAACTCGAACTGTATAGTTCGGGTTCGTACCGAATTTTGGGGTGTCCGTGACACGGACCCGAACCCGGACATTTTCGTAAAAGTCCGGGTTCGGGTTCGGTGTTCGTCGCTTTCTTCGCGCTTTTGTGACGCTTTCTTGGCGCTTTTTGAAAGGCTGCAAAGCAGCCAATCAACAAGCGTCATACTACTTGCCCCAAGAGGCCATCACAGCCATGCCTACTATTGGCATGGCTGTGATTGGCCAGAGCACCATGTGACCCAGCCTCTATTTAAGCTGGAGTCACATAGCGCCGCCCGTCACTCTGCTCTGATTAGCGTAGGGAGAGGTTGCGGCTGCGACAGTAGGGCGAGATTAGGCAGATTAACTCCTCCAAAGGACTTGATTAACTGATCGATCTGCAGCTGTGGATCATTGAGCTGCTGATCCTCAATTGCTCACTGTTTTTAGGCTGCCCAGACCGTTTGTCAGTCACATTTTTCTGGGGTGATCGGCGGCCATTTTGTGTCTTGTGGTGCGCCAGCACAAGCTGCGACCAAGTGCATTTAACCCTCAATGGTGTGGTTGTTTTTTGGCTAAAGCCTACATCAGGGTGAAGCTGTCACACCAAGTGCATTTAACCAGCAATAGTCTGTTTATTTTTTGGCCATAT
Source organism: Bufo gargarizans (assembly GCF_014858855.1). Classification (NCBI taxonomy): domain Eukaryota; kingdom Metazoa; phylum Chordata; class Amphibia; order Anura; family Bufonidae; genus Bufo; species Bufo gargarizans. The sequence goes on along the minus strand of NC_058081.1, from coordinate 3,972,965 downwards.
ACTACATCAGGGGCAAGCTGCGCCCGTCACCAAGTGCATTTAACCCTCAGTAGTGTGGTTGGTCAAGCTATCACACCAAGTGCATTTAACCAGCAATAGTCTGTTCATTTTTTGGCCATATACTAAATCAGGGGCAAGCTGCGCCCGTCACCAAGTGCATTTAACCAGCAATAGTCTGTTCATTTTTTGGCCATATACTACATCAGGGGCAAGCTGCGCCCGTCACCAAGTGCATTTAACCCTCAGTAGTGTGGTTGGTCAAGCTGTGACACCAAGTGCATTTAACCAGCAATAGTCTGTTCATTTTTTGGCCATATACTACATCAGGGGCAAGCTGCGCCCATCACCAAGTGCATTTAACCAGCAATAGTGTGGTTATTTTTTGGCCATATCCCAGTCTAATTCTGTCACTAAATCCATACCGGTCACCCAGCGCCTAAATACTAGGCCTCAAATTTATATCCCGCTAAATCTCTCGTTACCGCTGTCCTGTTGTGGCTGGGAAAGTTATTTAGTGTCCGTCAAAGCACATTTTTTGTTCTGGGTTGAAATACAATTCCCAATTTAGCAATTTAAAAATTTAGTGGTTTCTGCTGTATCAGAGCTATTTGAAATCTATCCCTAAAAGGGTATATAATATTCAAGGTGCACATAGGGTCATTCAGAATAACTTCACACACACCCGCTACTGTGTATTTCCAAGTCTAATTCTGTCACTAAACCCATACCTGTCACCCAGCGCCTAAATACTAGGCCTCAAATTCATATCCAGCTAAATCTGTCGTTAGTGCTGTAGCTGGGCGAGTTATTTAGTGTCCGTTCAAGCACATTTCTTGTTCTGGGTTGAAATACAATTCCCAATTTAGCAATTTCATAATTTAGTGGTTTCTGCTATATCAGAGCTATTTGAAATCTATCCCTAAAAGGGTAGATCATATTGAAGGTGCACATAGGGACATTCAGAATAACTTCACACACCCGCTACTGTGTATTTCCAAGTCTAATTCTGTCACTAAACCCATACCTGTCACCCAGCGCCTAAATACTAGGCCTCAAATTTATATCCAGCTAAATCTGTCCTTAGTGCTGTAGCTGGGCGAGTTATTTAGTGTCCGTTCAAGCACATTTCTTGTTCTGGGTTGAAATACAATTCCCAATTTAGCAATTTCATAATTTAGTGGTTTCTGCTATATCAGAGCTATTTGAAATCTATCCCTAAAAGGGTATATAATATTCAAGGTGCACATTGGGTCATTCAGAATAACTTCACACACACCCGCTACTGTGTATTTCCAAGTCTAATTCTGTCACTAAACCCATACCTGTCACCCAGCGCCTAAATACTAGGCCTCAAATTTATATCCAGCTAAATCTGTCCTTAGTGCTGTAGCTGGGCGAGTTATTTAGTGTCCGTTCAAGCACATTTCTTGTTCTGGGTTGAAATACAATTCCCAATTTAGCAATTTCATAATTTAGTGGTTTCTGCTATATCAGAGCTATTTGAAATCTATCCCTAAAAGGGTATATAATATTCAAGGTGCACATTGGGTCATTCAGAATAACTTCACACACACCCGCTACTGTGTATTTCTAAGTCTAATTCTGTCACTAAACCCATACCTGTCACCCAGCGCCTAAATACTAGGCCTCAAATTTATATCCTGCTAAATCTCTCGTTAACGCTGTCCTGTTGTGGCTGGGAAAGTTATTTAGTGTCCGTCAAAGCACATTTTTTGTTCTGGGTTGAAATACAATTCCCAATTTAGCAATTTCATAATTTAGTGGTTTCTGCTATATCAGAGCTATTTGAAATCTATCCCTAAAAGGGTATATAATATTCAAGGTGCACATTGGGTCATTCAGAATAACTTCACACACACACGCTTCTGTGCATTTCCAAGTCTAATTCTGTCACTAAATCCATACCGGTCACCCAGCGCCTAAATACTAGGCCTCAAATTTATATCCCGCTGAATTTGAATACAATACATTGGGCCAAATAATATATTTGTTGTTGTGGTGAACCATAACAATGAGAAAAACATCTAGTAAGGGACGCGGACGTGGACATGGTCGTGGTGGTGTTAGTGGACCCTCTGGTGCTGGGAGAGGACGTGGCCGTTCTGCCACATCCACACGTCCTAGTGTACCAACTACCTCAGGTCCCAGTAGCCGCCAGAATTTACAGCGATATATGGTGGGGCCCAATGCCGTTCTAAGGATGGTAAGGCCTGAGCAGGTACAGGCATTAGTCAATTGGGTGGCCGACAGTGGATCCAGCACGTTCACATTATCTCCCACCCAGTCTTCTGCAGAAAGCGCACAGATGGCGCCTGAAAACCAACCCCATCAGTCTGTCACATCACCCCCATGCATACCAGGGAAACTGTCTCAGCCTCAAGTTATGCAGCAGTCTCTTATGCTGTTTGAAGACTCCGCTGGCAGGGTTTCCCAAGGGCATCCACCTAGCCCTTCCCCAGCGGTGAAAGACATAGAATGCACTGACGCACAACCACTTATGTTTCCTGATGATGAGGACATGGGAATACCACCTCAGCATGTCTCTGATGATGACGAAACACAGGTGCCAACTGCTGCGTCTTTCTGCAGTGTGCAGACTGAACAGGAGGTCAGGGATCAAGACTGGGTGGAAGACGATGCAGGGGACGATGAGGTCCTAGACCCCACATGGAATGAAGGTCGTGCCACTGACTTTCACAGTTCGGAGGAAGAGGCAGTGGTGAGACCGAGCCAACAGCGTAGCAAAAGAGGGAGCAGTGGGCAAAAGCAGAACACCCGCCGCCAAGAGACTCCGCCTGCTACTGACCGCCGCCATCTGGGACCGAGCACCCCAAAGGCAGCTTCAAGGAGTTCCCTGGCATGGCACTTCTTCAAACAATGTGCTGACGACAAGACCCGAGTGGTTTGCACGCTGTGCCATCAGAGCCTGAAGCGAGGCATTAACGTTCTGAACCTGAGCACAACCTGCATGACCAGGCACCTGCATGCAAAGCATGAACTGCAGTGGAGTAAACACCTTAAAACCAAGGAAGTCACTCAGGCTCCCCCTGCTACCTCTTCTGCTGCTGCCGCCTCGGCCTATTCTGCTGCTGCCGCCTCGGCCTCTTCCTCCGCCTCTGGAGGAACGTTGGCACCTGCCGCCCAGCAAACAGGGGATGTACCACCAACACCACCACCACCACCTCCGTCACCAAGCGTCTCAACCATGTCACACGCCAGCGTTCAGCTCTCCATCTCACAAACATTTGATAGAAAGCGTAAATTCCCACCTAGCCACCCTCGATCCCTGGCCCTGAATGCCAGCATTTCTAAACTACTGGCCTATGAAATGCTGTCATTTAGGCTGGTGGACACAGACAGCTTCAAACAGCTCATGTCGCTTGCTGTCCCACAGTATGTTGTTCCCAGCCGCCACTACTTCTCCAAGAGAGCCGTGCCTTCCCTGCACAACCAAGTATCCGATAAAATCAAGTGTGCACTGCGCAACGCCATCTGTAGCAAGGTCCACCTAACCACAGATACGTGGACCAGTAAGCACGGCCAGGGACGCTATATCTCCCTAACTGCACACTGGGTAAATGTAGTGGCAGCTGGGCCCCAGGCGGAGAGCTGTTTGGCGCACGTCCTTCCGCCGCCAAGGATCGCAGGGCAACATTCTTTGCCTCCTGTTGCCACCTCCTCCTTCTCGGCTTCCTCCTCCTCTTCTTCCACCTGCTCATCCAGTCAGCCACACACCTTCACCACCAACTTCAGCACAGCCCGGGGTAAACGTCAGCAGGCCATTCTGAAACTCATATGTTTGGGGGACAGGCCCCACACCGCACAGGAGTTGTGGCGGGGTATTAGAACAACAGACCGACGAGTGGTTGCTGCCGGTGAGCCTCAAGCCCGGCCTGGTGGTGTGTGATAATGGGCGAAATCTCGTTGCAGCTCTGGGACTAGCCAATTTGACGCACATCCCTTGCTTGGCGCATGTGCTGAATTTGGTGGTGCAGAAGTTCATTCACAACTACCCCGACATGTCAGAGCTGCTGCATAAAGTGCGGGCCGTCTGTTCGCGCTTCCGGCGTTCACATCCTGCTGCTGCTCGCCTGTCTGCGCTACAGCGTAACTTCGGCCTTCCCGCTCACCGCCTCATATGCGACGTGCCCACCAGGTGGAACTCCACCTTGCACATGCTGGACAGACTGTGCGAGCAGCAGCAGGCCATAGTGGAGTTTCAGCTGCAGCACGCACGGGTCAGTCGCACTACAGAACAGCACCACTTCACCACCAATGACTGGGCCTCCATGCGAGACCTGTGTGCCCTGTTGCGCTGTTTCGAGTACTCCACCAACATGGCCAGTGGCGATGACGCCGTTATCAGCGTTACAATACCACTTCTATGTCTCCTTGAGAAAACACTTAGGGCGATGATGCAAGAGGAGGTGGCCCAGGAGGAGGAGGAGGAGGAGGGAAGAGGGGTCATTTTTAGCACTTTCAGGCCAGTCTCTTCGAAGTGACTCAGAGGGAGGTTTTTGGCAACAGCAGAGGCCAGGTACAAATGTGGCCAGCCAGGGCCCACTACTGGAGGACGAGGAGGACGAGGATGAGGAGGAGGTGGAGGAGGATGAGGATGAAGCATGGTCACAGCGGGGTGGCACCCAACGCAGCTCGGGTCCATCACTGGTGCGTGGCTGGGGGGAAAGGCAGGACGATGACGATACGCCTCCCACAGAGGACAGCTTGTCCTTACCCCTGGGCAGCCTGGCACACATGAGCGACTACATGCTGCAGTGCCTGCGCAACGACAGCAGAGTTGCCCACATTTTAACCTGTGCGGACTACTGGGTTGCCACCCTGCTGGATCCACGCTACAAAGACAATGTGCCCACCTTACTTCCTGCACTGGAGCGTGATAGGAAGATGCGCGAGTACAAGCGCACGTTGGTAGACGCGCTACTGAGAGCATTCCCAAATGTCACAGGGGAACAAGTGGAAGCCCAAGGCCAAGGCAGAGGAGGAGCAAGAGGTCGCCAAGGCAGCTGTGTCACGGCCAGCTCCTCTGAGGGCAGGGTTAGCATGGCAGAGATGTGGAAAAGTTTTGTCAACACGCCACAGCTAACTGCACCACCACCTGATACGCAACGTGTTAGCAGGAGGCAACATTTCACTAACATGGTGGAACAGTACGTGTGCACACCCCTCCACGTACTGACTGATGGTTCGGCCCCATTCAACTTCTGGGTCTCTAAATTGTCCACGTGGCCAGAGCTAGCCTTTTATGCCTTGGAGGTGCTGGCCTGCCCGGCAGCCAGCGTTTTGTCTGAACGTGTATTCAGCACGGCAGGGGGCGTCATTACAGACAAACGCAGCCGCCTGTCTACAGCCAATGTGGACAAGCTGACGTTCATAAAAATGAACCAGGCATGGATCCCACAGGACCTGTCCGTCCCTTGTCCAGATTAGACATTAACTACCTCCCCATAACCATATATTATTGGACTCCAGGGCACTTCCTCATTCAATCCTATTTTTATTTTCATTTTACCATTATATTGCGAGGCTACCCAAAGTTGAATGAACCTCTCCTCTGCCTGGGTGCTAGGCCTAAATATATGCCAATGGACTGTTGCAGTGGTGGCTGACATGAAGCCTGATTCTCTGCTATGACATGCAGACTAATTCTCTGCTGACATGAAGCCAGATTGTCTGTTACGGGACCTCTCTCCTCTGCCTGTGTGCTAGGCCTAAATATATGCCAATGGACTGTTGCAGTGGTGGCTGACGTGAAGCCTCATTCTCTGCTATGACATGCAGACTAATTCTCTGCTGACATGAAGCCAGATTGTCTGTTACGGGACCTCTCTCCTCTGCCTGGGTGCTGGGCCTAAATTTATGACAATGGACTGTTGCAGTGGTGGCTGACGTGAAGCCTGATTCTCTGCTATGACATGCAGACTGATTCTCTGCTGTCATGAAGCCAGATTGTCTGTTACGGGACCTCTCTGCTCTGCCTGTGTGCTAGGCCTAAATATATGCCAATGGACTGTTGCAGTGGTGGGTGACGTGAAGCCTCATTCTCTGCTATGACATGCAGACTGATTCTCTGCTGACATGAAGCCAGATTGTCTGTTACGGGACCTCTCTCCTCTGCCTGTGTGCTAGGCCTAAATATATGCCAATGGACTGTTGCAGTGGTGGCTGACGTGAAGCCTCATTCTCTGCTATGACATGCAGACTAATTCTCTGCTGACATGAAGCCAGATTGTCTGTTACGGGACCTCTCTCCTCTGCCTGGGTGCTGGGCCTAAATTTATGACAATGGACTGTTGCAGTGGTGGCTGACGTGAAGCCTGATTCTCTGCTATGACATGCAGACTGATTCTCTGCTGTCATGAAGCCAGATTGTCTGTTACGGGACCTCTCTCCTCTGCCTGTGTGCTAGGCCTAAATATATGCCAATGGACTGTTGCAGTGGTGGCTGACGTGAAGCCTCATTCTCTGCTATGACATGCAGACTGATTCTCTGCTGACATGAAGCCAGATTGTCTGTTACGGGACCTCTCTCCTCTGCCTGTGTGCTAGGCCTAAATATATGCCAATGGACTGTTGCAGTGGTGGCTGACGTGAAGCCTCATTCTCTGCTATGACATGCAGACTTATTCTCTGCTGACATGAAGCCAGATTGTCTGTTACGGGACCTCTCTCCTCTGCCTGGGTGCTGGGCCTAAATTTATGACAATGGACTGTTGCAGTGGTGGCTGACGTGAAGCCTGATTCTCTGCTATGACATGCAGACTGATTCTCTGCTGACATGAAGCCAGATCCTCTGTTACGGGACCTCTCTCCTCTGCCTGGGTGCTGGGCCTAAATTTATGACAATGGACTGTTGCAGTGGTGGCTGACGTGAAGCCTGATTCTCTGCTATGACATGCAGACTGATTCTCTGCTGTCATGAAGCCAGATTGTCTGTTACGGGACCTCTCTGCTCTGCCTGTGTGCTAGGCCTAAATATATGCCAATGGACTGTTGCAGTGGTGGGTGACGTGAAGCCTCATTCTCTGCTATGACATGCAGACTGATTCTCTGCTGACATGAAGCCAGATTGTCTGTTACGGGACCTCTCTCCTCTGCCTGTGTGCTAGGCCTAAATATATGCCAATGGACTGTTGCAGTGGTGGCTGACGTGAAGCCTCATTCTCTGCTATGACATGCAGACTAATTCTCTGCTGACATGAAGCCAGATTGTCTGTTACGGGACCTCTCTCCTCTGCCTGGGTGCTGGGCCTAAATTTATGACAATGGACTGTTGCAGTGGTGGCTGACGTGAAGCCTGATTCTCTGCTATGACATGCAGACTGATTCTCTGCTGACATGAAGCCAGATCCTCTGTTACGGGACCTCTCTCCTCTGCCTGGGTGCTGGGCCTAAATTTATGACAATGGACTGTTGCAGTGGTGGCTGACGTGAAGCCTGATTCTCTGCTATGACATGCAGACTGATTCTCTGCTGTCATGAAGCCAGATTGTCTGTTACGGGACCTCTCTGCTCTGCCTGTGTGCTAGGCCTAAATATATGCCAATGGACTGTTGCAGTGGTGGCTGACGTGAAGCCTCATTCTCTGCTATGACATGCAGACTGATTCTCTGCTGACATGAAGCCAGATTCTCTGTTACGGGACCTCTCTCCTCTGCCTGTGTGTGTGCTGGGCCTAAATATATGCCAATGGACTGTTGCAGTGGTGGCTGACGTGAAGCCTCATTCTCTGCTATGACATGCAGACTAATTCTCTGCTGACATGAAGACAGATTCTCTGTTACGGGACCTCCCTCCTCTGCCTGGGTGCTGGGCCTAAATATATGCCAATGGACTGTTGCAGTGGTGGCTGACGTGAAGCCTCATTCTCTGCTATGACATGCAGACTAATTCTCTGCTGACATGAAGACAGATTCTCTGTTACGGGACCTCTCTCCTCTGCCTGGGTGCCGGGGCCTAAATATCTGAGAATGGACTGTTCCAGTGGTGGGTGACGGGAAGCCAGATTCTCTGCTATGGAACCTCTCTCCAATTGATTTTGGTTAATTTTTATTTATTTAATTTTTATTTTAATTCATTTCCCTATCCACATTTGTTTGCAGGGGATTTACCTACATGTTGCTGCCTTTTGCAGCCCTCTAGCTCTTTCCTGGGCTGTTTTACAGCCTTTTTAGTGCCGAAAAGTTCGGGTCCCCATTGACTTCAATGGGGTTCGGGTTCGGGACGAAGTTCGGATCGGGTTCGGATCCCGAACCCGAACATTTCCGGGATGTTCGGCCGAACTTCTCGAACCCGAACATCCAGGTGTTCGCTCAACTCTAAATGTGAACGTGCAGGATCCACTGTCGGCCACCCAATTGACTAATGCCTGTACCTGCTCAGGCCTTACCATCCTTAGAACGGCATTGGGCCCCACCAAATATCGCTGTAAATTATGGCGGCTACTGGGACCTGAGGTAGTTGGTACACTAGGACGTGTGGCTGTGGCAGAACGGCCACGTCCTCTCCCAGCACCAGAGGGTCCACTAACACCACCACGACCATGTCTGCGTCCTTTACTAGATGTTTTCCTCATTGTTATCGTTCACCACAACAACAAAAATAATATTTGGCCCAATGTATTGAATTCAAATTCAGGCCTTTTTTTACAGACACCTAACACTATCTGGCTATCTATTTAGGTACCGTATTACACTAATACAGGCACAGCAGTAACCACAGATTTAGCTGACTATGAATTTGAGGCCTAGTATTTAGGCGCTGGTTGACAGGTATAGGTTTACTGACAGAATTAGACTTGGAAATGCACAGTAGCGTGTGTGTGAAGTTATTGAGAATGACCCTATGTGCACCTTGAATCTGATATACCCTTTTAGGGATAGATTTAAAATAGCTCTGATACAGCAGAAACCACTAAATTATGAAATTGCTAAATTGGATATTGTATTTCAACCCAGAACAAAAACTGTGCTTTGACGGACACTAAATAACTTGCCCAGCCACAACAGTACAGCAGTAACGACAGATTTAGCTGGATATAAATTTGAGGCCTATTATTTAGGCGCTGGGTGACAGGTATACGTTTACTGACAGAATTAGACTGGGATATGGCCAAAAAATAACCACACTATTGATGGTTAAATGCACTTGGTGTGACAGCTTGACCAACCACACTATTGAGGGTTAAATGCACTTGGTGACAGGCGCAGCTTGCCCCTGATGTAGTATATGGCCAAAAAATAACCAGACTATTGATGGTTAAATGCACTTGGTGTGACAGCTTGACCCTGATGTAGGATTTAGCCAAAAAACAACCACACCATTGAGGGTTAAATGCACTTGGTGGCAGCTTGTGCTGGCGCACCACAAGACACAAAATGTCCGCCGATCACCCCATAAAAAAGTGACTGAAAAACGCTCTGGGCAGCCTAAAAACAGTGAGCAATTCAATAGCAGCAGTTCAATGATCCACAGCTGCAGATCAATCTCTGAATGAAGTAAATCACTGCCTAATCTCGCCCTAACGTCGCAGCTGCAGCCTCTCCCTACACTGATCAGAGCAGAGTGACGGGCGGCGCTATGTGACTCCAGCTTAAATAGAGGCTGGGTCACAAGGTGCTCTGGCCAATCACAGCCATGCCAATTGTAGGCATGGCTGTGATGGTCTCTTGGGGCAAGTAGTATGACGCTTGTTGATTGGCTGCTTTGCAGCCTTTCAAAAAGCGCCATGAAAGCGACAAACACCAAACCCGAACCCGGACTTTTACGAAAATGTCCGGGTTCGGGTCCGTGTCACGGACACCTCAAAATTCGGTACGAACCCGAACTATACAGTTTGGGTTCGCTCAACCCTAGTGGTGTTTAATGATGATCGAGTACCAAAGTTTTTGGGTGTTCAGCCCAAACACTTTGCTATATTTGTGTGCTTGGCTGAGCACCCGAGTATAATGGAAGTCAATGGGAGACAACCAGGAACCCCCTGCTCTGAAAAGAGGAGGGTGCCTGGTCCATTGGAAAAGGTCAGAAAGTGACAGAAACACCAACAAAATGGATCGGGAACACCATGGGGACGAAGTCTGGATGCATCTTGGACTCCCAGGTTGCTGCTGGGAACCATGTTGTCCGAATTGTATGCCACTTTTTCAGACTGACAAAAATACGCACTAACCCCCCCCCCTCCCCCCCAAAAAAAAACAATTTTACATGAAAAATAGTTCGGAAACATTCTTTCCAGTATATTCAATTGTATATAAAGTGCAAAATTACAAGCAAGAGGCCCTTCGATACATCCTGTATATGACAAAAAGGAGGGCCTCATTCACATTGTGGTTCAATAGTTCAGTTAGTGGGACTCCTACACTCATAAAGCCTATGCACTAAGTGAAAGGGCTGCCAAAAATGACAAGGAACCGGCACTACAATACACCCTTTGTTACACATAAAGGAGGGCATCATACACACCCTTGAAAAATTATGATTGATGGCCTGCTGGTGACCCTCAAAAACATTTGCTGATCTGACCAACTAAAACCTTAGGGGCAAGGGCCTGCTGCCGCATTGGTGACTCTAGATAACCTCTGGGCGACTGCACATCCCCATGACGGCGACGATCCATTCGGATGTCTGCCCTATCAACTATCGATGTTCTTTTCTGCGCCTACCATGGTGTCCACGGGTAATGGGGAATCAGGGTTCTACGCCGGAGAGGGAGCTTGAGAAAGGGATACCACATCCAAGGGAGGTCAATGGCTGAAATCTGATTGGGTGTAGAGGGTGGGTCAAGTTATTAAACAGAAACATCCAAGGAAGGCAGCAGGCGCACGGCAATTACACACTCCTGACTCAGAGAGTTGTTCGATGTTCTTTAATGCGCCTAACATGATGACCACCAGTAACGGGGAATCATTGTTCGATTTGAAGAGGGAGCCTGATAAACGGCTATGGCTACTAATTCAAAGCAAGGCAGCATGAGTCACGGGCCTGCATGTGAGCTGACCCTGTAAAAGATTTGAGTTGCGGGCCTGCAGGTGAGCTGAACCAGTAAAAGATTTTAGGTGCGGGACTGCTGGTGAGCTGAGGTAAAACCGACATACTGTCGGGTGTAATAATTCAATTAAGAATTATTAATTATGGTCATAAAAATTATTACTTATAAAAAAAATTAATTTATAAAATTTGTCATAAATTCTTAAAATCATGACCTGGTGAATTGTAGACAACCTAATTGATACAATTCACTTCTGAGGCCGACTATTTCCTCAGATAAATAAGTTCTTTTTGACGTGAGATGACGTTAATGATAAAACATGTAGTTCTGCATTATACAATAATACACAGGTTTATAAAAATATGCAGATTTATTGGATACAAGGTTATAAACATATATAAGTAAATAAACACAATGATACATGCAAATGAATATATATAGCGTTAATATAAAGCATTACAAGCTTAACAATACATGTGAGTGGAAATAACTTGTCACATTGTAACCAAGCTATTATTAGGTTAGGATATCAAAGTAGGAACATAAGTTATATATATATATTACCTCTGTTCAGAGAAAACCTCATGATATCAGGACAGGCATGTCTAATCCTAGACATCAATATGGAATGCTAAATACATTCCACCCCCCTCTAACCAACTACACATCACATGACTTCAGGCATGGGCAGATCCATTCAAGGATATAACTTAGAAGAGATAACTGTGTCCTTCCGCCCCATCCTGGACTATTTTCACACATATGACTTTGGTAAGACTATTAAGACAAATGACAGGGATATAGGATCTTTGCTAGACCATATCTTAAATGGAAAGGACTTGAAATAAGTCTTTCCTGTGGGAAACCATCACTTAGCTTGGCGAAGAATGTTCTATCAATATATATATATATATCTAAGCAATTATTTACTGCTTTGCTAGATTATGAGTCTTGATTCTTCTGCAGGTAGAATGAAGTCTCACAATATCCTAAAACTACATCTCAATATGGAGATAATCAATTAATTAATTTATTTATTTATTCGCCAATCTAGATGGTATAATTTCACCCACACTATCAAATTAGTCTTAATAAAATGAAATATCATTTTCTGTATCTCTTACCAAGTCCTAGTAGAAATCTCACTTCTGCTCCTAGGAAAGCTGGGTGGTCCATCATAGCACATCTCACCATGGCTTCCATCTTGATAGACCCCTCTAGACAGCTTTACTTCTCTTTCCTCTCTTTCTTGTGTGTTCCTTTTCTCTCTCCTCTTCTCCCCCCCTATGTATGGTTTATGAACACAAACTTATCAGTTAGACACACCTTCCTAGTTTGGAAGTTTCCAATCATTGTCGGATGGGTGTGATCATTGATAAGAAATGACATCATAACCTTACCCAGAATGCACTTTTGCTACTGTTGTAATGTCACCTACTCATACCTAGGTGGCACTGCTGTGTAAGCTATTTGCATCATAGTATAAAGGGTTAACTTCTGTAAGTCTGAATAAAGGTATAATATACAATTGACCTTAAAAGCTTTAATTCAAGGCTATAGGGATTAGATTTGACACTTGTAGCAATTAGAGACAGACCTCTAGGCGTCTCTGAATGTTTTTCACACTGTTTATTTGTGTATCGTAAATAACTTCACTGGCTTTGTTTACTCAGGGATATCAGTACCTCCTCTCATACCAAAGAGGTGAATAATTGTTACAAAACACACATCTTCACAGACACTCTTTTAGAGACAAAGATTCTCCTAATGAGAAATATATATATATCTATCTATATATATATATATATATATATATATATATATATATATATATATATTATAATATACTGGATACATGTTGTCTTCATCACATATAACAGTATAATATATATTATATGTTCTACTGATTGTCTTATGCTAAGGACTAAGGTTCATTAAATGAATACATGAATATTATATATTTGTTTCATTGATAAATGCCTAATTGTATAGGTAATTATCACCAGCTGCATAGAGCTTATCTTTAACTCCCGTCATAAATTTATCAGTAGATAAGAAGGCCTCTTCTCAGACTGGTACACTCATGAGAAGAATAACACTAAAAAGTAGAAACCTTCGTGTGACCTTACTTTGGCCTTCTCAAGACCTACAAAATTGTAACTATAGTGGAGCAAGGCTCTTAAAGGTAATGAACATCCATCTTGACTAAAAATGAATTGGATATCAATGTATTTACCTATGAAAAGGCACGACAATACCCAACTTGAAATTGATGGCTGCATTAATCTGCAGGTGACGGTGATACAGCTCCATAGATTGTTTCCATCTGCATCTTTCTAAGCAATCTGTGGCCTCAGTCTTTTATCCAGACTCAGTCACTGTGGCCTCCTCATGCTGTCATCTCCACACCATGTCACGTTGCCACTTATTTTTATCACCATGCTGCTGCTTATGCTGCTTAAAAGTCCTTAAACTGATCAACAGGCCCACAATCTAATTAAGGTTTTATGCACAAAACCAAAGTAAAAAATCGATTTTATAGGAAAAATTGATTGAAAACATTCTTTCCTGTATATTTACTTGTATATAAAGTGCAAGTCATGTCAAAAATTATAATGAAGAGGCACTCCGATACAACCTGTATATCACATAAAGGAGGGCCTCATTCACATTGAGTTGCGGCCCTGCAGGTGAGCTGACCCTGTAAAAGATTTTAGGTGTGGGCCTGCTGGTGAGCTGACTCCTTAAAACATTATATTCGAGGGCCCGCTGCTGAGCTGACCCTCTAAAACATTAGGGGCGAGGGCCGGCTGCTGAGCTGACCAGCTAAAATATTAGGGGCGAGGGCCTGCTACTGAAATGACCATCTAAAACATTAGGGGCCTGCAGTTGAGCTGACCCTATAAAAAAAAAATTGAGTGGGGAGGAGGAGAAAATAAGATTCAACCATATACTCTTTTTTGTGGTAGAAAATGTGCATGGGAATACACTACAGTAGATTGAGTACATTATAAATGATAGATTGAAATTGCCTTTATGTTCATCATCAGCTCAGCTCTCCTCTAATGAGTTGAGAAGTCAGGGTCAATCCAGGCCTTGTTCATTGTCAGTGGACAAGCGGATACGCTTATCTATTATAATGCCACCAGCACCACTAAATACACGCTCAGACAAAACGCTGGCAGCAGGGCAGGCCATCACCTCCAAGGCGTAGAACGCCAGTTCGTGCCGCGTGTCCTGCTTGTACACCCAGTAGTTGTAAGGCACTAAGGGATCATTTAGGACGCTGACACGGTCTGCTATGTATTCCTTCACCAACAAGTTGATGGCGGGGTGCCATGAAAGTGTCCCATGCCTTGTAGAGTGTTGCCCTGCCTTTGTTGGAGCTGCTGTGTTTTCCTCTTGTCTCCCTTCCTTGGTTGCCTAAGGAAGTATGGACTCTGCCGGCTGCGTTGTCAGATGGAAAATTTTGGAGCAATTTTCCAACAAGGATCTTCTGGTATTGCACCATTTTGCTCATCCTCTCCACCAGAGAAATGAGAGATGACAAGTTCTATTTGTAGCGAGGGTCGAGAAGGGTGAACACCTATTAATCCGTGTTATCTAAAATGCATATAACGCGAGGGTCGTTGGAAAGGCGGCCTAACATGAATTCAGCCTTGTGTGCCAGAGTATCAACAAGCAAGATGTCGATTTCTCTCCATCTCCTCATCCTCCTCCTCTTCTGCCCATCCACACTGAACAGATGGAATTAAAGTTCCATGGGTACTACCCTCTGTAGCAGATGCAACAGTCTCCATCTCCTCCTCCTCATTCAATTCGCTTTGAGAAGATGAACTGAGGGTGGGCTGGCTATTACACTGTGTAATGTCCTCCCCCATTTCCTCGTCTGCCACATTCAGAGCATCATCCTTAATTGTGAGCAGCGATCGTTTGAGTAGACACAGCAGTGGGATGGTTACGCTGATAATAGCGCTTTTGCCACTTACCATCTGTGTGAATTCATCAACGTTTTTTAAAACCTCACAGAGGTCGGACATCAATGCCCACTCCTCACTTGTGAATAGTGGCAGTTAACTCGAAAGGTGACGACCATGTTGCAGCTGGTATTCCACAACTGCCCTCTGCTGGTCACAAAGCCTGGCCAACATGTGGAACGTAGAGTTCCAGCGCGTGCTCATGTTGCACAACAGTAGGTGAGCTGGAAGCAGCAATCGCTGCTGCAGCGTTGACAGGCCGACTGTAGCTGTGGATGACTTGCGGAAATGGGCACACACGCAGCGCGCCTTCACTAGAAGCTCTAGCAAATTGGGGTAGGTTTTGATAAACCGCTGTACCATTAAGTTTAAGATGTGCGCTAGGTATGGGATGTGTGTCAGGTTGCCGAGCTCCAAAGCCGCCACCAAGTTATGGCCATTGTCAGACACAACCATGCCTGGTTGCAGGTTGAGTGGCGAGAGCCACAGCTCGGTTTGGTCTCTTATACCCTGCCACAGCTCTGCAGCGGTGTGCTGTTTGACCCCTAAACAGTTCAACTTCAGCACGGCCTGTTGACTCTTATCCACAGCAGTGCTACACTGCTTCCAGCTAGCGACCGATGGCTGACTGCTGTTGGAGGTGGAAGTGGAGAAGGAGGCGGCGGAGGAGGAGAAGTGGGGGTTGGAGCCAGTAATATAGCTTCTGGCGGAGACCCTGATGGACGTAGGGCCCGCAATCCTGCGCATGGGTAGTCCCTGGCCACCAGCAGTTGTCCTTGTGTCCGTGGGTTAAGTGGACCTTCCCAGTAACTGCGTTGGTCGGGACACATGCTGGTTTAAGGCGGGCACGGCACACCGTGAAAAATAGTGGCGGATGGGGACTGCATACCAAAGGATGGCCGCCGACATCAGGCTGCAGAAGGCCTCACTGTCCACAAGCCTAAATGGCAACATTTCAAGTGCCAGTAATTTAAAAAGTTGCTAATTTAGTGCTATGGCTTGTGGGTGGGTATTTGTGCTTGGGTTAAAATGACTGTGTTATGGACATTTGGACACTGTGCTGGGACAGGGAAGTTTATGTTGTTGCTGATGGTTCATGCAAAGATCCAGGTGCAGGGCGAGGGGCATCCGGGCCTGCACCTTCGACATGGGATTGGCCAGCACATAACACAGGGGAAGAGGAGGCAGTGGTGTGACCCGCAGACCCAGATTGTGGATCCAGGCCTTCAGCCGACTTATTAGGGTGCTTGGATGCCATGTGGCGGATCATGCTTGTGGTGGTGAGGTTGCTGGTGTTCACGCCCCGGCTCATTTTGGTACGGCTTAGGTTGCAAACTACCACTCTTTTGTCGTCTGCACTTTCCTCAAAAAAGCCCCATACTGCAGAACAGCTAACCCTTGGCAAGGTAGATTTATGCATGGGGGTGCTCGGTCTAATGGTTGTGGGCCTGTTTGGTGTGGGCTTACTTCTCCCTTTTGCAACCCCACTACCTCTTCCAGCCTTTTGCGGTTCTGCGGATCCCTCCCCATCTGTACTGCTGTCCTTGCTCGGCTTTTCACCTTTCTATGTTGGGTCAGTGACCTCATCGTCAACCACATCCTCTTCCATTTCCTGACTCTGCTCATCCTCCTGACTTGACCTAACCACAACCTCAGTGATTGACCACTGTATCTCATCTTCATCCACCTTGTGAGGGAATGATTGTCGTTCACCACCGTCATCTTCTTGAGACTGTGAAGGTTCAAGAGGTTGGGAATCAAGGCACAATATCTCAGGTGCCTCTTCAAGCGTGCTGGGCGCGAGGGACAAATGTAATAGTGGCGCTGGAAAGAGCTCCTCGGAAGATCCGAGTGTGGGATCACTCGTTTGGAAAGCCTCTTCATGGTGGGAGAAAGGATGATCAGAGAGAGGATTCGGTTGACCAGACTCTTGGCTACAGAGACTGGACTTGGTGGAAGAGAGGGTGGTCCTTAACCGACTAGAAGCATTATCTTCAGCAATCCAACCGACCAACGGTTCGCACTGGTCCGACTTGGAGAGTGTTGTCCTGCGCCGCCCCAGCTAAGTTGGACATGAAGCTGGGTACGATGGATGTTTTTTTCTACTGGTGCACTGGCAGCAGGCACAGTTTAATTGCGCCCAGGGCCACGGCCTCTGCATGCACCATCAGCATCACGCCCACTTCCCAGTCCCTTAGTGCTCGCCTTCTTCATAATAATGGTTTTGTCACTAGATGTGGTGCAATTGTTTTACAGTCCGCTAAAGACACAGTTTTCTGATGCAGGACAGTATATGTCACAGAAACACAGAATATGGACACTAGATTAGGCCCAGATTATTGGAATCTGCGGTACAGACACTGTTTTCTGATGTAGTTTATATTTATATTTACATTTTTCACTATATCTGGGCCTGACAACCACACAATGTATTGAAGCGCAGATCACACAATTCACGGATTGCACCATTGACCGAAAAAATGTGGATTATGGGAAAAAAATATATTATTTTTACTAATATTCTTCCTATCTCTGTCCCTGACACACAGAAGGTTTTGCTGCACAGATGTCACAAGTCACTGCAGACACCTTCTATATAGAAAAATAATCGCTATTTCGAAAAGTATATAAAAAAAAAATTGTACAACTTTGCACAATTAAATTGCTGCCACCACGCACAATAGTCCTTAATAGTTTTAAAATTGAATAAATTGCAATCACAAACTCCATACACTATCTGTCCCTTCCTAAGCGCAGCTCTCCCTGACTGTATTGCATCCGATGACGCGTTCCGGACAGCCAATTACTGTAATGCAGCCAACATGGCTACTGGCATTACAGTGATGGCAGTACTTACAGTGTTTACTTACGAAACGTGCGGGGAGAAGACTCGAGCATGGAGCTCGAGAACATGTGGTACTCGGCCGAGTACCGCCACGTGACAAGCATAGCGATGCTGAAGCCAAACAAGTAGTGATGTACATTCACATTAATTAGAGTTACTTACAGAATTACCAACAGAAGTTTTAGAGGTTAATTAGATTACACAGACAAGGTCTATGAGAATGGTTGCACATAACAGAGTTTGGGAGATAGATCAGGAATGATACAAAGCTGTATTGAAAACAAAAAATATAATACCTTCTCTATGAGGAACATTATTCCTGACAAACCATAAACGGAGTAAGAAATGTAAATAATGGGCAGTGGGGGTGTACCCACTGCACCAACTAACCGGTTTGCCATTGGGCTATCTCTATGGACATTATCTTGTCAGTCTCCTGGTTTACACCCGTTAACTCCTATATAGGGATCTGGTCTTTTCTTTAGGGGAGCCAACAGGATGCGACCTCTTGAGATAGTCCCAGTGTAATTGGTGGCTGACCCACAGGGGTCTGAGACCCTGGTGCAAAGCATTGAGGGGTCAGGCAATTTTCGTAGTGAGCACACTAGTTGAAGTCGGGCTGGCAGAGTTCAAACCAAAAATTAAGTCCATGGTCAGGGTTAGCAGCAATGGATCAATACAAGAAACAGGCCAGGGCAGATAGGCAAGAATCAGAGTTTGTTACTAGTGTTGATCGAGCACCAATGTGCTCGTGTGCTCAGGTGCTTGAGTAGAGCACTTCGGGATGCTCGGGTGCTCTACCGAACACATCGGAAGTCAATGGGAGAACCCGAGGCACCCCCTGCTCAAAAGAGGGGAGGGTGCCGGGTCCCATTGAGGTCTATGCAGAAGATCCCCACTTTCCCCCCATCTGCTTTAACCTCCTTTTTTCCCACTTATACTATTCTCTATGAAGCTAGAGCGCATTTACAATTGCTGTTTGCAGGTGGACGGAGCTTACCAGGGGTTTGTCCGGCTCCTGTCTCCTGACTGGCAGAGGTGCGCATCTCACCCCGCCTTGGGGGTGGGTCCTTCCCTTTTTATACTGGCCCGGTGGTGCGGTCACTTAGGGTTTCAACTTACCTACGCTCCTGATGATATTTAGAATTGAAACACATAGGGTTGCTACTTACTGTACCTATGCTCCTGAAGATATTTACAATTGAAACGCGTGGATCCAGCACTGTACTCATCCTGCTTTAATGCCCCAGTGCTGCACCAGTAGCACGCTATTTGGCTGGAGTATAGAGCAGTTGGCTTTCTTGGCAGTATGGGCTGCACATGTACCGGCTGAGTGCTCTATTATAATACACAGTGGGGTCTTTGTTAGTCTCAGTGGAATTATCAGCCTGATATTTGGAGTAGGCGGATTCAACTATCCCTCCTATTCAACATCTGGCACTTTATTTGCTGGGACCATCGCTTACCCCAGCTGTATACCACCTATGCATTGCTACTAAATGATTGGTGTCCGACCCCGACTTTTGCACAGCCTATGTCGGACAGCATTGAGATTGGTGGTGCACACCAATGATGTGACAATTAGCGCTTGTTGATAGCGCTTTCATTTTCTCCACCTACACTTGGTCCCACAGGGTATAAGCTATATACACCGGTTAGGGTGCTATGTGTGGCGAATACACCATACTTTGATATACAGTAGGCCTGTCTATTGAGTGTCCCCCCCCCCTTTTTTTTTACAGAGTATTCTAATAAAGATTTATTTTATTATTTTAGCGTCCTATACAGGCAGTGATTGATTTTCCAAAAGAGACGCACACCCACTCATTTAGTTTTATGTGAATTGATTCATATATATCAGAAGTATGATTTTATATATATATATATATATATATATATATATATATAAAAAATCATACTTCTGATATATATGAATCAATTCACAGAAAACTAAATGAGAGCATAATATGTTTCTGCCAGGACTCAAACTCACAGCTTCTGCATCACAGCCCAGAACTTTAACCACTACACTATATAGCTGCATAGCTGGTCACTACAACAAAATAAAATATGAGACTTCTACTGTATAGCAATACTTACTAGTAGTAAGTATTCCTCTACAGAAGAAGTCTCATATATATTTTTTTATTTTTTAAGTAACTGACTATTATAGCTGAGTGGTTAAGTACCTTGCCTCTAATGCAGAAGGTTGTGAGTTTGAATCCCAGCATAAACTTTTCTGAAATGCAAGATAAATTAGATTTAAATACACTGGGGTGTCTCCAAGCCCTGACTCCACATATGGACATAGCTATATATGGAGTCAGAGCAGGGACTCCTAAGCCGCGGACTCACACTGAGAGATTCCCTCACTGTACAGTGATCCTTTGCATAGAAATAGAGGCTAAATTAGATTTAAATACACTGACTCGAGCACACATGGTGTTCGGCCGAACTCTGCAATGTGCCGAGCATGCTCGCTCAACATTATTTGTTAAAAGACAGAATTTCGGCACAAAGGCGGTCAGACAGAATAATGCACCTTCACTAGTAAACTAGGAACCTAAAGCTCAACCACCCTCCCACTAAGGAAGTTGCTTATATAGCCAGGAATAACGAGCCATAGGCTGGGGAGGAATTTGATTATTGGCATGCTGGCCTTTAGCAAGCACTCGTCTCGTCCTAAGAGGCAGACCAGGAGGCCTAGCAGAGAAGTGCAGACCACAGCCTGCAGAAGATGCCAAGAATCAGAACCATCACTAGCCTGAGGAAAAAGGAGCAAGGCAATGGTGGCCATCTGAGTTAGTAGTGAGCAGGGAATGGGACGTCATGGTAATAATATATAAAGTACAGCACAGTACAGTACCTAGTTTATTATTATGAAGTCTTCAGATGGCTGAGATGACTTCTAGGCCAGCTAGTATCCTCTTTCCCCAGGAACCCACCCTCTAAAAGTCATAGCAGTGACCCTCATAATCATCTTGTAGCATCTTGCTGCTGCGGTAGGTAAAATTTGCATGTAGCTTTACAGTGGGCAGAATGAATTTTACTGGTGGGCCCCAGGCACCCCAGTCTGACACTGATTATATGAAAGGCTATGAATTTGGAGTTTTATAGCATACCACATCTAGACTTATTTAAGTGTTGGGCTTTAAAGTTTTTATTAAATAGGTGTAGTACATACCAAAGTACAAAAAATTTGAGATTTAAAAAATGGCATAAAATATAAGCAAAAATTACAAAAATAAAAGAGAGTTGATAACAGAAGATCTAGCATTAGAAGCTGTAGAAAAAACAATGGACACACCTCAGACTTGGCTGACCACCACAACTGTGAACCAACATTTTTGTAAAATATATGTTTTCGTCACTGCAATCCTTTGATCGGATTTCAGAACTCCTCAGCAGCTTATTAAGCAAAATCCTTGTTTATTAGTAGACAGGAAGTTAATAGGAGGCAAGTACCATGCATACTAAATTGTTACTTTTCCTGTTAATTTTGCTGCAAGGACATTTACTGTTAAGATTTTTTTTACTGTGTAACATTAAAGGGGTTTTCCAGGATGATGGGCTTTTAGTCTAGCCCCTGGAGCGTGTGATACTTGTTGAAAAACTCATACTCCCCTGCTCTCCACCACTCTGCTCCTATGCCCTAACTTAATCCCTGTGGCCTTTGGTGATCCTCCAGTCCCAGGTGTGTTTACTTATGGCTGCAGTACCAATGGGGTCATATGTGCTGCTGCAGCCAATGACTGGCCTCAGTGGGTATGTGTCCCCATGCAGCAAGTCACTGCAGGATCACATACCACAAGCTCTGATGGGAAGGAGAAAAGCCCATAATCCTGAAAAAAAAAAAAAACTCTGCCTTACTAAAATTCAGTTTGTATCAACATTACCTAAATGACATCGTTAGAAGAAAGAAAAAAATATATTTTGATTACAAATATACATTAAATGTGTCTTAAACGATATCTTCTGATGGATCGTGTTACTCTCTTCTACTACAAGACGGTCTTCTTACTGCAAACCTTTAGATATACAATCAAGGAAGATTGAATCTCTTGGTTTCTGAGACTGTATATGACAGGGTTTAAGAAAGGGGTCAGCACAATGTAGAGAAGGGAAATAAACTTGTTAACAGGCACTGAATGTCCTCTGTAAGGGACCATGTAGATTATGATCATGGACCCATAATAGGTAGATACAACCCCCAAGTGAGAGCTACAAGTGGAAAAAGTCTTTTGTCGGCCTGAGGTGGAGGAAATTCCAAAAATAGTGATAAAAATGTGAACATAAGTTATAATAATAAATAAGAAAGGTAACAAAACTATAAAAACAGAGTGGACTATAATGTCAATACTCACAGGGGTTGTGTCTGAGCAAGAAAGTTCTAAAAGAGGCGCCAAGTCACAAAAGAAATGGTTAATAACATTCGACCTACAGAAGTCTAAGCCACATACAAGTACAAGTGTGATGAGGACTAACATAAAGCTGATCCCCCAGGATGAAATGATCAGACTGTATCTAAGCTTAGCACTCATCACTGAGATATAATGTAGAGGTCTACAGATGGCCAAGTACCGGTCATAGGACATGGCCGTGAGCAAAAAACATGCAGCACTAACCGACACCCCATAAAGGTAAAACTGAGTTGCACACCCAACAAAAGATATGATACTCCCCTCCTTTATGATAACATCCAGCATCTTAGGAACAACATTTGATATTTGGAAAATATCTGACAGTGCCAAATGTCCAAGGAAGAAATACATCGGAGAACGGAGACGTTGGCTTGTGGACACCAGTAAAATGATCAAGAGGTTCTCACATATAGTCATGGAATACATTAGAAGAACAATGGAGAAGAACGGCAACTTGTAATCATTCAGAGCCGGGAATCCCAGTATAAGGAACTCAGTGGCCATGGAGGAGTTGACTTCATGAACCTTCATCTCTAACTGTTATACGGAGGCCAAATTTATGACATTTAATTGACACATTGAAGCTGATCTTTATGAGGAAAGAAAACTCTTTCTCTCCATTAAAAAGGTTTTCTTTAATTCTTATTCAATATCAATTTCAGTCTTTTCCGCATGAAGCATTTATCAGATACTTGTATACAATTGATTTCCTTCATAATCCTCTCAAGAAAAAGTACATTAGATATTTTCTAAGGACTCGAACAGGATGTTCACTGATTTCTTCTGGAAAAAAAAAAAGAAAATGACACCGGATTTCATGTTCTGTGTACTGTACGGTATATAACTAAGCTTACACCCTCATGGAAAGGACCATTGGGAATATTATTATTGTACAACAACAGATTCAGCTCTCAAGGGATAATTCCAGGAATAAAAATAACGAGTCTCAGAGAAATATTAAGGACTGATTAGCAGTAAATTAGTTTTAACTAAATATACGGATTTTCTAATTATATAAGCAGAACATTCTATCTTGTTGGTAGAGTTCAACTAAAGATGAGTGAAATTCTTGAAATTTATTTTTTTGTCCGAAACAGAACATGATGATGGGCAGGTAGATACAGTAGCAGCAGTGGCATGATTGGGCTGGCGATAAGTAGCCACCTTCATCAGATCTATTCATCAGCCTTAGTCAAAGTTGTGCGAAAATCCTCACAGATTCATGCCTTATTAATTTTGGCAAATGTGATTTGGGGAACAATATTGGAATATGGGGGAAAAAACTTTTTCTGCTTGAGTGTGATGACACCACCTGCTGAAAGCCCTCTCTGAGATGACACTGAAGGCTGGACAAGACAGTACAGCGATAGCAAACTGGACTAGTTCTGGCCAGTGTTCTAATCAACCTCCCCAAAAGGTCATCTGGTCAAGAAACAGGGTAGAAGAAAAGACACAGTTCAGTAACGACTAAGCCTGTTTTATTTAGCCAGCGCATGTCTGTTTGCTGATGTGCTTCAGGGTGGTATGGCAATTAAAAAGGAGCTTTTCCATCAACAGCTGACCAGAAATATGAATGCCAAAGAGAATAATACAATGTGGGTAAAGGTGTGGAACAAAGCCCCATTTCCAGAATAATGAGACATGTTTTACAGACAGCTGGCCAAAGGGAGTAAAGCTTGCTAAATTATCCCCCATGTAATAACAATTTTGAAACATCTATTCTTATGTCTGTATGTTGTATCATTCCTTTATTATTTCTACTAGAAGTTATGAATAGATTGCTAGCAGTCTGCAGTAAGGGTGCAGAGGGGAGGTAACCAGTAAGGTGGGGGGTACCTGCATACTCTGACACTGGCAGCACTTAGTGGATAGAGTCAGACTGTGCATGGACACCCCCAACTGGTTAACACCCCTCTGTACCCTTACTGCAGACTGCTAGCAATTCATTCATAACTTCTAGTAGAAATAATAAAGGAATGATACAACATAGAGCCATAAGAATAGATGCTCCAAAATTGTTATTACATGGGGGATAATTTTGCAAGCTTTACTCCTTTTGGCCAGCTGTCTGTAAAACATGTCTCATTATTCTGGAAATAGGGCTTTGTTCCACACCTTTACCCACATTGTATTATTAGATTGCTAGCAGTCTGCAGTAAGGGTACAGAGGGGGGGGGGGGTAACCAGTAAGGTGGGGGATACCTGCATACTCTGACACTGGCAACACTGAGTGGATAGAGTCAGACTGTGCATGGACACCCCAACTGGTCACCACCCCTCTGTACCCTTACTGCAGACTGCTAGCAATTCATTCATAACTTCTAGTAGAAATAATACAGGAGTGATACAACATGTAGTCATAAGAATAGATGCTCCATAATTGTTATTACATGGGGGATGCATGAAGCTATTAAATTGGCATGTCAGGAGAGGGGACGGGACCTCTTTAACTTCTTATAGGCATGGAACTATGCCACATTTACCACAACTAAGTGGTACAGCAGCAACTGCACTGTAAGCAACTTGGCCAAGTGGGAGTTCAGCTTGTGAATAACTAATTGCTGGTCACGAATAGTTATCTCATGGCCACACATTGTGTTATGGATGTCTCATGATAGAGCAGAGGACAAAGAGGAGTCTGAGCAGGGGAAGACACAGTTGATTAGTGTTGAGTGAATCAAAGCATCCAAAGTGGAATTAGATCCGAAGTTTAGGAAAAATTTGATTCTCCACAAATCAGAATTTCCTTGCACTTTGTGGTAATGAATTATTATTTTTTTTTTCAAATGGTGGTTGCACGTGTTACTCAGTGAAAGTAAGAAACCTGGGAATGTGAGATCACCCACAATAACGTGCAGCCAGCCAATCCCCCGTTAGCCATCCCCCTGTGATGTCATAGCCCTATAAAAACCTTATCCCGCGCAGTCTCCGCCATTTCACTGTGAACTGAACATAGGGAGAGACATAGATAGGGAGAGTACAGGAAGAGTGCAGAGAGATCGTAGGGAGAGTTTATTGAGACTCTGGGGAGAGCGTAGGGAGACAGCAGAGTGACTGCAGGTTGTGTGTAATCGCTGCATGCATCTTGTTCAACCGTTGCGATATTCATAGTTAACCCGTTAATTTACTGATAGACTTACTGTGCCTCAGGGCACCTTTACACGAGGTACGTAAAGACAATGACACCATGGGTGTGCTTAAGAACGCCACCTTGTGTAAAAGCAACTTTCTTTGGTACAAATGATGGAATATGTGACCGAAATGACAATTTTGTGAATGATAATCAACAAGTCTAATGAGTCACCGCTGAAACATTCACTACACCAATAAACGACTGGTTTGTCGCTCAGTCATGCCAATCATCTACTTGTGTAAAGGTACCTTAACTTTTAAGACTTCATACTGAGATTGGGCCACTAAGTGGGATGAATTTGATTAGGCAGTGCAAAAATTAGGGGCACTCCATATTTGGGAATAGAGATAGCAAGTGATGGCTGGATAATATTTATTCTATACGTATTATAAAAAGCCAATGCATCAGACAATAGAACCATACATACAATAAAACTTATAACCAATGAATAGGGGCCTTCAAAATTCGCCAGAAAATAGTGAATGTTCATAGATATATCACATTCTAGTATTCGCAAATATTTGGCTGTTCCTACAATAATTCCCTATATGAATAATCGCAGGAAATGTTCGTTCCTATCTCCGGCCTGTGTCAGGCTCCAAATAATTTGCAAACAAGATCTTGCTGTATCAGATATTATCGTACTGCACACTGTCCGAATGTAGTCCTCCGTTATATTCGGATGATCCGATATATTAGTAATCGTGAAGGAGATCTCTCACCAGCTCGATGTTATAAAACGAAGATTCAGCCGATCTTACCCTACGCGGCATCCCACATGGTATGGAGTTTCGTCTCACGTGACTCCTCGGCTTGGCAGCTGTGAGACCTTAGATCCTTCTCAACGATTCCACCTCTAGTTCGAGACAATGGTAATAGTCCATATGCGAACGTCCACCGAACTGTAATCTTTTCCTATAGGTGGCTCCTGGTTTGTTGGGGAACGGCTCACTGTCCCCACTGTCCCCACTGTCCCCACTGTCCCAGCTGACCTGGTAGGAGCTGGTAAGAGATCTCCTTCACGATTACTAATATATCGGATCATCCAAATATACCGGAGGACTAAATTCGGACAGTGTGCAGTACGATAATATCTGATACAGCAAGATCTTGTTTGCAAATTATTTGGAGCCTGACACAGGCCGGAGATAGGAACGAACATTTCCTGCGATTATTCATATAGGGAATTATTGTAGGAACAGCCAATTATTCGCGAATACTAATATGTGATATATCTATGAACATTCACTATTTTCTGGCAAATTTTGAAGGCCCCTATTCATTGGTTATAAGTTTTATTGTATGTATGGTTCCATTGTCTGATGCATTGGCTTTTTATAATACGTATGGAATAAATATTATCCAGCCATCACTTGCTATCTCTATTCCCAAATACGGAGTGCCCCTCATTTTTGCACTGCTTTTTCTCATCTGTTCGTACGGTCTAGGTGGACCGAGAGGTGAGCACCCTGATCCATTCCGTTGATAGGTTGAGTCGCTGTCTTGCATTTTCCTCCATGATTAGGCAGTGGCTTGGGCATACCTGATTTATCGCGATTCATGACAAATTCGTTCAGAACAAATCAAATTTTTGGTTGAAGTCTGGTGAATTGGCCAAATCGAGTTTTATAAATCTTCACTCATCTCTAATGTTGATGACAGCAACACTCTACTGATCGAGGATGCAGCCTGGCTGCCACAAAAAATACAAGGACAAAGAGGACAGACTTGTTCTGACTCTAAATGATGGTCATTTCTATTTTCTCAGTGGATCTAGTGATGCGGCCACATGTGCTGCAATAGAGCCCTGGGTACCTATATTTGTGATTAAACACCCATGGCTTATTTTCTTCTTGCAGATCTTGCACATGGCAGTAGTTTTTTGTTTTGGCCTTGCGGAGAATACCTGCCATACAGGAGATAATAGCATAGAGCTAGAGGTAGCCGAGCTTGGCCTAGCTCTGGCACATTTTGATCCTGCCCACACAGTATCAGCGGCATCAGAAGTTCCTAAGATGACCACAATAGAAGAAGATCTGTCCTTGTCAGTTCTTGTGGAGGTATAGGCAGTACATTGCCACCGCTCTTTATTGCCGTTGTGGTCACTACTCTCCTCCTCAGCAGCCAGATCTAACAATTAAGACCTTTCCAATAAAAAAATCATCCTCATAGTCCTTAGTAGTGTTGAGTGCGAATATTCGAAAAGCAAATTTTTATCGCGAATATCGGCACTTCGAGAAATCGTGAATGTTTAGAATATAGTGCTACATATTCGTAATGATGAATATTATTTTGTTTTTTGAACACAGTACTCATCAGGTGATTATCCCTCCTGGATCGCGGGAAAGGCAGCCTAACATGATGTCAGCCATTTGTGCCAGAGTACCAACAGGCAAGACTTCGCTGTCGTCATCAGAAGGACCACTCTCAATCTCCTCATCCTCTTCCTCCTCTTCTGCCCACCCACGTTGAACAGATAGAATTAAACTTCCATGGGTACTACCCTCTGTATTGGAGGCAGCCGTCTCCTGCTCCTCTTCATCGTCCAATTCGAGCTGAGAAAACAAACTGAGAGTGTTCTGGCTATCACCCTGTAAAATGTCTTCCGCCATTTCCGCATCTTCCACATGCAAAGCGTCGTCTTTAATTGTGAACAGCAAGCATTTGAGTAGACACAGTAGTGGGATGGTTACTCTGATAATAGCGTTATCGCAGCTCACCATCTGTGTTGATTCCTCAAAGTTTCTTAAAACCTCACAGAGGTCAGACATCCATGCCCACTCCTCGCTTGTGAATAGCAGAAGCTGACTGGAAAGGCGACGGCCATGTTGCAGCTAGTATTCCATTACTGCCCTCTGCTGCTCACAAAGCCTGACCAACATGTGGAATGTTGAGTTCCAGCGCGTGCTCACGTTGCACAACAGCCGGTGAGCTGGCAATTTCAAGCACTGCTGCAGCGTTGACAGACCGGCTAAAGCTGTCGGTGACTTGTGGAAATGTGCACACACACGGCGCACCTTCAACAGTAGCTCAGGCAAATTGAAGTAGGTTTTGAGAAACCACAAGGGTAAACATGTGGGCTAGTCATGGGATGTGTCTAAGCTTGCAGAGCTCAAAATCCGCCACCAAGTTACGGCCATTATCAGACACAACCATGCCTGGTTCTAGGTTGAGTAGCGAGAGCCACAGCTCAGTCTGGTCTCTTATCCCCTGCCACAGCTCTGTGGCGGTGTGCTATTTGTCCTCTAAGCATACCATCTTCATCTTGGCCTGTTGCCGCTTCCCCACTGCAGGGCTACACTGCTTCCAGCTACCAACTGATGACTGAATGGTGCTGCAAGCGGAAAATTCGGGGGTGAAAGTGGAGGAGGAGGAGAAGTGGGGGTTCGAGCCACTAACGTAGGTGCTGGCGGAAACCCTGATCGACGTTGGGCCCGCAATCCTTGGCGTCGGTAGCATCTGTGCTATCCCATGGTACGACTCGCTCCCGGCCTCCACAATGTTCATCCAGTTTGCCGTCAGGCAAATGTAGCGTCCCTGGTTGAATGCACTTGTCCATGTGTCTGTGGTTAAGTGGATCTTCCTAGTAACTGCGTTGGTCAGAGCACACCTTGAAAAATAGTGGAGGCTGTGGACAGCGTAACGAGGGGCGGCTGCCAACATCAGGCTGCAGAAGGCCTCAGTGTCCACAAGCCTAAATGGCAACATTTCCAGGGCCAGTAATTTGGAAATCTGCGCACCTAGTGCTATGGCCTGTGGGAGGGTGGCTGGGTATTTGCACTTGCGTTCAAATGCCTGGGGTAAGGACATTTGTACGCTGCGCTGGGACACGGAAGTGGATGTGGTCACTAATGGTGCTTGCTAAGGTCCCGGTGCAGGGCGGGAGGCATCCGGGCCTGCGTCTTGGACAGGGCATTGGCCAGCACGTAACATAAGGGAACAGGAGGCAGTGGTGTGACCCGAAGACCCAGATTGTGGACCCATGCGTTCGTCCCACTTATTACGGTTCTTAGATGCCATGTGGCAGATCATGCTGGTGGTGGTGAGGTTGCTAGTGTTCACGCCCCGGCTCATTTTCGTATGGCACGGGTTGCAAACTACTATTCGTTTGCTGTCCGCACTTTTCTCAGAACAGCGCCAAACTGCGGAACATCTACCCCTTGGCAAGAGAGATTTCCGCAAGGGGTTGCTCCGTGGAACAGTTGCGGGCCTGTGTGGTGTGGCCCACCTTATCTCTTTTGCCACCCCACTGTCTCTTCCAGCCTGTTGCGGTGCTTGCAGATCCCTCCCCCTCTTGACAGGGTACTGGTTATTTCCACTCGACCCCCTTTTACCTCAGGCTGGCCACCGCTCACCATCCCGCCTCCACTCCCACTCCGACTTTCTCCCTTTTAAATAAAACACCGACACCTGGATGGAATAAATTGGCCACAGCAGCCTTTTATTAAACAAAACATACATATAAAATTAACCCCACATTAACCAAACCCAGGGGGAGGTCCTTGAAGCCCGGAAACCTTGGAAACCATGCCGGGGTGGCCGACCTTACCTCCAGCCGTTGCACCTTAGCTCAGAAGCACCACGGTTGACACACCCCAACAATCCCGCCACAGCCGCCAAGCAACTATGGGAGTCCAGCCCCCACCGTGGGGCCCTCCCATCCTCATCCTCTGATACACCCACCGACTCCAAGGACCTCCCACCGCCACCCGAAGCCGCCGCGACAATAGCCTCCCCTCTTACCCTTCCCCTTCCTCTTTACTTTTCTTTTTCCTCTATTATAACAGAACCATCATGCGCAAACCCACACGCAACTGACCACCATTACCCAAGGGCCCCCAGCCCCTCTCCCCCCTCCCCCCAAATACAGGGGTGGGTTGGCGGGGGTCAGTACACTTTAAAATGGCCCCCTTCTCCTTCCTAGCAACCCCTTTTAACCCCTTTGTCCCCACCCCCACTAACTCAAATCAACCAATCCCTAACTATCACCAGGGAGGGGTCTCCTTAAACCACCCCCTGTCATGCTCGCCTCCCTCTACGCTGCGCCCTCAGTCCGGCTCCTTCTGTACTGCTGTCCTCGCTCGGCTTTCCACCTTTCCAGGTTGGGTCAGTGACCTCATCGGCCACCACCTCCTCTTCCACTTTCACACTAAGATCATCCTCCTGATTTGTTGGCCTAACCACAACCGCAGTGATTGACAACTGTGTCTCATCCTCTTCATCAACCTCTTGAGACAACCTCTTGTCCCATCATCATCCACCTCATTAAACACTAATTGCCGTTCCCTACCATCATGCTCTTGTGACTGTGGATGTTCAAGACGTTAGGAATCAGGGCACAAGATCTCATGTCCCTCTTCGAGCATGCTTGGCGAGAGGGCCAAATCAAGTAATGAAGATGAAAAGAGGTCCTCGGAATATCCAAGTGTGGGATCACTTGTTTGGCCAGACTGTACATGGTGGGAGGAAGGAGGATCAGGGTGAGGATTGAGTTGACCAGACTCCTGGCTACTGAGACTGGACTTGGTGGAAGAGAGGGTGGTCCTTAACCGACTGGAAGCACTATCTGCTGCAATCTAACCGACCACCTGGTCGCACTGGCTGACTTCAAGAGTGGTGTCCTGCGCCGCCCTGCAAACTGGGACATGAAGCTAGGTATCTTGGATGATTGTTTTTTTTGTGCTCTGGCAGCAGGCACTGTTTCTCCGCGCCCAGGGCTACGTCCTTTGCGTGCACCATCAGCATCACGGCCACTTCCCCGTCCCTTACGGCTCGCCTTCTTCATTTCAAATGTGATATATGCTTAAAAGTCTGTCACACGTACAGTAGCGTAGGATTTAGAAGTGTATGTGCAAAAATTTTTACAAAGGTATTTGTGATGAGGAAACGTTATACAGGACAGGTACCACAGGTAATGTAACAGTTTGCAGTGAGTGTCTACGGAAAAAGTATACTGGATGTTGCTTATATTCTAGGGATGCGCACACTTTAAACAGGAGATGTGGCGCATATAATTTTACTGTCTGCAGGGGAAACCATCTACGGAAAAAGTGTACTGGATGTCACTGATATTTTACGGATGCGCACCCTTTAAACAGGAGATGTGGCGCAGATAATTTAACTGTCCACAGCAGACACCGTCTACTGAAAAACTGCACTTGATGTCACTGATATTTTACGGATGCGCACACTTTAAACAGGAGATGTGGCGCTGATAATTTAACTGTCTGCAGGGGAAACTATCTATGCAAAAAGTGCACTGGATGTCACTGATATTTTAGGGATGCGCACACTTTACACAGGAAATGTGGAGTGAATTATTTAACTGTCCGCAGCCGCCTATTACACGGTATTTTGCACAGGATGCGCTACAAATATATATTGCTGCTGTCACACACAATAGTGCTTACAAGGACTTTTGGGTCTCTGAAAAGTTTTTGTATAAAAATCTTCCTATTACACTCCCTACACTGTCTGTCCCTTCGTATGCTCAACTCTCCCTGACTTCGAATACGCGTCATTGGGTGCTATTTAGGATGCCAGTAGCCAACACGGCTGTAGTTAACTTCACGTTTATTGGCTGCTGAGCAGCCATGAAAACGTGCAGTGAGGAGACTCGAGCATTGCGCTCAAGCATATGCTGTACTCTGCCAAGTACCGCCA
Source organism: Bufo gargarizans (assembly GCF_014858855.1). Taxonomy (NCBI): domain Eukaryota; kingdom Metazoa; phylum Chordata; class Amphibia; order Anura; family Bufonidae; genus Bufo; species Bufo gargarizans. The sequence goes on along the minus strand of NC_058081.1, from coordinate 3,940,900 downwards.
TGTTCCAAGCATAGCAATGCTCAAGCCGATCTGGTATTTGGCCGAACATGCTCGCTCAACACTAATAATTGTCTTTCCTCCATTTCCTTCTTGTTTGAGTATATTTTTCAGTATTTTTGCACTTTTTGGTATTTTTGTAGATTTTATTATTGTTTTTTTATATGTCAGTTGTTACCACTTACGCCCCCTGTGCTGCAAGGTGCAGCCACAGAGACTTGGGTGCAAAACATGGCAAATGATGTTCAAGAAGTCAACACTTTTGTTGTTCAAAATGCAGATCGGTTTAAGAAACAAAAAATAATAATATTTTGATAAAAAAATCAGATTTGAGTTCAAGGTTAGAGATTTGATGATGGTGAGGGACTTTGGAAAAAGGGGACATTCATTCACCCTTTTATGGAAGGGACCCTTCAACTTTGTAGACAAAGTGAGTCCATCTGTTTACTTAATTAAAATGACCAGCTCTGAGGGTAAATTAGTCCTGAAATGGTACCATATAATTCAGTATATCATTGTAAAGCTTAATTTTGCCCAGAGAAGACAAGCTCCCCCTTCCTGTGAAAGTTACAGCAGAGTAACCTGAAGTTTTTTGGGGATTTCGGATTCCGAACTTGACCTGAACTTAACCCCAAACAATGAACCCCATTGAAGTCAATGGGGACCTGAACTTTGGGGATGAAAAATGGCTGTAAAAATGGAATAGAAAGGGCTAGAGGGCTGCAAAAGGATCCAACATGTGGGTAGGAGCAGTACAAATGCCCTGCAAACAAATATGGATAGGGAAATGACTTAAAATAACAAAAAATACACAAAAATAAATAAATAACATCGAAATTGAGGAAGCTGTGGATATTGTGCTGTAGGTGGAAGAGGCAGAGGAGAAGGACGAAGAAGACAAAACTCTTTCTGTTTTGTTTATTTAAATGTGTCTATCAATTCTGTGTGTGACCTTTAGCCATTTTTTGGGTGCGGCCGGCATATTTCTCTGCTCTGCCAATATAAGACATCATTTTGAGCCAGGAAGTGGAGGTCCGAGTGAAGGTGGAAAGGGACGTGGAGGTGTATCCGTCAATTCTGTGTCAGATGGCTAAGGGCTCTTTCACACCTGCATTCTTGTCTTCCGGCATAGAGTTCCGTCGTCGGGGCTCTATGCCGGAAGAATCCTGATCAGTTTTATCCTAATGCATTCTGAATGGAGTGAAATCCGTTCAGGATGCATCAGGATGTCTTCAGTTCCGGACCGGAAAGTTTTTGGGCCGGAGAAAATACCGCAGCATGCTGCGCCGAAAATCCTGAAGACTTGCCGCAAGGCCGGATCCGGAATTAATGCCCATTTAAAGGCATTGATCCGGATCCGGCCTTAAGCTAAACGTCGTTTCGGCGCATTGCCGGATCCGACGTTAAGCTTTTTCTGAATGGTTACCATGGCTGCCGGGACGCTAAAGTCCTGGCAGCCATGGTAAAGTGTAGTGGGGAGCGGGGGAGCAGTATACTTACCGTCCATGCGGCTCCCGGGGCGCTCCAGAGTGACGTCAGAGCGCCCCATGCCCTGACGTCACTCTGGAGCGCTGACGTCACTCTGGAGCGCCCCGGGAGCCACACGGACGTAAGTATGCCGCTCCCCCACTCCCCGCTCCTACTATGGCAACCAGGACTTTAATAGCGTCCTGGCTGCCATAGTAACACTGAAAGCATTTTGAAGACGGATCCGTCTTCAAATGCTTTCAGTACACTTGCGTTTTTCTGGATCCGGCGTGTAATTCCGGCAAGTGGAGTACACGCCGGATCCGGACAACGCAAGTGTGAAAGAGGCCTAAGGGCCACGGTGTCACAGTTTGGTGCTTGTATGTCCTGGGTAAAAACTGCAGCTGCTATGCAAAGTTCATCAAGTGCAATGGAAGAAATTTTGAAAGAGCTGGTGGAATCCAATGCACAACAACAACAGGCCATGGAGGAGCAGCGGAGATTACAGGCACAGGGTAAAAAGAGACATAAAGAAGTTTTACGTGTCCAACAACAGACCATGGCACAGCAACAACAGGCTATGGCACAGCAGCAGCAGGCTCAGATGAAGGCCCAGACGTGGCTTTGATGAGGACATGTGTCCCAGGTGTAGCTTTGAGAAGGGACCCCGGAGAGGTTTGGAGGATGAACGTGGCCCTAGAAGGGACTTTGAGGATGATCGTGGTCCTAGAAGAGGCTACTTACAATTCCTGAAGTCAGCCTGTGTCTCCCTCTTGTGGAGCTTCTGAACTGGATTTGGGGAAATAAAGTTGCACAGCAGTTTCTATGCATCAGCAACTGGGCCTCCTCTCTGGACAATAGACAGAACACTGCTCATGCCACAATGAGCTAGTCAGCAGCTGGTCACAGGATGACATCAGAACTGGTCCTGACAGAACACTGATCAATGGGGCTTGACATCATAGTCAACAATGCTTTTTTTAATCTTCTTCTTTTTCTCCTTATTCCTTCTCCTCCCTCCTCTCTTTTTGCCCCCATTTGATGTTATGTACATGTCACGCATGCCTTTTATAAGCTCTATCTTCGTCCTTTACGAATGAGTGATGATGGGGAGGGGGTAGAGAGGCTGTCCCAGTTGGGCTGGGACAGAGTGCGTGCTTTGGTAACAGGACCTATGTTTGAGGAAAAGACATGGCAAACAGTGGGCATGCACCAGGCGGTGGTGTTATGCAGATTGGGAACCTGAAGAGGAGCATTTTGATGAGGGCAGAGCGGCGGACGAATCAACTCCCTGTTTTGTGAGAGTGACATACCTCCTGGAATGGGCTGGAGCCTGGAGGCTGTCACCTTGAGAAGTGTTCTGCTTCGGCGAACAGTGGCCTCTGTGGCGAACCCTTTTCAGGTTATCAGTTTTTGGCCTTTGTAACTAAGATCACCTGTAGTATCTGTTATCGCTTCTCGGCCTTTTGGCTAAGATCAAGTGTAGTATCGAGAGGTGCTGCCTTGGTCTTGGCCGGAGGTGCCCCGGGTACCCGGACCCTCGGCCTCTGGCGGAAGCCGCAGTTCATAGCTGCGGTGGAAGCCAGTGCTGCTATTGGGGGGACGGCTTAGTCCCGGGGCAACGAGAGGCGATCACCCCCTCTGCCACTGCACATAGCTGCAGTGGGCAGTTTACAGACTGGATTTAAAAGATCGAGTATTGGAGACCCGGAAAGAGGACTGGTTTTGATTTGGACCACTGCACATAGCTGCAGTGGATTGGCTTGGAAGCAAGGTTTTTTGTTTAGTGAGCCAGAAGAAAGGAGTTTGCGAAAATGGAGTTTGGAAGAAAGAAGAACTGTCTGCGTTTTGTCTGCAAGCAAGATTCAGTGAAGGATTGGAATGAACTTTATGTCTGCGATTTATTGAAGGTACTTGGTGGGATTGAAAGAAAGGATATTTTTTGTATGCAAGGAAATGTCAAGAGAAGATCGTTTGATGTGACTTTGGTGTCTGAAAGGAAGTGTATGGACTTTTTATGGAATGGAAAGAAGTGTCTAGATCATATCCGGATTTAGAAGTGTTTGTGTCGTGTATTGGAGAAGCAAGAAAGTTGGTGGTTAGTATGGAAGATCCTTATGTGAAGATGTATGAGATTCAGAAATTTTTGGTGAGCTTTGGACTAATCGTTAGTTTCGAGAAAGCGTTTTTGAATACAGTAGGAATTTGGAACGGGAAGAGAAGGTTTTGGATTTGGACAAAGGAAGAAAAGGATGTGTTTGTGGCTGGGAAAATAAGTATTAATGGACGGATTGGTTATTGTTATTGGGAAAATGGGAAAAAGGCTGAAAAGAGAGAGGAAGAAGGAAAGAGTATGGATGAAGAAGATAAGAGTATGGAGAAGAGATATTGGGAAAAGTCGGTTGTGTCTATTGGTGGAATTTGGAAAGAAGAAGAAAAGGAGTTTGTTAAGCGTGAGAAAGTGCCTATAAAAGTAAGACAAGCTGTGGAAGGAATTGAAAGTCAAGATGGAAATGAAGGGAAAAAAGAAGAATTGGTTAAGACTGGTAAAGCTGAGAAAATGTTTGTGAAAGGAAAGCAAGTTGTGAAGAAAGAAGAAAGTAAAAAAATTTTTTTTTTTGAATCTGTGTGGGGTGTGAAGAGAGAAGAAGGTGAAGAAGGAGGAAGATTGGAATCCTGTTGGAGTGGTGTGGACTTTGAAAATGTCCAGAAAGAAGAGCTAGTAGATGAGAAAAAGAAAAAGACAAAAATGAAATAAAGAGAAAGTTTTAGGTTATGATGTAAAGAAATAAGATGGTTTATGTTTAAGTTTTCTATGTTTTGTCTGTTTTGATGTTTTGTGTGTTTAAAAAAAACAAAAATATTTTTTTTAAAAAAAATTATGAGAAATATAAATAAAAAGTAAAAAAATGTTTGATACGGATGATGAAGCGCCAAGCATATAGTGTTATAACACAATATGTGGCGTCTTCTGACGCTATCAACTAACTAAAATCTGTTATCGCTTCTCGGCCTTTTGGCTAAGATCAAGTGTAGGGATACACAGGGTCTTGGCCGGAGGTGCCTGGGGTACCCGACTGCTCGGCCTTGAGAGTGGACCCTGGTTGATAGCCAGGGTCTTAACTCTTGCTGCTATAGGGCAGGAGGCTTAGTCCCCAGGCAACGAGAGGCGATCACCCCTTCTGTCACTGCACATAGCTGCAGGGGGCAGTCTGCAGGAATTGCAGAAAAAGATTTGGATTTAAGTTCCTGTGAAAAGATTGGAATATGGATTTCGCTGGGAAAAGGAATTGTCTGTGGTTTATCTGCAAAGGAGACCCTGCAACGTACTGGAATGAAGAGTACATATTGGATTTACTGGAACAATATGGAGGCATCAGAAAAGAAGAAGTATTTTGTATGCAGCAAGACAGTAAGAAAAGAACTTTTGATGTGACTTTGTTATCTGAGCAGAAATGTTTAGAATTCTTTATGCTATGGAATGAAGCGCTTGTTTTCACAAAATAAATAGAAGTGCTGGTTTCTGGTATTTGTAAGGCAAGAAAACTTGTAATTGCGATGGATGATCCTTTTATGGAAGTCAAGGAAGTTAAGAAGTTCCTGTAAAGTTATGGACTGATTGTGAGATTTGAAAAGAATTTCTTGAATGTTGTGGGTATATGGAACGGCAAGAGGAGGTTTTTTGTTTGGCAGAAGGATGGAGGAGACGTTTTTTCTTCTGGAAAAGTAAATGGAAATGGAAAAAAAGGTTATTGTTATTGGGAGTCTGAGAGAAAGGTAGAGCAAGTGAGAATAAAAGAAGAATGTTTAGAAGAAACTGAGAAAAGGGAAGATCAAGTGAGATGTTGGTGAAGAGGAAAAGTTTAAGCAAACTAAGTATGAAGGTGACCTGCATAAGAAAAGCTTTGAGGCTGTTTTGGAAATGTTAAAAGAGGAAGAAATTAATGATTTGATGATAAGTGGCAAAGAAAGGAGTGAAAAGGTTTCAGTCTGTGATGAGAAAGATTTTGTGAAAGAAAAGCGGTTTGTGAAGAAAGAAGTTGTGAAGAGAGAAGAAAGTTTGAAATCCTTGTGGGGTGATGTTACTGTATCAACGGATTTTGTTTGGGACATAAGGAAAAATGTTCAGAAAGAAGAGTTGGTGAATGGGAAAAAGACCAAAATGAAGAATTAAAGAGAAAGTTTATGTTAAGATGTAAAGAAATAAGTTTGGTTTATGTTCATGTTTGTTTGTTAAATAATATATATATTTTTTTTAAACGATGATAAATATAAATAAAAAGTAAACAATTGTTGGTACGGATGATGAAGCGTTAACATACGGTGATTAACACAATATGTGGCGTCTTCAGACGCTATCAACACAAAAAAAAAAATCTGCTATAGCTTCTCGCCCTTTTGGCTAAGATCAAGTGTAGTATCTGTTCTTATCAGTCCAGTCGAGTCTGGCTCCTGGACTGTAAACTCCACCCATGCAGGGCATACCCGAGGGTTGCAGTATGGAATGGAGGAGAGCAGTGAACCACACAGCATCCCTAGCATGTATGGCTTGGGTTTCAAGGTACCCTTGCTAGGTGACGAAGGGCTCTGCTGGATTGAAGCCAGGGGGCTCAAAATGAACTCAAAGACTCTGTGCCCAGGAACAGCCTGCAACACACTTCGGTGCTGTACGGACTATTTCCTGGGATTCATACTGTTAAGGCCATCCAGAAGGCCTGGCCCCTTATGAACTGTTTTAAGGACTCTATATAGCTTGCCAGTAGCTGGCTTATTCTCAGGAGGGAGAGTAGGTCTGTCCTGGACTGCCGCAGGCTTATCCACAGCCTGCTGCGGGATTACAACATCTTGGACATCGACGAAGAAGAGGACTAAACCCCTCTTCTTCCATCTCTTCCTCCCTGTCGTGTCTGTAATTTCCCCTCCCTACCCCCTCCTTCCCATCCCCCACCCTTCATCACTTTCTAACAGCTATGTTAAATGGTATCTGCCTTGTGCCCTGCGCTGCATCGCAGTACTAAGTATGTATGTTTGACGATTTGATTACAATAAAGGTATATTAAATGAAAAAATAATAATCTGTTTGTCTCAGTTTAATATATCCTATGTCCCCTATCTGGGGACAATATATAATTGACTTTAGAAACAGGAAGAGTGAAACAAGCTTGCTCTGTCCACTTCACGCACTGACCTACTCTACTGAGGATCGCCATTGTGTGCGACTGTGTTCTCCGGACTCTGAGGCTGCAAATGGCTCTGCGGGCAAGGCCATGTTTCTCCTGCACTTCTGGGGGGGTCTAGGCTGGGACAAGTGGGACATCTCCATCCCTTACAACTGGCAGGCTCCGAACATCAACTGGAGGGCCTCAAGCCCGACTTATGGAAATCATAGAAAATCCACAAGATAAACAAAAGGAAGGACTTGGTGGAGTCAGTTCCAGATCTCCAGATGATACCGCAGAGATGGTATGGACTCATGTTTTTTCAGACAGGTTAAGCAATGGGCACAAGGACTTGTCATGGTTGGCCGGGGTCTTACTTCCGGATTCAGCTGGGGGTTGCCTTTTGGTCTGGGTCCCCTGCAGGTGTTTTCTAGACCAGAGGGACTGGGAAAGGTTTATGGGGGCCCATCTGTTAAGGATAGGGCCTGCAATAGACTCCAACCTTTTCAGGTATCGGTTCTCGGTCTTGTAGCTAAAATCACCTGTAGTGTCTGTTCATCTCAGTTTAATATCTCATACATCCCCTACCTAGGGACCATATAGTAAAATAATTTTCCTCCTACAACAGTGACGGATACAAAAGGGGTGTTTTTAATTTTCAAAAATGTCCTTAGTGTCAAAGACACACTCCACAGTCGAATTTCCTCTCCTGCTATTCCACAGATCGATTGAAAAGTGCTGTTCTTAATTGGAAAAAAAATATATTTATTATATATTATTTTTATTTTTGATTACTGTAGGCCCCAAAACATTGGGAAATAGAAAAGAGAATGTACAAAGTGAGCTGGAGTATAACTATGACGAGTGCGGGGCCACTATATACTGTATATAAACATAAAAAAATATATTTTTATTTTTTATTTTTTCCTTTGTTTTTTGGTTTCTATAGGCTCCAAAACATTGGAAAATGGAAAAGAGAACCCACAAAGTGAGCTGGAATATAACAATGGCTAGGTATACTTCTCTACTCTGGCCAAGGTACGGACAAGTCCTGTGGGATCCATGCCTGGTTCATTTTAATGAACGTGAGATTGTCCACATTGGCTGTGGACAGGCTGCCGTGATAAACACACGTTCAGATAATACACTGGCTGCAGGGCAGGCCAGCACCTCCAAGGTGTAAAGGGCAAGCTCAGGCCATGTGCCCAATTTGGAGACTCAGAAGTTAAATAGGGCCGACCCATCAGTCAGTACATGCAGCCGTGTGCACACGTACTGTTCCACCATGTTGCTGAAACTCTGCCTCCAGCTAAGACGGTCCATATCAGCTGGTGGTGCTGGATGTTGTGGCATGATGACAAAGCATTTCCACATTTCGGCCATGCTAAGAGGTGTTGGCGGTGTCCCAGCTGTGTTGGCGACTTCTTCGTCCTACTATGCCTTCGCCTTGTGCTTCTACTAAACCCCGGCTGTCAGGTGGTAATGCTATCAGCAGCACATCTACCAGCTTGCACTTGTACTCGAGCATCTTCCGATCATGCTCCAGTGATGGAAGTAAGGACGACACGTTGTCCTTGTAGTCACGTGGAAAAAACATAAGTAGAACAAACAGGGAGGTTATCCAGAGGCTTCGCAGGATAAGATAATTTAAATAAATTTTATATTAATGACCCACTCACTTCACTGGGGGGTCACCAGTAGGATAAACTCAAGACAGCTGGGGCAAGTCACCCCCCCCCCCCCTTCCCGGCCAGGATCGCTTGTAGAATGGTTGAGGTTGGTGTCAACGCACTGGATGTGCAGCTCAGATGTAATTCAGCACACGGATCCAAAAATACGTCAACAATCCTCTTTATTTATATATATATATATACGGCTCAACGCGTTTCAGGGGTCACAAAGCCCCCTCTGATCCCAGCCGGGGGGGGGGGGGGGGTAACTTGCCCCAGGTGTCTTGAGTTTATCCTGGTGGCTACAACCCAGTGAAGTTAGTGGATCATTAAGATCAAATTTATTTTAAAAAATTATCTTAGTTCACTTATTGATTCAATGTTATGTTCTATCCAGCATTTTATCTATTTATTTAATGCACCTTACTCTACCTCACTCTCTTATCTACTAATTAACCCCACACGCTATCCCCTTGTGTCTGTGGGTGATATTATCCTATAGTATACTTGCATTCATATTTAACCTGTTATTTATGAGACTGGTGCTCATTCCCCCACGTTTTTAATGTCAACGGTGTGATACTTGGGGTGGATACCTTCCCCCTTGCCATCCACCTTGTTGCTGATCCTTTGTCACGTTGTCCTTGGAGCGGGGATCCTGCAGGGTGACCAGCCAGTAATCAGCATTGGTTAGGATGCACAGGCACTGCAGCATGTAGTCTCTAATGTGTACCAGGCTTCCCAGAGGAAACAACAAGCTATCCTCGGTGCGAGGTGTATCGTCTGTTTTCATTGTATCCACCCATCCATGCTCCAGTGATGCCCATGGACTGATTTGGGTGCCACCCTGCTGTGAACATGGATCCTCGGATCCTCCTCCTCATCCTCCAAAACTGTGCCCTCGCTGGACAGTTGTGTACCTGGCCGCTGTTGGTGGAGGAACCCACCCTCCAAGCCACGTCTGGATGACTGGCCTGATAACCATGTGAATGATCCCTCTTCCCGTCCTGCTCCTCCTGTGCCACATCCTCTTCCATCATCACCCAAAGCGTTTTTTCAAGGAGACATAGAAGTGGGATAGTAACGCTGAGGACGGCACTGACCACGTTGGTGGAGTATTCGAAACAGCGCAGCATGGCACACACATAGAGGCCCACTCGCTGGTGATGAAGTGGTGCTGTTCCGCAGAGCGACTCAACTGTGCGTGCTGCTGCTGAAACTCATTTATTGGCTGCTGCTGCTCACACAGTCTCTCCAGCATGTGAAAAATGGAGTTCAACCTTGTGGATATGTCGCATATGAGGCGATGAGTGGAAAGGCAGAGGTTACGCTGCAGCGCAGACAGGAAAGCAGCAGACGGGTGAGAACGCTGGAAGTGCGCACAGATGGCCCGCACTTTCTGCAGCAGCTCTGACATATTGGGGTAATTCTTGAGGAACCTCTGCACCACCAAGTTCAGCACTCAGCACATGCACCAGGCAAGGGATGTGCGTCAAACCATCTACAGTTGTGTTCAAAATTATTTAACCCTCACTGAAATTGAGTGTTTTGGCCAGTTTGACATTGATTTTGATCATTTCAGTCATCTTGTTTACAATTAAATCACAGAGGCCCTTGTAAGTCAGACAAATATAACATAACATTTATAATGAAATAACCACAAATGTATTTTCTGCGCTCACATCATTATCAGTTTTATTCAACCCCCAAGTGACATTCAATCTTAGTACTTAGTACAACATCCTTTTCCAGTTATAACAGCTGTTAAACGTGAAGCATAGCCTGACACAAGTGTCTTGCAGCGATCTACGGGTATCTTCGCCCATTCTTCATGGGCAAAAGCCTCCAGTTCAGTCACATTCTTAGGCTTGCGCGCTGCAACTGCTTTCTTTAAGTCCCACCAGAGGTTCTCAATCGGATTTCAGTCTGGTGACTGCGATAGCCACTTCAAAATGTTGCAGCCTTTAATCTGCCACCATGCTCTAGTGGACTTGGAGGTATGCTTAGGATCATTGTCCTGTTGAAAGGTCCAACGTCTCCCAAGCCTAAGGTTTGTGACGGACTGCATCACATTTTCATCCAATATCTCCTGGTACTGAAGAGAATTCATGGTACCTTGCACACGCTGAAGCTTTCCTGTACCTGTAGAAGAAAAACATCCCCAAAGCATGATTGACCCCCCGCCATGCTTCACAGTAGGCAAGGTGTTCTTTTCTTCATAGGCCTTGTTCTTCCTCCTCCAAACATAGCGTTGATCCATGGGCCCAAACAGTTCTCATTTTGTTTTATCAGTCCACAGAACACTATCCCAAAACTTTTGTGGTTTGTCCACATGACTTTTGGCATACTGCAGTCGACTCTTCTTATTCTTTGGAGAGTTCTGGCATGGAGGCCTTCATTGCGCAGTGTGCGCCTTATTGTCTGAGCTGAAACTTCAGTACCCACACCTGACAAATCTTTTTCAGTTCCTCAGCAGTCACACAGGGACTTTTCTCTACTTTGCGCTTCAGTTAGCGCACAGCAGTTGAAGTCAGCATCTTCTTTCTGCCACGACCAGGTAGCGTTTTAACAGTGCCCTTTGCCTTGAATTTGCGAATTATGCTTTCTATGGTGTCTCTTGGTATGTTTAACATCTTTGCAATCTTCTTATAGCCATTGCCCTTCCTGTGAAGAGAAATCACCTCTTCTCTTGTCTTCCTGGACCATTCTCTTGACTTCACCATGTTTGTAAACACACCAGTAAATGTCTAGAAGGAGCTGAGTATCACAGTCCTTTTAAATCTGCCTAATTGGTGCTTATTATGCTTGATTGCTGCTCCTTGACATCCACAGGTGTTTTTAATACCTGATCGAAAACACTTGAATGAACCTCTGTTCTTAAGAGTGGTAGTCTTTAAGGGGTTGAATAATTGTGTCAATGAAGAAATCACAAAAAAAAAACATTTAATACTGTATTACAATTACAATTGATGTCATTTTAGTTGCATTTGTTTCTTTAAAAAGTCCTTGTAAGATTTCATTCTGAACACAATTACAAATGTACACTAAATTCCCTAAAACCCTTTACAGCATTGGGGGTTGAATAATTTTGAACACAACTGTAGGCCCAGAGCTGCCACAAGATTTTGTCCATTGTTGCACACCACCATGCCGGGTTTGAGGCTCAGTGGCACCAACCACTCATCGGTCTGTTCTTCAATGCCTGCCGACAGCTCCTGCGCGGTGTTGGGTCTTTTGCCCAAACAGATGAGTTTCAGAACAGCCTGCTCTCATTTTCCCCTTGCTGTGCTGAAGTTGGTTGTGCAGGTGTTGCTCTGACTTGATGAGGAACAGGAGGAGGAAGTGAAGGAGGAGGCAACAGGAGGCACTGAGAAACCTCCAGCAATCCTCTGTGGTGGTAGGATGTGCGCCAAACCGATTTCCGCCTCGGGCCCGGCCGCCACTACATTTACACTACAGTTTGCAGTTAGAGAGATATAACACCTCTGCCCATTCTTACTGGTACACGTATCGGTGGTTATGTGGACCTTGCCACTGATGGCGTTGCACAGCGCATATCAGATTTTTTCCACTACTTGTTCGTGCAGGTCAGGGATGGCCCGCCTCAAAAGGGACTTTGTCATAGGGTCATTTTGAAAATGACAGACAGAGGAAGAGTCAGGCCATTCCGGCAGGGGTGGTAGGGGTCAGGCAGGTGCACCAGGCCGGAGCCTAAGTGGGAAGTTGGAGAAGGGGTGTGCGATTACGTCCAAGGATGCACCAGAGTTGGTTGAGTGGCTCACTCAGCCTTTCGCTTCTGCACCCTCCTCATCCTCTCTATCTGCACCCTCCTCACTCTCTGTTGTATGCACCCCCAAAGACACCACCACCATAGCCCCTCCACTCGAGTCAAAGGAATTATTTTCCCATTCCCAGACCTTAACGATGCACAGCCATTCTTGGCATCGGATCAGGAAGAGAAGGTAGCAACAGTTGCCACCCAGCAGGCTGACGACAGTACCCAGATCAGCCCAAGGACGGAGGTCCCCGCTGTTACTGCCTTCTCCGAGATTTCTATTTTCAGTGGTGGTAAAGGTGACGATGATGACGTGTCGATGGATTTCATGTGGGTGCTCAAAAGAGAGGAAGAGGAGAGGAGTTCAGAGGGAAAGACAGATCAGCAGATAGGGGGTAGAAGGAGGAGAAGCAGGCATAACTCGCAGTGCACAGGAGGCAAAAAGCAGACTGCAAATGTATCAGGAGTTAGCCATCCACCATACACGGTCACATCTGGTGCTCCCAGGACGCCGGCACATGGCTCCGCCGTGTGGGATTTTTTTAACGTGTCATCTGCTGACAATAGTGTTGCCATCTGCAGCCTGTGCTGTCAACGCATAAGTTACAGTAAGCCCAACATTCACCTGCGAACAACCGCTTTAAGAAGGCACCTGGCCTCTCATCACTGAGCCCAGTGGGAGCAACACCATCAGAACCCACAAAGCCACACTCCCAGCGCTCCACGTCCTGACTCTTCTCCTTCTCCTCTCTCCTCACATTTGTCCTCCACTCCATCTTCCACCGTGCCGTTGTCGCGTTCATCTGGCAAAAGACAGGCTTCCGTGGCCCAAATGTTCAAACGTAAAAAGTTAATGACGCCGGATAACCCTCTTGCCCAACGGCTGACCGATGGCTTGTCGGAACTGCTAGCCCACCCACTACTGCCATATAAACTGGTGGACTCGGAGGCCTTTAGAAAATTTGTTGCCATTGGCACACTGCAATGTAGGGTCCCCGGAAGGAAATATTTCTCCCAGAAGGGTATCCCAGAGCTATATGGCCATGTTCAGCGGCAAGTGAATGTATCTTTGGCACACATCTGACCACAGACACGTGGTCTAGCAAACACGGGCAGGGAAGGTGCATAACTCTTACTGCCCACTGGGTGAACATTTTGACGGCTGTCAAGCATGCAACTTGTGGCACCCTTGTAGATTTGGTGTTACCGCTATGGATTGCATGCAGGCCTGACTCTTCTTCTGCTCCTCCTACTCCATCCTCTGTCTTGTCCTTGGCTGACTCCTCCTTTTCCACTGCTACCGCCTCTTCCGCTGCCCCCCCCCAGCTCCCCAGAACCTATTTGACGTGCCAGGTGAGACGTTGCCATGCTGTGCTATTGTGACTGGAAGCCAAGAGCCACACCGGTCCTGCACTGCTTTTGCCTCTGCGGTCACAGGCCGATCAGTGGCTAAACCCTCTCAATTTGACAGTTGCTAAAGTGGTGTGCACCTCTAGTAATTACTGTATTTTTCGCCCTATAAGACACACTGAGATTTTTGAGGAGGGAAATAAGAAAAATAATATTTTGAACCAAAAGGTGTGCTTTTGGTGGGTTTTGAACTAATGGTGGTCTGTGGATGACACTATTATGGGGGATCTGTGGATGGTCACTGTTATGGGAGCATATGTGGATGGTCACTGTTATGGGGGGAGATCAGTGGATGGCACTGTTATGGGGGCATCTGTGGATGGCACTGTTATGGGGGCATCTGTGGATGACACTGTTATGTGGGCATATGTGGAATGCACTGTTATGTGGGCATATCTGGATGGCACTGTTATTTGGGCATATGTGGATGGCACTGCTATGGGGGCATCTGTGGATGGCACTGCTATGGGAGCATCTGTGGATAACACATATATAGCTTCTTATCTAATGTGTCATCCACAGATCCCCCATAACAGTGTCCCTGTGTAATGAATGGGGGCCGGCATCTGGTTCTGTAACGGCAGAGGGGCCCGGTGCAGTCACTGCATTCTACTACACCGGGCCCCGCTCACTGTAGTATAATCATATCTAACTTGTGGGTATTGTTAAAGTATTCCAATCATCTTAAATCCAGCGCTGTACTACTTACTACTTACTTCTTGGCAGTCA